>NC_065922.1:10414145-11093988 GCF_024586455.1 Bactrocera neohumeralis | reverse complement strand
GAAGTCAGCATTTGCTGTAACTTGAAGTTAATCTTATTACTTCTATGCACTTAAGAAAGTGAAGTCGGCGGAGAAAACACAGAGAGGGGAAGTAGCTTGAAGGCTAGTTAAATTTGTACTGTTTACTTACAGAAGAATTATTCAGACGAATTTATATATTACGAGTTGCTTTTAAATTTGGAAGTGTTTGAAACTGTGAGTAAAAGCTTTTGTGATGCGAATCTAACAAGATTTTTAATATGAAATATTGTTTTAAATTTAAAAACATACGTAAGATGAGAAAAGTTCCCTCTGAACGTTTTTATACTGTATATATTATTACATATATAAATAGTAAACCACTTTTTCTATAAAGCATTTTCACAGGCAGCACTCGGATATAGTTAAGCTAAACTTTTCTAAAGCTGCCATGTGGTCGTCATAAAAGCCTTGTGCCCTTTGCTTGCCATTACAACTTTTCGTGGCGCCCGTGTACCTGCGGTGGGGATTTGCAAAAATCTATTTTACTTTTAGTTGCTTGCTAAGCGCATAAAGTTGGTGTTATGTTTCGTATTAGCACGCTGCTGCATAGTGTCCGTTGCAGCCGCCGGCTTGCGCCACAACTTTGTTCCCAGCTGCTCGATGCAACTTATTCAAAAGCTTAAGGTTCTGCGAAATCATCCAATTACCACCCGCATGTGGCAAAATGCTTTGCAGTCCGTTAAGCGATGCATATTGAGGCGTCAGACAAGTTTTGTAATATCTCAAGCGTGTCTACAAAGTGGGGGACGACTGATTTTCTTGACACACATACATATATATACGAGTATGTCTGTCATACTTAGCAAAGAACCGTGGTTCGCTGGCGTTTCATCTGCTTAGTCAAGTGTTGCTAGCGTTGGCAGTCGTTAAGTTTTAAACAGCGGATTCGGCTTTCTTACGAAGCTGAGTTACTTCAGCTCATAACAAAAGTAGAAGACAATAAAAACATACATATGTATGTATGTATGTTGTAATATATGAAGTCTAGGAGTGTAGCTTCTACGAGCTCAATTAGTGCTAACTGCACCATTTTGATAATCGTACCATATTTTATAAGATCCATTGAATATGAATCCTTTGTTTTGCATTAAACCAAAGGTCTTGTTAAACATAGAATGATTCGATTCAGTCCAAATATGCATCGAGATGCATCATTCACCATAAACAGGTAGCCGGTAGCATACACCCGGTGCGACGTGCGCGATATATGGAAAACGTACAAGGTAGATACACCAAGCTCCAGTAGCTTTTATCGAGCCATTATCGATGTATTCCCTGATGGGACACTCGTGTTTGCCAAAGCAGGTCGCTACTGGGCCATTTCTTCCTTCAGATAATCCAATTGTTCCAAAGCGCAAAGGAACAACCCAAATATAAAAATAAAATTCATTCTGTCCCTTAATCCACCGTCTCCACCGGCATACACAATTCGACCAAGACCATTTCCGCCTGCGATTGACAGCTGGCATCCATATGCTCTTAAGTTCATAAGGGTGGCATCCATATGTGGCGTTTCCTTTTGTATCCAACCTTCTTTAAGTAACTCCGCATTACTACGATTTTACTATATTATTTAGCTCCTGGCTAATCGAAATAGTACTTACAATGCGGTTTAATTCGAGGAGTTCCATTATTTTGCCGATGTTTACAACAAATGGTCTTTCAGAGTGCAGTGCTCTTTTGCTATCAAAATTACCGGCACAGAGTCGACGAAATACAAATTGAGTGGCTTGGTTATTATAGTAAAGGATGATCTATTTCAATTGTCCCTACTTTTTTAAAGTATAAACACAGAAACTTCAAGTTTTATGGGGAATTTTTATTATCAAACAAATGAACATTCTTTGGCATTTATTTTTAAAGATTATGTCTTTTAAATATTGGCCGCGGCTACGTCTCAGATGATAATACGTTAAGTCCAATTTTCGATGACTCGTTCGATCATTTCGACTGTTAACTGTCGAATGACACGCGTGATGTTTGCTACGAGGTCTGAATCGAATCGGGATTGTTCGCATAGACTTTGCACTTTACATATCACCACAGAAAAAAGTCTAAGGTTATGAAATCACAGGATCTTGGTGACCAATCGACCAACCCAAAACGTGAAATTTTCTGCTCACCGAAGTGCTCTCTCAATAAATCCATTGATTGATGCAATGTGTTGGAAATATCGTCGTCTGGTAGAAACCACCTGTCGTCAAGATCATGCGCTTCAATTTCAGGCATAAAATATTCCGTCATCACCATTTCATGGTGCGATAACAGCATCAATTTTGAAAAGATAAAAACCGATTATTGCACCGGCTCACAAACTATACCGAACAATTAATTATTCATGATAAAATTGCAGCTCTTGAAACTCTTCAAGTTTTTCTTCATCCCAACTATGGCAATTTTACTTGTTTACATACTCACTGAGGCAGAAATGAGTCTCATTGCTGGACAAAATTTGGCTCGAAAAAGTCGTATCTTCTTGGAACTTTTCAAAACCCTAAAGAGCGAAGCGATGTCGCTTGGGAAGTTCGAGTGATTTCAGTTCTCGCACAAGCTTTATTTTGCACGTTTTCAATTTAAGATCCCAACCTGCGAACGGCACCAAATTGACTCTCCACTGTTTTTGTGTACACTATCAGCTACGGCTGCTATATTTTCTTCACTGCGTGCTGAACGTGGCCTATTCGGACAAATATCATCCAGTATTGAATGCCGGGTTTCAAGATAGCTGATGGTATTGGCAATAGTAGGCCGATTATGTTGACCATAAATTGTTATCAAAAGAAATGCAGAAAACAGCCCGACTCGAGTTGCTGGACTCACATCGAACATGTGGTTGCAAGCGACAACACTAAAAGCTGCAATAGGCAACAAAAGTTTCGTTATCTAAGCCCAAGCAAGCAAGAAGAATATGTTTCCAAAAATTCTGTTTTTAGCATATCCAGTTTGCTTTTTTTAAAACCGATTCTTCATATTTTCTCTTGAGAAATTGAAACTCAATACATTTAAAAAGTAATTTGTGCAATTTTGCATAGTTTTTTATTAGCACTTTTTTCAAATTATGTAAATAGTAGTTGTTCATTTAGAACATTAATTTGAAAGCTTTGTTTATTGTAACCTCATAAATTTTCCACTTTTTTCCACCGAAAAATATAATAGTTCCCCAAAGTAGCACTTGCTTCACAAAGTTCACACCTCGTTGAAAAAGTAAACGCAACACATCAAGTGCAGTATAAAAGCTCTTTGAGGTTTTCACACATTTTGCGCAAGAAATTGAATATTCAAAACACGAGTAATAAATATTGAATGCTCTTTTCACCAAGAAATTAAGCGCAATGCATGCGCTGCCAAGTGATTCTCTTGGAATTTTCAGCATATTTCAAGCTCCACCTTACTGACGCATAGGAATTTTAGTGAAGTGGAGTATTTTTAACGAAAGTATGTAGAGAGTGTGCAAAGAACTTAGACAACACGTGCTTTTATATATGTATATGTACGAGTACATACGCAAAACACGTTTTAGAGCGCTTTGTTGGTGTGTAGATATATATTTGTAATCCTTCGAAATAATTCATATTTTTCATATGCGTGATTGCAATATTTGCAGACTGCAGGAAAGCATGTCAGAACCACACTGTCGGAAGCATTCCACAATCAAATTTTTAGCGCGTGTTAAATGTGTGCTTTTGCTTTTAGTAGAGTGATTTTACAGAAGTGGTAGGACATAAAAAAAATAAAAGGACCACAAAAACAAAGTTTCATTATTAAAAAACATATATATATATATGCTATATTTTTATACCCTAAACAGAGCATACTATTATTGTAAATTTTCCACGAATTTTGAATACCCTGAACGTCAGAGACTCTTTAAAGTATAAATATTGCGTAGTCGAAAAAGTCTTTTCGTATTTTGTCAAAAGATGTCGCTGCAGTCGTATATCTCCAGTTCTACCATCTACATCGTCTCATACTATTTAGTGTAGGAAAAGTGAGATTTTAAGCTTCATTTAACCAAAAAAAAATATTAAATTCGGGGTAGTTGGAAGTTGAAAAAAGTTAAAGCTGTTCAAAAATGAATGAAAATAATGAAGAAATACGCTATATTTTGAAATTTTTGTACAAAAAAGGGAAGAATACCACGCAAGCCACCAAAGAAATATGTGATGTTTACGGAGACGATGTTGTATTAGTTCGTGTAGCACAACAATGGTTCGCTCACTTCCGTTCGGGAAATTTCGACGTGAAAGATGCACCTCGCTCCGGTCGACCTATCGTCGAAAAAATCGGTGAAATTATGGAAAAGATTGGGCAGGACCGTCACATAAGCAGCTATGGCATCGCTAAAGAACTTAACATTCATCATCAAACGATTTTCAGCAATTTAAAAAGGGCTGACTACAAAAAGAAGCTCGATCTTTGGGTACCACATGAATTGTCTGTGAAAATTTTAATGGACCGAATTAACAACTGCGATTCTTTGCTGAAACGAAATGAAATCGAACCATTTCTGAAGCAAATGGTAACAGGAGACGAAAAGTGGATCAAATACGGCAATAATGTGCAAAAAAGATCATGGCTCAAGCTTTGTGAAGCTCAACGAATGGTCGCAAAGCCAGAATTGAAACAACGAAAGGTTATGCTGAGTGTTTGGTGTGATTGGAAAGGAATCATCTACGATTGTTTCGACATTTCAATGTCAACAATTGATGAGATTGAAGCAAGCAATCGAAAAAAAACGGCCTGAACTGATCAATAGAAGGGCTTCGTCTTCCATTAGGACAACGTTAGCCCACACATCTTACATATTTTTGATGACCAAAAACTGGGACAGCTTGGCTGGGAAGTTTTCATGCATCCACCATATAGCCCTGACCTTGCACCGTCGGACTAACAATTGTTTCGGTCAATGCAGAACTACCTTTATGGAGTAAAGTTGACATCAAGAGAAGCCTATGAAAATTATTTGTCGCATTTATTCGCCGAGACATCAGAAAAGTTTTCAAGTTTTCTCCAACATTTCAAGTAATATACAATGCCCTTGAAGACACTTAATTTCACATCTCACAATCTGCAATTATCTTGAATTTACAAACAGGCTTACAGTTTCGTAGTAAATTCACCACACAGCAAGCCTAGCTCAATCAAAATACGATAATATTTACTTTTGATAAAATTTCTGCAGAAAATTGCACACATACTTATGCACTCATATTTGAATATTAGTATGCACAACTGTGCACCACGCCGCACTCCACTTGCATTATGGACTTGCAACCGCAATCTAATCTTACCAAATATCCACATTTCCGCCGGCACTTCTCCTGCACAAATAGCAATATCCTTTAATCAAATGCACTTCAAAGCGCACGCGTTGCCTCTTAAATGCCATTGATTGGAACTTATACGGAAACTATTTGCAGCACACACTAAAACCATGTGCAAGCTTGTAGTGGAAGTAATAGCAAGGCCTGCAGCTGAATAATTTGCCACAAAAATAGTTAGTAAACAAATATTTGTGTGTGGACGAGCGTTCGAAATGCTAAGCCTTACTTGTGGCTGCGTGCATGTGTGCAAACTAAACGGCTTCTGAGTATGTACGTGTGGAGAACCATATATGTGAGGCAAGATAACATATTAGAGTGGTTGGCAACCACAGCGGCCAGCCACCACAAAGCCAGCATTTTTGAATGCGTTTACACCATTTTTTGTCGCTCAACTGCAAAAATTACATTACATACATACATGTAAGAGAAAAAAAGTTTATAAAAGCACAAAAGCATTTTCCACTTTTACGTCAAACTGCTGTTAAACTAGCTTGAAATAGTCGTCGAGCAGGCAGTCATGGTCGTCAGAGCGAAAACTATCAAACTTGCAACTGAAAATGTGTCAGCAAAGCGCCTGCTGTCATCTCAGTTAAGAATAGTTCGAAGCAAAATTTATTAAAATTAACGGTAATTTGTTGAAGAATTCATTTTGTTCCTAATATTTCTTCAATGTACCCCAAAAGATTATTTTTTCATTTTTTTGGTGTAAATCCTAGAAAAGGTGGCAACCCTTCCTATAAAAATTTACTAAAAATTTCACTTTAAGGTAGATGGGTCTGCCATATATGTAGTATTTAATTTATGTTATATAATTAATTTATTAACACATTTAAACATATGGCAACATTACTTACAAATATATAAAACCTTAAGACTGGCTAGAAACTCTTTAGTTTGTGAACTACATATGTATATTATATTAATAATTAAACAATTACGTATTAATATTTAGTTTCATTTTCGTTAAAATTTTTATTTTATATAGGTGGCAACCTTTTTAAAGTTTTTCTTAACGCAAGCATTCTTAAACTGCTGCAGTTTGCCGTATTTTATATATAAATTGTATTATTTATTCTTTGTTTTTTAAAACTAGCTTAGTTGTAAATTGAAAAATATGGCAACTATGTTCAAATATATTCAAAAATATTAAAGCCATAAAATTTTTTATAATGCTTTCGTTTGCTTGTAATATTCGTTTTGGCCATTCCGTTGAAATACTAATTTCTAACAAGTGGCAACCTTCTAAAATATATTTCCCAACAGAAGCTTTCTTTGTTCAGCTTTTAGTTTTTCGTCGATGTTAAGAATTTAAGTTCTTTCCTAAATTTAACATATAACTCAATTATAAATAAGCATTTTCAGCAGGTGGCAACCTTTTTTAAAATATTTCTAACCGCAAGCATTCTTAAACTTCTGCCGTTGCCGTATTTTTGCACATAATTTGTAATATTTATTTTTTTGTTGTAACTTTAACTTTGTAGTAAATTGAAAAATGTGGCAACTACTCTGACAATTTTTTTAACTGTAAAATTTTGTATAACTCTTTAGTTTGGTAGCCAAATTATATTCGGTTTTCCCATTCCGTTCAAATACTAATTTTTAACAGGTGGCAACCTTCTAAAAATATTTCCTAAACGGAAACTTTCTTAAATTTGATTAGCTTTTAGTTTTCATTTGATGATACCAATTTGCTTTATTTTCTAAACTTAAGATATAATAAAGTATAAATAAATGATTTAAACAGGTGGCTATCTTGCTTGACAAAAAATTCAACTATTAGTTTATTAAACTTCATTTAGTAAGCGTCTATGACAACGTTTTGCCATATTTAACTTATTTTGTAAATCTAACAAACTTAACGATATGGCAACTACTCACTAACAGCACAAGAATATCTAAACTGTACGATTTTATATAACCTTTTACTTTGAAAACCAAAAAGTGGAAATATTCAGTTTTACGATTGGCTTGAAATATTAAATTTAAACAAGTGGCAACCTTTTTTCTAATGCAACTGCAAGTTTCATAAACCCATTCAGTTTGTGGAGTTGCATCTATTATATTATTTTATTGACTTCAATTTTTCAAAAAGGTGGCAACCTTCGTGTTTTATCTCTACGAGCTTGCTATTTTATTGACTTCAATTTTTCAAAAAGGTGGCAACCGCCCAAAAAAATATCAAATCGCATAAATTTTAAGTGAAATATCTATTACATAAATCCCACTGTACTTACATTACTTTTATATAAGCACTTTTCACATCAAAAGAAGTAGTTCTTCACTAGTTTCACGCATCCTCTGCCTGCTTAAAAACTTACGGCATAAGTATGTTTATTTATATCCACAAAAATGCATATGCTACTCTCTGTTTTTCGAGCCACTTTCTCTTCCACTAGCTTCTTTGTTTTTTGCTGAGTAAATGTTTTCGCGTATTTTTATTTAGTGGCAGCACACTGCTTACCTGCTAAATGGCAATGATGCACACATTCCATTTCACACATCACTGCTCAAAAGAAGTGAATACAGGTGAGCTGTTGTTTACATGTGTACAGTTGGTGCCACATAATTTGCATAAAAAATGCTAGAAAGTGCACGTTCTGATTGTGACACTGTCGGAAAATTTCTTATAACAAGAAAATATTTTTTAAAAAATTTTATATAGTATATACATATATGTATATATTTTACATAAATTTTCCTTTAAATTCACAGATATTTTTGGTCGATTATTTTATTGCTCTGGAAAAAAGAATCAAACAAAACAATGTTTCAGTTTAAAAGTAAATTACTGTCCTACAGGGTAACCAGTTGTCTTCCCACATGACATTTACGCAAAGAATGCACGAGGATTTGCATATCTGACGTGTACTCCATTATGGCGGTAAAGAGGGGATACTAAAAATAAGACAGCAAGCAAATCGCACATGTGTTGTGCACGTTCAGCACATTTGCCATATAAATTTTAGCAGCGGAAGCGTTCAGCACAAGTTGAAGGTTGAAATCTGAACATTTGAGTATCAGTATCAGGTACAGCTATATACATACGTATATTTTTTTATTATTGAATATTTTCTTAAATATACATATTGACAGCTAATTAGAAATGCTCTTTTTGTAAGGTGCTGATGAATATAATGATTAAATGTTTTGGTATACATAGGTTGCTATATATATATTTCTGGCCTAATGATGTAAATAGGCATATTTATCAACGAAAATGGTTTTTTTTTTGTTTTTTTTTTCATACTTTTTCATTCGTCACCTGTGACGATCTTATAAACGTCTTTTGAAGCACCGCGATCGTATTTTTTCAGCATTTCTTTACACCAATCCACACGAGCCTTTTTTTGAGCGATCGTCAAATTGTGCGAATGATTCGAATTCGTTGTACCAGTTTTTCACAGTGCTATAGGATGGTGCTTCATAGCCATACAAAGATTTTAGTTCATCGATGCACTCTTGTCGTGACAATCCACGTCGAAAGTTGTGAAAAATGATCGCACGAAAATGTTCACGAGTTAATTCCATTTTTTGGCCGAGATGAATTTTTTAATTCCCTGTAAATAAAACAATTCACGATTAAATGACAAAACGTTCTGAGTGATGCTAAAAATGTCAACCTTTCCAATGGAAATGTCAGATTGCACCTGGCAACATTTTGTGTTGTCCTAGGCCATAATATATATAGCAGCCCTAAGTATTGTTCTAGAACAAAAAAATGGCAGTGTGTTGTTGAGCGATATGTAACCAAATATTAATCGCATAGATCCTGATGGTCGAAGGTTGTTCGCCGAAAACAGCTATCAAGCTGAAAAAATTTGATCCTTTCTATGTTCTCACATGTAGTGGAGCAAAAATTCCAAACTGGAGGATCAATCATTTTTATTAATTTTCATGATTTATTCCTAATATGATTACCTTAAATTTTTCTTCTGATAAAAATTCTGAATAGGTGGTTAAAGTTCTAAACTGATGGCAACCCTCTAAAAAATATTTTTTATTATTTCTTCATCTTTTTAGTTTTATAGCTCTATTTTAGTGATAATTACCTTATAAATTTTCTTTTACCAAGAATTCTGAATAGGTTGTGAAAGTACTAAACGGATGGCAACTCTGTAAAAATTATTTTTTATTATTTCTTCATCCAAATCAGTCCCTTATCGAAATCGGATAGATACCGAGAATTGAAGAGGGAAGCGAGACGCATTTGCAGACAGAAAAAGAAAGAGGCCGAAATGCGTGAGTATGAAGAGCTTGATAGGCTGGTCGACAGGGGTAATGCTCGAAAATTCTACGTAAAGATGCGACGGCTAACAAAAGGTTTCAAGACCGGAGCATACTCTTGTAGAACCCCCAAAGGTGATCTAGCGACCGATGTCCAAAGTATTCTAAAATTATAGAGGGAACACTTCTCCAGCGATCAGAAGGTACTACGCCAAGAGAAGGCGAACCCGATTCCCTAATCAATGACGATGGAGCAGACGTTCCATTTCCCGACCATGAAGAAGTTCGAATAGCAATTACCCGCCTGGAGAACAACAAAGCGGCGGGGCCGATGGATTGCCGGCCGAGCTATTCAAACACAGCGGCGAAGAACTGATAAGGAGCATGCATCAGCTTTCTTTTAGAATATGGAAGAACAAAAGCATGCCCGATGATTGGAGTTTAAGTGTGCTCTGCCGAAACCACAAAAAAGGAAACTCCACGACCTGCACAAACTACCTTGAAATAAGCCTCCTCAACATCGCGTATAAGGTTCTATTGAGCGTATTGTGTGAAAGATTAAAGCCCACCGTCAACAAACTGATTGGACCTTATCAGTGTGGCTTTAGACCTGGCAAATCAACAACCGACCAGATATTCATCATACGCCAAATTTGGAAAAGACCCGCGAAAGGAGAATAGACACGCACCACATCTTCGTTGATTTCAAAGCTGCTTTCGACAGCACGAAAAGGAACTGCCTTTATGCCGCGATAACTGAACAAAACTAATACGGCTGTGTAAACTGACGTTGAGCAATACCAAAAGCTCCGTCGGGATCGGGAAAGACCTCTCCGAGCCGTTCGATACCAAACAAGGTTTCAGACAAAGCGACTCCCTATCGAGCGACTTCTTCAATCTGCTGCTGGAGAAAATAATTCGAGCTGCAGAACTTAATCGAGGATGTACAATATTTTATAAGAGTACAGCGTATGCCGATGTAATTGATATCATCGGCATCAACACCCGCGCCGTTAGTTCTGCTTTCTCCAGACTGAACAAGGAAGCACAGAAAATGGGTCTGGCAGTGAACAAGGTCAAGACAAAATATCTCCTGTCATCAAACAAACAGTCGTCGCACTCGTGACTTGGCTCTCACGTCAGTGTTGACAGTCATAACTTTGAAGTTGTAGATAGTTTCGTCTATTTAGAAACCAGTATTAACACCACCAACAATGCCAGCCTGGAAATCCAACGCAAGATATCTCTTGCCAACAGGTGCTACTTCGGACATAGTAGGCAATTAAAATTCTAAATAGGTGGCAACTCTCAATAAGAGCGTATTCAATTGTAACGATTCTTTCTCTTAGAGTTTATTCTTCCCCCAAATTTAAAGAATGCTTTCTTGTTTTCATACTTCTTTAAAAGTTCAAAGTATTTAAAAAAGAAATTGTAAACAGATGGCAGCCACTTTCAAAAATAATTTTACCTTTTTATCTTATTTATCCTATTTAATTTTGTAGCTTTATTTCCGTATGGATTACCCTATAAATTTTCTGTTAGAAAAAATTCTGAATAGGTGGCAACTCTCAACAAAAGTTTTTTTTTTTGCAAATTAACAAATATGTTTCTTTTTTCACACTTCCATAAAACGAAAGCATTAAAAAAATAAATTGTAAACAGGTGGCAACAACTTTCTAAAATTATTTCAGCTATTAACCTTCTAAAAACCACTTTAGTTTATTACATACTTCTCAACCTGTCAATATTATTTAATTACATATTTTTAAGTGGCAACACCCCGTATAGAAGTGTTTGTTTAGTTCGCCAACAGCATCACTACACTTTTCATGAAACTAGTTCCGTCAGCCAAGTCTATTTCAATATATTACTAAGTGCTTTGAATAAATTGGAATTTTTTATTCAAATGTTACGTATACGCCATGTATTCGGCCTTTATAAGTAGGCGAGGTATTAAAAAATTCATAAAGAAACAAAAGATATAAAAAATTCTTACGAATGCGCCGTAAAACAATGATTCGGAACTACAGTCGTGCTAAACAAAAAAAAATCTGCATGTCATGTCTTATTTGCCGTCTTTAACAATACCTCGACATCTCTCCTCTTCGAAAAGTTTGGCATTTTCGTATAAGAACCGGGTCAAGTATTCGCCTGCTTTGAAATTCCAAAAGCTGGCACACAATTTAATTATTTTAGTTAATTTATTTCTATGCCTTCCATAATTGAAAACGAAATTCTAGTATGCACATTTCAATGTTACGTATACGCCACGTATGCACGCTGTTGCTCGGCCTATATGCATGTGTAAATTATTAGTAAAGCAAATGCTTTTGCTCCTATTTACAATCAAGTTTATCATAAATTCAGTAAGCAAACAAGCAAACGCAAGCAAAATTTTATTTAAAAAATAATATTTCGAAAAATATTACGAACGCTTAACACTTGCGGCGCTTAGTTCAACACAGAAAATTTATTAAAACATTTTCTCTCGTTTCGTTTGTTGGACGCCTAAAGGCTAATTTTTATTTCAAACACTGCCTCAGAAATTGAAATTGTAGGAAATGCATACACAGAACTTCCATTATTCACCTAGTCGGTTGAAGGTCAAATATGAGAGGCACTTTGGTGCGTTTGTATGCACATATCGTTAGTAAATGGAAAATGTTTCAGGTGCTTTTGGAAAAAACGCACTTTGCCAATAGATAAAGTGCCGACCATAGTCACCTAAATTGAGAGAGCTACAGTGTGTTGGAGGGCGTTAAAAGCTTTTTCTCTGATATACTGGATTCTGAGGTTGAGGGTGTGGTTTTGAAAATGCAATATTGCTTACTAATCGCAATCCAGGCGCAGCTTTGTCGGCTGAATTTTTTTGCCGAAAGTGGGTTGTGAAATTAATTTCACTAACATTTCCCCTAGAGTTTAAATTTTAAAATGAAGTTTGTCCTTTGAAGTACATAAAATGCCACTTTCAGTTCCGTTACCTTTCCAAAGCTAGACTAACAATTTTATCAAATTAAGTTGGAGGTGCTGTGATCTACGTTTGCATCAACTTAATATGCACTCAGCTAACTTTTGACTCAAAAGTTGGCTTGATTTCATGAAAATTTTTTCACGTGACTCAATGCCTTACTTTGACACTAGAAAATGGTGCATCGTGGGCTCATTGCATGCCGTCATCGCAGTAAAATCCTAGTTTCAATGGGTTTAAAACGAAACTTGAAATTTATTTAGGTGAGAGCACTTGATTTTATTTCTTTTTGCAATTGGGAAAGCAAAAAAGTTGTGCAAATATCGCCACGGGGAGGCGTATTTCATTATAGCTGAAAGCGCATTCCAGCATGCAAGGGTCACGTCATTATTTCATTGAAAATTGTGAAAATAGTATATTAAAGATGGGAAAGCATGCTATTGAACTGCTGCTATAGAAGTAGAAGACTGCATTTCATATGGGTAAATACAGAACTGGTGGATTTTTTTGGAATAAAATATAAAGTGTCAAGTAAATTAAATTTTAAAAAATAATAGCTTAAATTTTTTATGAAATCTTTAAAACAGGTGGTAATTCTTTAAAAAAAATTTAAAACTAAAATAAATTAAATTTTATTAAATATTTGTGGAACTTAATTTTTTATGAAATATTTCAAACAAGTGGCAACTCTTTAAAAAAAATTCCAAATTAAAATAAATTAAATTTAAAAAAATATTAGTGGAACTTAAATTTTTTATGAACTCTTTCAAACAAGTGGCAACTTTTTAAAAAAATTAAAATAAATTAAATTTTATAAAATATTAGTGGAAAATTAATTTTTTGTGTAATATTTCAAACAGGTGGCAATGCTTTAAAAAATTTCTAATTAAAATAAATTAAATTTTATAAAATATTAGTGGCAATTAAATTTTTTCTGAAACCTTTAAATAGGTGGCAACTCTATAAAAAAATTTCCAAATTAAAATAAATTCAATTTTATAAAATATTAGTAACTTCAATTTTTGTGAAATCATTCAAACAGGTGGCAACTCTTTAAAAAAATTTCTTTAACTTTTTTAGTTTTAGCCAACTGTTACCATATTTAATTTAATTTACACATTTAATTCAGTAATAAATTTAAACATGTGGCAACTTTACTCGGAAATATTGACAACTCTAAGACTTCTTAAATAACTCTAAGACTTCTTAAAAGCCTTCAGTCCGTTAACCATGTTCAATAATATAAAACAAAAATTTTAATCAGGTGGCAACCCTTTTAAACATATTTCTATTCGCAAGCGGTTTTACAATTCTTGATATTTGTTTTTTTTTTGATACAAATGCTTTGTAATTTTTGTTTTTTGTAAATTTAATTGCTCAGACCAAAATTTAAAAGTGTGGCAACTATTCCCAAAAATATTTTAGACAATCAATTTTCTTAAAATTGCTTTATTTTGATAACCAAGTATTATTAATATTCAGTTTTACAATTTCGCGAAATAAAAATTTTAATCAGGTGGCAACTACATACTTTAAAAATATTTCTATTCGCACACCGTCTTATATGTATATTTTAATTTTTTATTTCAACTACAAGTTTCTTTAGACTTCTTCATTTCGTGGTGTTTCATCTATTGGAAGTAATTTTATTGACGTGAAGCAAGCCTTAGGTAATTCAAAGACTTTCCCTCCCTATATACATATATCATTTGCAATACAGAAAACTTCTAGTTGAGTTTAGGGAACGCTTATGGGCATTGGTTGTTTAAGAGCAGTTTTCTTGAGAGAATTTAAAAGTTTGCTTTGATAGCAGAAACGTATAAAAATATTATTTCTGATATGATCTGGTATGATTCCGGGTTCACAGTTTTGGGAAGGATATAGGCCACGGTCAATGTGAAGTCAAATGATTTCATCCCACAGGTGCCCAAAAATGCTGGTAAGACGTAGGCTTTTGAAAATTTAGCAACTTATTCAACTCTTTTTCAGTAGCTGCCCATTTCTTGAGTCATTTATGTTCACCTATTGCATAAAACGCGCGACAGTCTAAGCTGAGCAGTTCAAATTATAGATTAGAGATGTGTTACTACTTAAGCTCGCTTAATATGAAAATATTTACATTATTTTGAGGGACTTCAAAACATCTAAAAGTTTATTTAAAAATTAGACAATATTCCGAAATGAGATCTGTGAAAACCCATGTTCGGCTCTGTTGCATAAAAAAATTAGTTCAATGAGGAAAAGATTTTCATATATAGCATTTGAAAAAAAATCTTACACATTTTAACCAAAACTTCTCTGAGATCTATTCGCACGAACTCTACTGTTTAACGACTCTTATCTCTGTGGAGCGCGCTGTGTGCTAACAACTCTGCACTTAACTCGTGTATTGGGATTCTTGACTTGTTGATGTGGCCTCCTAGTTTAAACCTACACACACATGAATGTGTAAGCACATATATACTATATAGTATATAAATTGTTTGCTGGCATTTCTAAACCACTCTTCCAACACTTTATGCAACCATACGAACAACTATGTATTTGTATATGTTAGCACTTGAAAAATGTCGTTTGCAGAGAATTTTCAATATACGTAGACGTTTAGCTGTGCGTAACTGTAAAATATATCTTGGTTTTTGTGTAAAATGCTCTAGTGGACTTAAGCTGCGCGCTAAGAGCACGTAAGCTGCAATGCAGCGCCTGTACAGCAGCGGAAGTGTGCATGAGAACACATCCACATCGTATACATTGGCATTTGAATTTCATTTCTCTCATTTTTCTTTGTTTATTTATTTGCTGGTTATTTTGTTGTTGCATTGCGCTTTTGCAAAGCCCACTCATATGCGCTTGAGTCTCGTAGTGTGCATGCTCTCAGGCACCACTCTATTAATATCAATTTGATTGCCTACTCGCTCGTGCTCGTTCTCGGGCACGTACGTGAAGTCATTGTGTTGCGAATGCATTTCGATGCTTGTGTTCAGGCGCTTCTCCATTGCAAGTGGGTTTGATAAGTGTACAACGGTATAATCTTTATTTATGCGCATGAATCCAGCATGGAAATCAACTTAAAGTTTTTGAAAAATTCTCAAGCGTTTTTGAGACACGATAAAATGTAATAGTTAGGGATGCGCAATTTAACTCACTCCAATTACCTGTCGCGAAAGATTTCTAAATTTGTTCCGGTAACAAAAAGGCGTGCGTTCGATTCGATCGTTCAATTACAATTGCTTCTTTATTTAAGTTCATTTAGTTGCTTAGCCTAAATCTTAAACTAACGGCTTAAACTAGTGGTAATGTTCATATGCATAAAAAAGGGGTAAATATCATTATCTTCAACTTTTCGTTCAATATTGTAATAGATTATGGTAAGTATTAAGGTAAGTAGTAGATTAGTAGTATGAATGCATAATTAGGGTAAGTATACAATAATTTAAATAATTCAATATTTTATAATTTTTTATAATTCATTTTTCTTATTTTTAATTTCAGGTTTAAATATACATATATATCTTGTCGCTTGACGCAACAGTTTTTATGCTTATAACCAGCAGCTGCAGCAGCTTACTACCTGTTCGCTGCATACAAAGAAGATAACGTTTTTTTTCGATCAATTTTTTACGCTTTGAAAGTTGCTGCTTTTGACAGTGCGGTCTTCTAACGGTTTTTAAAGTGTTTCAAAATTTCTCTGGAGCGTAAGTTTTTGCTATAATTCTGTTAATGCAAATATATTTCACACTTGTGAAATATACTGGGGTATTTTATTAAAAAAAATATATACGTGTGTATAGTATATACAAAACTTTATGCTAACTCTTCCGAACTGAACAATTTCTTCGGAGAGTGTACCGTTACCTTGAAGCCTTGAACATTATTCCATGCCACATTTCATGAAGTCATTTTGTTAAATAAAAAAGGCTTTTCATACAAATATTGGACTTTGTTCGCTCAGTTTGTCTAGCATACTATATATAAGGGTTCGATATGAGCGGTTCCGACTAATGAGCAATTTCTTGGGGAGAAAGAGACGTGTGCAAAATTTCAGATCGATATCTCATAAACTGAGAGACTGACGGATATATTGACATGGCTAAATTTAGCTCGTCATTCTGATCATTTGTACAAATATTATTGAGACTCTTCGAGGTTTCCGTCTTCTACAAATTTCGTGGAAAACTTAATACATCCTGTTCAGGGTATAAACAACTAACCCACAACAACTGTACCTTTAATAATCTCAACACTCATTTTTCTGATCATTCAAGAGTAGGTAAGTAGGTAGGAGAGCAGCCCTATCGGGCTCAATTAGCACTTGATGTGCCATTTTGATACACTATTCGTAGAATCTCCTGTATCTGCTTTTACTTTTTACCTTCTCTCTCAAACCATTTTGAGGTTTCGATGAAACTACTTATGTCTGATATGCTTTTAGTGGAAATCCATTCGAGGTTTGGTGCTTGATGGATTCCAAGTGTTTTGTGTCGGAGTAGTCTGGGAATGTTTCCAGACTATATCTTTGGCATCGAGTCTTCTACTTCTTCTTTAATAGCGTAAACACCGCTAGTTTTTCTCTTTTCGCTATTTGGCGACAATTCAAGATAACAAGTGCAGCCATGTTCTTCTCCGCCTGATCTTCTCAACTCAGTGGAGGTCTTCCTCTTCTCCTGTTTGCACCGGCGGGAACTGAATCGAAAACGTTTAAAGCAAAAATTCTCTTCCATCCGGACAACATGACCTAGCCAGCACAGCCGTTGTCTCATGATTCGCAAATTATGTCAATAACATCGTATGTATATCTCGTACAGCTCCACGTTCCATCGGCTGCGCTACTCACCGTTTCGAATATGCAAAGGACCATAAATCTTCTTGGCATCGAGTCAACTCATGATTATATTGATTTGGATGCCTGACTGTAATGGAATTTGAGGAAACTGCAAAACTGAGTAGCTTACTATTTCAGGTACTTCTGTCACACTAGCTATAGAAATTAAACGGGTAGAAGTTCCACTGGTTTCTTGCGGCTTACTACTGGATGGTTCCGGCTCTGGCGAGCTCGGAATGCGTTGGTCAAATACTAAGAACTGCGCGACTGCAACGTCTTTCTGGCTTAGGGTAAGTTAAAAGCGGTCTAGTGAGATCGTCGTCCGCAGAAACGTTCAGCTTTCAATAGATATAGGAACTCTAACTGGAGATTGAACGATCGAGATTCATGTGGAAAGATAAAAAAATTTTACCGGATGCCAGATGCTTAAGCTGTTTAAGAGAGGATGAGCTAGATTCACTTCAACACTTTCTTCTCGGAATAGCAAGACTAAAAAACCGCGGATCTAAAAGACTTCCTGTTTGGATTCAATAGGAGTTGGTCTTTTAGACAGATACTATCAGATTTATATTCAGTTTAGACAGACTTTCTTTTCATCAAAAATATTGGTTCGACTAGCGTGATGTATTGCGCGCTTCGTTCAATATTCGGTCCACATTATCACTTAGTTAAGTCGGTAGTCTTTCGAGCAACCTTGGATGGGTTGCGCTACTCTAGCAGATAATGCGGTTTGTTCAGAAAGTTATAGGACTGAGTCCATTTAAAAAATATACAGTGACCACCGAAAACGGTACTGCTGTTGTGAATTGAATAAGTCCATCCGCCAACTAGAGCAACAAGTGGAGCTCTGTCTTTTTTTACGGAATGTTTTGCGGAATGATCTTGATTTGCACTCGTACAAGATTTGAAGCCTTACGTCCATCAAGCGCGTCTTACATTCGGTGAAAGGCCGAAAAAGAGATGGCAAACCGTTTTTCACTTAAAATGAAGCCGGCCACAATATTACGTAAGTCAATGGTGAACACTATAGAGCCATAATTAATGACTTTTCCAAGACGACATTGTGAGCCAAACAGCTAACGAAAAAATCAGTTTATTGAAGGAAAATCCTGGTGAACGCATTGTCTCTTGTCGTAGGCCTGGCAGGTACAAAATGTTCCCGTGCTATTGAGACATGGAAGTGCCCGTAGTGTCGAGAATATTACTGCCGCTAGCGCATCAATTGAGGAATACCAAAATCAGTCTCTCACACGTCCTTCTCAAGCGTTGGGCATCTCCGTGACGTCGTTGTTCCGAATTTTTCAAAAAGAATTTGGCCTACATCATTACAAGATCAAATTGACTTAAGAACTGAAGCCACTTGGCCACCACAATCGTCGTACGTTTTTGAATTTGGCTGCTCAAAAACTTGAAAATTATCCGGATTTTCATCGAGAAATCGTCTTCAGCGATGAGGCTCAATTCTGACTGAATAACTTCGACAATAGGCAAAATATGCGTTATTCGTCAGGCAGCAATCCACACAAACTCCATGATTCACCATTGCATCCCGAAAAAATTACGATTTATGGGCCAGCGGCGATATTGGGCCCTACTTCTTCCGTAGTGATCAAGACCGGAATGTTAATGTGAATGGAAATGGCTACCGTTCAATGATAACCGAATATTTTTGGCCCGAATTGGATGATATGGAGTTGGACTTGTGGTTCCAACAGGATGGCGCCACAAGCCACACAGCGAATGTCACAATCGATTTATTGAAAACCAAGTTTGGTGAACATGTTTTATCTCAAAATGGCCCAGTCAATTGGCCGCCTCGGTCGTGTGTTTTAACGCCGTTAGACTATTTCCTGTGAGGCTAAGGCAAGTTTTTTTTCTATGCCAACAAGCCAGCGACAATTGATGAACTTTATACGAATATCGAATGTAAAATTGCAGCAGCATCAGCCGATTTAAGCTTGAAAACCGTCGAAAATTGGGTTAAGCATCTGGACTTCTGCAAGCGTGCCCGTGGTATCCATGCAAAAGAAATTGAGTTTTATACATAATGGGATCGAATGTACTTTCACAGAAATAAATGATTTCATTGATATCCCAAACCGTTTTTATTTTATTTAAACAAACGTTTGTTGCGCTTTTATTGAAAACCCCCTTTTTATTACAAAACAATCGCTTGTTTATTAATATAATTAAAGACAGCACAAATTAAATTTCCGACCAATTTCTAAGAACACAAATATAATCTAATTACAAGTTTTAGGAAACTTAACCGTACTCAAAAAAATCACTCATCCATACGTATATTCGCAAAATAATTTCGTGGTATGAGTATTTGCGCGTTAAATATTTTCTTAAATTTCGGCTAGTACGGCCATCAACTCACAAAAAGTGTGTTCGCCGAAAAGGCCTAAAAATACACGTGCACTGCGAAGCTAAGCCAAGCAATCTCGTTATTGCCACAACCGCTGGGATCTCCTTTATGATAACTCATACCCTGGAAACCCTTGAATTTCGGTATTTATTACTTTACATAGTTGTTGGAGTTGTTGTGGTTGTTCTTTTACTTTCATGCCATACACTTTGTGCCGCACTAATTCTTAATCTTTTTTTCATTTTCATTTTGCCGCCGTATTTTATTCGCCCTTGTTGTGCTGCTGACTTTTATGAGGGCTTAGTGGCCGTGTAGTCGTATCTTTCGCCGCGCGCTGGACCCAAGTGTTAATGAAATACGGTCGGTGATGATTATGCTCGCGCTGGAAAATTTAAAATATTGGGATCTTTAAAGTGGCGCAGACATACGGCCAGATTTTATGGCCGCACAGTGTATCTTAAGCACGAAATAGAAAGCAAAGCACAATAAATAGGGCAAAAATTAGGCCGAAAAGCGTAACGGAGAGCCGCGACTTCTATGCGCACAACTACTATTCATTGCCACATTCCACTGTGTAGTGGTGCCCAGGCCTTTTCTATTGCACATATATTATTTTCTCCTTCAGGCTTAGTGTAGTGCTAGTTCGCCGGGAAGTGTGTATGTGTAAGTGGGCTGGAAAAAGCAGAAAGTAATAAAAAAGCAGCTTCAACTAATTTACTGCTAATGCGAAAATGAAAAGTGAAATAAAACAGCCGCTTCCGCTTCAGTCACTACACGGCTCTTTCCTTCCTCCTCTACACGCAGATACAAGTATCTACCATCATAACGGTAATGAAAAGTGTGTTACGGTCTCTGCTGTGTTCTTACATTTCCCATGACTATTGTGTAAGTCACAAGCATGTCGGCGCCTCCTGCCACTACAAACGCATTTGGCCGTTTCCAGGCAGTTCTCAGTTGTGACATTCAGACGTTCGGGCAGGAAAATAAAGCAAGAAAAATAGTGTGTTTTCTGCACATACATGCTTGCATAAAACGGTAAATGTACGCAACTGACAGCAGTATTCTAATTTACATGCTGGCTAGCCAAATAGAAAATATAAAAAATATAAATATCAACTCAGAGGGTGCTCGTGAGCAGCTGCTCGGTGCAATGTTGCTACTTTCAACAGGAAAAAAGCTAACCAAATGGTAATATAATATTTCTTCAAAATATATTTTGTCTAATGGTGTATGCGCGATGATTTATGGGCATCACAAGGTTTTTTACTCGCATATATATACATGAAGTGCATACTCATTAATTTATCTTATATAAATACACATTTTTAGTTGAAACTAATGACCGAGAGTGTAATGTATACATAAACCTTACCAATTTAGTTTATTGTACCCTGAACAACGGTCGGCGCTCATCAGCATGTGTGGTGCACTAAGGTCCATACCAACCATAGCACTTAACGCCATCTTGCACATTGTACCCATAGAAATCGTTGGAAAGTGGATGCGAAAGTTGCTATCAGACTCAGAGAATCTGGATTCCTAAAATTCACGTGTCTAAACACTCGAAAATCGTCACTCACTTTGACTTCATATCAGATCACTTGGATCATGGAGTCGCCAAACCGAACTCGGGCGACTCCTTCTCAAGCCATATACCGGCGAGTGTTGTTGGTGAGAAGAAGCCGTTGGACAGTGAGCTTTTTTACGAATGGGTCAAAGCTTGGAAGAAAGGTTGGTGAGCGGTTTACTATCAAGCTCTCTATCAACTCCAGCTTCAGACTTCCTGACCATTGTAATGGATTTACTGCTGCGGAGTGTAACCTCCTTCAGAGAAGTGACCATCCACTCAGATAGCAGAGCGGCGATACTAGCCTTGAACTCATTAACAGTGCGTTCAGGGCTGGACAAAGAGTGTCTAACCTCGCTATCAATAGCAACGAGTGTCTTTGTGTTAAGACTGGCATGGCTGCCAGGTCACATCGGAATCGCAGGAAACTGTAAAGCTGTAGAGCTAGTAAGAAAAGGCACCCTAGAACCGCTATCGGTAGAATGACAGCGAGTCAGTGCTTCCGTATCCTCTTGTGTTCTACAACTGGATAGCTGGGTTTCGCGGGGGCTGCCGCAAAATATACTATGGAAACGGTTTTATTTTTGAAGGTTGTTGTTGTGGTTGTAGCGGCAGAAAACTTTCCTCACGTTATTTGGGGGAATAGTGGCGAGTTGACATATAAAAATCCGCGTGATTTCCGCTGACTTAGATTTGACTCAAAGGAACGGCTTTTAAAAGGATATTATAGCTTCGAAACGACCGAGTTAATGGTTCTTCTTGTTTTCAAACATTTATACATACAAAAAATAGACGGATACTAGTATAGTAATAGTATTTTTGAAAAGTAAAACCCCTGAAAGACGGCACCATGCGAAGAAGACGTAAGTTCCATTTCATGAAGACGTTGCACCGCCTTAGAAATCTATGGAAATTATTGAGAATGGTGAGAATTATTCCTCGAATTACTTCCGTATCCATGGTTTTCTTTGAACTACAACGGCAACCTTGGCAACAAACTATCATTTTTTAAACTCCCAAACCTTCTTGGTAAATCTATATTTGATTTGAAAGCACAAGGAAGAATTGCTAGCAAAATCATTGCACGAATTGCTATAAAAGCTTAACAAGCCAACTGTATGCATTTCGGATAAACTGTTACATACATACATACCGCAGATAAGTGATTAAATATGGCCTACCAAACTCAAGCCAACCTCACTTAACCCCACATTTCGTGCTGTTTTCTTTGAAAAGTATACACATTTAGTTATTAAGAATCTCTCACTGACCTACCTTGCTTAGGTAGGCATTTTACCTCATTTTTTCATACATATATAAGTACATATGTATGTATGTGCTGCATATACTCGAACATCTGCGTATATCAACTACTATAAAAAACAAGTAAAGTAATGGCTGTCCAATTCCACAAAGAAGTTTTATGCAAACTACATTTGGTAGTAGATTTAGTAGTATGCAGATGTGGATTTGAATCTCCTATGATCCATGCGTAGGAGTAGATTTGCAAGAGAAATGATGAACATTTCTCAATTCAATTCGTTTGCAGGCAAAAAGAGGTCATTAAGATTCTACTATATTTGTGTGTTGCTGGTGTTTTTGTAAGGTTGAAAAGGCATAATTGAGAGGTTTTCAACAATTATTCATGTGTGTGTATATTTAGATCCCAAATTGCAATTTGCAATTTCCTCTTATGGATACCAGGCATGAAATGTGGATTCCCACATACATATGTACTAACTATGTATAAAATCAAAAACTTGTTATTGTATCCATTAAGAAAAATAAAAGGATATGAAGAAAATATACGAATTTCGCACAAAATAACCTACAAAAGAGAAAAGGTTGAACAAAACTAGCATATTGACTAAATTAAATTATAAAAAAGCATCCCTGTGCTTATCAATGCTGTCAGATCGCAGGAGGTGATTTAGGAAACCAATAAATTTGTCAATCAGGCTGTCTTCAAATATTTTATATCGCCTTGTTTAATAGTTTATTCACCCGAAACCATAATGCTTTCAGACACGGACTGACAAGGGTTGCCACTTTTAATATATTTTGCAATTTACTTAATTGCCGAATATATCAAGTATTTTATTACGTACATTGAATTAACTATGTTTACAAAAAAAAAAATATTTTTAAAGTGTTGCCAGCTGTTAAAAAATGTTAAGCTTATTAATTTATGCAAAATCTGCATTAATAAGTGTGAGGTTGGAGAAATGTAGATTAAAATAATTTAAAAATTTATTACCGTTGAAAATATTTTAATAGGGTTGCCATCTAATCAAATAATTTTTCTCAATAAAAGTGTCAAAATGGGAAGAAAAATTAAAAAAATAGCGGCACATTGCTCAGGGCTACTACTTATTTGAAATTGAAATTTCATTTTAATAGGGTTGCCACCTGTTAAAATATTTTTTCTCAATAAATATGAAATTTATTTTTTCATTTCGTGTATAATAAAAATTTGGCAGAATATTGGTGAGGGCTACCACCTTTGCTAAATATAATTTTCAAAGAATTGATTTTAATAGAGTTGCCATCTGATCAAATAATTTTTCTCAATAAAAGTGACAAAATGAACGCATAATAGAATATCGCTAAGAGCTATCACTTATTTGCTATTGAATTTACCAAGATTTGATTTAAATAGCATTTTTTCTCAATAAATATGTTTTGACAAAATGAAATTTTGGCATATTGGTGATAGAATTATTTTCAAGCTTTTAATAGAGTTAAAATATTTTTTTCACAACATTTGTCATTTTGCTATTGGTATTACCACCTTTTTTAAATCAAATTTCGAAGAATTGATTTCAATAAGGTTACCACCTGATAAACTATATTTTCGCAATAAAAGTGAAAAAATTAATGTATAATAAAACTATGGTCGCTACCACTTATTTGAAATTGAATTTACTAAGATTTCAGTTGAATAGGGTTGCCATCTGTTAAAATATTTTTTTCTCAATAAAAGCGAAAAAAATTAATCTTTAATAAAAATATGTTAGAATATTTGCAGTACAAATAATTTGTTTAAGGGTTACCACCTTTTTGAAATTGTTAATTTAATAAAAATTTTTGAAATGAATTCAATGTGATAAAAATGTCGATATTAAAATTAAAAAATAATAATAATTTCGCATGATTTGATTTTAATAGAGTTGCCACCTGTTTGAAACTTAATTTAGGAAAAATTGTTAAAATAAATACAAAGTGACAAAAATGTCTGTATCAAAATTAAAAAAATTTTATTTATCTAGATTTTATTTTAATAGGGTTGCCACCTGTTAGAATATTTTTTTCTTAATAAAAACGAAAAAAAAGGTTTAATAAAAATATGATAAAATATTTGAAGTATAAATAATTTTTATTTAATTCAACAAAAGTTTTTGAAATCAATACAATGTGACAAAAATGTCGAAACCGAACTAAAAAAAACGAACGGCTAATTATTTCCCATACATACTCATAAAACTTTCGGCGCAATATTGTATAACTTATAATATAGGTTTCTATAATACAAAAACCTTCTCAAAATATATGAAATGAAACGCATGTACACAATTAAATTATTGCCTGCAATATTGTCCGTCCACCAAACAAGTGATAACAATAAATTAAGACTAGGATTACCTGTATATACATGTCATCACCAGGCACATCACACGGTCACCCCAAACCGCCGTCATTTTATGCGTCAAATTGACATAAGTCCTCATTATAATATTTCTGTTTTATATTTCCTTTGTTTATATAACTATCATATATTTTTGACCACCATCACACACGCACACTTGTGACCCGCACTCAAAGCGGTCATTGAGCAAACAACAGCTGCATTAATGCCTGCGTTCGCATTTATTTCGTCGCAGTCTCAAACAATCAGCACAATGGGCACAATGGCGCACCAGTGGTGCGCCTAAATGCGTGCTACAAGTTCGCCTTTTTTCGTGAATTCCAAGCACGCACACGCTGGTGCCACCGTAATTGGTAGGTGCAGCAGTTTTGTTGTTTTTTTTGTGGTTTTTCCCTTTATACAGCCTTCATTCACTA
The DNA here is from genome assembly GCF_024586455.1 of Bactrocera neohumeralis. Taxonomy (NCBI): domain Eukaryota; kingdom Metazoa; phylum Arthropoda; class Insecta; order Diptera; family Tephritidae; genus Bactrocera; species Bactrocera neohumeralis. The sequence goes on along the minus strand of NC_065922.1, from coordinate 11,068,629 downwards.
ACCAAATGCGTATTTGATTTCGTTTTTCGTGTCGCATACTCACACCTAAGTGCACACGTGCCCTGCGGAAAAGTGTGCAGACTTCAAGCTGAGCGTGTTTAAAGCTATTCTGTGTGGGCGACTAGACAGCTCAGCGCCTTTCAGCAGCAATCAGCAGGGAATTTCGCACGAAAGCGCAGCAGTGAGGAATCACAATAAAACTGGTTGAGCAGAAGACATTTCCTACAGGGCATGCTTAGGCATACTGACACCCACCACACAGTTGAGTGTATTTTCATTTGTTGCACGTGTGCATTAGCAAATATGGAAATTCCGCTAGCTATGCGAAATGCTGTAACATCAGCTGTGCGGTACATTAAAATGTGAACGTAAATTAAATTAATGAAATTGTTGTCCTCTGTTTGATGCTCTTATTGGAAGCCGTTTGCAAGCGTGCTTGCACACGCGTCCTATAGTTATGCTTGCACTACTGAGTAATTAAATATCGCATGCGTTGGCAACAAAGTGCCGTTTTATTGCAACCATATGTTCAAATCACAATCAAATCAGTTCGGTGAAATCGGAAGAAACTCACATTTTCGGATTTATATTCTGAGTTCAGACGTGGTGAAATGAGCACCGAAGACGGTGAATGCAGTGAACGTTCTAAAGAGCTTGTTACCGATGAAAACATCAAAAAAGTCCACAAAATAAGTTTGAATGAACGTAAAGTGGAATTGTTCGAGTTAGGAGGCACTGTAATGATATCAATTGAACGTAAGTATGTATCAAATCATTCACGAATATTTGGGTATGAGAAAGCTCTGTGCAAAGTGGATGCCGCGCGAGCTCAATTTCGTTCAATAACAACGAAAAGTTAATGATTTGCAGCAGTGTTTGGAGATGTCCAAGCCTATGAAGTCATGACAAAGAATGAAACATGGCTCCATCATTTCACACGAAAGTCCAATCGACAGTCATCCGAGTGGACTGCACACGATAAACGCAGTCCAAAGCATGGAAAAACAGGGCAGTCGACTGGCAAGATTATGGCGTCTGTATTCAGAGATGCGCTTGGAACAATTTTTGTTGCCTACCCTGAAAGAGGAAGGACCATCAACAGCGGCTCTTATATAGCGTTAAGAGACCATTTGAAGGATGAAATCACTGAAAAACGGCCGCTTTTGAAGAAAAAGGCAATGGAGTCAGTCAAAACGATGGCGAAAATCCATGAATTCGGCTTCAAATTACTTCCGCATACAAGGTATTCCACAGATCTGGCCACCAGCGACTATTTCCTTATATTTCTGGGAAGAAATTTTTGTCAAATGAAGAATCGCAGAAACTAAGGCCAGAGATCTCACTGGCATCGGTGCAATATCGGAAGAATCAATGAAAACCATTTTTAAAGATTTTGGGATTTAAAAAAATATAAGCACGATTGGTTTCAAAATCATTCAATTTTTTCGAAAAACAGCGTCGCGTTAACGTCTGTGAAACCATGCTTTCCGACTACCACGGTGTCCTGAAACTGTTATTACTGGCGATAAGTCTTGGATCTTGAATATCTTCGCGCAATTAAGGCTATTCCGAAAATTGACTTCGCGCATTGATTGGTTTTTCCTTAATTTCTGGAAAAAACTGTTTCTTACTATTTTCAATTTTCTGACATAGAAAAATCTTGTCATTTTTTAGGTAAATAAATCTTGTAATTTTAAGAATTTATTAACAACAAATTCTTACTAGTTTTCGCTTTTCCAGCAACTCAAAAATAAAATTGCGAAACATATTCTTAACAACGAACAAACAGTTGAATTCTGAAAACACATATCATCCAATTCGGGCAAAAAATTTTCGGTTATCATTGAGCGGTAGCGATTCCCATTCACAGTAAAGTGCCGGTCCTGATCATCACGAAAGAAGTACCACGGCCTAATGATGCCGCCGGTCCATAAACCACACCAGTACGCGCGGGTTACTGCCTGACCAATAACGTATGTTTTGCTTATTGACGAAGCCAGAAATGAGCCTCATCGCTGAAGATGATTTTTCGATGAAAATCCGGACGATTTTCAATTTGTTGCTCAGCTTAATTCATGAACATACGACGTTTCTGGTGGCCAAGCGGCTTCAGTTCTTGCGTTCATTTAATCTTGTGAGGATGTAGGTCACGATTTTTCGCAAAATTTGTCACAACGACTTCACTGAGATGCCCAATGCCCGAGAACGACGTGTGCGAGACTGATTTAGGTCTTCCTCAATTGATGCGCTAGCGGCAGCAATATTCTCGACACTACGGGCACTTATTTGTCTCACTGGCAAGGGAACATTTTGTACTGTACATTGAGTCCCTAGCAGAAAGCTCTTCCATATAATTGAGTTATCCTTGTGACTAGAAAGTGGTCTGATTAGTTTTGCTAGGGTCTCATCGATCATGAATGAAAAAACCTTGTTGGTATTAGAAATGCGGCCTTTAAGCAATCAATTATTATATGTATGTATATCCGTGAAAATCTTAGAGTAAACCCAATCAAACGAATATTAACAGGCAGACAAGATTCAAAATGAACTTCAACCAAAGTTTATAGTCCACAAATCCACTATCCATACCATAAAGTGAAACTATATACAGAGAAAATAAAACTACGCTCAAACTCATCACAGTCTCTTTGTCAATATGGAGTACCGACCACACTACTTACTCCTCTATATGAAAAAAAAAATTAAGTATTAAAGCCAGATTCTCCTTCTCCACTATTCAGTCATGAAAAAGATCATTTAAAACAGTGATTCCCAAGAAAGCAGTTCTTTAAATTATCTTAAATCAAAAGACGCGAAATAGGAAAAGCAATATGTGCCATGATATAAGAGATAAAGTGTATAAGTAGCGGCAAATTGCTTGCCACAACTTCACGACGCTCGACAAGAATTTTAATGAGCCAATAAATGTAGGCAATGGAGCTTTCGATTTACATTAAATGCACTTGGCTGTGCGCTTGCCGGCGGAAGTGTCTCTTAGTGGTTGAGATGTGCCATACATACTTATTTGTTATTGATATTGGGCAATAAAAATGAAAAAGCAGTGCGACTGAAACGCACTTGGCAATAGTCTGATGTCGCCTACAAATAATATGCTTTAATATTGAAGGAAGAAAATGGTTAAATATGCATGGCAGCAAATAGAAGATTTGATGTGAAAGTTTGCTTGAATTGGAATGGATTGGATAATTTACAGAAATATTGATATTTATATTCAACTATCAATAACTGGAATTTAAGAGTTGGTTTCTTGAATTAAATTTAATCGAATCAATCGCTAAGCTTTCGAAGATTTTTAGAAGCATTTATTTATTAGCTCACTGGTTTTCCAAAAACAAAATACATTTTTAATTAAAAAGAATTGCAAACTGAACTCAATATTTCATTCCCACATACACACGTACGTACATGAAGAAATATGTTTCCACATATATCTTCGCTTGAAGATTTATGATGCAATTTTCTGACAAACGCCTGCACGCCACTTCTTCTGTGGCATGCCATTGCATCCTTGGGCTCATATAATAGCAACCGCCAATAAAATTTACAATGTGGATTTATATAACGCTTTTATGTCGCCAATTGCCATATTCAATCAAGCTCGGCAGCATTTGCTACGTTTTACAGCACCAGCTATGCCACCAGCAGCTGTCTCATTAAGACTCATAAAATGCGTAAGAAGACATGGCGTAGTACTTGCGGCTTATATCAGGGTGAATTCATAAGTAGAGTCGTATTGCAAAAGGAATTTTTATGTTTGCCTATAATTATTTGCATATGTGGATATATTTATATGAGTATGAGTGAGGTTGTCTCATTTGTAAGCACTGATTGCAATGGAAAGTTGAGTGTGTTGTCAGTCTTATATAAATATATGATCTTAATCGAATGTTGTAAAGTGACACAAACAAATTCAGATTTCTCTTGAACAAGCAAAACTCTCATACCAACAAATACCAATAAAAAAGAGACAAAATCTCTCAAAACGCCGACGAAAAATAAAAAACAGTTTATTCATCAGCCGAGTTCTATTAGCACTCAGTAAAATTTATCTGTGGGACAGGACTTCAAGCTCCTTACGTACAGCTGCAAACGAAACCATTGGTTTTCGGAAAAGGCAAAAGAACAGCTGGTACAATGAGGAGTGACGTGTCGGAGTAGAGAGAAAACCGACTGCCTACCTTGCAACGTTACAATCGACCATAAAACGTCTAGATGGGATAGATACCTATAGTTGGAGAGGGAGTAAGACGCATTTTCAGACAAAAAAAAGAGAGAACCCGAAATGTGTGAGTACGAAGACCGACAGAAGATATGAAAACCCGAGAATACTCTTGTAGAACCCCCGATCTAGTTACTGATTTCCAGAGCATACTGAAAGTATGGAATACTTCTCCAGCTTGCTGAATGAACACCTAGATATGGTCAACCCGATTCCCCAATCGATGACGATGGAGAAGACGTTCCGTTGCCCGACCATGAAGAAGTTCAATAACAATTACCCGTCTAAAGAACAACAAAGCGGCGGTGCCGATGGTGAAAAACTGATAAAGAGCATGCATCAGTTTCTTTGTAGAATATGGTCGGATGAAAGCATGCCTGACGATTGGAATTTAAGTGTGCTCTGTCCAATCCACAAAAAAGGAGACCCCATTATCTGTGCCAACTACCGTGCCATAAGCGTACTATGTGCAAGATCAAAGCCGAATGTCAACAAACTGCTTGGACCTTATCGGTGTGGCTTCAGGCCTGGAAAAACAACAACTGACAAGATATTCACCATGCGCCAAATCTTGGGAAAGAGCCGTGAAAGGACATCGACACATTCGTCGCCTTAAAAGCTGCTTTCGCAGCACGAAAAGGAGCTTCTTTAATCTACTGCTGAAGAAATTAATTCGAGCTGCAGAACTTAATCGGGCAGGTATAATCTTCATTAAGAGTGTACAGCTGCTGGCGTACGCCGATGATATTGATATCATTGGCCTCATCATCCTTGCCGTTAGTTCTGCTTTCTCCAGACTGGACAAGGAAGCAAAGCAAATGGGTCTGGCAGTGAACGAGGGCAAGATGAAATATCTCCTGTCATCAAACAAACAGTCATTGCATTTGCGGCTTGGCTCCCACGTCAGTGTTGACAGTCATAAATTTGAAGTCGTAGATAATTTCGTCTATCTTGGAACCAGGATTAACACCAACAACAATGGCAGCCTCAGAAATTCAACGCAGACTAACTCTTGCCAACAGGTGCTACTTCGGACTGAGTAGGCTATTGATAAGGTAAGGAAAGGATTTGCTAAAAAATAACACTGGAAGAAGGGTAATGATTTTCTATTTATGATTTAGATCCTTCTTATCTTAGGTACCTTTAGCGTTTAGCAAAAATATTAAATATCCTCAAAAAGTAGTCGTTCTGCAGAATAACTTAAGAAATGGAATAGTGAAATACTACATCCGACGGAAGTAATTAAGCCCCACCCGAATACTGTTCAATGACAGTGTAACATACATACATCCATATGCAATGACTAAAACAGTTTAAAAGCTTAAACGGCAACACTTTTCGCAAAAATATAACAAAAATTAATTAACAAAAGAACATTCATTTTCACTCCTTTTGCCAACCATATGGCAAAGCAACTCGAAATACGCAAACTTTATGCTTCAAGTGCCAAAAAAATGAAAGCGAAAATAATTTAGTAATTCTTCTTGACAACGACTTGGCTGCATAATTCATGAGCACGCTAAAGTCAATTGTGCGAACAGAAGAAAATGAGATTATGCGTAGCTGAGTAAGAGAAGTGGTTGGACCAATCTTTATTTTCTTTCCTTTCAGATGAGCGTGAAGCCATTGCACTGCAGCGCAAAGGAAATATCTGGGAAAAATACCTGTGCAAACTAACTGGAAAATTACAAAAAGCGACAGTCTCAACTCTTAGTATGTTTAGAAAGAGGGGGAAGTTGCGTGCAGCAGCTCATCAGTAAAATGAAAACTCAGGACTTTTTTGTGCGATATGGAGAGAAAAGCAAAATACTCTAAACAGAAGAAATTTATATCTAACACAAACATGCATACTTCAAAAGCTACATCAGCAAAATTTTATATTTTTTTCAACAACACAACAACACCATAATATTTTCTTCACAAACCTTTATGGTCTCCAACGAGTTGGAATGCTTTGTATTAAATTAAATTTACATGCATGATCATATATTCAGCTGCTGAGCGGGAATTTCGGAAAATAGAAGAAGGATAGGTTAGGTTAAGAGGTGGATCCTAACAGGGATCTCAGAAAAGGGATCTTAGAACAACTCAAACAAATCGACAAAGTGCTTTAAGCTTATCACAAAACTATTGAGACGACTAGTGCCAGTTTTGGATATGCTCTGGTTCGCCCATTTTACGACGGCCGAGATGTTTCATCAAGTCTAACAAAGACCTCCATTATCCAATGGAAGAGAAAGTGCCTAGATTCTTCCACCAAAAATAGACTTAAAAAAGGACAAAATTACTTCCGATTTAGAGTTCGTTACGAACTACAGTCAAAAACACAATGAACCTTAAGATTTTAGGTGTGACTTTCGACAGCCCGTGCTTCCACATTCCTCGCACAACCGCGGTAATTGCTAAAGTTCAGAGCCGCAACAAAATCCTCAAGTCGCTAACTGGCAGCACATGAGAAAAAGCCAAAGAAACGTTGTTTTCAACACACAAGGTAATCGGCCGGCCGATCCTTAACTACGCCGCACCAATATGGTCGCCTGGATCCAGTGAAACACAGACGAGGAAGCTACAGACATGTCACAAAACTGCACTTCGGACTAGAATAGGATACTCATCGCAATGTTCGCAGTTGAGTAACAGGATGTACTCCTCTCCAAGTAGTTTTTGCTGGGGTGCTTTAGTAGAAAACATCCGCGCAGTCATCTCCTTGTACCAGAACCGTCTACTAGGTGCATCAAGTGGTCCTTCCTCAACTACGTCGGCGACATAAAACAATACGCCGTCCAGACTACGAACGCAACAAACTTGAGACATGCACTGACCGCAATTTACAGTGGAGCTTCACCGGCTCTATCTCTCTCTGAGAATAGCGTACTTGGAGTCAAACCACCACCCATTGCAGACGGCGAGCTCGAATTGCCGCGACAATAGAGAGCGAACCTTGCGTTGCTTTGTTCTGATATTGTATTCCTACTTATCCAAAATCCACCCTGACATATAAAATATATGTCCAGCGTGCAACGAGTCCCCGCATGACACTAACCACCTTTTTGAATGCCCTCCTAAACTTGCACTTTTGACAGCCCTTTCCTTTTGGTTCGAACCCATCGAAACAGAACGTTTCCTGGGCCTACCGGTGGATGACCTCGATAACAACTTATCTTATTCTAACCATCCTAACGAGGACTTGGTAACCGTTACAATAACAAGTTACTAGTGGAATGTACTCTTCATTGTTTTTCAGAGGCAAATAGCAGCATAACCTTCATGCTTTGTAGACGGTTTCACTTACTACCAAGTGTAGTCTGAAATTGAGCGGGTAAACAAAGGAGCAAGCAGTATGCTCAAATTAATTGCAGTATGTAACGGCGCGCAGTTTAAGATGCACTCGTGCACATCGGAAATTAATTGCTGCAAGCGCCTGGGCGTCTTTTATAATCTGGTTAATTGATCGCTTTCTTTCTTGCTTTCCGTACAAGACGATGATATGTGCACGTGTAAATAAGTATATACACACTTCACTTTAGTAAGACACCAGCTGTGACACGCCGACGACACATACGAAGACACATTTATTTTCTTTGCTGTCCGCCCGTCAGCACATTAATATCGAGTGCACTTGAAGTCAAGTTAAAATTTCTTAACACGCGAACTTTATTACCTTTCACGTGCAATATGCTCACTCATATATACATATACATATCAGTCGGATCGTTAGCACGCGCTCCTAACTGCACACGGTATTCTTTTGCAAGCTTACAGCTGTTTCTACTTAATAACTACGCGTGCTCGCCGAGCAATTGCATTTAAAGAATTTAATTAACAGCACAAGGTAATAGCAGAAGTTCGAAGAAAAATGCCATAAAAGGCGAAACTACTTAATCGTGCTCGATTCGTCTAATTAATGGAACTGCCACGCAGAGTCGAACTAAAACGATGGAGATTTCTGCTTTAAAGCGTACACTAAAAGTCATAAAATGCGGCTTTAGCATCGATGATTGGTTGAATTCGAAGATCCTTCCATGAATTAAATGAGAAGATACAGAACTAGTGATGAATAAAAGCTTGTGATATGAAAAGAGTTTTGGTATGAAGCCAAGAATTGATTAAGAAATAAAGAAAATAACGTTCAACCTAACAGTTGTATTTGTGCGCCAAGCTTTAGAGAGTAATGAATCGAACACCTTATAACAGCTGTTCAAACTGATTGGCACCACTGAAAACGAGGTTACATATATTTGGTCGCACTGACTCCGTACTTTGAAAGTGTTGAGCAATTTTGAGTAGCTTCTTGCGGAGTAAAGGACGCGTTGAGAAGATCAGAACGATATCACGAAAACTGAGGAAGTAGGCGTTGCAAATTTTGTAGCAAACCTAATATTTGCTGTTCAAGAAAATGGCGAATTGATGACCGCTAATATCGTTTTATTGAAAAAAACATTCACAAAGCATTTTGGAAAGTCTAAGTAAAGAGATTTTTCTTTTATCCAAGGCTGTGAAAATCAAAATGAGCGTTTCTTGGACTTTTGCTTTAAGTCAGACATTGTTTTTTCGAATGCCGATTCATGCATTCAATCGGACCACATGGTCAGTAAAAAGTTGAGTACTGACATTATAGGAAGGTGTGCGGAAACTGATGGACTTATTGCTCCATAACCTTTTAACTACAATAAGAAAAATACATTGTTAAGCAAAGTGATCCACTAGATTTAGCTGCTTTTAGATCTCGCTGAGTTTCGATAACTTAAATATCAACCATAACAACAAGCAAGTTTCACTGACCGTTTAAGAGCATAAAAATTAATTCACCCAAGGAACTAAAAGTGGTTTCGAGGCCTTTAACAAGCACACCAAATCTTTTTTATCTGCTTTCGAAGCCAGTAATTAAAAATTGTATTAAACTAATATATACCAAAATTTTCTGAATTTTAATTAAAGTCGACCCGTAACTGTGTGAATCAATAAAAACTTACTGCTTTTACTAGTACCCAAAACATGGGTTACATGGTTTACGGGTTTAAAATAAGTGAATTTTTTTATTGGATTATTAAATTCTACAAATCTTCTAGGATATTTGAGCTAAACTTTCGAGTTGATCCGAGTAATAGTTTCGGAGATACAGCCTTGAGAACTTATGCGCTCGCGACTAGCTAGGCTAAGTGTGCCGTCTTTAAATGCATTTTTCTCAGAACTGTGGAAGTCGATTAGCAAGATTTCTCGAGAACTACTCAACCGATCTTCATGAAATCCTACACAGGTCTTTGAGATACAATTCTTGAAGGCTTGGCAGATTTTAAGAAAGGATTTGTTCTTGCAAGCGTATAAATTTGTTTTCACTCAAGAACGGTAGCCATTGGACTACCGTATATGTCGTGAATTTGCTGATTTTGCCTTGGAACAACTTGAGAACGATAATGATTTTTTTAAGACAATCATCTTCTCCGATGAAGCTTACTTTCATCTGAATGGTGCGGTAAATAAACAAAAGATGATAACCAACTTTGTATTGTATGTCCGCAATTGTAAGAAGTTGATCTTAACAACATCTGGTTCCAATAAGATGGCACTACGTACCACGCAGCACGTGCAACAACCGAATTAATGCGTGAACGGTTTAGAGACTCAGTTATTTCAAGAAATTGTGAAAGTGAATGGCCTCGTGGAAGTTGTGTTTTTAACACCAGTAGACTACTTCTTCTGGAGTTATTTGAAGACATTTGACTTTAACAATTAACCAGGCTCTCTTCAAGCTTTAGAAGTTGAGCTTGAATGCACTTTTCATGGCATATGATTGAATTTAGTGGAAAAAGTACTCGAAAATTGGGTTCATCGAATTCGTTCCTGCAAAGGAAGTCTTGGAGGCCATTTTAATGATCTTATTACAGATTGCATACGATGAAATTAGTTCAAATTAGTTTGCAATTTGTCAGAGTTTTTAAATTCCGAATTAATTTTTTTCACCTGGTGATGAAATGCAATACGTATAGTTTTCAAAATGATTAGTCACCCAAAAATGTACGAAAAAAATATTCGATTTTATAACGAAAATCCAAATTGGATTATGAGAACAATTGCTAGAAAAGCAAATGTTTACAAAAATACCGTTTCGCGTGCTATGAAAACGTTCAGCAAAGCACCGACTTTCAACAGAAAGCAAGGAGGTGGTAGAACGAAAGGTTTTAAAAACCTTAACGTAGCTAAGAAAGTAATGGCGCTATTTACGAAAAAACCCAACACATCGGGGAGAAAGGTAGCGAAAGAACTATAGTAATCTGAAACTTTTGTCAGAAAAGTTAAAAAGGCGAAAGGACTTAAGCTATACAAAATTCAGAAAGTTCCAGACAGGACTTCCAAAAAGAACAGCATGGCTAAGGATCGAACCAAACGGCTTCACCTTGATTTCCTTAAAAATTTTACTGCCGCATTATGGATGATGAGACGTATGTGCTTGGGGACTTTTCTCAACTTTTAGTTATGGATTTTTATGTGGCAGATCATATAGGGAATAACCAAGGGGAGTTTAAAACACAAAAACGACAAAGTTTCCAAAGAAATTTTTGGTTTGGCAAGCAATTGGTAGCTGTGGTAGAATAAGCAGCTCTTTTGTAAAAATTGGAACTATCAACACTGCTTTATACACCCAGGAGCGCTTGCAAAAACGGCTTTTGCTATTCATAAGACCTTATGTCATCCTCATGTGTCCGCATTTTTTTGGCCTGACTTGACTTCATTGTATTATAATTTCGAAAATTTTTTGAGAAAAAAATAAATATAGGCAAAATCTCTTAAGTACTTTAGGCAGATATATTTTAATGAACTGCCCTGCACCCGCACAAAAATTTAAGCGAACTAATTGCTATGCCTTAGAGAATCTAATTCCTCAACCAACATGCCAATATTCATGCCAAACATGTTTTCAAGAAGAAGAGGAAGAATAATGGACAATAGCAGTAAAATCACAATAACAAATCACGTAGGCTTTATCACTTGTTACATTGCAGCAGAAGCAATATTTCAGCCAATTGTCACGCACTTCGGCACTTCACCAACATATTGTATATAACAGTTATTTATAATAAGAAAATATTTATATGTACATACATATACATGTATACTGGCAACAGGAAATTATAAAAGTATGCGTTGTCATCTATTTGTCGCTGAGTAAACAAAGAAAGTTATAAATAAAAGCCTGCTCAAACACAGATATGTGGGGATATGTACATTAGGGTGTTCAAAAAAATTTTTTTTTTTTTTTTAAATTGGTACTCGCAAAAATAGGTTCCTAGACACCTCTAAGAAAGCCTCTCCAATTATGAGTTTTTAATTGTAACGGGAAGGTCCTCCGCCTAACGGTTTTCTATTTTTTCTTATTATCAGATAGAAAAATTTATATCTCGCTTCCAACTACTTGAAAAAATATCTTGTTAATTAGGTTTTGTAGGAAATTGAATGCTCTTAAATATGGTCTCTTATGATTTTTTCGTAAACCCAACGGTTTAAAAGATATTAACGGTCCAAATTTGACTATTTTTGGAAAAATTCTTTATTTCTTATTAATTTCATAACTCAATGGAAAAAAATTATTATGAATGATGAAACACATAGTTTTGTAGGAAATTTACTGCTCTATAAAAATGGCCTATATGATATTTCGATTAAGTTAAGCGTTTACGAGGTATTCATCGTCAAACATCAATGCATATTAAGGCGTTCAAAAAAAAAAAAAAATTTTTTTTTTCGTTTGATCTGAAAAATAGGTTCCTAGACACCTCTATCTCCAAAAATCTATTCATAATAATTTTTTTTCATTGAGTTATAAAATTCATAAGAAATAAAAAAATTTCCCAAAAATAATCAAACTTTAACTGTTAATATCTTTTAAACGTTTGGGTTTACGAAAAAATCATCATAGACCTTGTTTGTAGAGCATTCAATTTCCTACAAAACCTAATTAACAAGATATTTTTTCAAGTAGTTGGAAGCGAGATATAAATTTTTCTATCTGATAATAAGAAAAAAATAGAAAACCGTTAGGCGGAGGACCTTCCCGTTACAATTAAAAACTCATATTTGGAGTGGCTTTCTTAGAGGTGTCTAGGAATTTATTTTTATCGAGTACCAATTGAAAAAAAATAAAAAAAAAAAATTTTTTTTTGAATCACCCTATGTACATGTATATATTATATACATATATATTAGTATATATATAAATATATATAAAAGTATATATGTACATATATGTATAAATGAATATATATATGCATGTATGTATATATGCCACTATCTACATGTGTGCATGTAGGTGGCAGTGTTAGCTTGTCGGATTAACGCCCAAATACACATTGACCCCAATGAATAACCGATAAGGCGTTTGCGGCTGATTCAGCATGTCGACGATGTCTTCCATAACGTTTACGAACAATTGACAACTCAATTTATAGACCTACAAATGCAAACGGACACGTGTCTCACTAAGAACATGTATGTGTGTAAGTGTGCTTGTTTCGAAGACAATGAAAAATAGCAAATGAAGTTGGCTAAGAATACAATTTATATGTATATTAGAGCTTACAGCCTATAAATATAGAGTGTCAAGCTTGCAAAAAACCACACATTATATAAAACTGTCAATATATACATATTTACATATAATATATCTACAACCTTCTACTTACCCTGCAAAAACGGTATGAGCTTGCAGAAGGACTCGCCGAATATGAAATCACGCAACAAGGTGCCGACCAATGTCACCGGCATACAGAAGACCCCCAACAATATATCGGATATTGCCAAATTCAGCAAAAAGAGATTAGTGATAGTGCGCATACGACGATTCTGTATTAGCGTCGATATCACCAACAAATTGCCAATTATCGCACAGAAGAATATTATGCTGTAGCAGAGTATTAGCCAGAATGGCATCTCAGTCGGCATACGCGGTCGTCCCGCCGCCGTCACCACGTATGCACTGCGATTCGTCACCGCACTGCCGTCGTTGTCGCCGTAGTCGCTTGCATTCGCAGACGCATTCGCGTACATGGCCGACTGTGTGACCAAGAGGAGCAGGCTGGTGTCGCTGCTGTCGTTTGTGGTGGCGTACATGTTCGATTCACCGGCGACGTTGGAAAAATTCGAAAAATTACCAACTGTCAATGTGTGTGTATCGTTTAGTTGTGTGAGCGCTAGTGAGAGTATATTATTGGCGGCGGAATCATTGCTGAAGTAGGCAAGCAAATCGCTGTATTGGTTCGCTGTAATTGACATGATGAGCGCAGTGCGGTGGGTATGTTTGGGTTGTTGTTGTTGTTGAAGCTTTGTTTTGCAGTTTTTTTGTAGTTGGTGGAGTGCTACAATTGACATAAATCGCTTGGTGCTGTTGGGGTTTTGATTTTAAAATGGGCAAACGGGTATGGCATATGCACAGACAAGCCAATTCACACACATATATTTGTTTTTTTTTTCGCTTCTAAATTTATTTTTTTTTAAAACAAATATTTTTTAATATTTTAATGAATGCTGATTAACTATTATTTTCATATACTTTTTCTTGTTTTTAAATCAATTTTTTCATCGCCAACAAATATTTTTATTTTTTATGGTACACACATAAATATATTATGTTTATATTATTAATCACTTAGAACATTTTCTTTCTTTCACAAGTTGATTCTGAAATGTTAGGTGAAGTTCAAAATTAATTTATGCACTGAAAAATAAATTTTTAAATAGTTTTACTTACATATTTTACAGAAACACAAAAATTATTTTTTTTTTTACATTTTAAATCACTTTAAATATTTTATTTATTCTTTTTAGAAGTATTTTTTATTTCTTTTTTTTTTTTTGGTTAAGCGAAGTTCAAAAATAATATTTCATACACTGAAGGAAAAACAAATATTTTTATTTATTTATTATTTATTGCACAAGCTTTTAAAATTATTAAAATAAATATTTTAGAAGATTATTTTTTATATTTTCAAACACCTCAAAAATTATCTTTTTTCACAAGTAAATTCTTAAATATTAAGTTAAGTCCAAAAATAATTTTATACACAGAAAAATAAATATTTTAATAGTTTTATAGTGAAACAAAAAACTATTTTATTACATTTTTTTGCGGAAGCTTTTTATACTTTTTTTAGTTTTTTCTTATTTTTAATCTCTATAAATATTGTTTTTTTTTATAAATATTTTGTATTTATTTTTTATTTTTGGTAAAATAAAGTACACCAATAATGTTTTGTGCACTGAAAAAAATATATTTTTTTAAATATTTTTAAATAAAGAAATATTTTTTTTTTGCGAAAGCTTTTAAAACTTCTCGTTTAGTTTTTTGATATTTTTTTAAAAACTTTAGAATTTAATTTATTTTTAAAACTTTTTATTTTAAAACTTTTTTATTTTAAAATTTTTTTTTTATTTTAAAATATCTTTTTTATTATTTTACTTTTATTTTTTTCTGAAAACTTTTTTAATTTAAAGTTTTTTTTTCATTTTTATTTTTATTTAATTTTTTTTTGTGATAACTTTTTTAATTTAATGTTTTTTAATTTAATTTTTTTTGTGGAAGCTTTTAAAACTTGTTATTTAATTTTTACTCAACATTTAGTTATTTTGGAAAAAAATACAAAATATTTTGATATTTCACTTGATTTTTAGCGGCTTTACATACATTTTATACCATTTTTATCACAGCTATATGCAATAAATTTGTTTTCATATTTTCTTTTCTTTTTCAAATTTATATAAAATAAATATTATACAATAAATTATACTCTGAAATTTGTTGTTATCGATTTAATGTCATATTGAAATCAAAATTTAATCACGTTTTAAACTAATCTGTTTATCTTGGCAAGCTTCGTTTATGCAAAATCACTACTCACAATCATCGCAATTTCCTCTTCTAGCAGATTAAAGCTTTAATCTAAAATCTCTTTCAGCAGCCATAATTTAACATCATTCTCTGTTGGTCATTGCTGCTTTTTCCCCATACTTCAATAACAATAACAGCATTGTGAAAAGTCAAGATTAGTAAAGAGTTTTAATTTGATTTACATTTGATATATATTTTCATATTCGTTGTAGTGGCGCTTTTTCGGAATATTAAACACAATACTAAATGTCTGCAAATGTAATTTTTTAACTATTATTTTTTTTTTTAATTTTTTAGTACGTATATTCATTTTCTGGTGGTGTGATTTTCTAAAATTATTTTTAAAAATTATTTTTTTTTTAAATATTTTTTATAATTGCCGTTATGTATTCCTAACTGAATTAAATTTCAGTTTTTGATTTATTATTTAAATATATATATTATTTTATTGTTTAGTGTTTCTCACACACATTTTTGAAATATTTTCAATTTACATTAGTAGGTTAGGTTAGGTCAGGTTAGGTCAGGTTAGACTGGTAAGCTATTGAGCCAGGCATAGACCAGTTTCAGTTCTCTGCGAAAGCAGCTGGAGTTCCGTTACGCATTCCTTGAGGTAAATTTACAATAATTTTCACTTATAAATTATATGCTCATACATATATGTAAATTTCAAAACGTGTGAAAATGTAATATTTTTTATTATCAAAATCTTTTTAAAATATTAAAAAAAAAAAAAATTTAATGTCTTATTTAATTAATACTTTTTTACAAAATTTTTATTTGGTTTTTCTTAATTTTTCTGTTTTTTTTTAGTTTAACTTATATGTATGTTAATACTGAAGCATTAGCTACTGTTGTACGCTGCGTATGAGTAACAACTTGGACTATTTATTCCACTTATTGTTATTTTTTTTTAAATTTATTTTATTATTATTATTATTATTATTGTTGTTGTTATTATTATTATTATTGTTGTTATTATTATTATTATTTTTATTATTATTATTATTGTTTATTTTTCTATTTTACTTTTTCGATTTTATTTTTTTTAATTTTTCTGCAAATTTCTGTTAGCTTTAATTGGTTTATTTTACTTCAATTATAATTTAAATAATTTTTTAATAAAAATTTTATGTAATTAACAAAATTATTAAACTTTAAACTAGTATTACTACTCTCAATTAATTTTTGTTTTTGTTTTTATTTTAACATATGTAAATTTATATTTTTTAATTTTAACACATAAATTATATTTTTAGTTTTGCTATTGATTTTTAAAACTTTTTTACAAATTCGGTAATTTTGTAGTTAACTTAAGTTTTTATATTTTTTAGATTAGTTTCGATTTATTTTTAAAGCATTTTGAACATTAATTTATGGATTTTTGTTATTTTTATTACTTTTTTGTTAATATTTTTATAATTTTTTTAACCTGTAGAATATTTTTAAAATAAGTCTGAATAATTTTTCACAGCTTATTTTACTATTAAATTAACTCCCTTTATTTTATTAAATCTTATTTTTTTATTAACATTTTCCCAGTAATTTTCCAAATTCCATTCTATTTTTTTTTTTAATTTTTTCTTACATAAATTTTGTAGTACTTCTTCCTCGTTACGAGACACTGCATTCAATTTTTTGTATTTTAAACAATTTTCACACAAAATCAAATAGTTATGTAAATCAACAGTTCTTTCAAATCTCTTTTTCTTTTTTTCACATATTCTTTAGTATATTTTTATATTTTTCACAATTTTTTCATTATTTTATTATATTTATATACGAATTCTAATCCATTTATTTCATGTCATTTCGAAACGTATTTCATCTATAACATAGCTATTTATATTTAATTTCAATTTATTTTTATTAATAACTAAACAATAACTATTGTTGCACACTGCGTATGAGTAACCACTTCAAATATTTTCATTCAAATTCCGAAAGTATCGGCATTTAGCTCTTTTTATAATAACTAAGCGCATTAAAGCCATAAAACAGAAATTAGAATTAAGTGACTAATATTTAGAAATTAATGGTAAACAACACAAGCTAAAAATATAACCGTTATTTAAAAGCAGCAGCGCACTGCCTCACACTAATTAAAAACACGTGATGAACTAATAGCAGTAATTAATTCGTCAAGCAGGAGTCAATACGATACGATAACGGTAAGCAATAATTATATCGCTTTATTGAATGAAATTATTAGATATTTGTAAAACACATAATCACACAAATTTTTATAAAAAAAAATGTTATACACAACTATCAAAATTTTCGTTTTTAATCACTTATTAAATTTTTTTTAATTTATTTTTTTTTAAATACCTGTTAATATTTAATTTTTACCACTTTTACAATCGCTGAAACCATAAATTTTTCACACATAGTATTTTTTTTTTCTTAAGTGAACTTGTCACTTACAGGTTGATCACAACCTGCTTAACACTTTTCAATTGAACCCAATCACAAGCTGTCGCATACTCAATGCAACGATTTAATAGACAGCTGTTTTGGCACAATGCTCATACAGCCAAACTGAACTGTAAATAAATCACTTTCTCAGCGGAGCGATTTTCGTTTAGATGCACCCATTCGCGTGAACGCGTCAACGTGGACTAAACACCTCATGTGTGTTGTCGCTGGCTTAAGCCTCACAAGGCAGCGGTGAAAGCAGCATCCTGCAATTGTTATTTTTCGATCTTTTTCTTTTATTTTGCTTTGGTGTTGCGTGGTAAACCGGCTTTCGGCGCACACCAAGAATAACAAACCGGTCGGTATGAATGAAAGGCGTTGCTGTGGCAACAGATCCGCGAGCTTTTCACCATGCCTTGGCTGCATAGTGATTAGTGGGGTGGGTTGTGACTGTTAACTGTTAAATGCAGTTAGATAAAAGCCAAACAGTATTTGTATGTATGACTTTATGGGGAGCTGGAGTCGAATTTTATGGAAAGTAAAAAGCTTGCCAAAAGCTTTGCAAGGGTGCAACTTCTGTTATACAACTAATTGTACTTGTATAAGTCTTTGGGCATAATTATGGCACTTATATTTATAAAATCATATGTAGCAACAATGTTGCAGCAACAAATAATAAGAAACATGTTTAGAAAGTGGTTGGTGCAAAAATAACGGTTTTAATTATGGTTGCGGTTATTTTTAAATTATGGCTATAATAAAGCTACGGATGGCTATGGACCACAAAAAAGGTAAAACGTTTTCAATCAACCTAAATATTCATCCACTACTTTCCAAACTGTTCTCTGATAAAAAACAGAGAACATCCTTCAACCTGACTTACCTCAAGATAGGTATATGCATACATTACATATATACGAATTTCATATAAAATCTTAATTTTCATTTGTTCGGAATGATCTAAAAGTTATATCCCGCAATCACGATTTTATAGCAAAAAATCGATCCGCTCTAATAAGTATATACTCAAATCACCATGAAATGAGCTCTCGATTGAAAATTTTTTTATCAATTTATCTTCCTCTTGTGCTTTTTAAGCTTTTAAGTATATTAAAGTCACAGAAATAAGGGAATCAGTAAAAGCTTTTGCGCTCCAACTTTTTTAAATATTAAAGCTTTAAGACTAGCAACAAGTAATTAAGGTTTTTAAAGTACCCAGCATAAAGCTTTTAACAAACTCGTATTATTTGTCATCAGATTCTAAACTGAACCTTAAAAAGCTCTAAGCTTTATAGGCCTCGATAGCATTTAACAAACTTACATATATTATTTGTAACCAAAATCTGAACTAAAATTTAAAAAGCTTAAAGCTTATTATAAACCTCGGAAAATATATAAAGCTCTGAAAACAATAGTTCGGATTATAAAATGTTTAACGAAAGAACGAGTAAGCTTTCCTAAGGTCAGATCTGCAAAAGCCACTATGAAGAAAACTTTAACAGCTGTTATCACGTGTATACTACAATTTTCTTTGTGATGTGAGTCCATTTCAAACTTTACAAAGCTCCAAGCTGTTTAAGCTTCAACAATAAACCTCTAAAAATACATAAACATACGAAGACAGATTATAAAATAATGAATGAGGAAACGCGTAAGCTGTCATTGGTTCAGTGCTGCGAGTGAGACTCTGTAGACAGCTTCAAAAACAGTTCGCATCCCGCAAAGGGATATCAATTTTAATGGCACTGCGTTCATGGAAATTACCAAAGTCAAGCACCTTTACTGTAAATAAGACTATGAAAGCTCAACAGCACTAAAATATTGAACTTCGGCACATAATTAAACTTCAGATACGTCTTTCTAAACTAAAATAAAACTCTTCACATCAATTCAAATATAAGAGATTTATTTAAAAAACATTAATTTGTGTTCTTTTCACTTTCCACCAACTGCTCCGCACTAAAGTCTTCTTTCTTTTGCTCAGAAACTTGCTCAGCATTCGCTTGCGACACCAATTTTCTCTTATTCGGACGCAAATAAGCTTTATAATAGAAATCAGAGAATAGCGCCAGCATAACAATCATTTGAAAAGAGGCGAAACCCAGAGCCCATTTTGGAAATTCACACTCCGTATCGAGGAGAGCGTGTATGAAATGCAGCAGCAATAACAAAAACTGCGCAATTTGCACCTGAGTAATGTGTTTCTTCCACCACACCGAGTATTTCAGCTCTGGTCGCAGCGCCGATATGAAATAATAGAAATACATAATGGTATGTACCGCTAGATTCACAATAACTAGTGATGCGCCATGACCACCGGACACATAACGCACAGCGAAAAAAAGGCCACACGCCATCAGGATGTGGTGGTAAACATGAAGAAAGCTCACTTGGTGTTGGTGTTTGCGTAGCACAAAGAACACAGTGTCGGCGAAATCGACTAACTTCAGCAAATAATAGCCGTACGCGAATTTAAGCTCCAACATACCAAATTCCGTGCGCTGCCTAATGGGCATCATGCAAGACAAGCGGTCGTAGGGTTTATGTAGCCAGATGATGTAAATTACCTGGAAGAAATTCATTAAAATAAATTCGATTCAGTTTTTCCAATATGCATCTGTATGCTTACCGAAATAAGCATGCCGCCATTGACGAGCACCTGCGCAGCGTTATATGCCAATAAGACGTACTTCAAGTCGAAAGCTTTGCGTTTTTCCATTATTTTCGGACCAATATGTTTGACAAAGGCATAGTAAGCGGTTGAAATGAAAATGCATTGCAGATAACTGAGTAGAAAATAGTTCTCCGAACGTTCATCTGAAAGAGTGTTTTAAATGGAACACAGATTTTTATTTAAGAAAATGAAAAGTTTATGTTTTAGCCTATGGAAAAGGACGGTATTTTAAAAAGTAAGTGTTAAATGTTGAGAGAATGATGTTAATATATAGTAGTAATTCACATAAGGAATCATAAGTTCTTCAGATTACTTTCATGACCTATGTAAATTTAAATGCAGTTTGCGACATTCTTGAGACTTACTGAAGCGGTACGCACATACGTTTCGGCCAGAACGGAAGTGCTCAGTTCCAGTTTATCCATAACAGGAATAGAAGATCTCATTATGTGCTTTCAAGAGCAATTGATCAAAGTCCTTTCCGCTGCATATCCATATGCATATATTAGGCCTTACAACTTTTCTTAAGACTTGACATTGACTTGAATATTTCCGCCCATTTGTACGATAGAATAAAATATTATAGTATACTATACATAACATAAGACTTAAATGTGTTGATGTTAATCAGAAACTGTGAATCAAATTGTCGCATTTAACTGACCACCGAATAGATAAGGACGGAACAAGTGAATAGACAGCAAGTCAGATGTCTATTCGGTCCCCGGTTCCGACTTTCCCAAGCGACAATATTACCAGAAGCTGCACTAAAAAGTTCAAGGTTATCCTTAGCAGTAAGACTGAATGGAATGATTCCACACTCGATCTACTGCTTAAGAATAGTATAATTCAGATGATTCGAAAACGTAGGAGGAAATTGTTGCAGGAGTCGCAGGATCACGCACCAAACTCTTCATACCTATGGGAAGTTTTCCGGCGATATTCAAGCAGAGGCCTTTGCCTTAAGTCGTCGCATAGAGATAAACCGCCAACGCAAATCTCGCAGCGAATGTATAACCATACTTAGCGATAGTCAAGCGGCACTTAAAACAATATCTACCTACATGATCAAATCGCTACTGGTGCAGCAGTGTAGCTGAACAGTCTATCGAAACGTAACCTAGTGTACTTTATCTCCAAGGTATGCGTCATGCCAAGTAGCTAATAGGTGGTTACAACCTCAGCAGGCTTAAATACATAATCAACCTATAAAGGGACAAACTCAGGCTACTTGTCGCATTCTACACCGGCTACTATAAGCTTAAGAAGCACTTATATAACATAGGCCGAACTTCTTGTGCAAATTGCCGGTTCTTGAAACTGCAGAACACCTACTAATTGACTGCATAGCAGTCTGCGGACGCTGGTTAAAGGCTCTTGGACCCATATTTTCAAATAGGGATCACAACGCCGTGCATTAGCACCTAACAATATGTTGGAACTTATCAATATGCTGGGGTTAAGTGGGTTGTCATACTGCAAATTTTTTTGCCAAAAACTCATCCCATATCGTTCCGCAAACACTGCATTCGCCTGATTTAGCTCCGTGTAACCTCTACGCAACAAACTCAAAAGCCCACTGCGCGGACGCCATTTTGACACGATAAAAGTCGAAAGGCTTGAAGGCTGTACGGGTGAAAGACTATTCCGGGTGTTTCGAGGGCAGAAAAAAGCGTTGGCAAAAATGCATTTTAGCGAACGGGTACTACTTTGAGGAGAATGAAATTGATTTGAAATAGCGAACAAAGAATTTATATTTTATAAACAAAATCACCTTACTTTTTGAGCACAAAAGTACACTATTCATCTAAAAGACGGAGCCCGTTATATTTATTTCTAAGCTTTCTAATTTCAGAGGTCTGTGGCCAGATGCTTGCGTATTTGTATTCAAAATTTTATAAATCGCATGACGGTTATGCTCGGGGACTATCGGACCTATTCACTTTAACTTTTTATTCACAGTAATATTATCATTATGTCAATGATTAAAATCCACCAGTTATCAGTGCGGCTTTAGGCCTGAAAAAACAGATATTCACCATGCGCCAAATCTTAGAAAAGACCCGTGTAAGGAGGATCGACACGCACCACGTCTTCGTCGATTTTAAAGCTGCTTTCGACAGCACGAAAAGGTGCTGCTTTATACAGCTATGTCTCAATTTGGTATCCCCGCAAAACTAATACGGCTTTGTAAACTGACGTTGAGCAATATCAGAAGCTCCGTCAGAATCGGGAAGGACCTTTTCGAGCCGTTCGACACCAAACGAGGTTTCAGACAAGGTGATTCCCTATCGAGCAACTTCTGCAATCTACTCCTGACGCAGTACCCGCCGTGGAAAGCAGAGGAACAGGAAAACCTTCACTCCGTTGGAAAAGGAAGCACGATTGCCGCGCTTTTGCATAATCGGCTATAACCGCGTAAGCGTTTTCTACCCCAATAAAGAAGAAGAAGAAGAAGAAACATGTTATTCAGTCATACCGCTGAATGTTCGATATCCAAAGTTTGACCAAAGCCGTTAATCCGATAGAGTCACATATATCCACTTTTCTCACCTTTATATTTCTCATCCAGCTCTCGGAATTTCTCCCATAACAATCGCAACAGCATGAACATTGTACTCCTTACTTTATTTTTGAACTATTTTATCCAATATTTCTGCAATTTTCCGAAATGTGAAACACCAAGAACGAATGACTTCCGCACAAACTAGAATCATTATTTGAATTAAACTGAGCTTAGCACTGAAGCTCAAAATCAATGCCAGCAAACAAGAATAGGGAAATGCAGTTGCTTTACATATGTAAATATGTATTTCATGAATATAAATGCATCATTAGATGTTTAAGTTGCCTCTAAAAAACTGCAAGTAGAATGTATTATACATACATACATATATGCCATAAATATTTATATCCGTATGAATGTGTCTGACTTGAAACTTGTAAGTAAATTGCGTTGAATTTTCAATAATAAGATTAATTCAAGCTAAACCGTCAAATGATTGCAAGTATAGGAAGACATATTTTAGACAACATTTGAAGTTCAGTTTTATTAGGTTAGGTTAGGTTTGATTTGTATATGTAAAACGCAGAATATAGCACTATAAATAAATACCCACTGTACAACTAATCAATGGTGCATTCATAAATATTAATATTTAGAACATTTGCACAATACTTATTAAGCCACTCAAGTCACTCATAAATATTAATGTTTAAGTTAAGTAAAATGTAAGGGGGCTGCGGCACTTGTAATTTGTAGTTAGTTCATTAGAAATAATTTAATGCAGAGAGCTATTCCAATAAGTTTCACATTTGCAAAGAGTATAACAGTTTTGTTAGATGCAACAGTGTAAGAATTGCTTGTGACGCTCAAAAGTATTGGAGACACATAGACGTCTTTCGAAGCACCGTTGGCGTATTTTTTCATATCGAACGATATAATTCCAATCTTTAGTCGAGATGAACATTTCAAGTTACTGTAAACAACACAAATAGCGCTCGTATGTCAAATCGTTTGAGTATAGTATGTATAGCAGATTGCACACTAGTGTTGCCAAATCCCGAAATATAAAAGACAACCTGCATATGTCACAATGGCTGCATGTATTGTTTTCCAAAGTCTTGTCGGACATCGAAACTTAGAAAGTGTTTCGAAGTATAATTTTGTTACAGGTCGTCCCAGTCGACAGTGGTTTTAGGGACTCGGAATCTAAGCGGACTGACCTCGAAAGAGATAAGAAGTTATTCATGTCAAAATCAACAGAATGACTGGACGATTTGTTCTCCGAAGTAATGTCTAACATCGAAACTGAAAAACTTTTCCGAAGTAATACGAGTATTTAACACCAGCATTGATATTTGAGAGTGTCATGAGAACTTGTTAAGCAATTAAATGATTCTCGAACTTTTGTGCATATTTTGAAGATAATTTTTATCATAACCTTAGCATCGCAGCTTCTACGCTTAGTTTAAAAATGAAATCGGACTACAACAACGACGACTTAACATAGGACCACCATCGAAAACTTGTATATTGACATTTTGATAGGAAATGGCAGTATCTTGACGAGTGACAACGATTTTAGGAACTCTGGCTATCAAAGTATTCTTAGTTTGAAAGTTTTTAATCACCAAAAGTGTACTTAGGGCCTAAAAAAATTTTTCAAAAATTCTACATTGCTCTAACCCCTAATTGTTTAATAGCCTTGACAGACGGCAGCGTTAATCCGGATTAACTGCGCACTTAATCAGATCCAAATTTGTAGGTGACAGACGGCAGCTATGCGAGTTTGAAACTCTCATAAACAGCTCATTGTCCTTTTTATAATATTTTCAATGAAAATTGATAGAAGATAAACATTACGGTTGTTAGCCGACCAATTTTTACCAAACCTTTTTTTATTACAAAAACATATAAACACATTATTTTTGAAACTGCATCATAACATAGAAGTTTTATTGATATTATATTGAGAATTTGATAAACAGCCGTCAGGGTTGGTTGTATTTCATTCACAATAGATGAAAATTGGCCATTTTTAACAATGTTGCCAACGAAAATCTCACAAACTCCCTAAAATTTTGAGAGTTATTTTTGCATTCAGCAACGGAGTTAGCTGTGGTAACTCCTGAATTAATCCCGAAAAATGCAATTAATCTGGTTTAACGCTGCCGTCTGTCAATGCTATAACTTTCTTCTTCTTCTTTACTGGCATAGAGACCACTTACGCGGTTATAGCGAGTTTACAACAGTACGGCAGCCGTTTCTTTTTTCGTTATTTGACGCCAATTCGAGTTACCAATTGCAGCCAGCTCCTTCTCCACATGATCACTCCAACGGAGTTGAGGCGGGTATTAAATCGAAAACATTCAAATCTGAAGCGTTCTCCTTCATCCGGATAACTTAACCTAGTCAGCGCAGAAACATAAATCGTCCCCAAACCTTTCTCTCGAACAGTGCTAAGGCCTACGCATCAGCTGTTGTCATCGTCCATGCCTCTGCATTATAAAGCAAGACAGGGTTGGATGAGTGACTTTTAGAATTTGATATTTGTTCGTGGAGAGAGGTGTTTACTTCCCAATTGCCTACTCAGTCCGAAGTAGCACCTGTTGGCAATAGTTGTTCTGCGTTGGATTTCGAGGCTGACGTTGTTGTTGATGGTAATGCTGAATCTGAAATAGACAAAATTATCTACCACATCGAAGTTATGACTGTCAACAGTGACGTGGGAGCCAAGTCGCGTATGCGACGACTGACTGTTTGATGACAGGAGATATTTCGTCTTGCCTTCGTTCACAACCAGACCTTGCTTCCTTATCCAGTCTGGAGAAAGCAGAACTAACGGCGCGTTTGTTGAGGTCAATGATATCAATCTTATAAAAGATTGTAGCTTCTCTACTCAGATCTGCAGCTCGTATTATTTTCTGCAGCAATAGAATGAAGAAGTCATACGATGGGGAGTCTCCTTGTTTGAAACCTCGTTTGGTATCGAACGGCTCACAGAGTTCCTTCCTGATCCTAAAGGGGCTTTTGGTATTACTCAACGTGAGCTTACATAGCCGTAATAGCCTTGCGGGGATATCAAGTTCAGACATAGAGGCAGTTCCCTTTTATGCTGTCGATGGCGGCTATAAAGTCAATGAAGATGGGGTGTGTTTCCATCTTCCTTTTATGGGTATTTTCAAAGATTTTCCGCATGGCGAAAATGTATAGACTTTCCAGGCCAATCAGATTGTTAATCTTTCACACAATACGCTCGATAGAATCTCATATGCGATCCATAACTTCAGTATAGTCTGGGAATCAGTAACAAGATCACCACTTTGAGTCCTACAAGAGTATACTAAGGTCTTGAAACCTTCCATAAGTCGCCGCACTTTCCTGTCAGCCAGCTGCTCAAGCTCTTCATACTCACGCATTTCAGTTTCGTGCTTTTGTCACTTTCATCATAAGAAAGAAACCCAAGTTTTAAGAGAGAAAAAATACATTCTTATTTATTTCAGTTTCAGTTAAGTTAAATTTCAACATATAACTTCAACACAACACTTATGTCGTAACCATTTGTATTTAAGTACAGTTACTTGACTAAATTGAGCTGCTCAAAGCCAAATTCTTTCAACAATAGTAATTATGTATTTGTTTGTGCTTTTGTGTGCCGCTCTATTTTTGATATTCGTAAAAAGTTTCTGTAAAATTTGCTTGCTATTCGAGAAAAACAAAAACAAAAAATATTTTACAATTTAGGTACAAATTTGCAAACACTTCAACGGTACACTTGATTTTATTACAGACGCGTCATAATATAAATGTCTATATATAGGGCAAATAACACCATTTGAAATATATATATGTACATATAAAAACAGTTATTCATATAAAAGGTAAATAATACGATTGTACATACATATAAATACATAGATCGGTATCTAAATAGTTAGCTTAAAATTAGTTAGTTTGTATGTAGGTACATGAGACATTAAATATATTTGGCAACTCTCATTAAAATCGGTGTTTGTTTGTGTGTGTGTAAATATAGATATTTGTATTTGTAGTGCAAATAGTTGATAAAAAATAGTTATTTTAATATGTGAGATTATTTATTAAATTGACTTCAAACTTGACTTCTTAGAGACCTCAAAAATTTTACATTTAATGAAAAGATATTTTCGCAAATTAAAGCAAAAATGTTAGTTGTATATAAAATATAAACAAAATTTGTGAAATCACACTAAGAATATATAGTATTTCTATTTAAGTATTAACTATATAAAATAATGGATTCGCAAATAATGAAAACCCAAACTCAATTCATGTTAACCACTTAATCTCTCGTAGTATTTCATGTCTAGATTAGGATAATTTCATTGGCTAATCCAGGGATCAGACTTGGACTACTATATGCAGTGCTTTTTGAAACCATAAAAATAGAACAGATGCTGTCAGCAAAGTGGCTTTTTGGTAATACAAATTTTTGCTTAGGAGTTTATTTTTTACCTACTTTTTTCCTTAAACTTCGATCTCGTGAACGCGAGAACAAGAAAGAAGTGTTAAGATATTTCTATCGCGTTCTTCAGCCTCTACAGCTTCTGTACCTTTCACCCGGTAAGATTCCTTACAGCGTGAACGGCGATAGTGTAATAGCCTATGAAATTTCTCACAACTTTCGAAAGCTGGGCTTACTGAGGGCAAATAGCATACTCGATTTTTTACGATCGGACTTGTGTCAAATATATCGTACGACAGCATAAGAGCCGATGATAGCTCAACGCTGGTGAAGATTCCGCGAAGCCCAGCTAGCCAGTAATAGAACACGAGAAGAGAGTGTAACAACGACCCGTTCCTATTCTGCTAATAGCAGCGCTAGGGCGCCTTTCCTTGCCAGCTCGTCAGCTTTACAGTTCCCTGCGATTCCGTTGTGACCTGGCACACATGCTAACCACTTCCTAACTAGCCTTAAACGCAGCTTTAATATTTACTCAAATTAGAAAGAATTCCATTAAAGAGAGTTCTGTGTTAACTTTTTCACATAAAATTAGCTCAAATTCAACCATGCCTTCTCATTGAAATCTTATACATATAAGTACAAGTATTTCAATATTTTTTGAACATTCATAAATCACAAAAACTTCCATGGCACCGAAGCTATAATATGCTCACAAATAAAAAAAAATCTTCATACAATAACTTAATTTTCATCGGTCGGTTTGTATCGCAGCTAGTGGTCCGATATCGCCGGTTACAACAAATGAGCAATTTCTTGGGAAGAAAATGATCTAGTTCGATTGATATACTGAGGGACAATATAAAACTTGACGCTTCGCATTTATACTTTTTTTCTTTCCCAGGTGTAACAAGTTTCTTGGAACATTTAATATACCCAGTTGAGTATAAGGAGAGAACACTTCTTCAGTCTACTGAACGGCAGTGAAAACATAACTTCTGGAGATGGTGAATCCAATTCCCCAATCGTTGACGATGGAGCAGACGTTCCATTACCCGGCCATGAAGAAGTTTGAAGCAATTACCAGTCTAAAGGATAGCAAAGCGGCGGGGGTCGATGAATTGCCGGCTGAGCTATTCAAACACGGCGGCTAAGAACTGATATGGAGCATGCATCAGCTTTTTTGTAGAATATGGAAGAACAAAACCATGCCCGATGATTGGAGTTTAAGTGTGCTCTGCCCAAACCACAAAAACGGAAACTCCACGACCTGCACAACTACCTTGAAATAAGCCTCCTCAACAACGCAAGTAAGGTTCTATCGAGCGTCTTGTGTGAAAGGTTCGAAAGCTTAGATAATTTCGTCTACCTTGAAATCCATTACAGAATAGGTGCCAATAGGTGCTACTTCGGACTGAGTAGGCAATTGAGATAAGAAGTTCTCTCTCGACAAACAAAAACCAAATTCTACAAGTCACTCATCATCCCCGTTCTTCTATTTTATGCCGAGGTACGATGACAAATGTTATAAGTCGGCCTTACGAGTTTACGAGACAAGGGTTCTGCGGAAGATTTATGGTTCTTTGAGCATTGGCAATGGCGAGTATCGCAGTCGATGGAACGATAATCTGTACAAGATATAAGATGACATTAAATAGTTTAGCGAATTAAGAGACAACGACTACACTGGTTAGGTCATGTCGTCCGACTTTCTGAGTTGTGGTGTTCTTTTCAAAACTCGGTAACAAAAGAGCCCAATAACTAGTAGTTTTGATATATAGTATATGTTAACCGACTTGATAAGTATACTGAATATTTTACATATACAAATACGTGTAATTATAACGGTTCAAAAGTTCTGTGCAAAACTAGTGTACAATTTTACATAGGTTTTTATTTTGAGAGCTTTGGTGAGAAGTTTTCTGTTACCATTTTAAACTTAAATTATATTAAAGAGTCTAACTATATATACCATATATATAAGATTTGCTTCAAAAAATTGTAAAGTGATATATAGAAGATACATATATATATGTATATCGGTAGATGTATAAATTCTTCAGTTTTGTGATATGGAAATTACCAGTTCAAATATAATCGGTTTGCAATATAACGATATATATATATGTATATATAAAGTTTTTATTACAGCTTAGCAGTTTTCTAGTTGAAGAAGAGCTGTTCAAAGACTGTAAAATAAATATTTATTTATAGTTTTACACTTAAAATTTAAATGAAATGCTTAAATATGAGCTGTCACTTAGCTGGTCTAATAATGTTACTCGTAAAACAACATAAGTCGCCTTAAACTTTGGTAGGTATTCAACAACTCGTCATAAACATATTGTATATCGTCACCCAAAATTCAAAATAATGCAACATCACTTTCATAAGCTTACAGGCGAAGGAAAAACAACATAATAGAACTACACTTGTTAAAACAAAAATTCAGTTTTGGTGATGAAACGGTTATATATTGGTTATGTATTGGCTATAAACTGGTTATATCTGATAGCGGCAGCTGAATATTTTTTATGCTATATAACGGGTGACCTATCGCCGGAAGTTTTGGCCAAAGTGATCGAAAATGCCATAAAAAGAGCTCAAATGACAATCAACTGTGGCGGCGGCCATTTACAGAATATCATATTCTCGACTTGATGTAAAAAAATTAAAGAGTCCAAATAAAAATAATCCACAAGCAGAATCAAAGTTTTTCATTTTTTTTTTTTAATTTTCATTTTCCAAAAAACATCGCAAGGTAATTTTTGCGCCATCTGTTATAAATATGTAAAATGATATAGCGAATCATAAGCAATAAACAACCAATTTCAAGTTTTTTGATGATACCTTCTTTTGCATTTCAAGTGACGATATGTAGACAGTACAAATTAATCAAAAAAGTTGTTCAATTAAGTTTTTGTGTGACTCAAAAAAATTTCCTTTAAAAATATTATTTTTGTTTTCTTTCTATTTTGCATTTTTCTTTCAGTTTTTTCATAACTTTTGCTCTGTTACTAGGTATACTAAGTATATATAAATATTTTCGGAAGTGCGCACATAATTTTATTATTATTTGTAATAATTTGTTTTCTTCGTGTTTAAATTTTTCTAGATTTTGGGGTTTTAAACTTTCTACTTCAATAAAATTCATCGAATATTTATTAAATTCTACTTTGATTGTTAGTGGTTCACATTCTAATTGATATTCAGTATACATACTCAGCATTTCAGATGCTTCTCTTCTGCTCTATTAACTAGTCACTAGATATACAGTAGACGTTTTTCTTGCGTTTGTGAGTGTAAGGAATGAATTGTTGTTATTATTTGTTTTTTAATTGTATTCTTTTGGTGTTTATTTTAGAATTAACCTAAACAAATATTTTTTCTAATATGACAGAAATAACAAAAAAAAATTTGTGTGGACTGAGGTGTATAAAAACTAAATAATTAATTTAATTAACTAATTAATTTCATTATTTAATAAAATTAAATTTTCAATTTCAAAATTTTTTATTTGCAAATTTTCAAACCATTTTTTAACGAAATTAATTAATTAATTATTAATTTAATTTAATTAATTAATTGGTTAATTAATTTAAATAATTAAAAATTTTATTTAATTAGTTTCGGCTTTCTAACGAAACTAATTAATTAATTATTAATTTAATTGGTTAACTAATTTAAATAATTAAAAATATTATTTAATTAGTTTCGGTAGAAAATTGTTTGAAAATTAATTATTAATAACTTATAATTTTAATTAATTTACTTTATTTAATTAAATTTAATTAATTAAATAGTTCCGGTAGAAAAGACAAATTTTTGAAATTGGAAAAAACATTGAATTAATTTAAACTATGAAAATTGTACAGTGTAATAAAATGTAAACAAATGTAATTAAATTATTTACTTTCTTTCATAATTAGCAATAAAAAAATTATAAATTTCCAAAAGAACATATAATAACTTAAACTTTGTATTACTTAAAAAAATGAATTTTTATCAAAAAATATTTTATAATTGAAAAGTGTAACATAAACTCAGGCCAATATTTTGGTTTTCAACTCAACTCAATTTTGGTTGAAGTTTTGAAATTCAGTGTCATGATTGTTAACCCAACCTATCAAAAAAAAATAATATATGTTGAAGTGTTGCGAAACATCAACTTTTTGCGATATTACAGTTTTAAACTCTGAGTCAGTGATGTTGGCTAGACTATCAAAAAATTTCAACTGGTACCAAGTAGTTGTAATTAAATATTGCATATGGTTATCAACTCAAGCGGTCAAAAAAAAAAATCTGTTTAAGTGATATAAAACATCAACTACTTTGTATTATTACAGTTAACAACTCTGTGCCGGTAAGGTTGACTAGAGTATAAAAAAATTTTCAATTGGTACCAAGTAGTTAGTTGTAATTGAACAATGCTGCGTTTATTTACGAAAAAAACTGATCGAAAATGGAAATTTGGTAAAAAAAAATATTTTAATCATCTTGTTGCACAAATACATGGAAATGTTACATTTTTCTTGGAGCTCGTGAAGTAAAATCCGGAAGCTGGATGAGTTGACCGTCTCAATTAATTTGTAAAAGCCTCAAAGCGCTTAGTGGATTTCTAGGGGTCTTATGATCTATCATATAGGAGTTTCAAGTAACACAACGGATCAGCGTTCTACGCTGTCCAACTGAGATCTCATCAGGATCGATCTCTTAACCTAACCTAACCTAATTATCTGTCAAATCTTCAATTTTTAGGTTGACAATTTCAATGAATCTTCGACTGCAGTTGAAATTCGTGGTACCAAAAACGAGTTCAGATCAAGGTAAATTGCTTCAACTTCAATCCAACTGAGTGTAGTTGAAAACCGTAATTGAAATATTAGTAATTTTTACATATTAGGAAATTGTTTTTACATTATCTTTTAGTTTGTGCAAAAAAAAAATTTCCGTTTTACTTTGAAAAATTAATCTGGCAATTTTTTTTTTTAACATTCACAGTATTTGAAGACATATTAGGATACATTTATTCAGGGAACTATGAGTTTTACCTGCCTTCTTTTGTTTTATTATGATGTGTGTGTGTTTTTTTGAATTTGTTCATTATATTTATTCATACTTTTAAATTTTTTTATATTATCTTTTATTAATACAATTGTGTGCTAATTTAATCAAAGTATTTGGTAAATAAATAAATTTATTTTTGTATCCTTTTCCGCAAATAATTTCATTTTTCAAACAATTTTACTAAAATATTAACTACAGAAAATGATTTATATGTCTTTTTAAGATAATTCTAAATATTCATATTTGCCTCTGCAAATATCAATATATCTCATTTCGCTTTAGTAACTTTACTTTTGGAAGCCACTGTCAGTTGGCGCTCGTTTCACTCATTTACTAAACTTCATGCGATGATTACCTTAACTTAACAACAACAATAAATAATTTATTTATTTTCGATTATCATTTGCAACTGCAAGACAAAGCTGCGTGCCAATTGCAGCACCGCTTGGGCATTATGACGCTCGGCCATTTCTGAAAATAGTTAAACAGTATTAAGTTAGCTCAGAACAGCAAACCAAACAAACGACTTACCATTAAAGAACTTGATGACATCCGTAAAATCCATGCTGTTCGACAATATTATGTCACGATAAGTCTCCAGTAGCGCTAGAGCGAGGAAGAGCACGAAATGACTGGAGGCCACATGCTTTGCCGCCCAAATGACTTCCCAGGTAGCGAAGACATCATCATAGACCAACTCACGCTTGAAATCGAGCAAGAACCAACGATAACAAAAATAGAAATGTGTGTAGTCGCCGTTCGAATCCATTAGGTCGTACATCTCCGAGTCCAAAATTTGTATGAGCGAACTGTAATATTGATTGAGAGTTCAATTTTGTGCTACAATTGTTAAGGAGGGGGCAATTTCACTCACCGCATATTCGCAAAGTGCATGTCCATGGCGCCGCCATTCGGAAAGTTCTCGATCATGCGCTCCATAAGCTTGCAGAAACAACTGTAACACAGTGACTCATCGTCGAATATTACGAGCAATGGTGCGACCAAGTCACACATGCCCTGCATATAGCCGACGTCCAAGTGTTCCCACACATAACTATACAAAAAGACAGAAATCTTTTAATCAAAGCAGAAGTCAGACTAAACTAGAAGCGCTTACGTCGATATAACATTCCTGAGTTTGTCCAAATTTTCGTTGGCAAAATACCAGTAATTTCGATCGCAGCGTTGCACATCTTTTTCGATGCGATGTAGGTTCAATCCGAATTGTTCCAGCAATTCGCTCTGAAATGGTGAAATCAAGAACAAAATATGAAAGATAATTAAATTAGAATTAGTTGCTCTAAGCGAGCATGCTACTAGAAGATCTTAAACTCCTCTAAAAGATCTTAAACTCTTCTAAAACTCATTCTCTAATGTCAAATATTCTACAGTGACTTAAAAAGTTATTTAGACCCCGAATTTGTTAACTGCTCTTGGTCATATAATCAACTTACACTATAAACACCACCATTCGAGCTTGCCGGTGAAACGCATGCCGATTTCGGTTCCTGTAATGCATCCATAATAGAGCTACTACTCACAGCAGCAACTTCCGTATGCGCCTCCATAGATCCTTGTTCCAATAAAGTTGGCATTTGTTCGCATTCCGATTTTACGTCCGGCAGCCAATTTGCCACATCAATGGAAGCATTTGTTACAATAACAGCCGAAGGTCGACCAGCAACATTCGCCTCTACTGTTGTCAATTCACGCTCAACTTCGTCGGCAACGTCAAGTTGTGCTGGCAAGTCGTCCGCGCTCAAAAATTCTGGACTCAGCACGCTCTTATCTCGCTCTTCGGTGGAATTCAAATTCGCCGATATTGATGTATGCAGATTCAATTCAGTGTAGCCAAAACCAGCGCCAACCGTTTCATATGAAGACGAAGATGGTGAGGTCTTTTCGCTCTGGCCGGGTTGTGCGCACTCGTCAGTTGCTTCAGCCGGCATTTGCTCGCTTTTGTTGCTCTTATTCGAAATTGGTTCATTGACGCCCGCATCAGTGACCTGCTCTTTTGGCAACGTATCTTCTTCTTTTGGTCTGTAGCTATCTTTATTTACCATGTCTTCTTCATCCTCATCCTCTTCCTCCATTGTTTCGTCTACATTTCCCGAGTCTGTGCTTGTCTTCATAGCACGTGGTATGGGTTTGACGGTTAGGTAATTTTGTCCATTTCCTGTTGCTGCCTCGACTTGTGCTTGCCGTTGTTGCTCTTCGTCGTACTCTAACTCACCAGGATCCGAAATATCAGATATATCTTCGAAAACTTCATTCTCTAATTCGCCCTCGTCAATGTAGGCGGCACGCACAGTCTTATCATTGCCACTATTGCTACCCGAACTCAGTTTGGCCACAGCACGTGCCGTCTTCTCCTTTTCCCTTTGCTGTACAATTGCATCCACTGCCAACCACTCGCTCATTGTCGTCTCATAGTAATGTTTGCAGGTCTCATCTTGTTTCTGTCGCTCCTCTGGTGTCGAGCCAAAACTGTTGATATCAATACTTTAAAAACTGTTTAGTTGGTATTTTGTTTTTGAAGACTAACCTGTAGTGTCCAAGCAGATACGGCCATATTTCCTTTCGCAGTTCTGGGCACACCCCACCAAAATACACAAGCCGATAGACGTCTACTTCGTTTTTAACAACACCATTAACATTTAAAGCTTCCCAGCGTTCTTTTGTTAGCCCATCCTCATCGGCTTTTACTAAACGAAGTGGTAAGGTTATATTTTAAAAGACAAATATGAGCACTGTTTTTCAACTTACATTCCGGTGTTATGCGTCCATTTACCAACCCTGAGAGATGAGTGCGTACTGTTGACAAGTGTCGGCAGTAGGCCAGCCAACCATAAAATGCTCTCGATATTATTTGTCTTCTCATTGTTGAGCAAACCATCTCAATACTCGTGTTTTGTTTTGTCTGGACCTGCAGAAAAAGACGTGGAGTAGTCAAATTTACAGGACGATCTTCAGCACATCATTAGACCCTGTAGTTTTGAGGGAAGAATACTGATTCTTATAAAATATTTAAGTGGATCCTCACTCAAAACGCTTGGCTGTGAAGACCGACAGCTTTGGGTTTCCACATATGGAGCTTAAATATTAAGGTCAAGTATTCCCAGTCCAAAAAACGTTATCAACATCATTTGTAAAGCTAAGGATTTACTTACCAATGGAGATTCCAGCGGATGCTGATCCATAGAGAGACTCTTGCTAGAGCAATCACTCGATCCAGTTGTTGAACAGCTGCTCAATTGCGCACGACGTGGAGTGCTGCGCACAAAGTCCAGTATGGAATGAGTAGCAGCTGAAAACAGTAAAAAATATGTCATGAAATATTTTTCAGTCTATTAATAACACCGAAGGCCTTACCAAACTCCTCATGTTTGCTTTTGCTCACAATGCGAAAGACATAATCAATTGGGGTCTCATCAAACGATTCCATGACTGAGGGTAAAATACGCCTGCGTACACTCTTCGGCCATGGAAATATTTTGCCAATGCCACGTTGTGACCAAAGCGGTGGATCCAGCTGACCATGCGGCAGTAAGCCTGTCTCCAAACAACTTAGGAACTGTTGCATGTGTCCACCTTCGGGAAAATGTATCGGCGGACGTTGCACACCATCCTGCCCGACCAACACTATAATGCCGCCACTATCCTCACCACGATTCTGATGGCAATGCACGTACACAATCTCATCTACATTGATATTGAGTGCATAGGCCCAGTATGACTCCTTATCCTGTTCCTCATTCTCCTCCTCCTCCTCCTCATTGTAGCCGTTCATGAGTTGATTCGGCGTCCACTTAATGATGAGCGTCTGCACATGTTGATGTAGACTCAAGTAACCGGGCATTTTCTCATTTACGTCTTTCTACGATTTTTGAAAGAATTCGAAATTAAGCTTTCATATTATAAATCAAAAGCATTTATTTACCGGCACCACATATACATTATTCTTTCCATATAACAGTGTGGCTCTGGAGTTTTGATGCAACGACTCAACGTAATCTTTGGCCACTGTAGTAGAAGCTATGGATTTGAAGCCTGCGGCGGTGGTGCAATCGTCTGTGCTGGTATTTAGACTACGTTTGAAATTTAAAATTGGTGCTCTTGAGCAAGTTGAGGAAGAACGACGTCCCGAACTGATGCGGTGGCGTTTAACCTGTGGGGGAGCAGATATTTCCAATAATTTGGAATCATAGATATTTGATTTACTAACCAGTTCGTCAGCGTGCGGATCGGTCCAGTAGTGATCGGCAGTTTTGGCTCGTGTAAACTCCAACGCACATGGTCCAACCAAAAGCGAACTCAATATGGAGCCATAGTCTGAGTCTGCTACAAGTGAGTCGCGATCGTAATAAGTACTAGCGTTGGCCACTAAGTATTCAATTATTTTAGCCAACTTCTTTTCGAACAAAGCCAAGCGGATCCATAGGTATCTAGTTAAGAAACGAATATATTTATTGTATATCTGTACCTCGTTATATGCCTAAATCTTTCCGAAACTACTCTATCACTCTCTGCCTATTCCTTTTCCTATTTAGGCCTCCCTCGTTTTTTACGTTATCATACCAAAATAAAGTAGAGAGACTTTCATCGAATTTGGGATAACTATATGAAGCAGCTGACGAGTCGGATACTACGATTTTATAATATCTATCGGATCTATGTAATGGGTAGATTACTTTCTGGAGTTACAAGTTCGACAAAATCTAACAAAAACTCAGCTAACTTCGCTTCTTGAAAGCTACATAGATTGTTATAAAGTGATCAACCTCGCGTTATGAACCGACGAACCTTACTGGCCAGCGCCAAAACTGCTCAACGCGGAGTTCCTCAGTCTTCTCAAGAAGTTCGAGGGGGAAATAAGCTACGGCTTGAGTGGGTCGCTCTAAAAATCTTAATTACGGATGCCGGTACGGTAACTGTAAATACTAATATAATGAATGAGAAAGAAGGAGACGACCTACGGACCGTGGAGATAATCCAGGTCTTCTTGAACCCAGCAAACAATATGGGTGGATCGTCAATTAGCAAATCTGTCTTCAGTTTAGAACGGCTGTTCGAGGAGGAGCGGAACGTTAAGGAGGAGGGCACTGAACAAGCCTTAATAGTATAGGCTAATCTCCAGCATGCTAAGGCGTCTTCCGCAAACCTATACTCTGTCTGGAACGTTATGGAACCGACATTGTCCTCTATATCTGCAGGAGCAACAACTGATGAGTCGACGTGCGAGTTTTCAGAAAAGTTCTGCGAAAGATTTATGGTCTTTGCGCGTTGGCCACGGCGAATATCGTGTTCGATGGAACGATGAGCTGTACGAGATATACGAAACATAGCCTATGCTGAGGTCATGTTGTCCGAATGGACATTTTATTCGACGTAACCTGCCAGAGAGCCTCGGGTGTTTGAATAGATACCATATTTAGAGAGAGAGGTTTGTTGTACAAGACTTCAAAAAGTATGCTATATACCTAATTCTACTATCATTACTTCAACCATACTCACTTCATTGACGCCATCGTGATATTGGAACCGCTTAAACTCATCGTCGTGACCGAAGTGCTGCTACCCTTTTTCAACATCGGCGGACGATTTACACTATCACTACTAGATGATGAACGTTTACTTGGATCGGCTGCTTCGATTTCCAACACTTTCTTGCTAATACATTCGGCATCTTCACAGGTTTTGGCGATTTTATGTAGCAAAGCTGTTGTGGAGGACGTCTTAAATAAACCTAAAGCACGTCGACGCAAACCCTGACTCAAACAAGCTTCGACGGCGGCGCATAACTGTATTACCGAACTGCTTTCTTCGTGTATGTATTTCTTAGTGACAGCCTCTTCCATCAGCTGTTTGACCTCCTTTTTAACAGCGGCAACTAGACGCTCCTTGAGCTCGACTTCTGTAAGGAAGAGAAGTTAAACAAACAACAAATTAGGAGTGCTATGCTTAAATGTGCTTTTGGAAATTAAAGTAAAGTCATAATTATTCTAGAAGCATCAAATTACCATCAACGTCCAACATTCCAGCGAAGATTTCATACCCTCATAAGGATATTAGCTTATTACATTATCACAGCACAAAAATTTCTGAAATGAGAACTAGCCTTAGTCACTAAAGCATTACGACTCCACCACTCCGATGTCAGTAAAAAATTTCTGCCATCTGCGCGTGAGGATACACCGATAAACCGTTACACAAAGTATTGTGCTGTAGCCATGGGTGTCCATGTGTTCCGGCTAAGTGCAGACTTGCCGTAATTGAGTATGCGCTCGTATAATTTTTATGATTGAAATCACATAAAATTTCGCCATTACCGACATCAGCAAACTTAGCGTCAGCTAGGGTGGCAGCGGCGCACAGTCCGTTAGTTGCTTGGCTGGACGATTGGTCGACCGGTCAGTGGTCGGTCGGACAGCAGCAGTGGATCAAAAGAAAGTCCCGTCGTTGGCAAGGAAGCCCACAATGTCAGCGCCGGGTGAATGACAAGGAGAAAAGTAATTCAACAACAACAACGATACGTGAAATATATAAAAGCATGCTGGCTGCATGGCGCGACGCGACACAGCAAGCGTTAAGTACTAAACACAGTCATTAAGCAGTACACAAGCGTCGCAGTCAGCCAATGGAGCAACAAGTGGCTAACCAAAACGTGCATTGACCGTTAATTGCTGCCGCATTACTCATCAAATATTATATGGATGTGTCGTGTATGTAAGTGTTGTGTGCCGCGCCACAAAATGTTGCAGCTAAGTTGATGAAACGAAATATTCTCGCACACTTTCCTTCCGGGCATTTCGCTTAATTGTATTATTTACGAGGCGACCCATAAAAGTTCGCTTAAATAACCACAAAAAAGTAGCTACTTTCTCAACAGCTGGCAGGATTAATATTCCGAATAAGAACTGTGGAACTGATTCAGAACCCATGAGCTATGTATATAAGGTGATTTCCAAAGTAAACAGGACATTATGCAGACATAGAGGCCATTCAAAAGGCTTGCCAACTAGCTAAGACACTCGTTCGACATGCTTTTGGACCGTGCAAAAAGCTGTATTGAAGCAGAAGGAGTCTTTTTAAAAAATAAATTGATTTTTCCGAAAAAACCATTTGTTCTGTTTTTTTAAAGTCCTGTTTACTTTGGAACACACCTCGTAAATAGATATTAAATTTTTTAGACCGGAGACTTGCGCAAGAGATTACTTTTTCAGCTATTAATCCGGTTTTGTTACGTTTCGGAAGACCCAACTCTAGCAAACGAGGGCAAGATGAAATATCTCCTGTCATTAAACAAACAGTTGTCGCACTCGCGACTTGGCTCCCATGTCACTGTTGACAGTCATAACTTCGAAGTAGTAGATAACTTTTTTTTTCTTTGAACCAGTATTAACATCATCATCAACGTCAGTCTCGAAATTCAACGCAAATGACTCTTGCCAATATGTGCTTCTTCGGACTAAGTAGGAAATTGAGAAATAAAGTCTTCTCTTGTCGAACAAAAACCAAACTCTACAAGTCACGCATCATTCCCGTCCTGCTATATGATGCAGAAGCTTGGACGATGACAACAACTGATGAGTCGACGTTACGAGTTTTCGAAAGAAATCTTCTGCCGAAGATTTGTGGTCCTTTCCACGGCAACGGCGAATACCGCAGTTGTACGAAATAAACGACGCCATTGATATATTTCAGAGTATTAAGAGACTCGTCCGAATAGATGAAAACACTCGAGCTCTGAGAGTCGGAGTACCCGCCGGGGGAAGCAGAGGAAGAAGATGGCCTCCACTCCATTGAAAAGACCAGGTGGATAAAGAAAAAGAAGAAGACGAATACCCGACTGTCACCTAAGCGATTCGGTTGACAAGTCCGTTCTCGTTGCACAGTATCTTTCGGGTACGGATATCTTGTCTCAATCAACGATCTAACATCCGATTTCATGACTCTTACCTTTCAACTCTACTATGAGATTTTGAAGATAAAAATTCGACTTTCATGCGAAGTCGACGTGTTATTGAGCACAACCTTCCGATTAAACAAAAGAGAGGGAGAATATTTCATGCTGTGGCACGCTTTGTGCAGCCTATTACGTAACAACCATGGGGATCCCGAGTAATTAATTTCAGCTTTCCGTGTACAAGGTTTGGTTGGGTTATGTAAACAGGTTTATATTCGTGGCGTCAGGAACAATTCCACTTTGACTGCTAACGACGCGCATCAATATTAAAACTCTTCGGCTTGCATTCGTCCTCAATCATCATCCTCCATCTCAAATATCATTAACATTGAGATTCACTTCGAAAACTGTTTCAAGGTACTCAAGCAGATGAAGCTCCAAGGTACTCTTTATATAGTTATAAACTAATAAGCTCTCGCTAATCCCAAAACCGAACAATTTAGCTGTACATATACCTAGAAAATATTTCTTCTTTGGACAATCCCAACTTTAAGCAACAAACATATTTGCCTTTCATTAAACATACATATACCGACTCGACTGCTCTCTACACAATGGCAAGTCTCATCGGTGCCGGCTTCTACATATGGGAGATCCCACTGTACACAACAAACAACAGTCCAACAAATAAAAACAAACATTGAGTCACTCAATCACATCAAGTAAGTTGGACAACGACCCTGTGCACATTTGCAACGGCAGTGATTCCATACAAGCATCCAAAGCACCTACTCCCCAACCGCCAACCCTGCACTGCGCTGGAACATTATCACGCGGCTGGTGTTCGGAGACCCACGTCTGCCGCCCATTTGCGTGCCCTCGGCGACGCCAACACAAATATGGCACAATGTCCTTCGTCGGCGTTTTGTTGATGCGACATTGACGATTATGAGGTGAATCCGCCAGTCAATCGAATGAGGACAATGACGAACGCTGGCGCCAACACACTGGGTGGGTTATGTAAATAGTACCTACGTGCACTGGGTTTAATGCGGGTGCAGTGCCAGCAAAAAAAAAAACAAAAACATGTGGCCACCGGCGACAATTTGTTGTGGCATCATCTTTAAAGGTATGCAAAGTAGCGGAAAAATCATGCAATGAGCTTGTAGTTATTGTAATTCTATTACTTAGCCCGGCATGCAGGTGTTCGATTTACATAAATGTTTTATAATGCTATTATTACTTTATGTACAAGTATCTTTAGCAGAAATAAAAAGCAGTGAGTTGTATTATATGATTTTCTCGACATATCAGAATGTCCTAATAACGTGAAGATCTTAATGCTGCTCCAGTGTTAGAATAGCTGTTTAAGAGCAGAGGTTTTTCTTCGAATTTTTCAGAAGTTCTGGGAATTATTGTAGAAGGAACCCTGAAATAATCTGAGACAAAATTAACCGTAGATACGCTAAGTGGTACTCTAACGAATGTTCCTAAGTTATTAGTCCGATAGATGGCGCGACTGATTTTTCTTTTTTATACCATGAACGGGGCATATTAAATTTGTCACGAAGTTTGTAACACCCAAAAGGAAGCGTCGGAGACCCTATAAAGTATATACATATATAAATGATCAGTATGTTGAGCTGCGTCAATTTAGCCAGGTCCGTCTGTCTGTCTGTCCGTCTGTTTGTATATATACGAACTGGTCCCTCAGCTTTTCAGACATCGTTTTGAAATTTTGCAAACATCATTTTCTCTTCAAGAAGATGCTCATTTGTCGGAATTGCCGATATCGGACCACTATAACATATAGCTGCCATACAAGCTGAACGATCGGAATCAAGTTCTTGTATGGACAACTTTCACATTTGGCAAGATATATTCACAAAACTTGGCACAGGTTATTTTCTTAGGTAAGACTGTAATTTCCGGAGAAATTGTTCAGATTGGTTAACTATAGCATATAGCTGCCATACAAACTGAATGATCGGAATCAAGTTCTTATATGGAAAACTTTCACATTTGTCAATGTATTTTCACAAAACTTGGCACAGGTTATTTTCTTAGGCAAGACTGTAATTTCCGGAGAAATTGTTCAGATTGGTTAACTATAGCATATAGCTGCCATACAAACTGAATGATCGGAATCAAGTTCTTGTATGGAAAACTTTCACATTTGACAATGTATTTTCACAAAACTTGGCACAGGTTATTTTCTTAGGCAAGACTGTAATTTCCGGAGAAATTGTTCAGATTGGTTAACTATAGCATATAGCTGCCATACAAACTGAATGATCGGAATCAAGTTCTTATATGGAAAACTTTCACATTTGTCAATGTATTTTTACAAAACTTGGCACAGGTTATTTTCTTAGGCAAGACTGTAATTTCCTGAGAAATTGTTCAGATTGGTTAACTATAGCATATAGCTGCCATACAAACTGAATGATCGGAATCAAGTTCTTATATGGAAAACTTTCACATTTGTCAAGATATATTCACGAAATTTGGTACAGATTATTTTCTAAGGCAACAATGTAATCTCGGAAGAAATTGTTCAGATCGGATTACTATAGCATATAGCTGCCATACAAACTGAATGATCGGGATTTAGTTCTTGTATGGAAAACTTTCACTTTTGACAATGTATTTTCACAAAATTTATAACAGATGATTTTTTAAGGCAAAAATGTAATTTCCGAAGAAATTGTTCAGATCGGTTAACTATAGCAGTGGCTGCCATACAAACTGAATGATCGGAATCAAGTTCTTGTATGGAAAACTTTCACATTTGACAAGATATATTCACGAAATTTGGCACAGATTATTTTCTAAGCAACAATGTAGTCTCCGAAGAAATTGATTATATCGGTTAACTATAGCATATAGCTGTCATATAAACTGAATGATCGGAATCAAGTTCTTGTATGGACAACTTTCACATTTGACAAGATATATTCACGAAATTTGGTATAGATTATTT
Source organism: Bactrocera neohumeralis (assembly GCF_024586455.1). Classification (NCBI taxonomy): domain Eukaryota; kingdom Metazoa; phylum Arthropoda; class Insecta; order Diptera; family Tephritidae; genus Bactrocera; species Bactrocera neohumeralis. The sequence goes on along the minus strand of NC_065922.1, from coordinate 11,025,518 downwards.
TGCTAAGGCAACACTCTACTCTCGGAAGAAATTGTTCAGATCGGATTACTATAGCATATAGCTGTCATACAAACTGGATGATCGGAATCAAGTTCTTGTATGGAAAACTTTCACATTTAACAATGTATTTTCACAAAACTTGGCACGGGCTATTTTCTTAGGTAAGACTGTAATTTCCGGAGAAATTGTTCAGATTGGTTAACTATAGCATATAGCTGCCATACAAACTGAATGATCGGAATCAAGTTCTTGTAAGGAAAACTTTCACATTTGACAAGATATATTCACGAAATTTGGAGTAAATAATTTTCTTAAGCAACAATGTAATCTCCGAAGAAATTGATCAGATCGGTTAACCATAGCATATAGCTGCCATACAAACTGAATGATCGGAATCAAGTTCTTGTAAGGAAAACTTTCACATTTAACAATGTATTTTCACAAAACTTGGCACAGGGCTATTTTCTTAGGCAAGACTGTAATTTCCTGAGAAATTGTTCAGATTGGTTAACTATAGCATATAGCTGCCATACAAACTGAATGATCGGAATCAAGTTCTTGTATGGAAAACTTTTACATTTGACAAGATATATTCACGAAATTTGGTATAGATTATTTTCTAAGGCAACAATCTAATCTCGGAAGAAATTGTTCAGATCGGATTACTATAGCATATAGCTGCCATACAAACTAGATGATCGGAATCAAGTTCTTGTAAGGAAAACTTTCACATTTGACAATGTATTTTCACAAAACTTGGCACAGGTTATTTTCTTAGGCAAGACTGTAATTTCCGGAGAAATTGTTCAGATTGGTTAACTATAGCATATAGCTGCCATACAAACTGAATGATCGGAATCAAGTTCTTGTATGGAAAACTTTCACATTTGACAGTGTATTTTCACAAAACTTGGCACAGATTATTTTCTTAGGCAACAATGTAATATCCGAAGAAATTGTTCAGATCGGATTACTATAGCATATAGCTGTCATATAAACTGAATGATCGGAATCAAGTTCTTGTATGGACAACTTTCACATTTGACAAGATATATTCACGAAATTTGGTATAGATTATTTTGCTAAGGCAGCACTCTACTCTTGGAAGAAATTGTTCAGATCGGATTACTATAGCATATAGCTGTCATACAAACTGGATGATCGGAATCAAGTTCTTGTATGGAAAACTTTCACATTTGACAATGTATTTTCACAAAACTTGGCACAGGTTATTTTCTTAGGCAAGACTGTAATTTCCTGAGAAATTGTTCAGATTGGTTAACTATAGCATATAGCTGCCATACAAACTGAATGATCGGAATCAAGTTCTTGTATGGAAAACTTTCACATTTGACAAGATATATTCACGAAATTTGGTATAGATTATTTTTTAAGGCAACAATGTAATCTCCGAAGAAATGATCAGATCGGTTAACCATAGCATATAGCTTCCATACAAACTGAACACATAGTTACTAAAATAAATACACCTGTGAAGGGTATATTAGCTTCGGTGCAGCCGAAGTTAACGTTTTTTCTTGTTTTCGTAGGCCTTCTCCATTCATACCTATGAAAGTTTAGGATATGTCCTTATATTCAAACCTTAACAAAATTTAAAAATGCCACAACAAATTTAAATTTAAAAATACTACAACAACAAAAAAATATTTACTCTAAATTTTTGAAATATTTTCAGTACTAATTAGAGTTATGCAAAGCTATAAAAATAGAAACCGAGTAGCAACAGAGGAGTATTCAAACTCGTAGGTGGACTACTGTTATGCGCATACAAACACACACAGACGCTGAAATATTTAAAAATAGAAAATTACAAATGAATGTAATGCAATTATTAGCATTGCAGTTGCAGCTTCGACGCTTCTGCATAGTGCTACTATATTCAATTACTGCGTGGTAATCAACGCCTCCACAGCGCTTGTGTTTCTAATTTGTTTGACTAGCAGTGTTGCATGTGAAATGCACAAATGTCTAGAGGTGGGTGTTGAGTAGTTCAATTATACACAAATATATGTACAGTTGCTATTACATTTACGTTTTGTGCGTTGGAAAATAAAGCAAATGTTAGTGGTTGAATGAAGTGTTCTGGTGCTGCAGAGAGGTTAATTGTGTAAATTAAGTGCACATTTCAAATGGAATTACTGCCAAAATAATTTCAACTTAATTTCTTTTTCAAAGTAATTAATTTATTAAAGCAATTATTTGAATTAATTATTAAAAAATGCAGCCATGCTAAGATTAATGCGGTTAATATTAAATGTTTGACATATGGAATTAATTACGTTATTAGTCATTACACTATACAAACTCGAGTTTAAGATTTATATGAACGAACAACTGTTTATTGCCTTATTTGTGGTGTTTAATAAACTTTGAATTTAGGTCACTACTTTTATATGCACGATAGAATACATTGTGACAAAAAAGTGATTGGAAAAAAAAGGTAAAATATTTTATTATTTATCAATATTTATTTTGTTGCCTACAAAGTAATCTCCACCGGTGGTAATACACTTATGCCAACGATTTTTCCAGTCCTCAAAACACTTTTTTGATGATGATCAGCTTCTTCAGCGTATTGACAGTTGATATTTTTTGGCTTTAAATTCGGTCGCAATCGTTGCTCGATACGATGGTGCATTATCGTCGTGTAAAATCCATGAATTTTTCTTCTACAATTCCCACCGTTTTCGTCCGATGTTTGCACGCAAACGCCTCTAATCGGTCAAATAGAACTCCATACTGAGGGTTTGCCCTTCCGGAACAAATTCATGATGCACCAAACCACGAATTTCGAGAAAAATAATGAGCATCACCTTGATTTTTTAGTTTCGACTGTTTTTTTTCTCTCTATTCCGATGATTTGTAACTTTTTTGAATGCCAAACTCATAGATCCATGTCTCGTCGACAGTTATAATGCTATCCATGAATATGGGATTGGTGTGCTCTTTTTGAAAAAAATTCAGAAATATTGTGTATGTGTCTACGTATAGATTCGGAGCAATATTCGGAGTTTTACGTTTGTCTTGTTTTATCTAACATTTTTTCGAGTTAAATCATTATCAGTTTATTAAAAAAAAAATTTCTGAGCTGATTCTGCATTTAACTTGCCGAAATGTTTCTCCAAACAGAGGATCTACCGGAAATTCCACAACTAACAAACTCATCAGCCTTTAGAACATCCCATTATATTAGTTTAGTACAAAAATATTTCCACTGAATAGCAAAATCAAGTGTTTTCTAACCTCAAAAATGTTCAGTGTAACAAATATGCCACTTAAATACCAGCAATTTGCCAAGCAAGCATTTTGATTTCCATAACTTTGCACATTCAAAACTTTTTGTGAAGTAATATGCAAACAATTTAATGCAAACATTCAGCTCACAAAGGTCAAGCCGTCCACTCGATTCAGAATTTAATTTATTTTCTTCGCTTTTAAAGTATTTTTGCTGCGTTTAACGGCATTAGAAGTTGTAAAAATTCTTGCCCAAAATGGTTTTACTAAAAGCCAGCTTTTATGTAGCAAAGGAACGCTAAAAATAAGATCAAAGCGAAGCATCGACGAATAAAAACACACAAAAAGCGCTATAAGCGAAGCGAGCTGAACAGTCGGCGGAGGCATGTGTGCAAGCGGGCGGCCATGCAGTCAAATCGAGCTGCCACGGCATGCCGACTAAAAATAATTCGATTATTTTCGTTATGCTGCTGATTATAGCACTCCTTTAGCTGGCACACGGACAACACGCCTCCGAGGCAAATACAAATGAGTACAAGTAAATTTGAAAGTGCAATCCAAGGCTTATTGTAATCTGATTTTGCCGCATTTTGCAAGTTTGCAGAAACTTTTCAGATTTGTCTCACTGCGGCAGTATCATTTTCATAATTTCCTTTATCGCTGCTGCCATTGTTCGAATCTATTCTAAACTCTGTTGCAGTCACTTTCTGAACTAATCTAATCTTGTCACTATCAGTGTTGCCCACTTGGCTTTTTTTTTTTTGGTTTCAGCTGGCTTTTACCTGCGGCTATTTGTGAAGTAAAAGGACACTTTAGTAACTCGGTTAAGGGCGTGGGTTGTATCCACTGTATTTCCGCCGGTTGCACAGAAGGACCGGAAAATCAATGCTGTTTCATTTTTTACTCGACACTCTATGGTGCTGCCACCAACTACACATACACATATATGCTAACATTCGTAAAGCACTGACTTTGCAAGTTATTAAAAGGAAAAAAGTGAAAATGGAAATGAAAGTGTTAAAAAAAAAAAACTAAAAAGTCACCGAGTCTTGCATTTACTGCCATACACTTTGGCTTTATCTATCGTTTTACCGTTTCACTTTACGCAAAACTTTTCGATTTTTTCGCTTTTTCCGCTCGATGGTTGAGTGATTAGTAGAGTGGGTGTCAATGCGGTTACGTCTACGGATATCGCTTGAATATGTGTGTGGGATAGCATACATGCACTGCTAAAGTTTTCTGTTAAGCAAAGTCAGCCCTTCTTAACGGTGCTTTAAGCTTTAATGTGGTTTTACGGTTTTTTTGCCTTTTAGTATGCCAAAATATCCTTATATAAGAAATCAGTTTTCTAAAGCTGAAAACATTATTCATTCGCCTAAGGTTTTTGTAGCTAAAAAATATGCCGTTGACCGCTAAAAAAATAATATCAAGTCTTGATTTTTCAAGTAATCAGTTACGATCACCCGAAAATTACAACAAACTCTTTCTCAAATTATCAAATACAAAATAATAATAAAAATCAGTAGTGCCACTATTGCCTAGGCGTCGCTTTAGTAAATAGCTCAATATAATAACATAATTATCTTAAACTTTTTGATATGATGGGTTGTCAAAAAAGTCTTGCGGTATTTTTATTAATTTTTTTTTTATTGAAATTGAAATGAATTTTTGATGGCTCATGCCCAGCTCTTGACCGATGCTACGGCTGCCACTATGCAGGTCTCTTTCTACCAATTCAGCGATTTTATCGCAATTTCGACGACAGGCCTTCCGGAGCGTGGCGCATCTTCGACCACCTCTACACCAGAACGAAAACGTTGAAACTATCATTGTGCGGTTGAAATGGAAACTGTATCGGGTCCATAAACTGCACAAATTTTATTGGCGGCTTGAGATGCATTTTTGCCTTTATCGTAGTAGTACTGTAAAATATGCCGTATTTTCTCTTTATTTTGCTCCATGTTTGCGACGCTATAACTCACGAACGACTTAAAAGAAACGACAATCAATCAAACACGTGTTAGCGCGTGAAATGAGCTTTCCAAAAAGGTATAGCATGACCCGATGCGACGAATAAAACTAGAACTACGCGTTTTCAGCGCCAACTAGCGAAAATACCGCAAGACTTTTTTGACAACCTATTATTACTTAAATTCGCTCAATTGTAGTTTCCTTATCTTTAAAAAAAAGCAATTTTACAATCTTTTGGTAAAATATTTTATGACTTTAATGTAGTGGTCATCGCAAATACCAAACTTCAACACCTGTTGTTTATAATTTCAGCGTTAAATATTTATTGTTATATTTGTATCGTGATCCATATTGATCATTGAAGGAACGCGAGTGAATGCGACACGTTCAATAATTATCATCTCTAATTTTATACGAAACATTAAAAAATAGTTTTTCTTCATTAATTGTTTAATTTTTTGTCTGTTTTTATGGAATGTCGAAAGAAAACTGAAGAAAAGTTTCTGCGTTTCCTAACAATCATTGAAAGAATTCACTGGGCCTTTGAATTATAAATTTTAAGTTTGGCAAGGATTAAAGCCAGGCAAGTACATTCAGGTACATAAGCCTTGTTAGTTATATGGGGTTCAGAACGAGTTTTCACCTGATTTTATTCATTCCAAGCACAAATATGCGCCGTTATAAGAAAAACGTGATCTTCTATTTTCATTGAGATAGCTCAGATATTCGCCGATATTTGCGGTATAAAGTCACCCGGAAGTTCGAAAATCTATATATTAGTTGAGTGGGAGCTCAGGGAAGTATTAACCCGATTCAACCCATTTGCACCACATGAACATACTACTATCAGGAAAAGATTATCTCCAAATTTCAATTATATATCCTAAACATTGACCGATATTTTCGGCAAAAAGTTCACTGTGGACCACATATTCAGTATCTAGGGGCTTGAACAGTATTTATTCGTGAGGAAGTATACTTTAATGGCTTTACGGGTTTCAAACAAACAAATTTTTTTATTGTCTTAAATTGTGCGCTCGAAGCTAGTTAGGCTAGGTGCACCGTCCTTTAAACACCTGTTTTTGTTTTTCTTCGAGAACTACTCTACCGATTTCATGAAATCTTACACGTTTTGACTGAAATTTTTTTTTCGATTATTTTTTGAAAAAAAAATTTTTCATGAAAAAATTTTTTTTTTTTTAATTGCCAAAAATCCAACTTTCAGTTTTTTTTCCTTCGTCCAAGTTCTAAGTAAGTTAAGGTTTTAACTAAAACACGTATTTTTTCACTTTAGATGATACTCTAAGGAGTTATCCCGCCAACCCGGGCGCATTTTTTTTCCGAGGGGTCACCGGAAATGGCGTCGCAATGGCTGAGCTTAAAATATTTGTATTTTTTTCCCAAAAATTGCAGAATTTCTTTGTTAATTGTATATGTTTGTAACTATAAAAATTCTAATAAAATATTTAATTTTTTATATAAGAAAATCATTGTTAAAAAATGACGGTTTTTCACCCGAGTAAACCCATGTAACCCTTTAAGGCATTATTCGTGCAAAGTTGTACATTAATTGCTTCTTGATTTGTGTACCGTGCCAAACTATTATATTTTTTAGCAACAGGTTGCAAGAGTATAAAAATCACGTATACGCACTGTAGCTCATATATTACCAGAATTTCTCTTCTGCATATATAGGTATAAAAATATATTAATAATGAAGTTCAGCTTACAAATTATATTAATATTTTAGTGAGTTTCTCACAAATTATTATTTATTTTGGGTTTATTTTCTTATCTGTGAAAAAGTGGACGCTTAAAGCATTTTTTTAATATTTAAGTTTTTTTATTTTTATATCTTCTAAAGTCGAAAGTTGTTGATGAACCTCCAATATGAGCATAATTCTATAATCCGGTTTTCCAAACGGTGGTCACGCAATAAAACCCACTGATTTGATATTTTCAATGGTGTATGTAAAAGTTACTTATACGCACTGTATTCCGTTGATTACCAAATCTTCGCTTCATGCAGAACTTCCAAATCAAATGGAATTTGAAATTGTGTTATATAGCGTGGCTGTAATCAGTATCTGTAAACTTTAGCTTAAATATTTGCATTATATTTAAATGAATTTCTCAATGAAAACAGACTTCTTTTTGTGTTTGGGAAAAATTTACTTGACGGATCTAAAAACCAAAATGTAGAATTTTTTACCGAGAGACATTAACTAATAGCAAACGATTATAATATTGCTTTTCCAACAATGACTCACACACTAAACCTATGCGCTACATATGTGCGTGCTTCGTTTCTGCAGATGAAAAATTACTCATACGCAGTGTAGTCCATTTATTGCAAAGGAATAAGTGGATATATTTAAAACTAGATGAAGCTTTCAAGTAATAAAAATATATTAATTTAAATCAGAAAAATTAAAAGAAAATTGTGTATTTATAAATATAGCAAATAAGCGAAAAACCAATTAATTGGACGCAAAAATGGTCGCGAAGAAGCTTGTACTAGTATTATTAGCAACCAACTCAGTTTCAGATATATAGAGTTTAAAGAATTAAAAAAAAAAATAATTCTAGTAAGCTCAAAACGTACTGTGCATAAGAAACGTGGATTCTCTTCTATACTCTTCACATCAAATTTTATAGAGAATAAAATAAATAAACCGAAAAACTGCTTTAATATTTGAGATCAGTCGAAAACTAACAAATATATGTATGTCACAAAACGAAAGTCACATTAAAATAAACATTCTTCAAAAAAAATCACAACGAAGAGTTACGGCTGAAATGAAAATTTCGCAGAGAACATATACATATATGCACATATATATATGTATATATATAACACGCAAACAATTGCATGCCGCTAAAAGCATACACGCATACAGCGACTATAAAAATGCCATTGAACTCTTTCTCATGCGCTGGAATACAAATTTTATTTTTTTTCTTTTGGCTTGCCTCATGTGCATGTACATTAGAGCGGGTCGATTTACACGGAGCCAAAAAACAAAAAAAAAAAAAAAAGTGAAAAACAAAAATAAAGTATAGTACGATCATTCTGAACAACTTTGCCTAAGAGACTAAGGGTTTAAAACCGGTTTCGAGTGAGCGATATCTAAAACGAAGCTTTATAGGGATCTGAAAAGTTTTTGTCAGTTATTGAGATATCCAAACAAAATTTAATACATGAGTGCATTTTGATATTCTATGGATCTTTTGCCTGGATCGGCCAGTTCGGACAACTTTATTACATATCACCCATACAATCGATTATTCAGATTTTAAACTTCGCCTTAAAAATCACTCAAAATCGCTCGAAACCGGTTTTATACCATAGTCTGTTAGGCAAAGTTGTTCAGAATAATTCGTAAAACATTTTCCGAACGAAATTTTATTTAAAAAAATCGATGCGCTCTAATGTACGTAAATGTATATGACTTGGCATACATATTGCCAACCAGCCATAAACGCACACCTGCGCAAGCAACACCTTTTTATGCAACTGACTTTATCAGCCGTTTGAAATTCACATTAAAACTTGTGATAAACACAAATTAAGTGTGCAGGTGCTATGTACTGTAAATTTATATATGTAAAGTGTAAAAAAGTAGTAAAAAGTTTATGTCTGTATATAAAGTTGCACTGCTCCGCGCGTTTATTTTATGGATATTTCAGAATTAATGCTGCCATAGGCTTATATTTGCATGCCGTGGTGCGACGCACGTGATGTGGCATTGAACTCGCGCATTTAGACGCACACAAACCGGTAAATGTGCGGCCGCGACGCGACAAGCGTGGACTTAGCGGTCATTTGTCTGTCTGTCGCAGATTTGTCGACATGCAAATTTCATGGCGAATTAAAAATGCAACGGCATGTGCCTGTCGGTATGTATGCTAAATGTTGTTGTTTGCTTCGAAGGACTGCATTTGGTGATAAAGCATTTTTTCAATGCTAAAAATTATGCAAAATCGCAAACAAAGCATAAAATCGCGACAATTTATGCACAGAAACTTTTACTGCCTAATATTTACCTTTCGGAAATAATAATATGTGACCTGGTCTACGGAAGGGGGCTTAGGTGTCAAAAATAGTTAATAAGATTACGAGAAATGACGAAACGAGTTGTTTATTTTAACAGCTGTTTCCCAGAAAACTAGTTTTCGCACGTTAGCTCCCTTTTCGTAGACCAGGTCACATATATTTAATAAATATTTTTAGTCGAAAAAGTCTTTTCGTATTTTGTCAATAGATGTCGTTGCAGTCGTATGTCTCCAGTGCTACCAATCACATTGTGTCATACTATATAGTGTTGGAAAGATGAGATTTAAGCTTCATTTAACCAAAAAAAAATTAAATTCGGGGAAGTTAAAAAAAGTTACAGCTGTTCAAAAATTAATGAAAATAACGAAGAAATATGCTGTATTTTGAAATATTTGTATAAAAAATGGAAAAATGGCACGCAAGCCACCAATGAAATTTGTGAAGTTTACGGAGACGATGCTGTAGCAGTTCGTGTACCGCAACAATGATTCGCACGGCTTCAGTTCTGGAAATTCGATGTGAAAGATGCACTGCGCTCTGGTCGACCTATCGTCGAAAAAATCGATGAAATTATGGAAAAGATTGACCAGGACCGTCACATAAGCAGCCTTGACTTCGTTAAGGAACTTAACATTCATCATCAAATGAGTTTGAACAATTTAAAAAAAGGCTGACTACAAAAAGAAGCTCGATCTTTGCGTACCACATGAATTGTCTGTGAAAATTTTAATGCACCGAATTAACAACTGCGATTCTTCGCTCAAACGAAATGAAAGTGAACCATTTCTGAAGCAACTGGTAACAGGAGACGAAAAGTGGATCAAATACGACAATAATATGCAAAAAGATTATGTTTCAAATGTGGTGAAGCTCCACAAATGGTCGCAAAGCCAGAATTGAAACCTCGAAAGCTTATGCTGAGTGTTTGGTGAGATTAGAAAGGAATCAGCCACTACGAGCAGCTCCTGCCTGATCGAACGGTTGATTCTACATTCTGCTGTCAACAACTGATGAGACTGAAGCAAGCAATCAAAAAACTGGCCAAAACTGATCAACAGAAAAGGCTTCGTCTTCCATCAGGACAACGCTAGACGGCACACATTTTTGATGACGCGGCAAACACTGGGAGAGCATGGCGGGAAGTTTCGATGCATCCACCATATAGCCCTGACCTTGCACCATCGGACTACCATTTGTTTCGGTCAATGCAGAACTCGCTTAATGTAGTAAAGTTGGCTTCAACAGAAGCCTGTGAAAATTACTTGTCGCAGTTTTTCGCCGAGAAACCAGAGAAGTTGTACACTCATGGAATAATGTCTCTAGCGGAAAAATGGCAAAAAGTGATCGACCAAAATGGTGCATATTTGGTTCATTAAAATTCATGATAAATATAAAAAACGTTGAAGTTTGATTAGAAATACGAAAAGACTTTTTCGACTACCCTATACTAACCTTTAAAAAAATACAAAAAATATTTAATAAATATTTCAGCTGCGACTCAACGCAGCTTGATTTTATTCACCCGTTTTTGACATAACACAAGTGACTAACTCATAATTGACGGCCTGGCAAATATGTGAGACGCGTGCAAGCAAAGTTTTAGTTGGCAAATTCGCCTACCACACACGCACATGCTTGTATGTATACATTACATATACAACATAAATTTTGTTTTTGCTTGAAATTAAAAGCAAATATTGTGGCGCTGAAATTTTGTTTGTGCGAGCGCATTTCAATTTCAGAACTTCTGTTAATGAGTTACTGGGCCAAGTAAATTACGCCAAGTGCTTCCAAGCCAACGAGCAAACAACATTGTGCATTTGTGTGCGTCTCTATGTGTGTGTGTGACGCTGTTATGCATTAATTCACCGTTATTTATTTGCAATTTTGCAGCGCCTCTTCATTACTTTAACCGCCAGCGGGTACATAACGGACCAAACACACACACACACATTGAAAATACAAAAATGAATAAATATTGACATGCACATAACTGTAATAAAATTACAAATGAATTAATAAGCGTTTTTTATTCCCGTAGCGCACACACGTACACACACGAGCTGGCGTGAATTCGCAAGGGGTGAGCGCTCGTGAGTACAAACACAACAATACACTCAAAATCACTTCGCATAAATAGCCATTTTGTGGAGCACACGCAAGTGTTCAATAAACAGCACACACACAAGCACACATACACACACTTAAATAGGTGTAGACGTGTGGGTGTGTTTGAAGATTGTGGTTTTGCAAATGGGCTCGTGCTAGCTAATTTGCACCGTTGCTTTGCTGTCAATTCAGCATTTGCTGATATTAGCGCTGTGATTTTGGCATTTAACCAGCTTTTGCTAATTGCGTATGGTTGTGACAATAAAAAATATTCATTTTTCCACTAAATAGAGCCACAAAATTAATGTAGATAAATATATATGAGATAAAGATAGCGATATGAATATACAAGCGCAATACTCGCTGTTTGGTTTAATCAGTTCATTTAATTTATAACATCAATATTATATAAAAGTCCGATTAGACGCGTATTTTCGTGAATTTTTTATGAAGACATGTTTTTAATAAATAAATAAAATAATGCGTAGTAACATAACTTAATGTGCTTTAATAATCAGCGATTTATTTTGAAAAATTTTGTATTCCGATCGCCATGAGGGCCTTCGAAAAAAAGGTGTCTGGCGATGAGGACGATTTTTATACCCTGAACGGGGCATATTAAGTTTGTCACCAAGTTTGTAACACCCAGAAGGAAGCGTCGGAGATCCTATAAAATATATATATAAATGATCAGTATGTTGAGCTGAGTCGATTTAACCATGTCCGTCCGTCTGTCTGTCTGTCATATATATACGAACTAGTTCCACAGTTTTTAAAATATCGTTTTGAAATTTTGCAATCGTCATTTTCTCTTCAAGAAGCTGCTCATTTGTCGGAACTGCCGATATCGGACCACTATAACATATAGCTGCCATACAAACTGAACGGTCGGAATCAAGCTCTTGTATGGACAACTTTCACATTTGACAAGATATATTCACGAAATTTGGTATAGATTATTTTCTAAGGCAACAATCTAATCTCGGAAGAAATTGTTCAGATCGGATTACTATAGCATATAGCTGTCAAACAAACTGAACACATAGTTACTAAAAGAAATGCACCTGTGAAGGGTATATTAGCTTCGGTGCATCCGAAGTTAACGTTTTTTCTTGTTCTGCTTAAACTTATCTCAAACCCAAAGACCAAAAAAAAATAATATTATTCGATATATGAGCACAAAAATTCATCATCGAAAGGCTATTAAAAGGTTTGTCCTTTCATGAAATGGCGACATTCCAAACAAAATCTTCTTATCCCTTTGATCATAATCAAATATATTTAAGAAGACCGTGTGAATATTTCATTTTCATCGATTCAGTCATTTGAGAGAAATTCTTTTCACCGATTCTAAAAAAATTCTCACCAATACGCTCGAAAACTACACAAGTTTACAAATTCAGGTCAACTTTTGGATCTGAGCAGATAAGAACGATTCTTAACTATATTTGATATGCTGAATTCCGCCTTTTCAGTACTTAGTTAAGTTGTTTCCTAAATTGTCATATGCAAAAATCAAAGAAGGATTATTTGTCGGACCTGATATTAGAAAATTAATGGCTGATAAAAAATTTACAAAATTTTTATCGCCCGATGAAGCAGCCGCATGGGCATCTTTTCAAAATATCGTTCACCACTTTCTTGGTAATCACAAATCCCCTAATTTTAAGGAAATTATTGGCGATATGTTGCAAAATTATCGAAAGATTGGAGCTAGAATGTCTCTAAAGATCCATTTTCTGCATTCCCATCTCGATTTTTTTCCCGAAAACTTGGGTGATACGAGCGACGAACAAGGAGAGCGGCTACACCAAGATCTAGCCAACATTGAAAGAAGATACCAAGGATTTTGGGATGAAGGCATGATGAGCGACTACTGTTGGACTCTAATACGTGAAACAGATACTAAACAATACAAACGGCAAAGTTCCACCAATCTTCATTTCCGATATGTTACTTTTAAGTTAATAAAATTAATATTATTTGACAAAAATCATAAAAAATTAAATTCTTGATTATTTCAAAAACTAGAATCAATCTTAAAAAACGAAATGAAGATTCGGATTCAGTGTCATCAATTGTCATAGAAACAACTTTTGGTTGCCCAGATCCAAAACCGTGTATACTTGTGCTATTTGCCCTATCAACCTCAAATTTACGAAAAATATTTTCAAATACCTATTTCGATATACAGTGTATAGTATATGCAAAAAAATTGTTGCTGAAAATCACGTGTAAAAATATTACATTTGGCATTTGTAAACCGGTTTAATAATTTGTATTTGATTATTATAATGATAATGTTAATAATGATAGCTACTTGAAATACTATGAAGATTATTATATTAAAATCATGGTGGAAAAATTTCAAATCGACCTTCTGATATCAAATCCTACTAAATTGAAAAAAAAACGCATTATAAATCGTCGACGTGTGGGGGACATACTTTATTTCAATATAATAATTACATAATACTGTAGTCAGTTGGTGTATTGAATAGAAAATGTTCACAAAACCAAACAATGTTGGCCAAGTTTTGATAATCTGTCGAGAACTTCTTCTGCAGTGACATCAATGTCATGATGCTTGTGCAGCATCGCCAAGCCGATCAATCTCTCTTGAAGCATGTTAGTCTTCAGCCACGTTTTTATGCGGCGAAGTGTCGAAAAAGAGCGTTCAGAGCTCGCATTCGTGACAGAAAGTGTGCAGAATATGCGAAGATAACTATGAAATTTGGGGTATAGGTCGCAGTTCTTCAACGTTTCCAATGCAATAGTCGGTAACTTGGTGTCTTTTGACTTTTGCTTCTGCCCCCAATGGCACTGCCAGTGACCAAGTTCATCTTTGAGCTTCAAACGTCGTACGACGTTGTCATTAACTAAAAGCCATTTGAATCTATGTATCTATCAATTCAGGCAATAAGATTTACCATTTCTTTAGTTTTCAAAGCACATACTTTTTCTGGAGCCGCAAGCTCAGTTGATATCCATCTTAAATCTTCGCCAATTGTGTGCAACAGAGGAATGTACACTGCGACCCTATGTTATTCTTTGCAAGTTCTCATGCCAAAATTTTGATATTGACTGTCCCTATTTATTAGGGAAAATTAACTTCAATAGTCCTCAGCGTTGTCTCAGATCTATTTCCCCATTTGATTATAAAAAGGAAAATACTAATTTTGCTAAACATGCTCCTCTCAAGCGTGCTATGCGTGAGTTTAACACGCTTTCCGAGAAAGTTCTTCTCACTCTAGGGTATCCTTCATTAATACTCTCAATTCTGTTTTTATACTCTCGCAACAAAGTTGCTAAGGAGAGTATTATAGTTTTGTTCACATAACGGTTGTTTGTAAGTCCTAAAACTAAAAGAGTCAGATATAGGGTTATATATACCAAAGTGATCAGGGTGACGAGTAGAGTTGAAATCCGGATGTCCGGATGTCCGTCTGTCCGTCCGTCCGTGCAAGCTGTAACTTGAGTAAAAATTGAGATATCATGATTGAACTTGGTACACGTATTTCTTGGCTTCATAAGAAGGTTAAGTTCGAAGATGGGCAAAATCGGCCCACTGCCACGCCCACAAAATGGCGGAAACCGAAAACCTATAAAGTGTCATAACTAAGCCATAAATAAAGATATTAAAGTGAAATTTGGCACAAAGGATCGCATTAGGGAAGGGCATATTTGGACGTAATTTTTTTGGAAAAGTGGGCGTGGCCCCGCCCCCTACTAAGTTTTTTGTACATATCTCGGAAACTACTATAGCTTTGTCAACCAAACTCTACAGAGTCGTTTTTTTCAGGCATTTCCATATACAGTTCAAAAACGGAAGAAATCGGATAATAACCACGCCCACCTCCCATACAAAGGTTATGTTGAAAATCACTAAAAGTGCGTTAACGGACTAACAAAAAACGTCAGAAACACAAAATTTTACGGAAGAAATTGCAGAAGGAAGCTGCACCCAGGCGTTTTTTAAAAATTGAAAATGGGCGTGGCCTCGACCACTTATGGACCAAAAACCATATCTCAGGAACTACTAGACCGATTTCAATGAAATTCGGTATATAATATTTTCTTAACACCCTGATGACATGTACGAAATATGGGTGAAATCGGTTCACAACCACGCCTTCTTCCAATATAACGCTATTTCGAATTCCATCTGATGCCTTCTCTGTATAATATATGTATGTACATATACATTAGGAACCAATGATGATAGCGGAATAAAACTTTACAAAAATACGGTATTTGAAAAATATATAAATGACGTATAATGAAATCTCGATTATCACTTTATCATGCGAGAATATAAAATGTTCGGTGACACCCGAACTTAGCCCTTCCTTACTTGTTTTTATACTCTCGCAACAATGTTGCTAAGGAGAGTATTATAGTTTTGTTCACATAACGGTTGTTTGTAAGTCCTAAAACTAAAAGAGTCAGATATAGGGTTATATATACCAAAGTGATCAGGGTGACGAGTAGAGTCGAAATCCGGATGTCTGTCTGTCCGTCCGTCTGTCCGTCCGTCTGTCCGTCCGTCCGTGCAAGCTGTAACTTGAGTAAAAATTGAGATATCATGATGAAACTTGGTACACGTATTTCTTGGCTCCATAAGAAGGTTAAGTTCGAAGATGGGCAAAATCGGCCAACTGCCACGCCCACAAAATGGCGGAAACCGAAAACCTATAAAGTGTCATAACTAAGCCATAAATAAAGATATTAAAGTGAAATTTGGCACAAAGGATCGCATTAGGGAAGGGCATATTTGGACGTAATTTTTTTGGAAAAGTGGGCGTGGCCCCGCCCCCTACTAAGTTTTTTGTACATATCTCGGAAACTACTATAGCTTTGTCAACCAAACTCTACAGAGTCGTTTTTTTCAGGCATTTCCATATACAGTTCAAAAACGGAAGAAATCGGATAATAACCACGCCCACCTCCCATACAAAGATTATGTTGAAAATCACTAAAAGTCCGTTAACCGACTAACAAAAAACGTCAGAAACACTAAATTTTACGGAAAAAATGGCAGAAGAAAGCTGCACCCAGGCTTTTTTTAAAAATTGAAAATGGGCGTGGCCTCGACCACTTATGGACCAAAAACCATATCTCAGGAACTACTAAACCGATTTCAATGAAATTCGGTATATAATATTTTCTTAACACCCTGATGACACGTACGAAATATGGGTGAAATCGGTTCACAACCACGCCTTCTTCCAATATAACGCTATTTCGAATTCCATCTGATGCCTTTTCTGTATAATATATGTATACATTAGGAACTAATGATGATAGCGGAATAAAACTTTACAAAAATACGGTATTTGAAAAATATATAAATGACGTATAATGAAATCTCGATTATCACTTTATCATGCGAGAGTATAAAATGTTCGGTGACACCCGAACTTAGCCCTTCCTTACTTGTTTTTTTTCTTTTTTTCATGTCTGAATAAATGGATCGAAAATGTTTCTCAGCTTTTTGTCTTCGATTTCGGAGCGTTACAAGCAGCGAATCTATCATAATTGATGAGTTTGCCAGATCGATCGATTCTCTCTGAAGAATCACGCTGAGTGAATGAGTTAGAGATAGAATATCACACAGCTGTAATTATAAATTGAAATTTATGCACGGCTATTATGAGTATCGTTGCGTTTCCCATTGTTTTCTTATTTTTGCAGTTACTAATTTTTCTATGTTAGAAAACTTGGAGAATATACCGCGAATAATGTATCAATCGAACATATCACAGATGGAGCTGAATACAGCATCGATTTGAGGTTATCTATCACGCCGCGTCGCTTCAAATTTAGCACTTTCAGTTACGGATCTGATTGGATTGTGAAAATTAGAGAGAGACATTAAATTTTACCTCCGAGATGGTATTAAAGGCCTTTGATAGAGCCATTGTCAAAATCTACATCCATGTGCACTTTCCATTTGGTGTTTTACATGCGTTTATTTTATTCAAGCAAACGGAAGTGAGTGATATTATGTCAATGTCTGTATTTCCATATTCTGTTTTACAATATTAATAGCCTTCTACAGTGATTCCAGCTTAGTTATAACATATGCGAGTGCGTTATTTTTGATTCGATGAAAATTATTATTATCAAACTAACAATTACATGTATTTATTTATTTTTTTTTTTTGTTGAAACAAATTTTGATCAATTATACTACTTCAAGCAATCAACTGGGCACATTTTGTTGAAGAATACTGTAAAATTGGTTCAGTCAAACTACAAGTATATATGTACATATGTCGAGCTGACAGGCAGTTACAAAAAAGGGTATATACCTTTTATTCAAATTGACAGCTAAATCGATAGGCACATCTGCTAACATAAGTCTATACATACATATAGAAAAACAAATAAATGTATTTTGCAGGGTCCGGCACTCGATCAACTTCAGACCGTTCGCGCAGCTGTCGCACTGGAATCAGCTGTTTATAAATTTGCTGAATGACAGTTCGGAGTATTGTTCACAAGTGTACAAAAGCGTTTTGCCAAAAGTGAACGCAAAAAAAAGTGATCAGCGATGGAATTCAAACGTAATAGTGTGATTGCTTTATATTTAGCTGGAAAATCATAGCCAGCAATTGTTCGTGAGCTCAAACACCTTAATGTGAATAAAGTTTTTGTTTATCGCACCATCACTCGTTACAATGATACCGGTAACATCGCAAAACGCCATGGAGGTGGCCATCAAAAGACTGCAACGTCACGTGAGATGGTCCGGAAAGTGAAGAAGCGACTTGAGCGAAAGCCACGACGAAGTGCCAATCAAATGGCTAAAGAACTGAAAGTATCCGACCGCAGCATCCGACGCATAGCCTTACAAGTTCCAAAAGGCCCATGATCTCACACCGAAGCAGCAACAAGTAAGACTTGAGAGAGCGAAGCAATTGCTTCGCTCGGCCGAAAGCGGTCAAATTTCGACCATTATGTTTTCTGACGAAAAAATTTTTCCAATTGAGCAATTCGTAAACTCTCAAAACGATAGGTTTACTTGACCGAGCGTTCATACGATAATCTAAGTCATCAGTTGGCCACCAAGAGGCAGCACCCGCCACAAATAATGGTTTGGGCCGCTGTCACCGCAGATGGGCGCTCTCCAATTGTTTTCATCGAGCCTGGCGTCAAAGTAAATGCGACATATTATCGGGAAAGTGTTCTGGAGGCTGCTTTGAAGCCGTGGGCAAACAAACATTTCGGTCGCAAACCATGGACGTTTCAAAAAGACTCAGCACCGTCTCACAAAGCGCGAGTGAACCAAGAATGGCTGAAAAACAACGTTCCGAACTTCATTACGACCACACAATGGCTTTGCCATTTCAAATAACAAAAATTAAAGGTGATATCAAGTCGAAAAGAGGAAGGAGAGGGCGTGGTTGAATTTTAAGTGTTAAAATCGGTTCAAATCAATTTCCGGCAAAACTACAAGTCCATTGGAAAAAAATGCCAAAGTTGTAGGTAATGAAAAGATCTACAAATTTTGTATTTATAGGTTTTTCCCATAACCTCAAAATTTAGGTAAATTCAAATATCCATTATTTGGAATTTTTGATTTCTTTTTTATACAAATCAAAATTTTCTTTCACATAACTTGGTATAAACTTAACTTCTTATGTACGAAATTAAATTTAATTTTTAAATTAAAATGCTTATTTTTCTCCCTATTTCGACTTTTGAATTAACTGATGAAAGCATTACAGGTAATAAAATAAAAAAATGAATAGAAAAATTCATTAAATTATCTACCCATTAAACTCTTTCTAAACAGTTACAAAAAAATTTCTTTGAGACAATATAAAAAAATAATCTTTCAATCAACGTACACAAAAGGTTTATAACATTTATTTCTTCATTAAAAAACTCATATTCTTTGTTTAATATTTCTTTGTTCAACTACAAAACGAAGCAGCTGCATTCTTCTCTTTAGCAAATATCTCCATTCAATATTATCCCCAATTACTGCACGCTTCATTAGCTATTCAATAGTAAGTGCGCTGTGCTCTATTACCCAAATCTACGATGCGTAAACAAGAAAATATTTGTTATTGAAGACAAATACCTATTATAAGTGCGTTCGTATCCTTGTGTATGAGTATAAGCTCTATGACCCATTTTTCGTATTTGAATAATCTAAACAGAAATAATTTATGCGATTGGCTTGAAAAGATCTCATATTCGTTCGTGACTCGTTGTAGCCCTATAAAACTTTGAAATATTTTTTCTCGAAAACTTCGCGAGTGTGAAAGCTTTCTGAGACTATCAAAAAATATCAACCATTGCATTTAAAGAGGAAAGCTCTCTTTTTATACTCTCAACAGGGCATATTAAGTTTTACACGAAGTTTGGAACACCCAGAAGGAATTGTCGAAAACCTTATAAAAAAAAATACATATAAATTGTCACCATGACAAACTCATTCGAATAATTCGAATAAGCCATGTCTGTCAATCTGGGATATCTTCCTAAAAACTGAAAAAAAAATTGTATTGACGAACATCGGTACAATCATAACATCATACAAACTGATGGTTCAAAATCAAATTCTTATCTCCCTCTCGCTCTCTCTTTCTCTCTCTCTCTCTCTCTTTCTCCCTATCTTTCTCTCGCTCTCCTCTCTTGTAGGAAAAGTTTTTTGTTTTAAGCTTATAGACACTATTTAAACATAAGCTTTCTTATATGATAAGATATGTTCATGAAAACTGGAAAAAAATGTTATTTTCTGAGATATCTTCTCGAAATTATTGTCCAATAAAACGGTACAATCAGATCAAAATGGATGGTTCAAAACCTAGTTCTTTTCTCTCTCTCTTTCCCCATCACATTCTCTCTCTCACCTCTCTTGTTATACTCTGAACAGGGTATATTGAGTTTGTCACGAAGTTTGTAACACCCAGATAAAGTATATATATAAATTATCAGTATGTTGAGCTGAGTCAATTTAGCCATGTCCGTCTGTCTGTCTGTCCGTCTGTCTGTATATATACGAACTAGTCCCTCAGTTTTTAAGATATCGTTTTGAAATTTTGCTGACGTCATTTTCTCTTCAACAAGCTGATCATTTGTCGGAACTGCTGATATCGGACCACTATAACATATAGCTGCCATACAAACTGAACGATCGGAAAAAGTATTGTATGGAAAATTTTTTCATTTGACAATGTATCTTCACAAAAGTTGGCACAGATGATTTTCTAAAGCAACAATGTAATATCCGAAGAAATTGTTCAGATCGGCTTACTATAGCGTATAGCTGCCATACAAACCGAACGATCGGAATCAAGGGTTTGTATGGAAAACTTTCGCATTTGACGTGGTGTCTTCACGAAATTTGACATGGATTACTGCTTAAGGTAATATAATCTCCGAAAAAATGTTCCGATCGGATTACTATAGCATATAGCTTCCATACAAACTGGAACACATAGTTACTAAAAGAAATTCACCTGTGAAGGGTATATTAGCTCCGAAGTTAACGTTTTTTCTTGTTTTCGTTTGACATAGTTATCCAATATAGAGATTCCAACTCCTGATTTATTGCTTCTTATGGGAGAATTTTCTCTTCAAGTTTACAGAATAGACTCTTATTCATTCAAGCTCAATTGTAAGCAGCTTATAGCTGAACTTTATGCATGCTAATAGCTTCTAAAGCATTTTTAGTTGCATATGCCAACCATTGGCTTTTTTCACTTCTCATAACATTCAAGCCAAGTCTAAACCTAAACTAAGCAAGTACATACCTATTACGAAATTTTCTTTCATGGAAAAAGCTTTAATACACTACAGAGGTAACACTCTATACTTGCAATATTGCCAACTTTATTTTTATATATAATAAATAACCTTAATCAACAAGCATTCATACACACAGTGAGTACTTTCCTAATGAGACTTGTTTCAGTGCCTCAAATCTAATTTCTATGAATTCAGACCAATTATAAATCCCATAATCCACAATTATTGCAAAGCTCACCAAACTCACAAGTTGAAATTGTAAAAGCAATATGTAAGCTAGCAAAATGGCACAGCACAGCATAGTTTCTAGGGTCAGTGGAGCACTGACTGTTGATTATAAGCTCGTTAACCGAAATGTGAAGGCAAACAAAAACCATTTCGAAACTTTCTTAAATTTATGCATTAAATGGCATTGCTGTTGCTGCTGATTCTCTTTGCTGCTGCAACGTCGCCACCTCAGCCACCCCGGCCACCCCGTCACCCGCAGAGCCACTTAACTGGCTGCCATAAAAGTTTGAACTTTAACCTTAAACTTGCCGCACGAACGAACGAATGTCAGGCAGCCAGCCAGTCACCAAGCAGCGCAAACAGGCGAACACACACATGCGTGCACGCACACAAATACATAAACAAATACGCATACAAATGCCTGGGAAGCAGAAAAAAGCATATTTACTTGCACATTCAGCAGCTCACTCATTCATTTAGTCATTTAGTGGCAAATGGGTTGCAGCTGTGCTTTCACTAGCGCACTGACGAACGGACGAAGTGCTGATGTGGAGGAATGGAAGTGTGGAGGGGTGGAGAAGCGGCAGTGTGGCAGTGATTAAGCTGAGCTGCCAAGCAAATAGTGATTTCCACTCCAGCACTGGCATTAAGCGGCAAATGAGCTTTCACATACGAAGCATAAAAAAATAGCAAATAAATTCAACTAAATATGTGAAAAAATTGCTTTGGACTAAATGAGTGCGTGGCCGTGTGGGCGAGTTGGCCAAAAAGCCACACGCAATGCCAAGCACATACACACACGTATATACACACATTAAAAAAAACATATATATTTTTTTATAAAAGAACCAACGAATGGAAAAATGAAATTGCAGAAACTGAAAGATGTGAAAATTATATTAAAAGAAAGGAAAATTTAAATTTTGCGTCATCATGTGCATATTTATATACACGTGTATATGCATGTATGTGTATGTGCATTCATATATTATATTTGCGTTGACGTGAGCAAAGGTAACTGTTGGCGACATGAATAAAACATAATTTCTCACGCCTACACGACAATAAAGGCTTTTTGTTTTCCTCTTACACACCTGCAAGTGCATTTATTTATCTACTTATCTACTTATGTACAAAGAGATACATAAATATGTACTGTATGTGTCTGCTTATTAATATGCCCGGCATACTCATTATATTGATTGTTTTCAAAGTCACTTCCAGTAGAGTTGTTTATTTAGATAACTTTTTAAAGCTTCCTCAATATTTCTCGAGCAAATTTACTTAAAATATATATATCATATGTACATAGACTCTTACATCCACGGTCACCTGAGATAGTTTTTCACTACTCTCTTCAACAAGCTTTCCGCGATGTTCGATTCGTGGTTTTTGGTGGTGCCAATCCTGCTCACACTTAGGCTTATTGTGCCTTAAAAGCACCTATAAGGGAGTCAAGGGAGATGAAGTCTGGTTGAAGGATATATGAACACTCTGGTGTCACTAGGATTGCAACAAGAACCAATCGTCAACTAAACAACTTATAATTCCATATAAGACTGAAACCTTCTTCTTCTTCTTAATTGGCGTAGACACCGCTTACGCGATTATAGCCGAGTTAACAACAGCGCGCCAGTCGTTTCTTCTTTTCGCTGCGTGGCGCCAATTGGATATTCCAAGCGAAGCCAGGTCCTTCTCCACTTGGTCCTTCCAACGGAGTGGAGGTTTTCCTCTTCCTCTGCTTCCCCCGGCGGGCACTGCGTCGAATACTTTCAGAGCTGGAGTGTTTTCATCCATTCGGACGGCATGACCTAGCCAGCGTAGCCGCTGTCTTTTAATTCGCTGAACTATGTCAATGTCGTCGTATATCTCGTACAGCTCATCGTTCCATCGAATGCGATATTCGCCGTGGCCAATGCGCAAAGGACCATAAATCTTTCTCTCGAAAACTCGTAACGTCGACTCATCGGTTGTTGACATCGTCCATACCTCTGCACCATATAGCAGGACGGGAATTATGAGCGACTTATAGTAGAGTTTAGCTTTCGTTCGTCGAGAGAGGACTTTACTTTTCAATTGCCTACTCAGTCCGAAGTAGCACCTGTTGGCAAGAGCAATCCTGCGTTGGATTTCCAGGCTGACATTGTTGGTGGTGTTAGTGCTGGTTCCTAAATAGACGAAATTATCTACAACTTCAAAGTTATGACTGTCAACAGTGTCGTGAGAGCCAAGTCGCGAGTGCGACGACTGTTTGTTTGATGACAGGAGATATTTTGTTTTGCCCTCGTGTTTTGCCCATTTTCTGTGCTTCCTTGTCCAGCCTGGAGAAAGCAGAACTAACGGCGCGGGTGTTGAGACCGATGATATTAATATATATTTCCATATGGTGAAACCACCATACCAAAAAATCGACTTGCTGGCAACTGTTATGACTACGGCAAGCGTACAGACACGAAGAAATAGCAAGTACAAAACAAGAAAAAACGTTACTTCGGTAGCACCGAAGCTAAATACCCTTCACCGGTGCATTTCTGTTA
The DNA here is from genome assembly GCF_024586455.1 of Bactrocera neohumeralis. Lineage (NCBI taxonomy): Eukaryota > Metazoa > Arthropoda > Insecta > Diptera > Tephritidae > Bactrocera > Bactrocera neohumeralis. The sequence continues at coordinate 11,001,596 of NC_065922.1, read as the reverse complement.
GTAACGTTATGCGTTTAGTTTGTATGGAAGCTATACACTATAGTAATCCGATCTGGGTAATTTTTTCGGAGATTATATTATTAGCTTAAGCAGTATTTCATGTCAAATTTCGTGTAGATAACACGTCAAATTCCGATCGTTCGGTTTGTATGGCAGCTATACGCTATAGTAAGCCGATCTAAACAATTTCTTCGGATATTACATTGTTGCTTTCGAAAATCATCTGTGCCAACTTTTGTGAAGATACATTGTCAAATGGCAAAGTTTTTCATACAAGAACTTGATTTCGATCGTTCAGTTTGTATGGCAGCTATATGCTATAGTGGTCCGATGAGCAGCTTCTTGAAGAGGAAATGACGTTTGCAAGATTTCAAAACGATATCTTAAAAACTGAGGGACTATTCGTGTATATACAGACAGACAGACGGACATAGCTAAATCGACTCAGCTCAACATACTGATCATTTATATATATACTTTATAGGGTCTTCGACGCTTCCTTCTTGGTGTTACAAACTTTGTGACAAACTTAATATACCCTGTTCAGGGTATAATTATAGTAGTAATGCGGCACACTCGAGCATTCTTCGAAAATATGCGGCGACTTACAGAAGGTTTCAAGACTGGAGCATACGTTTGTGGAACTCCGAAAGGTAATCTAGAGACTGATGCCCAGAGCATACTAAAACTACGGAGCGAACACTTCTCCAGCTTGATGATGGCAGTGAAGGCATAACACCAACACATGGTGAACCCAATTCCCTAATCGATGATGATGGAGCAGACGTTCCATTGCCCTACCATGAAGAAGTTCCAATAGCAATTAACTGTCTGAAGAACAACAAAGTCGTGGGTCCCGAAGGATTGGTGGCCGATCTATTGAGATACGGCGGCGAAGAACTTAAAAGGAGCATGCAACAGCGGCTACGCTGGCTAGGTCATGTCGTCCGAATGGAAGGAAATAATCCAGCTCTGATGGTATTCGACGCAGTACCTAACAGGGAAGCAGAGGAAGAGGAAGACCTCTACTGCGATGGAAATACCAGGTGGAGAAGACCAGGCTACAAAGATAAAATGGGCCAAATATGTTCTAAGCATCAAAATCTGAAACAAAGATAGGGTTACCTCCTCATCAACTACTGAAAATAGAAAACAAGTACAAGAGTATGAAAAGGCAAGTTTTAAATAATAAGTAATCAGTATTTCATGTTATCTTATGGGTATTACAAGGATCTCCAAGCTAACGAATTTCAGTTTTATCTGGCAAGACCAAAAACGGTTATTGTAACAATTTAACAGATGTATTTGCTCATTAATTTCGAAAAATTGTATGACTACTGCGTTTTTAGCAATATAAGGCAGCTACTTTCCAAATTGCTACTTCATAAAAATTTTTAGGATGGACAAGAGTAGGGAAGGGCGGTGTGTATTTGATAGACTGAAGCTCTCATAAAATGTTTTTGATTGCAGCATTTGTTCAAATTTTTTCACAGTCATAGTTCGACTCGTAAAGAAGGCTGATATGAGTATCCCAATTTTTATGAATATACAAGTATATAGTATTTATTTTTGCCATTTGAAATACACTATATGAAAAAATAAGAAAATCGTTCAAAAAACTGTCAAATAGTATGTACTACGTACTCAAAACATTTTAACATACGAACGCTAGTTGTGATGTTTACAGTAACTTATAATATTCATCTCAGGCACAGAGTGGAATTAAATTGCGAACTTTTTTGCACAATTATTTTTACAACTCTCGAAGTAGATTAACTCAGGAACAGTGCATCCATGAATTTAATTCATTGATTGATGAAACTACGTCAAGGACCAGCATTAATCGTTGGTGTAGTGAATTCAAACGAGGTCGTAGAACAATTCAAGACGAATTTCATGAAGGTCTTTCAAAATCGGTTGTTGTTCTGGAAATTTTTGCTATTATGTGCAAACTGATATTGCAACATCGTCATGTAACCTATTATGAGCTTCAGACGCTCTGGAGACATTAGTGGGTACAGCATAAATTCAGTATTACATAGGCAAAAGTGGAAAATGAATATGCCAATACCTACTGCTTTACTCATTGTTTTTCTCAGTTTATTTGTTATGCTTTGCTTGTTCTCTATATCGCTCTCGGCTTCGCTAAGTTTCTAGCCTTAGCTGCCTTGTGCTTGTAGCAGTTGTAAGCTATCAAATACTAAGTTAGAAAACTTATTCCTTGTTCACTTAAAGTGAGCACGCTTGTCAAATGAACGATTTAAAGTTTGTAAGTTTACCAAATTCCTATGTATTAAAGGTAACTCTGTAAACTCTGATATTTTCCCAGAATTTTCCAAGTTCTCAATTATTTGATATTGAAATATACTCATCCAGTTCGGAGAAACGAATAAGAGCTCCTAAATCACACTTGTATTCCTGCTAAATTGTTGGGGGTGAAAATATTTAGCAGCACCATAAATTATTTCAAAGAAGTTTTAGCTAGAATTTCACTTTGCTTTTGACCTTTAGTCACCATCACCTCACACAAATATTCCTATGTCAATATGTGAATATATAAACAGATATTTGTTGATACAGGGTGCGACATCTGTGATGTGTGGTTTTAGAAATCGCACAACTTTGATATTTAGTCAACAACTGAGTCGGTAGGACATCTTTTAGAAGCTCAAACCTTCATACTAGAATAATAATAGTGTGCTTATGGGGAAATATAGATGGTTGATGGAAATCAAGTTCGATAGATGGTAGCTTATTATGACTACCAGAAAATGCAAGTCTTAAAAGTTACTGGTTTCAACAAAATGAGATGTCATGGAACACTGCGAACCCTACCACTCTAAAGTACTGAATAGGCATCTAGATCTCCAGATTTCACTTCTCTTGACAACTTTGTATGCGGTTTTTCGAAAAACTGACGAACTCGAGTCAAACTTTCGTGCCGTATATCTCGTAAAAGACCAAGAAACAGAGGAAAAAAATAAAGACGACCGACGCCTTGATCTAAGTTTTGTTAAAAATATTGAATTATTTTTTAAAATAAACCATATGAAATTAAAAAAAAATAATAAAAATATAAATAACAACTTACTCACCACTTAAAAGTTGACGCACCCTGTACAAGTATGCTCATACTCGTACAGTAAACATGCCAAAAATTCATGTGGCAAAAAGGTTGAGAAAAAGTTTAAAAATTTAACCGCTGACACATTCAACTCTTGCCTCATTTTTAGCATTTATTTAATCTAAGGTTCGGCATGCTAACCGTTTTCAGTAAACAGTTTTCACTTTACATTTTCATACCGTACGCCTTTCATTTCCCCCTTGATATCGACGGCATCTCGACGGTCACATGGGATGAACCACGCACATTCGCATAGTCATATGGATTTACATGTGACTTTGCTGAGAGCATGTACCATATGGCAAGCGTACGATAACGCATAACCACTAAGAAGTAAGGATTTAACTGCACATAGCAATTTATATACAATATATGTGTATGTTAGTTTGTACAGCACAAATTGGTGTGTGGATAGGAAAAAGTGTGCAAAAAATATGGGTATACCAAACGTACAGAGCTATATACCACACATACAAAGCATATACATAGTTACATGCCTCCGATCACAATCGTTATATTTATTTATGCAATCCTCTTTGTGCCATGACAGTTTACTCGGCCCATATGTTTAACAGGTTATGGTCGGAAGAGTAGTATTGTGCGCGAAATTAAGTATTTGCGGAGATAAGCGATGACAGTGCAAACGCTCCAAGGCGACCTGTTAGGAAAATTCAACTTTTGAGAGAGTTAAGCCTTTAATGCGAGTTTGATATAATGTAACCAAAAGCAAACGAGTTTTTAATTAGTTTTATTTAATCTACATTTTTAGTTTACTATGACTTTATTAGTTTTTTCGATTCGTCAAATCGTAGAGTGATGCAAATCGCAGAAACAGCTGGTATATATGAAGTTGAATGGTATAATCATCTAGAGAAAACATGTTAACAGTTTCTTTTCTATTTCTATTTTATCTTAAATAGTAAGCGGAGAAATGATGAATTGAATTCATAACTCGCATAATCAAAAAGGATCATAAGGAAGGGAAGCAAATGGGTCTGGTAGTGAAAGAGGGCAAGACGAAATATCTCCTGTCATCAAACAAACAGTCGTCGCACTCGTGATTTGGCTCTCACGTCACTGTTGACAGTCATAACTTTGAAGTTGTAGATAATTTCGTATATTTAGGAACCAGCATAAACATCATCAACAATGTCGGCCTGGAAATCCAACGCAGGATAACTCTTGCCAACAGGTGCTACTTCCGACTAGGTAGGCAATTGAGAAGTAAAGTTTTCTCTTGACGAACAAAGGCCAAACTCTACAAGTCACGCATCATTCCCGTTCTACTATATGGTGCAGATGTATGGACGATGACAACATCTGATGAGTCGACATTACGAGTTTTCGAGAGAAAGATTCTGCATAATATGTATTTATGGTCCTTTACGCATTGGCAACGGCGAATACCGCAGTCGATGGAACGATGAGATGTACGAGATACACGACGACATTGACATAATGTAGCGAATTAAGAGACAGCAGCACGCTGGCTAGGTCATGCCGTCCGAATGGATGAACACACTCCAGTTCTAAGAGTATTCGACGAAGGGCCCGCCGGGGGCAGCAGAGGAAGACCTCCAATGAAGAAGAAGAAGAAATCTCGAAATTTTATGTTGAATAGTATTTTACTGCCAGCTTTCCTTTTGTATTTCTGGCTAGAATTTCAATCTGGCAACTTACAACTTTGTCGTACACTTTGACATTTTTTTGTATTTTACATACTCAGCACGTTTTAACATATAAGCGCTATTTGTGATGTTTATAGTAACTTAAAATATTCATCTCAGGCATTGCGAAAATTTGCGAATTGCGAAAATTTTTGCGCAATTATTTTTACAACTCTCGACGTAGATTAGCTCAGCAACAGTACATCCATGAATTTAGAAAATTTATTTTTTTTTGGTGTAACTAAATTAAATGCCAGTCGATGGTATGGTGAATTTAATCGAGGTCCTTAGTCATTCCAAGATGAATTTTGTGAAGGTCATTCAAAATCGGTAGTTGTTCTGGAAACTATTGAAGGGACTTATGTGTGTCATTTATCATTAATTGGATTTCGGAGGATAATCATATGGAAAGGGATGAATATCTAGGGAGCAGGAGGCTTCTAGAAGATAGGATCAGATCTACGGCCGAGTGACTTACAAGTACATCGGGGACGTTAGGTTTTTTTAAGGGTAACCCAGACATCAAATTCTGATAGGTCGGAGTGTTTATGTGGGACGCGTGCCCGATATACTCGGACACTAGGGATCTGGGTGGTAAGGAGATTAGCTGAACTTATAGATGTTTAGATGTAAGCGGTGTGATCTCTACTAATCGGAACGCCAAACAGTTAGGGTCGTTTGCACGAAAATTGTTTAGGAGGCGAAAGCGTTTAACTGGGTATTAGGATAGCTTCTTGCGTGAATGGTATGTGCGTTTAATGTGCATATGGGGTCTAACCCCTGGTCAACAGTACAAAGCAGTATGGAAGCTGAACTGGTAGTAGTTTCGGTTACGAGGTATGACTTAAGCTCAATTCTGGTTGCACGGTTATTTAATTATTTTTTACAAGGTCTGTCGCAAAAGAAACAGGACTGTAAAAAAAAAAACAAAAAATTAATATTTTTCAAAAGTTATATTTTTTTATTCAAAGTAGTTTCCTTGTGCTTCGATACAGCGTTTAGCCCGGTCAATCAGCATTTGAAATGAGTGTCAAATGAGGTCATTTTTCGGAATGCTCTTGAGAATATCGGTCGCCGCCTTTTGGATAGCTGAAATGTCCTGAAACCAGTGTCCTTTCATGGGCAAATAAAGTTTTCCCAATAGGTAAAAATCACAGGGTGCCAGATCAGTTGAGTAGGGTGAGTGATTAATGGTTAATATGGAGTTTTTTGTCAAAAAATCAGTGACAAGCGTCGACCGATGACACGGCGCATTATTGTGCAACAGGCGCCAGGACCCTGCCTCACGGTATTGTGGTCGAGCACGACGAATGCGTGACAAAAGACGCTTCATAACACCAAGGTAAAACACAGCATTAATCGTTTGGCCAGGTGGGACGAACTCTCGGTGTATAATACCCTCGGAATCGTAAAAACAAATCAGCATTGTCTTTATTTTTGACTTCTGAAGACGACCGACTTCTGATCGTCACAGAGGTCCTCACGCCCTTCTTGGAATCGCTTAAACCACTCATGCACATTACTACGGGAAAGGCACTGATCACCATAAACTTTTTTCATCATTTGAAATGTTTCAGTAAACGTTTTCCCCAAGTTTAAAACAAAATTTAATATTTGCTCTTTGCATTTTACGACCGATGACCAAAAGCTGCTGTCACTTTTTGATCGATAACATCGATTGTAGATATCCGATTGTCTTAATATTTTTTACATTTTTTAATTTTTACGAAATGTCGACAAGAGATCAAACTTTTTATTTCATATACCCACCAATAGGTGGCGCCACCAGAAACAGTTATATTTAAAAAGTTCTGTTTCTTTTGCGACAGACCTTGTATATTTGAAAAATATAAACAACATTTACATAAAACTCTCAGCTTTCTAGGTGAACCAACCGACTACCATCAATTACGCTTTCATAGTCATTACTTTTTTCTTTTCCACAGCTAGTCCTTAAAATGTGCCTCCAAGTTAGCAGACCATTTAAGCAACTGTTGAAATGAAACGCTTATTGACTTTAAATCAACCCAGCGCTTATGAAATAGGTATAATGGCTTAATTGTGATAAACGAGTAATTAGTTTTCCATAAAGAAAAGGAGCACGTAATTTTAGCCACGTACTCTTAAACGTACCTGCACATATACATACATAAAACGTACGTGTACACCTTTATATACAAACGCATACTCAACGTACGTGCTCTCTTCCTCACCCACATACTTATGCACATACTTATGGAGGATACATACTTTAATAATATTTTTACATGCATGGAGCCATTCGCTATGCTCCCCATTAATGTCCGTCGGTTCATGTCTTAGTTAGTTAGGATTATATTAAGATTAGTTGGCAACAGGTGAATCCATATACTTGTGTGTGTGTGTGCCAGCTTCAACGTGGATTTCTTTTTATATGTGCCAAGGTTGGAGTATTGTCTACTGGTGCCAGCGCTGGCTTTAAGGAAATTATTACTGATTTTTTTGGTGATAGAAGCTTCTAAGAGTGCGCACAATAAATTCGAAATTAGAAATAAAGTATATTTTGCTGTACTTTCAAATTTTTACGATTTAAAGCTGAACGCGAACGGATGGACTGAAAATTTGTTTGCCTTTTGTATGAGAGAGAGTCACTAGAATTTAATTCATATTATATGTTTTGTGTTAAGACGTAAGCTTAAAAAGACACAAGTCTAAATTGTATAACTTTCGGATTATATATTCTTAAGATGCAGCATTTTGAGTTAAAAATCCCCCAAAATGATTGAATTTGAGATACAGCATTTTGAGCTAGAAATCGCCTAAACTTTTCAAGCGACAGACAATTCACATTACACGAATTGTACCAAACAGATTTAAGCTATAATCGGTTTACCGACCTTGTTGGCAACTACATATATTAATCATATCTCGAAAACTTGACTTTTTTCAAATTTAGTCTGACTGTTATAGGTTTTAGAAAGTTGCAATAAGTTCCTCACTTATTACATTATTATATAACAAACTTAAAATAAATTTCCTCAAAAGTGAAAATGGTGCTCTATGCCTGATCTAGGTAGATTAAGACTCTCTTAAATAGCTGGGACTAACAACAACTTATTTATTGGTATTCAAAAATTTTCAGGACAATACATAAGAACCTCACTTATCTGTCGATCTTTTACAGGAGGAGACTCTTGAAATATTCTATTCAGCATTTTTCGAAGCTGATTTACAAAAAAACTAAGTTTTAGAATCAACTTATATATCATATTATTTTTTAAGGTCTTGATAACTTTTTTTTTTAAAAAAAAGCATAAAATTTGCAAAATCTCATCGGTTCTTTATTTGAAACGTTAGATTGGTTCATGACATTTACTTTTTGAAGATAATTTCATTTAAATGTTGACTCATGTGGTTTCAACAAGATGGCGCTACATGCCACACAGCTCGCGATTCTATGGCCATTTTGAGGGCAAACTTCGGAGAACAATTCATCTCAAGAAATGGACCCGTAAGTTGGCCACCAAGATCATGCGATTTAACGCCTTTAGACTATTTTTTGTGGGGCTACGTAAAGTATTCTACAGAAATAAGCCACTACTATTCCAGCTTTGGAAGACAACATTTCCGAAGAAATTCGGGCTATTCCGGATAATGCTCGAAAAAGTTGCCCAAAATTGGACTTTCGCAGAATGGACCACCTAAGACGCAGCCGCGGTCAACATTTAAATGAAATTATCTTCAAAAAGTAAATGTCATGAACCAATCTAACGTTTCAAATAAAGAACCGATGAGATTTTGCAAATTTTATGCGTTTTTTTTTTTTTAAAAAGTTATCAAAAAAAATCACCCGATAGAATCAATAAAAGAGTGTGAAGTCTACTTTTCTTTCATCATAAAACTGTAAATCACTAACACGACTTTAATATTTTTTATTTATACCATTTATTAACTTTGACATATCGTGCCTCGATTTTTTTATGTTTGAAAAGTGTTTAAGAAAGAAGTGTTTTTAAGTAAAAATGTAACCTTCACTGGCAACCATTATCACGCCATGATAACCAACTAATTAATGCCTGAAATTGAAGCTCATGATCTCGGCGACATTTGAATCAAGAAGATGATGCCACTGCCCATACAAGTACATCGCATCAATCAGTGGATTTATTGAGAGAAAACCTCGGTGAGTTGTTTCACGTTTTGAGCCGATCGATTGACCACAAAAATAGTGTGATAACATCACACCGTTAAACTTTTTCTTATGAGGATCTGTAAAGTCTAAAGTCTATGCGGACAATCCCGCTTCGATTCAGGTCTCTGAAGCAAACCATCAAACGTGTCGTTCGCCAGTTACCAGTCGAAATGCTTTAACGAATCATCGAATATTGGACTCAATGCATGGACTAACTGAGATGTGGCCACAGCAAACATTTATGGATACAACAAATTTAAAGTTAAGAAACATCATTTACACTCTCGCTTTAAATAGATATATACGTCACTAAGTTTAATACATGTTGAGCATTTTAAGAATATTAACTTTTATATGAGATAAAGATTTGTGGTTTTATGTTTATAAGCTTTTTAGTAGAGTATTTCAGTAGGTCTGAGTTTAATTTGAAATTGAACGCAAATTTTATTCGTTATAAAAATCAAAATATGAAAAGAGTGAGATGAGTTTAAAAAAATCTTTTTTTAAATGAACTCCTAATAAACAGCAGAATAACCCAAAAAAATCTGATGAAAATTGACCCGAATGGAGGGGAAAATGTTGCAGATGTGTATTGGAGGGTCGAGTAACGATCGAACGAAAGGCTTGACAACGCGACTGATGACTCTGCATTCAACAAACACATCGTTACTGGTGACAACCCTTGGATTTATAACAATGACGAATCGAATATCGAAACTGACCAACAATCTAGCAATCAAGGGAAAACAATCCCTGCCAAGACTTATAAAAAGTATATGAAAACTTGTAAAGATTTATATTAAAATACGTCAGTGCAAATCAAATTTGATTCTAAATTCGAGCTTTATGGCGCAATATGAGCACACTATTGCAGAAAATTATAATAAATTTAATCACATTTTTAACAGAATGGCCTGCAAACTGAATTCTTATATGAGAACTATAGGTATATATACCATATATGTGTACATATATATATATATATATATATATATATTGATACACATTTATAAATATTCATATATATCTACACCTCATATACCTGCAAGCTCATGTTCTATTTCTGGCAAATTACGTTATATTTGCAAATCTAATTGAAAAATTAACCATTAATGACAGCAGAGAATTCAAAAATGTTTAAATACACGTATATACCCTTAATGAGTACAAATAAATACAACAAATTATAGCAAACAAAGAAAATGGAGAACGGACTAATTAAAGAGAGTCCTTTTAAAGGATGAAAGGTAAAATGAAAAATTGAAATACTGAGCAATTACTGAAATTCACTGAACCAAGCGGAAAATACAAATACAAACAAAGATACACACGCACTTTAAACACTTAAAAAAATGGCGGCATACTTATGAAGAGGGTAGAAGTTCAAATTGTCAGCGTGTACTTCACAACTTGCGGACTTCCTACTAACCTACATATAAACGAAAATATAAACAAACGCCCACACATATGCGGTCACATGGTAAACACGCATTTGTAAATACGTAGACATTGTAATACCTACACATATACATACCTGCATGTATGTATGTATGAATAATTGAGTATATACATTAAACATATACATATAAACAGTTTTAACCAAACACACACACATACATACATGACAAATATATTGTATGCGTATACCGATTCTCATTGAGTCATTAAAAAGTAGCAGAAAGTTATACCAAAACAATTTGAGCGCGGAGATGAGGCTCAGCACCATTTTCTTTACATACTCGCTATGTTTTGGGAGGCAACGCACAGAATTGCAGGCTAGCCAGCTGCCGACGACGGCGTGAGACCACCTGCTAGCACATTTCTAATTAAGCTCCCGAAGGTAAACGGTATTATTTGAAAGTCAGTTGAGCAATTTTGCAATGGCAGGCTGCTGTAACGGCAGCGCCGAGCGGAAAGTGAGTAACATAAGAGAGTGAGAGCGTGAAATACACGTACGTACGTTAAGTTACAACTCTAAATACAGCAGTGGGCGCTGTAATGGAAACGCGTTTGAAAAAAGTTTGACTTAGTGGTATTTTTCGGATTTTTTTTAATATTTAATAATTTTAGTATTTAATATAATATTTAGTAACAAAAAATTATATAATATGCTTATAAGTTTTTTCAACCATGTATGGCAACAAGGCAAGGTCTTTTAAATTTAAGTTTTTCATGTGAACTAAAGCCACAGAAAATCTCAAAAACGTGTTTTATAATATTATTAATATGGCTTTCTATCGTAACATGCCGAAAATATTGAATTCTAATAAAAAAAAACGGGATTTTGTCATCACATCATCATTTTTTCAATATCATGGTGCATTTCTAGTACCCTGAAACTCTCTAAGCAATTTTTGAGCCTAAAAAATATATGGTTTTATTGCTATTTAATTTGTAAAAATTAATTTTGACTTCTGATCTTAAATTTTAGGGTCCTTATGTTATTCGAAAAGTGCAGAGCCCTTTCCTTATAAACGTTTTGGTCATATCTAAAATTAACATTATCTTTGAAGTGACCAAGGCTGCTAAAAACAGTTCCTTTTTAATTTTATATATTCTCCTGGATTATAAGAATAAAATTGGAACGATGGCTTCCCAGAGAGTAGTTCCGCTCTTTGCTATAGCATTACCGTGTTTTCTTAAGAAAATTTTCTACATTAGAGATTCGTCAAAGAAGCATTAAAGTAAAGTTTGAAAGAATTTGGCAACCGACAACACCAAACATACACTTGAATATAAAAATTTTATCGATTTTGTAATAAAATATGACATCTAAATTTTCAAAGATAACCATTTATGAAATATACTACTCCACATGCCATATGTAAGTCTGAGTCAACATCCATTTTGAGCTTGGAAAAACCACAAAATGCAATTTCAAAAAATGTGGTACTATTTTACGAGACACCACTGTATATATTATCATACATATATACACGAAAAAGGGAATTCGCTTGCGTGGGCGTATGTATACAGAACGTCATCAAGTAAAATAACAAAAATAACAACAATACGATTTACATACCAAAAAGGGGATAGCTCGTAGCAACAATGTCTAGCGTATAAGTGAAAAGGTAAATTGAGCACTTTCCAAATTTTAATGAATTGTAATAAAATGTATACAGAGACGTTTTAAAAATTTCATTGAAACTAACATTTAATATAAAGATTTTCATTTCCAAAAAATTTTCATTTTCGAAAAATTTTGGAAAATAGTTTTCGAAAAAAAAATTTGAAGGGAAACGAAATTTTGCGTTCAACATTTTTCTTTAAATAATAAAACACAAACATTTTTTATGCAAAAAACTCACCCGCAGTACTACCATGAGCCATTTTGATGCCAACCGTTTGCTTTAACTCCTTCAATAGAAATTAATTCAGCGCTATACTAAACACAACACAATAGCGCTGTAAATGTTTAAGTTTCTACGGCAACGCACGCATTAATGCTTAAATAATTTTGCCAAAAAATCACACGAATCTGTACTTTTTCATACAACGCTTCACACCTCAATTATACACGTTTAATACGCAAGAAATTATCGCCAAATAAGCACTTATCATTCACCAAATTGTAGTTCCAGTCAAATAATTTACATACACAGACAAACACCCGTATGTGGCTTGTTACAATATTATAGAGGCAGCCACAATGAAAAGCCTAGTATTAGCCATAATACGCGCTTTTGAGGGAGAAGACACGTCCGCACACGGAAAACTCAAAAGAAAAACTGCCAGCAAAGGTCCGCATATGCGAAGTTAAGAGCTCGTTAAAGTCAGGCTAACGAGCAAAATGCACTCTCGTCCCCACCACAGCAAGCATTGCGGCATGTCAAGCTGCGGAAACTGGTTCAGCAACCACCCCCTCGGCAACGATGTTATGCTGAGCAGCATTAAACGATATTGCTTGGCGATATGAAACTGTTGCTCTCGCATTAATATGCCGTCAACAAAGAGTTGCAGCGCACATAGCGATGCAGAGGAGTTGTGAGGCTGCCAACTAGTTCATTTTGTAACTAGTGTTGGTTCATTTTGCGGTGCTAAAGAAAAACATTTTTCCAAAGGTTTAGTGACCACAGATAAATACAGCTTAAGATTAGCAACAAATTTATTTAAAAAATTTTCAAACCTCATATTTGGGTCAGCGCTGAATAACCCTGAAAATCAACTCAGCATTATATATTATAACATTTATATTAAAAAGAAATTCATCTAAATTTGTTGCTTCAAAAAGATTTATAAAAATGTTTGCCGTCAGCTCACTGCATATTTTTCTCCGCCCTCCCTTCCTACACCGTCATTACTTATCAAAACCTTAAATCACCAACTTTACTTTCTCTTTCAAACACCCTGCGCTCTTGCGCTCTCTCGGTTATATAGCAAATTGTTGCTTGTGTGTATGTTTAAGCTACCAGATTGTCACTTTCATTTGGGTAGGTTATGTGTTTTTGTGGTTCATGGCGACTGTTTACTTTCCCAACTAAAACAAGTAACAACTCGAACGCTCTTTTAAACATACAAAAGTTCAAGCATTGCAACGACTCACTCAGATTTCTTATGCTATGTAAAGCGAGCTCTATACTCACTCAACGAGCCAAGCACTCACATCAGCTGATTGTTTGGCACTCAATGCTCACTTGAGTCCCTGTTGTGACACTCATAGTTGAAATATGTATGTGAGTGTTTCTCGAGTTTGATTAATTACTAATAATTGTAAGTGTATTTAAGTCATAAACAGTTTAAAAATATTTGCAGCATTGAAGAAATTTAAACGCAATTTTTATGTAATTCTATATCAAATTGTCAATTTTCATATTCCAATCAACAAACTGAAACTCAAATGTCAGAGCGAAACGTTCTGATATCTCTGAACTGTGTAAAGTAAAATGAACCGATATCTCGGGAGCAATTTAACCGCCGATTCCCTGCGATTTAATTCAGCGCTTGGAGTCTCAGGGGATAATTTTATTACTGTTATTAGTGAAAGTAAGAAATTTTACTTTGGTTATATAAGAAAATTCTACAAAACTTCTTTATTGGAGAACAAAAATTTTTGAAAAGCAAAACGAAGCTTAGAACCTTAAGATTTTGAAATTTTTTTCTTTTAAATTTTTTCATATTTACCTTTAAAAATACTATACTAAAATTTTAGTTAAATATTTCAATATTTTTTGAGTTACAGGATTCTATAGGTGTAGCCGACCAATTTAAACTGCTCTATTACTTTTCTATATATGCGCTCTTCCCGAACCAGAATTTTGCAAATAATTTACAATAATCTGGCAGTATTATGAGCTGACAAAAAAATCAAGTTTTGGCAAGCTAAAAAGTGCCTATTTTGGGTAAAATTCAACTTTTTTAAGTTTTATTTTTTTTAAATATTTTTTGACCGCAATTCATTGTATGGCAATATCTTCTAGTAGAGCATTTTGTTCGTCTCATACACGGAGAAGATTGGAATTATTGAAACAAAGGAGTATGAAATTTATTCCATTTTTTCTTCAACTTCACGGAATAACAAATTTGACATTTCTAAATCATTTTTCCAAGTCAATGTATTCAATTAAACTGAAATACAATAGTGTGTCAGGACGTATGGGTAATATTTTTCATCATCTTCAACTTCAATAAACTGAAATACAATAGTGCGTCAGGACGTATGAGTAACATTTTTTATCATTTGAAGAATCTTCAACTTCCTAAGTAACAGATTGGACATTTCTAAATCATTTTACCAAGTCAATGGCTGCAATTAACACACAAATGCAATAGTGCGTCAGTACGTATGAGTAAAATTTTTGATCATATGAAGCATTCAAAAGTTTGCCCACAGCCATCAACAGCTTAAAAATTAATAGAAAAAAACCACAAAACGCTTATAAATGAAAACTATATACTCACCTCCCTATATACTCATAAGCATATACATATGTGTTTGAAATGAACAATAAAACGCATTTCTTGTACTTCCAATATAAACATGTATGTATACATATAATCTCATTCACTACTTTGTAATAATATATAATGTATGTGTTTGTATATAATTTCACTAGATATTTCTATATGGTATCTTTATACTTTCATATTCATAATTTGTATATAAATAATATATGTATGTATGTATTAAGTTTTACAATTTGCTTAATATTCTTCTGCTTCTTTTGTGAATATTCTATATATTTTTACTTTTTTTCTACATATGCTACTTGTGTATTATCATATGGCTATATGGCTATATGTTTGCATGTATGTATGTACTTTAACCATTTACACGCTATACATAAACATTAGCAACTGTAAATAATGTTTGCCTTGTAATTATTTTTACTTTGCTTGCTGTTTATTATATTTTAAATGCCATTAAATATTAAATAATAAAAAATAAAATATTAAAACTAATTAAAAAATAAAAATAATAGTATTAAAAAGGTTATAATAACGAAGGTAAAAAATAAAAAATACTAAAATATTACTACTATTAATATTAAGCCAAAAATATATTAAAATATTTTTTTATATAAATTAATAATTTTTTTATAAAATAAAAATTGTATATTTTTTATAAATTAACAATAAACCAAATAACATTTACTTTAACAAATTAGTAAAAAAAAAATTATACGGACGCATATTTGATGAAGTTTATATGCTTTAGCATACTTGAAAACCTTCCTCTCCCTCTTTCTCTGTCTCTCTCTCTCTTTCTCTCTCTACTTCTCTAAGGCTTACTATCTTCCCAGCAGGAAATTATGGGTTAAACTAATATTATAATCACAATATTTTAATTTAATGAACACAAATCACGAAAATTGCAGAAAATTAAAAATAACAATACTGAGCGGTTTTTATAATAAAAAAAAACATAATTTAACCAAGCTTTTATTTCCGACATTTTTTTTAACAATATTTGCCACTTCGTTCTCTCATATAATTAACTAATTTCTTTAAGAATTTAAAAAATTAGCGATAACAGTTTTTAAATAACAAAATTGTTTACTCTGTTTTGTCACATACAGTGGTGAGTAAAAATTCAGCATACATATGTATATATTTTTTAAAATTTCACTTATACACAGAACTTTTAGTTAAAAAACATACAAATAGGATGTAAAAAATAGTGCTTGATAATGTTAATAAAAAAGTGAAAACTTAATTGATTTATAAAAAAAGGTTTTACAAATTAATACACAACCTTGACATTTCACAATTTTTTTTTATGTACAGGGTATACCTTTCTAAAAATATAATACAAATGTTTTTTTATTTAGTAAAACCTTTATACTTTTTGAATAATGTGGCAAACTTCTCGAAATCAATTAAAAAATAAATATTTTCCAAAAAATAGAGCATACCTTTAGGCGCATGAAGTGCTATTTTGGTTATAAATAATAGCTAAATAGATTTAAAAAAAAAAGTTTAAAAATCTAAATGCACTGAAAGAGTGATATCTTGAAAATATTACAACACATTTTTAGGCGC
Source organism: Bactrocera neohumeralis (assembly GCF_024586455.1). Lineage (NCBI taxonomy): Eukaryota > Metazoa > Arthropoda > Insecta > Diptera > Tephritidae > Bactrocera > Bactrocera neohumeralis. Next base: position 10,985,152 of record NC_065922.1, on the reverse strand, counting down.
AAAACCGCTTGAATGATTAAAAAAGTTTAGCTTGCAAATATTTTGTTGTTTATGCGTTTAATTTTACCATAAAAATTCTCAAGACCACGTATCAAAATCCATTAAAAAATGTATTTTCAAAAAATACGGCATACCTTTAGGCGCAAAAGCACTTGAACTGTTGTTTTGATTATAAATTAATTATTATTCATGGAAAAGGAATAAAAAACTAAAGTAATAATTTAAATAAAGTGGTATTTTTAAAATTATACAACATATTTTTAGCCGCAAAACCACTTGAATGATTATATAAGTTTAAAATTGCATAATGTTGTTGTTCTTTCGTTAAATTTTCTAGTATATTCTAGACAACGTATTAAAGAGCTAAATCCTTTAAAATTATATTTTAAAAAAATTACAGCATATTTTTAGGCGCAAAAGCACTTGAATTGCTGTTTTGGGTTCAACCAAATATCTTCAAAAGAATGGATAAATAATAGTAATTAATGTTTTTATATTTTGTATCAACTAACATTTTCAAAATTTTGCAGCACAATTTTAGGCGCAAAAGCGCTTTAATGAAAACACACATTAAATTTGCATAATTTTGTTGTTCTTCAGTTTAATTTTACCGTAAAAGTATTCAAAACAACGTGTCAAAAACACAAAATCCTTTAAAAAATTATATTTTCAAAATATATAGCATACATTTAGACGCAAAAGCAACAATTTCGTTAGGTACAACGCGTTTTTGTCATCAATAATGTTTATAATTACAAGCAACGTAATTAATCGGCATCTGCCAGCCAGCCAGCCTTAGCACTGCTAAATAATGCATTCAATGGCATGTTAATACTTTTAAACATATTTTGTACATTTTCTAAAGATAATTTTTTTCCCTTTATGTATGTTTAACAATTGTTTAAGCAAGTTCTTCAACAAATAAACATTGCATTGTATAAAAAGCAACAGATTTCGAATATGTATACGCTTGTTTTGTCATGCACATGCATGTACAAACATGCTTAAGCATTTCCAACAATGTAAATAACAACTACTTTTTTTAAACTTTACGTTCAAACATACATATAAATATTTTTTAATATAATTTATATTTTTCTCTGCATTTTTCACTGGACTGGTATACAATTTTGCATTTATGTTTATTTAATTATTATTTACAAGTTTTTATGTTGTATGTATGCATGTATGTATGTGTTTATGCTTGCTGATAGGAAGTATAAAATTGTGGTGATTCCCTACATTTTCTTTTTTAAATACATTTTTTTTTTAATAATTTTTTATATTTTTTGTTTTACAATGCTGCCATATTTAATATGTTTTGCATCTAAATATCGTTGGCTATAACTTTATAATATACTTCATAATATTCTACTTGCACTTTTATAAATCTGTATAATCTTACTATGCAACTTTTGCCCACACAAAGTTTTACAAACATTTCACCAAACTCATCACTAAGTACTTACAATTATAACTATGTGTGTGTATGTAATATTTACTGTGTTTATTTTTCACTTTTAGATTCTACTTTTTTGTAATTTTTCTGTGAACATTTATATACTTTATTTAATGAACTCAGGTCGCTATGTATTCCACTGTATGAAATTGTTGAGTTAATTCTCCCTTTACAGGACTACATTCCCAGCCGTTTAGCAATTTTTTTTTTGTTTTATATCTGAAAGCCTGTCACAAGTTGCTTCAAACTACATATACACACATATACATATGTTCGTGTTTAACCTCAATTTATACATATATTACTTACACCTAATTGTTTTCGTTTTTTACTTTTTAACTGTATATATGTAAATTACTACATATGTATGTATATGTATTAGTAATGAGTATTAGTTCAACCAATGATATTTACATGAGTTCTCACATTTGTCTATTGCAATTACTGCAAGGCTTTAGCTCTTATGTATCTGCTCAACAGAGCATGCACTCGTTACTACACTCAGGTTTTAATTAGAATTTAATTTTTGTCAGCTATTTTGAAAACTTCATAAAATATATTGTAAAAGTTATAAATTGAGACTTTTCAAGTTAAAAAAAATTATTTTTAAAAGCAGGCAACAATTATTAAATACTTTTAAAATAGATTTTCGTTCTTGAACTACAGAAAATACTCCGGAAATTTATTTCCTACTATAGAATATTAAAAAAAAAAATTTCAATCTGTAATTTAATTACAATTAAAACAAAATTAAAAATAATTTTTAAAAAAGTGTTTGCAACTAATTTAAAATTAATTTTTGATTTGTGTGTTCTTTAATTTTAATTTTTTTCATTCAAATTTTTTAAATTTAAATTTCTTTAATTTTTATTAAAAAAAATTTATTTTTCTTTTCTTTAATTTTAATTTTTTTTCATTCACATTTTTTAAATTTAAATTTCTTTAATTTTTATTAAAAAAAATAAAAAAAATTTTATTAAAAAAATAGAAAAATTTGTACTGCAAAAAATTTAAAAAAAAAATATTTTAAAAAATTTCTGCAACCAATTTAAAATTAATTTTTAATTTGTTTGTTCTTCAATTCAAATTTTTTTGATTAAAATTTTTTAAATTTTTTTGAATTAATTTTAATTGAATAAAAAAATTTTAGATCAAAAAAATTAAAAATTAATTTTAAACATTAAAAAAAAAATTTGCACCGATTTAAAATTAATATTTAATAGTTCTTTAATTTTTTTGTATTTAAAATGTTTTTAATATACATTTTTTTAATTTCAATTGAATTCAAAATCGAGAAAAATTAATTAATTTAAAATTAATTTTAAATTTTTTACAAAAAAAAATATTTTTAAATTTTTTTAATTTAATGCAGTATAAAAATCATATTTTTGATAAATAAACTCAACTTTTATTTTCATATCAGTTAACTCACCTACCATGTAATATAACCACTACCCGCTTTGGCTTGAATTTTTGTTTGTAGCTATGTATATGTGTGACTCTACTCTACAGTTTCTTCTAGGTGCAAGCGGTTACGCTCCACTACTACGTTGGCTGCTGCTTGTGTTATCTAAAATGGATGCCAATTCTCTTTTACTTGCCTAAATTTGCTGCTGATTTCTTAATATATATATTTGGATATATATTTAATTATGTGTTTGCTCATATGTTTGTTCATTTGTTTTTAGGTGTATGTATTTCGTAAGCATATGTTCAAGTGTGGGTTTTTATTTATTTTCGATTATTGTCTGCAATTGCAATACAAGACTCCTGGACAATTGCAATATGGATCGAGCATCGTGCCGCTCAGCCATTTCTGAAAGAGAAAAATCAAATTGCTTAAAGAAAATTTTCAAAAAGAAACAATTACATTCCAAAATTTCATTTTTTCATTTGCATATGTTTTTGGAACTTTTTTAAAAATTTTTGTAATTTTTTTGGAAACATTTTGAAAATAGTTTCAAATTACAAAATTACAAACATTTTCAAAAAAGGTTCAAAAATATAAGCAAATGAAAAAGCAAGAAAGAAGAAAAGAAAAAGAAAAATTTTCCAAATAAATATTTTGAAAAAAAAACAAAACATTTCCAAAGAATTTTCAAATTTTTAAACAAAAAATTACAACAATTTAATTATATAAGTAAATAAATATTTTGAAAAAAACATAAAATTACAATTCAAAAATAAATCAAAACGTTTTTCAAAAAAATTGTAAAACAAACTACAAAAATTTTCAAAAATATTAACATAAGAAAAAAAGAAGGAAAGAAAAAGAACAATTTTCCAAATAAATATTTTGAAAAAAAACAAAACATTTCCAAAGAATTTTCAAATTTTAAAACAAAAAATTACAACAATTTAATTATATAAATAAATAAATATTTTGAAAAAAACATAAAATTACATTTCAAAAATAAATTCAAAACGTTTTTCAAAAAATTTCTAAAACAAACTACAAAAATTTTCAAAAAATTTCCAACAATATTAACAAAAGAAAGAAAGAAGAAAGGAAAATTAACTAAATAAATATTAAAAAAAAAAACAATTTTTCAAATAAATTTCTTGAAAAAAACCATGCCGAAACCTTAAAACGGCTTTCTTGAAACTTAAAAAAAAATAATTTTTAAATAGGTAAAACTTCAATCTTTATTTTACGGGACTCAATTTTAGGATTAAGGATCTCTAAATTTTGTAAAAGCTTGATTCAAAATATCATCATGTTGAAAAAAGTGCTTCGCACTGATCTGAACTCCAAACATATAGTTGCTTCATATGAAGTTATTAAGCGTCTCAACTAAAGACAAGACAATTCTAACGGAACAGACCAAACTCGTATATATGTACATACAAGTAGATTAATTTTCAGAAACTTTCAAAAAATGAAATCGGAAAAAAATTCTTCTAATAAAATAACTCATACCACCAGGCTCAAGCTGTGTTAAAAGAAAAAGTAACGATAAATGTTCTAAGCTTTAAGATAAACTAAAAAGAACCGGAAAAAGTATATGTATAGTATATATAGTTTTTGTTCCCTCTCACCATTGAAGAACTTGATGACATCCGTAAAATCCATGCTATTCGACAATATTATGTCACGATAGGTCTCCAGTAGCGCCAAAGCGAGGAAGAGCACGAAATGACTGGAGGCCACATGTTTTGCCGCCCAAATAACTTCCCAGGTCGCGAAGACATCATCATAGAGCAACTCACGCTTGAAATCCAGAAGGAACCAGCGATAACAAAAATAGAAATGTGTGTAGTCGCCGTTCGAATCCATTAGGTCGTACATCTCCGAGTCCAAAATTTGTATGAGCGAACTGTAATATTGATTGAGAGTTCAATTTTGGGCTACAATTAATAATGAGGCATTTACACTCACCGCATATTCGCAAAGTGCATGTCCATGGCGCCGCCATTGGGGAAATTCTCAATCATGCGCTCCATAAGCTTGCAGAAGCAGCTATAGCAGAGAGACTCATCGTCGAAAATTACCAAAAGCGGAGCAACCAAATCGCACATGCCTTGCATATAACCAATATCCAGATGTTCCCAAACATAGCTGCGGAGTATATGAAAACTGTGTGTAAATAACTGTAAAGTAAGGCGGTTAGTAAAACTCACGTGGATATGACATTCCTGAGTTTATCCAAGTTCTCGTTAGCGAAATACCAATAATTGCGATCGCAACGTTGCACATCCTTTTCGATGCGGTGCAAGTTCAGTCCAAATGACTCCAATAACTCGCTCTGTAAGAAAATAATTCGAAATTATTTACAGTTACTAAATATACTCCCTTCTAGTACTCACACTATATACACCGCCATTACTGCTGGCAGGTGAAACGCACGCCGATTTGGGCTCTTGCAGTGCATCCAGTGAGGCCACCACTGTTATGTCCTCGTTCATCGGTGACATGAGACTTGTCTTGCGTGACAGTTCATCAGTGAGTTCATCATCACATTGCAGCGCATCCATTGATGCTGCCTCGGTTATAATCACCGCATGTGTTGGCATTGACTCGGCATCACGCATTTCTTCCACGATACCGATGGTAAACTCATCCATGGCCCGCCTTAAATCATCGGCACTATGAAATTTCGTCACGTGCGACGAAGCATCCTCTTCTGGCTCCACATCTTCTATAACAGCGCCGAAATTCATGGTTTCCGACTCGGCCACAACGTTGATGGGTGTGGCCAGTTCGTTGATATCGGTAAACTCATTGCCAACGGTCTCATAGGAAGATGTCGATGGTGAACTCTTTACGCTTAGCAGTAAGATACTGCTACCATGTTCAGGTGTTAGACCCGCCTCGTTATCAGTATCAGCAAAGCAATTTTCCTGCAGCTCTAGGGGCTCCATTGCGTCCATATTTTCTAGTTCCACTACAATGTGTTCACTTCGTTCTATCAATAATACTGCATTTGTGTCGTCGTCTTCAGGCTGCTGGCTATCATTCGTTGCATCCATGGCATCGGCTGTCTCGATATCCTCTTCCACATTACCAGAGTCGGTGGTGCTGGTGGTTTTGTACTTTTCACCTTTAGCAGCGGTGATGCTCTCGTCTTCATCCTTCTCAATTAGTATATCCTCATCGAAATCCTCACCCGGATCAGACATATCGGAAATATCATTATCTTCGAAAACATCATTCTCCACATCTTCCCCATCCATTTCATGTTGCCGGCATACTGGCTTGCCAGAGCGTCTATTTTTCTCAGCCGTCAGCTTAGCCACAGCCTGTGCGTTCTTCTCCTTCTCACGTTGTCGCACAATCGCCTCGACGGCCAGCCATTCACTCATTGTGGTTTCATAATAATGCTTACAGGTATCGTCGTACTTCTCGCGCTCTTCTGGTGTGGAACCGAAGCTGTGGATGAAATTTTTTCTAAATAAATGAGGTCTATTTGTGATATCTTTAGCAGACCAACCTGTAATGTCCTAAGAGATACGGCCAAACTTCTTTGCGTATCTCATGCTGCACACCGCCGAAGTACACCAAACGGAAGACCTCTACATCGCTGGTGACAACGCCATCCACTTGAAGGTTCGCCCACTTTTCTTTGGTTAGTCCCTGTTCGTCAGCCGCTACTGTGTGAGGATATAAAAGTCAGTAAAGTGTATGCGGTCCAGAGAAATAATTCCGTGTTACTTACAGTCCGGTGTGATGCGTCCATTAACCAAACCAGAGAGATGTGTGCGCACCGTAGACAAATGCCGACAATAAGCCAACCAGCCATAAAATGCTCGAGATATTATTTGACGGCGCATCGTGGAACACACCAGTTCAATACTCGCAGTTTGACTTGCTTGAATCTGCGGAAAAAAGTAAGAGGTTTAGGAGAATCTTAAAAATTGGGTCTGCTTTAAGACGCCAGTTTTTAAGAACTGGCTTTGGTTTTAAGTCCTTAAAGAAAGCTTTGTAATTTTTTTCAGTGAATGTGAAGAGAGGCACGATTGTGAGAAAGAATAACGATCCGCCAACTCAAGTCCAAATAATTCGGGGACCTCTAATAATTTCGATCGATCGGTCGATTTTGTAAGATTTTATGATATACACACCTGTGGAGAGTCACCACCACTCTGTTCCATTGATAAACTCTTGCTGGAACAGTCACTACTGCCAGTGGTCGAACAGCTACTCAAATGCTTGCGTCGTGGGCTGGTGCGACCCAATTCCAAAATCGGATGTGTCGCCACTAAAAATTATACCCAGTTAATGCTTACTTATTGTATCCGAAAAATGTGCTGAGACTTACAAAACTCTTCATGCTGACTTTTGCTCACCACACGGAAGACGTAGTCGATTGGTGTTTCATCGGTGGATTCCATCACAGAGGGTAATATGCGGCGGCGTACACTTTTTGGCCATGGAAACATTTTCTCAATGCCACGTTGAGACCACAGCGGTGGATCCAATTGTCCATGCGGTAGCAAGCCAGTCTCAAGACAGCTAAGAAAAGCTTGCATATGACCACCCTCGGGAAAGTGTATCGGTGGCTGCTGTACACCATCTTGGCCCACCAATATTATAGTGCCGCCAGTGTCCTCTCCGCGATTCTGATGGCAATGCACATAGACAATCTCATCGACATTTATATTAAGCGCATAGGCCCAGTAGAAACTTTTGTCGGTGCCCTCGGCTTCATTGTAGCCGTTCATCAGTTGATTCGGTGTCCATTTGATGGTGAGGAACTGCACCGTTTGGTGGAGACTTAAGTAGCCTGGCATAGGTTCATTTACGTCCTTCTGAAATTAATGTGAAATTGAATTGGAATCCGATTAAAGCTGAGTTTTCGACTCAAAGCAAACCGCAAAGCTCACCGGTAACACCAGCACATTATTTTTGCCATACAAAAGTGTAGTCTTGGAATTCTGATGCAATGACTCCACATAATCCTTGGCGACGCTGGCAGGCGAACTCGCCTTATACGAGCCGCTACTAGTGTCCTCCGAACTCGTGTGCAAGCTTCGCTTGAAATTGATGATGGGACGATGCACTATTGGAGGCGTGCGATTGCCAGAACTAATGCGGTGGCGTTGTACCTGTTTATTTAAGCGTTTATAAAAATTAATTAAATATTAACGGTAAATTCAATTAACTATACATACAAGTTCATCCGCATGTGGATCCGACCAATAGTGGTCTGGCGTCTTGGCGCGCGTAAACTCCAACGCGCAGGGTCCGACCAAAAGCGAACTAAGTATAGAGCCATAATCTGGATCGGCGACCAGCGCATCACGATCGTAGAAATTATTGGCATTGTTCACCAAATACTCAATTATTTTGGAAAGACGACGCTCATACAGTGCCAAGCGTATCCACAAGTATCTGCAAAAGAAAAAAACAATTGCGCTTATTGCCACCTCGAACATATTCTACGCTCTGTGTATACTCACTTCACCACCGTCGTGGCACAGCCACTAGTTGTCGACGACATCGTATTGATTGTCGTCACCGAATTGCTGCTGCCCTTGCTGAGCAACTTCGGCTTGATAATACTATCACTGCTGGAAGAAGACCGCTTGCCGGAGACCGTATGCGTCTCATTTACCATTTCGATTTCCAGCAAACAGCGATTTATATAATCAGCTTCTGGGCAAGTTCTGGCTATCTTCTGTATCAACGCTGTCGTCGAGGAAGTTTTGAAGAGACCCAAAGCACGTCGTCGCAAACCGTGGCTAAGACATGCTTCCACCGCAGCGCACAGTGATGTCACCGAACTGCTTTCTTCGTGTATATACTTTTTGGTGACAGCCTCTTCCATTAGCTGCTTAACCTCCTTCTTGACGGTGGCGATTAGGCGCTCCTTTAGCTCGGTGTCTGTAATGAAGAAGAAATGAAAAAATTCATTAAAATGTGTGGGTAAGTAATTGAGTTCTTAAGCCAAATGTAAGCAGGATATCAACCAAACAAATAACCCAAATTTACTGTGAAACCCGAATTTTATAAGAAAGGTACAAATATTCTATGTGCTTATCGAAGAACTTTAGAAATGTATAATAAGACGAAATTTCCATAAAAAATTATAGTAAAATTTTGTCTCCTTACTTTTTATACCCTGAACAGCCAGAAGAAAACTTCGGCTCTTAAAGTTGAGGGCACTGACTCCGAATGGCAAACCTCATTGATGTGGCGTCATTTGTTCTCCCTATCGGTATACTTTTGTAGCGTCCCTATTAAAACCCCGTTTTGTACATATACTTATACATAATTAAATCTGCGTGACAGACTGAGTCGATTTACTCATGGCTGTCCGCCTATTTGTCATCATAATATCAACAAACGAGTCCTCACTTTTTGAGATATCGAGCTAAAATTTGGCACAAGTCCTTTCCTCTAGAAAAAGTTGCTCATTTTTCGGAAACGATAACGGAGCACTATAGGATATACTTAGCTGTCATATAATCTAAACGAAAAAACTCAAGTCCTTGTACAGAAAACTTATTTATTAGACAAGACATCGTCATGAAATTCGGCAGATAATATTATCCGAAGCAATACTACAATCTCCAGATCGGATCACTGTAGAAAACAGCTGCCTTCAAACTGATCGAAGATCGTATGATCAAAGAAAAGTAAGAAAAATAGAACCAACAGTCCTTTTTCAGTGCATTCGGGAGAAAACTTATAAAAAAAAGTACGTCAGTGCCTAATCCAAACATCCACCGATATATAAATTTATCGCTTAATGCTTTAAAGCGGAAATCACTGCATCAATGACAAGCATAATTCTTCACCGGCAGTGACAATTTCCCTCTAATACTCCTTACATAGTTTGAGCAGATGTCGCTGTAGTGCTTGTAGGTGTAATACATACGCACTTATGTAAGCATGTATTTTCCCTTATATAACTGCATGCGTACATATGTTTTGTATGTATGTAGTGACTGTACCGCAATAGCAATTAACAAGGCTATTAGTGCTCATGTAGACGCATTTGCACGTATAATTGAAACAACTGCGTCAGATGACGATGATGATGATAACAAATGGAAAATCAATGCCATCAATTAGGTAGAAAAAACCATCACCATAGATACTTTTTCGATGAGTTTTTGTTATCATTGGCGAGTGACAGTGCACAACGGGTGGTTTCCTTAAATACTATATAAAGATTGATTTGCCATAGTTTAGAAAAAAACTGAATAAAATATATAATATAGTATACACTGCGGAGGTTGATTTTATTTTAATTAGAAATAACTAAGAGAGACAGAAATTCGCATGAAAACAGTATGTCACTATTTATGAGGTCTTGAATATTATCCTTGCCACAAAAAAAATAGTTTACTAAATTAAAAGCAAATTGCCTCTAGTTAAAGTGAATTTCCTTCGGTTGCAACTCGATGTTTGTACTGAATACATATGTCATTTACTTAGTTTCTTTAATTTAATTATTTTTGCAAATTTGGTTAATGCGATCTTGATAGTTAATTATTATAAAATCAAAATTTGTTTCACAATTGAATTTTTATTATTTTTTTGGGCTTCTACCAGGATTGCAAATAATGCATTAAGGGGTTATAAACAGTTAGAAGGCCGAAAGAAGCGAATTTTCCGATTTTTTTTTCTGAGAAATTTTTAAAGTTTTTCTGCGCTTATTATGGTATCTTTTAACTGTATTTTAAGATTAAGTATTAGTAAAAATATTTATTTGGAAAGGAAATACAGCTGATCTACGGGAGCTCCTCTCAGAAAATACGTTTTCCGGTGAACACTATATCTCTGAACTGGGTCCTCTGAAATTAAGAAACCAAAAAGATTTCATTAAAGCAATGTTAAGTCTAGTAATAAGTCGAAAGAATAAGCAAAATGATGTTTCTCAAAAATAAATCGATTTTTGGCCAAAATTTCTCGGTGCGAAAAAATCTTCGATAAACAAAAAATATATTTAACCTCTTGTTAAATATTTATCCGGTGCGAAAAAATTTCGATTAATTTGGTCAAAAAAAATATATTTAAGAAAAGCTCTTGTTAGTTTGGCTTTCTAATTCCAAGCACCCTGAAACGATTTTTCAAATATGTAACTTCGAAAATTATCACCGGAACATTAGGAAATTTTCTGTGTGTATTCTTAAATATACATATATGTACATTAAGAAAGTAAATTTAAAAAAATCGATGTTTTGAAAATTCTAACTGAATACATCCCGTTAAAAAAAAAAAACAATGAAGAACACCGAAGCTACATATATGGTAATTCTTTTTTTTTGTTTTCTCGCGAAAATCTTAACTAAAAGCAATTTTAAATTTTTTATCGATAAAAAAATTTTATTTTCGATAACAATGCATTTTTTCGATAACAATGCATATTTTGGAAAAAAAAGTTTAAAATATAATAATGTATAAAAAATAAATAAAAATTAAATTTTAATCTCAAGTACCGGTTTGAAATAGAATTTAATCCCAATCCCACAGTCTGTTCACGGTATAATAATTGAAGTCATATTTAAATCGCGAAAATCTTAATTAAAAATAATTTTAAATTTTTTATCGATAAAAAAAAAAGTTTCGATAAATTTAATTTCTCAATAAATTTTTTTTTATTAATTTTTTTTTTCGAATAATATAATTTAAAAAAAATAAATAATAATTAAAAATAAAAAATGAGTCTCAAGTACCGAATATAAGAGGAAATTTAATAACAATCATTAAAAAAAAAGGTTTTTGCAATATACCGATATCTGTTTAACATTTGTGCCTGCGTATGAAAACGAAGCACACCTTGCTGTACGAAGTAAAAATAGCAGGGAAGCAAATTAACAAATCTAATCAACTTTTATGAGCAACGTGACCGTTTTTTTTATTGCTAAACTAAAATTTATATCTTTGCGTTACCTTCTTCGGCTTAAATGAAATGCTGATGATAAATTTCAACAACAGAAATTTATGTAAACTGCTATTGGACGCTGCAAGAGGCACAATTATTGAACAATGAAGTACAGGTTTGCTGCTCTAATGCAAAATTGCTCAAGGTGAATGGTTAACGAATCTGAATTACTTGAACTTACTTAACGAAAAAAAATTGTAAAAAGAATATTATATGTATTAGAGTGATTCAAAAAAAAAATTTTTTTTTTCGTTTGGTACTCGGAAAAATAGGTTGTTAGACACCTCTCAGAAAGCCTCTCCAAACATGAGTTTTTAATTGTAACGGGAAGGTCCTCCTATATACAGTTTTCTATTTTTTCTTATTATCAGAAAGAAAAATTTATATCTCGCTTCCAACTACTTAAAAAAATATCTTGTTCCTTAGATTTTGTAGGAAATTGAATGCTCTACAAACAAGGTCTATGATGATTTTTTCGTAAACCCAAGCGTTTAAAAGATATTAACAGTTAAAGTTTGATTATTTTTGGGAAAATTTTTTATTTCTTATGAATTTTATAACTCAATGAAAAAAAAATATTATGAATAGATTTTTGGAGAGGCTTTGTTAGAGGTGTCTAGGAACCTAATTTTCAGAGTACCAAACGAAAAAAAAAATCCACCCTAATATGCATTGATTTTTGACGATGAATATCTCCTAAACGCTTAACTTAATCGAAAAATCATATGAGACCATTTTTATAGAGCAGTAAATTTCCTACAAAACTGTGAGTTTCATCATTCATAATATTTTTTTTCATTGAGTTATAAAATTCATTAGAAATAAAAATTTTTCCAAAAATAATCAAACTTTAACTGTTAATATCTTTTAAACGTTTGGGTTTACGAAAAAATCAACGTAAACCTTGTTTGTAGAGCATTCAATTTCCTACAAAATCTAAGGAACAAGATATTTTTTTAAGTAGTTGGAAGCGAGATATAATTTTTTCTTTCTGATAATAAGAAAAAATAGAAAACTGTATATAGGAGGACCTTCCCGTCAATTTTTTTTTTTTTGAATCACTCTAATATGTATATATAGATTTTTTTTGTAAAATATATCCAAATGAGTCCAAACTTTCCCATTTTTGTATCACACGACTGTATTAAAAGTTCATAAATATAGCGGTATGGCTCAAGTAACTTTAAGCTCAGTCATCTTTGTGACATCTTTTACTCTTTTCTAAGTACTCTCTGCTCATTCATATCAAACACTTAAATATATTTTATTAAACTTCAAATACATACATATATAAGTATATATATGTGTGATATATTCTAGCAAATTCTAATAATTAAGAGTGTAGCAGCAATGACACTCCAGAAATGCCTTGAATTGTTCAATGCAATTCAGTAAAAGTTTCTAAAACTTTTCGCATTAATCATAAAGCGGATGCAGCACGTTCACTTGCTGGAAAAAAAAACAAATACATGCAACTGTATATAGTCACATACACATATGCACTATTATGTATGTGTGATATGCCGTCATAGAGACCGTTACGCAGCAGCTATCACAAAGTACAGCTGACATTCAAAGCAATAAAAAGTATTCGAAGGAAAATGAGAAAGTAATATTTAGAAATTAACGTCCCGTTCATCAGGATGAAGGTAAAAAGTTTTTACGATAAAATCCTTGCGTCCAATCAACACTTTGTGCTTAATACGTATACTCAATAGTATTCGAGTGTCGAGAGTGAGTGTGAAATAGCGACTGCGTGCTTCGAGAAATTATTATGTTAACGCTAAAAATGCTAGAAATTCTCAATAAAGAAGACTAAGCCCACCGAAAATCTATAAATAAATAAATGTGTGAATAAGCGAATTAGTCCCTCAGTTTTTGAGTTTTTGATCTGAAGTTTCGCACTCATTCTCATTGGTTTTGGTAAAAGTTATCTTAAGGTTTAAATAGGTTAACATCTAGATCATCCAATAGTCGGCCTAATAAACGTGTTGTTACGACGGGGTCGAACCATAGGGAGTGGGATATCAGATGTGTAGGGTTAGCTGGGCATACAAAGATGTGGGTAGTGTCATACAGGGACTCGTTGCACGCCGGACATATATTGGATATGTCGGGCTCGACTCTGGATAAGTAGGAGTTTAACCTGCTACAGTATCCACAACGAGGCTGCGCAAGGGTCTCTCTCGACTCTCGTGACAACTCGAGCTCGTCGTCTGCAATGGGTGATGATTTGACTCCAAGTACGATATTCACTGAGAGGGAGTCGGGAAAGGTTTTTATGGCTTCACTGTAAACGGCGGTCAGTGTATGTCTGAAGTTTGTTGCGTCCGAAGTCTGATCTTTCTTTCGTTTCATGTCGTCGACGTGGTTAAGGAAGAACCTCTTGATGTTCCTAGGTCGTCACGCTTCAGCAGGTGACTGCAGAGATGACTTATGCGAAATCACCCCAGCAGGAACTGTTGGGAGAGGAGTTCATTATGCTCCTCAACTGAGACCATACGGGCTTCACGGTCCAGATGCTCGATGTGAGACGTAAAGAGACATCCCGTTGTAATCCGGAGTTTAGTGTTCTCTCTCTGCAGCTTCCTCGTCTACGTTTTGCTGCATCCAGGCCACCATATTGGTGTGGCATAGTTAAGGACCGGTCGGCCGATTGCCTTGTATGTTACCTGCAATGTTTCTTTGTCTTTTCCCCATATGCTGCGGGCTAGCGACTTGAGGTTTTTGTTGCAGCTCTGTTCTTTGGTGATAATCGCGGTAGCATGAAGGGAGAAGCAGCACAGACTGTCCAGTTTGTGAGTTTGTGAATATGGTCGCTGTGCATTTAGTGAGGGAGCGTGCTAGGTTCCGTGAAGCGAATAAGCGAGAAAGGTCGGAGAGATAACCGTTTACGTTTGAGCACAAGCCATCGATCATTCGGAACCCCTTGTTTAATTCTTCTCAGTTTTGAGTTTACCTCGAAATAAAATGGATAATTGACGACGTTCAGGTAGTTCAAAGTCCACCTCTTGAGTCCTCAGGCCTAGAGTTTTCGATGTACTTAAATAGCGTTGTGTGATTGATTGTGTCAAAGGCTTTTGACAAATCCTACGCTACGAGGGTCGTCCTATCACAAGGTAGTTTCTGGTTAAGGCCATGAGCTATCTGGGCGTTTATGACGCTAAGTGCTATGCTGGTACTATGCGCTTTGCGGAAGCCATGCTGGTGCTAGGCTCAGGTGGTGTGTGAAGGTCGGGAGTAGCAAGCCTCAAGTGTCTTCACAAATGGGGAGGCGAGAGTTATCGAACGTTAATACTACCCTTTGTTGACGGGTTTCCCAGGTTTCAGTAGTGGGGCCACTCTTCCGATTTCCCACACATCGGGTATTTGAAGAGTGGTCAGCGTCAGGTTGAGGACCTTGGTGAGATAGCTTACTCCCATCGAGCCTAGATGGATTTGGACGAGTTTTCCTTGTTGATGACACTCTGAACCTCCTCATTTTTTGATTTATTGGAAAAATGCTGAAAATCCGTGCATTTTAAGGATTTCACATTCAAAACACTGATACTGCTGATTAGTGTATTTTTTTCATTTGCTCGATGATAGAAAATGTTTACTTTTTTGCAAGAATTGAAATTGAAGCAACATGCCACTTGTAATAAAACAGTTATAATACAAATATATACATATATGTATGTTTATGTATACAAATAGTTCACGTTTATACTTCTATGTATATATACCTTGGTGTAATACACACTTACACATTACTAATACTAATAGAAAGCAATATTTACATAGCTCCCAGCATATGTACATAAAATATATGTATTATGTATGTGTGTGTATGAGAATGACCATAGCGTATTTGTGTACATAACAAGATTGTAACCTTGACTTTCAGCATGAGGTGCTATTAAACTCCCTTGAATTTTAACCTAACCCAAGTGGAAACGCAAATAAGGTCGCACGGCAGCCATCAGCAATCACATAAAGCCAAACACAAACACATTTAACTGCAAACATACATACATACATATGTAGTAAATCTGTTGTATATAACAATATGTATATGGTATACTATAAGGGCTTATGTTGTACATGCGCACCATGTAGTTGAAGTTAGTTACATACATAAACATTTATATATGTACATATGTATGTGCTTGTATATGTATATACATCGTGGAGACGGCTGTGTTACAGCACAATTGCACCGGTTACCTTACGACTCCCCACCCATCTACAACCTAGCAAATGATGCGTACTCACGAGCCGAATGAGTGTGGTTAACGTATACATAAACATCAACAACAACAACAACAGCTAAAGCAAAACAATCTCATCGACTGTGATTCCGTAAAAGTCATCAACAAGCACCTACAACTGTTGTTGTGGTTGTTGTAGACACAGCGAGTAGTTAGTGGCCAATTAATAATTTACTAAAGTTCATTATTCTACTCATACCCATTAAAAAGTTAGACTTTAGATTGCCTTGAAACTGCGCCCTTGAAGGAAGGCTTTCGAGGAAACAGCTGATTTGGTTAGTAGATGGCTTTGGCATGTCTTTTTCATAAAATGTCGCTGAAATTTCGCTATTTTGTAGATTGGCTAATTAGTGGCTTTAAGATTTTATTCTATTAATATTTTGTTCTGCGAAATTAATATATATTTCAGCAAAATCCAAAGTGAAAAATCCATAGAATTCAAAGGAGACAGTGAAAACCCAAATTTAAAATTTATTATATAAAATGTCTGGCCCTTAATTTATGTATGTATTTGTTGTAATAGATATCCATGAATACAAACTCTCAGACACAATTATAAAAAGTAGGGGTTATGAAAGAGCCTCGCCAACCTCAAGCTTATTACAATCTTGAAAAGATCTCTGATTATTCAATAATGACTTTAATATGTACATATGTCCAGCAATGAGAGTTATTTGTATAAAGTCTACTAAAACCTCAAAAAAACTAAGAAGTTTGTCTTGAAATTAGTAACACCCAGAAAGAGACGCCCAAAAACCCTATAACCGATACACCATATCTATCTGTTCATCCGTCGATATACATACATATAAGCGAATTAGAACGTAAGTGTTTGAAATATCGCTCTGAACTCTCTTTTCTTCTCAGGAATCTCCTTATTTGACTGAACCACTTCCATACAAACTTAAGGATCAAACTCAAGTCCTTTTTTTACGAGATATTTTTTTTTTAAATTAAAGATCAAACTCAAGTCCTTTTTTTACGAGATATTTTTATAAAATTAAAGATCAAACTCAAGTCCTTTTTTTTACGAGATATTTTTATAAAATTAAAGATCAAACTCAAGTCCTTTTTTTACGAGATATTTTTATAAAATTTAGCAAAGATTATTGTCTCAGATAGCGCTATAATATTTTAATAAATTGTTTAGATCTGAAGTCTTAGATTAGCATCTAATTGCCATACAAGCCGGACGATCAAAATTAAGTTTCGTTATGGAAAACTTTTTAATTTAACGAGTTGTCTTCACGAAATTTTTGCACAAAATATTGCCTAAGGCAACGCCTTAATTTCTAAAAAAATCTTTCAAATATGATCCCTTTAGTGTATACGAACAATCATACAAACAGACCAATCAAAACAAAGCAAATTTTCTTATTTTTAAGGAGATTCTAGCTTCGGTGCAACCGAATTCAATTTTTTTTATTATTTTTTATCAGCCAAATTTTGTGTCAAATTATGCTTTAAATTGTGATTTATTAGTGTATGAGTTCCACAAGCACTTAATAATTTTAAACATTAAACATTATCCAAATATTTTTGGGAAATGCGAATAAAGTTACGTTGAACCAGTAATATTGATCCGCCCTTCTGTAGCACATTTAATCACAGCTGTTACAGACAGCTGAGCTCATAAGCTGCAGCAGAACTCTTCGTGGCTTATCAAATATTAAACAAATTTTCACTTAATCCTTACAAGCGCGTTAATCCACAAACATACGTGATCTTATTAGATAAGAACGAATTAATCACTCGAAAATTCAATTAGTCAGTTTGTTTTCATCCCTTTTTCTACGCTGCCACTCTCTCTCTCTCTTCTACAGTTTGTTGTTAATAACTCAGTTGTTGTGGAAATAATGCTCATCCACAACATATTTACGAATGAGACTTTTTTGTTTTCGTATACAATACATAAAGAGTAATTTGCATAAACATGAACATACATGTACACATATGTTTTTGTTTGGCTACACCTTATACATACGAGAAATGCAGGCAGTTATTGTAAATATGCATTATTTCATGAAAAAGCTCGTTATTTCCTGCAGCGACGCATTGTTATAGAATATAGTTTATTTAGGTGAGTAAAAAAGTGCCCTGTAGCTGATGCCTTGTAACTCTTAATTAAAAAGTATGTACATATGTATTGGGCTTTGAGTCTGCACAGCTGAAATGAAGCGAACCGAAAATGGCCGAAGGATAGCACGACAATAAATACTACAGTATATTTACATGTAGCTATGTATGTACATATGGAAGTTTAATCGCACATAACTACATATGTTTGTATGTATGTGTGTATGTCCATGCCCAACATTAATTTTTCGCGACACTTCCTCATTGTTTCTTTACATTTCACTATTTTTTTTTTTTTGATAAAATCCTTTTATACGCAAATTCGTACTTACCACTGGAATCGCCAAAAGGGCCACCTCCCCCGCCACCGCCGCTACCACTAAAGGTGTGTAGCATATTCATGTGGACAAAAATTTTTACGGATTTCCCAAAAACTTCTACAGTTAATAGCTGCTCCACAAGCTGCTTTTCGCTTAGTGTTTGTGTATTATTGCTTTGGCCGTTTTCCCTTTAACACGCACTCATTCTACGCACTCCCAACTGGTATATTAGTGGCTGCTAATTAATTAATTTGCGCTGTAATCTCAGTGTATATTTATCAAAAGTTGTAAAGAAAATATGTTCGTTGTTCGTTTTCCTTTTAGCCACCGACCATAAATGAAGATTGTTATCAATTCGTTTCTTATGCGCTTTCAATTCGTTTTATTCGTTTCAACATATGTATGTGTGTATGTTAGCTATTCGGCAACTTTCGCATCCAACGATTCCTAGTTTTCTCCGTTGTTAATATGTATTTTTTTCAACTTCCGCTTCGCATTTCGTCTGCTTGCATTCGTCGTAAAATTAAAGATTAAGCAATTTTAAACCATATTTAAACAAAATTCAATGCCTTTTCACATTTTTTATGTGATTTTAATGTTTTTCTGTATGACTACAATGTTTCGATTTATCACAGCTTTATTTTTTCGCTTAATGCTGTCACTATTGTTGCTATTGTATGTATGTTGGTTTGCATGTGTGTGTGTGAAAAATGCCAGTCCGAAGGCAAGAAAATATACCGTTGTTAGTGAAACCCGTTGTGTTCGACAAACTGCGATTGAATGAACATTTCCGTGACGGCTGGAATATTTGTTGTCTATAAGCCAATCAGGGCAACATTGCGTGAATAGAGTTGCATTCACGGTGCATAAATTTTATAAATTATATTTAATTTATAGCAAAAAACATAAACGTTTACAAGTTTTTATTAAACTTCAATTTATTTCCGCTTATTTTCAGCCACATACTTTTAATCTCCTGTTTATAATTTCTGCAAGCAACTCTTTGTACAAATATAGTATAGCATAGTTTTAGGCGCTTGTTTGTAATTCGCAATAATTTTGGTTTAAGCGCAATGTTGCCACGCTACAAAGATGGTAATGCATATAAATGATGTAAAATGCAACCCTGAAACTTTGTTAGCAAGATAAAGTGCGAATGGTATGAGCTGATAGTTTTATTTCAAAAATTTTCTCAGAATAATAAAAGCTCGTAAGTCTTTTTAAAATGAATGCTTAATATTTAAAACACGCCAAAAGTCGAAAATTTTCTTTAAGTTATTTTTTACACAATTTTTAGAATATTGAGTAATCTCCACAATTATCATCAAAATTTATGCAAATGTTTCAATCACTTTCAAACTGAAAACTAAACATTTCTTTACTACTGAAGATATTTCAAACGCATGTTAAAATATTATATTTGTTCAAAAAAAAATTAGCAACTTTAGTATTGACTATTGACAATACAAAAAATCGTAACGTGTGCCCTCCACTATTACCAAAGCTTTTCATTGCGCGCGCTTTTGCCAACTGCTGTCAAAGCTGCGAAACAGGCAGCTGTTTGCTGAAAGTCGTGAAAGTATTTAAAATAATCATTCTTACTTAATAAAATTAATGATTTGTAATATGAAATGCATATTAATTTAAATTAATTTTCATTAAATTTTTATTAATTTAATTATTCGAATAGATTGGACGTAAGTTCGTGTTATTCGGTTTGGTGTACAATTTTTTTCTTGCTCGCCTGCTGTCTCACACAAGTGCGTTTTTGCGTTTTCGAGTAAATTCTCCCGCTGCCGGTAAAACAAATAATCGTGTGAATTAACCTTGCGAATTTTGCGGAAAACAATTTAAGATGTAAGTAAAAATGTTGAAATAATGGGGGGGATTCAATTTCATCTGAAACAAGTCAATAAGGTATTTGGGAATGTCTGTAATGACGGGTAAATAAAAGGGACCAATTATATAAATAATACGGCAGCAAAGAAATATTTGATATTTCTCTTGCACATGAATTTAAAAGATTCTAGAAAGATTAGTGAACTGATAGTGTGTACATACATGTATATACATTGTAAAACGTTTTAATAACTCGTCAGCAGCCGGGTTCGTTTCAGACCTCCGCGCCGCTTACCCGGCTCATTGGTCTTGAAACGACAAACTATCGCTTCGCAAAGTCTGCTGTTTCTAATTGGTTTTGTTGCTAGATTTTTTCAGTTCTCGTACTTTTCCGTCTGTAGGTACCTAAATTGCTGATTCACTGCTTTTGTGGTAAACGCAAATTGTATATAAAAACCCGTTTGCATGCTCAGATTCAGTACGTTAACCGTGTTGAAAATGTGAAATTGAACTGGGCTTGCCCCAAAAAGGTTATAATAGTTATTTACTGCACTTGAAAGTAATTGATTGCTACGGTGTTTTTAACTGTATATGTTGTTGTTATTTGTATTTTGCAGATGCCGAAAATTCAGAAGTCCGCTCCCCATTTCAAGGGAACCGCCGTCGTTAATGGCACTTTCAAAGATATCGATCTGACTGACTATAAAGGCAAATACCTAGTGTTGTTCTTCTACCCATTGGACTTCACTTTTGTGTGCCCAACCGAAATTATTGCGTTCTCGGATCGTGTGTCCGAATTCCGCAATATTGGCTGTGAGGTTGTTGCCTGCTCAACAGACAGTCACTTTACGCATTTAGCTTGGATTAACACACCACGCAAGCAGGGCGGTCTCGGTGATTTGTCTATCCCATTGTTGGCCGACAAATCCATGAAGATTGCACGTGATTACGGTGTGTTGGATGAAGAAACCGGCATTCCTTTCCGTGGACTTTTCGTTATCGACAGAAGCCAGAATTTGCGTCAAGTAACCATCAATGATTTGCCAGTTGGACGCAGTGTCGATGAGACTTTGCGTTTAGTTCAGGCGTTCCAATTCACCGACGAGCACGGTGAAGTATGCCCAGCCAACTGGAAGCCCGGTGAGAAGACAATGATTGCTGACCCCAAGAAGTCAAAGGAATACTTCGCCCTTGCTTCTTAAGCATATCATAAGTTATTAAGGCAGCTGTGAAGTGAATTGCGCAAAAGAATAAAATCAGATGTTGTATCCGTAACGACGCTGGAAGTTGTTCGTTACAAGAACAATTAAAAAATAACTTAAATAATCATTACTGCAAATTACAAAAGATCAGCATTACACAAAAAACAATAGCACTCAAAGTGCGCTATAATGAGGCCCATTTTATGCATTAGCTCGTAGTTCTTTATATCTATGTGTACGTATGTATATCCAACAAGTTGTTTTCGTTTTGTATTCGGAAAACTAATGCTGAATTAATGTTCATTTGAAATTCAATTAATGTATGTAGCTGGAGAGTGTTTATTACAGAAATAAAAATGGAATAAAAAATCAATCACTATTAGCTCCCTGCTATTTCAACACAAATACAATTCCGCAGCAATAAACAATTTAAAAAATATTTTCGCTAATGCATATTTTTTGCCGGTCATTAAGTTATGGGGGGAAGGTAAATGAAGGTTACGCAATTTATTAAGTTTATTTCAGCAAACCTTTGTACCTATAATGTAGCATGTCTAGCCACCATTAACAATGGGGAATTCTCCAAATCGACATTGAACGGGAAGCGTGTTTGGTGATACATGTGCAAAGATTAGATTTCGTCATTTAAATTTTTTTGGCAACAGCGAAACAAAGTATGATGTACATATGTATAAATGTAGCAAATGCAAATACGGCGGATTACACTTGATATTTGATAAATAAAGGTGGTACAAGTGAAATAAACACTCCGTAGAGAAGTACCGTTGAGTGCTCAATAATATTGTGATTATTTATTATCTAAATGAGCGCCATGATAAGATTACTACAGCTATTCTAACTTGGATTGAATTCTATTGGAGCAGCCGCAGGTGTGGTGCCATATTTGTATGCACATTAATGTATGTATGTGGGAAATGCTTCTAAACCGGTCAACATCGTGTTGAGAGTGATAAACTTCAGGAACAACGTGTGTTGATAACGATTTCATAATATCTGTCGCTTGCTGGTTTACTGCCCTCTATTTAAACGTGTTGGACGGTTTTTTCTCCCATCAGCCGGTATCACATACCAGACCACCTAATGCAGTAGTCGCAAAACGCACTTGTTTATGCTTACATGTATGTACATACAACTTATCTCCGGCATCAATGCGACCATGCAACTCCATATAAGAATTTCCTGTTCGGTTGAACATAATTTCGTTTTCAATGTGAAGTGCAGAAAACTTGTAGCACACACGCCGCTGGTCAGCTTGCTCTTTAAGTGGCTATGTACATTCGCTAGACTAGAGTTGGGCAAATTCATTAAAATTCAAAGCACGCAACCAGAAATGTATGTACGTATGAAGAGGCAGGTGCAATTGTAAGTTCTAGATGTGTAGATATGTACATATGTATTTCACAAAGCATTTTTATAGTTTGTATTTATGTATGTATGTATGTGTGTGCATTTTCGCAAAATGTTCGCAGTTTTCCTGTATTCTTTCTTTCAATATTATGCCCTTTCTTTAATTTTTACAACACGCCGTCCCAACAAGAATCGAAATTAAATAATTTTTATTAGAATAAACTTAATTTTGTCAGGTTACTGAGACTCGACTATCGTGGGAATGGAACTGAATTTTGTTGGTTATCTGCGGCATTTGATCAGCACGACTGCATCTGGTGAAGATTAATATATCGGTTCTTCAATTACATTTTTAGCAAAGCCGGTATACATACATACATACATATATGCATGTATGTATGTACCGTACGGTACGGTATTTGCTTCGATTTTCAATTAGTTTGTTCTTGTGTCCATACCTACTTGCACGCACAAACGTGCACATAGCTTGTCTACTCGTGAATTTAAGTTCCGTCGCTGTGGCTCCATTGCTGAGCGCTGATGCAATAAAACCAAACACACTTAATGCCATGATTCAGCTTATTGAGATAAGTGATTTCTTGAAAATTTACTATTTGTTGATGAAATAAGCATGGCACGCATTCTATTATTATAAACCTTTGTGTGGCAAATAACAAATACAGACTCATCCTAATTATCACTCCAGCGTTTCAAGTAGTGGCTCTAAGAAATAATAGCAAGCAAACATGATAACTTTGGCTTTCATTATATAAGTAAGTACATACTTATTTGTGCACATACAAATGTAGGTACAAATTTAAAAAAAAAAAAACTATTTTTAACAGATATGCTTAATAGCCCACGTACGATGTTATCAATATCGATCAGCTTATAGTTAAGGGCGATAAAAGAACAACTATTCAAGATAGTAAAAAAACCGTTAAGTCAAAACGTAACTAATTGAAATCCAATAATTATAATGGTCAAGTAATTGTTGACGACTAACGTTTATGTATTTGCGGCATCAATCGCAAAATAAATAACTAATTCACTTTGGGGTCATTCGAGCTGCAATAATGTTTTGATGACGTGAAATTATATTCAGATTAGAATTTAATAGCGTTAATTTACTATTTGTTGTTTTGCACAACACAACATTTTAACATAAGGTCGGCAGGGCTGATATAAAATTAATATAGCATGCTTACTGTTATCAAAATAGTTGGAAGATGGCTGTTATTGGAAATGGAAATTTTACCGGCTTAATTATGCACAGGTACAAACTTCTAAATTTAATAACTCCGCTTAACACATACGAACGTACATACATACATGATTTATGGCAGAGCGTTGTTAGTCACAAACGATCAAAAGTGTCTGGAAATTGTATTATATGCTTCAAGTATCCATCAATCTATATACAAGTGTACGCCAGTGTCGAATCATTTCTAGTATCGAGTGCAAATGGTGGTATTTAGTATTGGTTTTGCTGATAAGCACACATAGTACGTACATACATACATATTTACATATTTGCGCACTTGTAGAACGGTCTTTATTGCAAACAAAATGTGTTTCCTAGCATTATTGAGATAAAAAATTGGTTGCAAAAGTATATAAAGCTTTGGTTTCTACTTACAAACACCTAGACATACATATGCGAGTATGCAAGAACGTTCATGAAAATGTTGATAAGATATGAGTAATACAACAGTACTGTAAATACCACATTTTCTAAAACACATATTCTTTTTTTGATATCTTGGGGAAAAAATTTAATTTACGTTTTTTTTCAATAACATTTGCTCTAAGAAAGTAAATTTTGTTTTCAAACCAAACAACATTTTTCCACTTTAAATATTGCATACTTTTAGGCGATTTATTAATGAGTTTGTGATTGACCAAAGAGAGCACAACTCCAAAAATACTTTTTATAGAGTGAAAACAAATAAAGGAAACCTTTTTAATATATAAGAAAATCTACAATTTTATACCCTGAACACTATACCCTCTGTGCCATGAATTTTGTAACACTTAGAAAAATCGTCGGAGATCCTATAATCAGCATGACGAGCTGTTTTCAACATAGCGATCTCACGTCCTTTTCTCTACAAGAAGCTGATGGAACGATATCAGATCACTATAGCATATAGCAGCTACACGAACTGAACAATCAAATAATGTACATGCACGAACGAAGGTTTCTTATTGTTGTAGCGGCAAAAAATATTCCTGAATGGCCGCTTTAAAATCTGGTGGCGTTCCGGTTACTTAAACTCGACTGCCGTGGGAAGGGTATTATAGCTTTGGTGCAAGACGACGGATCGTTTTTTTTTTTGAATTTATTGCAAACCTATAAACGAAAAAAAACTGACACAGCACATCTCCGGACTTTTAAGTAAAGCAAATTGTCATCACAAACATTTTCTAAAGCAGCAACTGATTTTTGATTCTAAAAATTAGATTGTAAGTGGGGAATACATTTTAAGGATGTTAATACAACTCGAAGTTATTAATCAATTCACTTGAACACTATTATATCAAGCATTATTGATTTTTGTATTATGCACAAATATGTGTATTGGTTCATTATACGCCCAACACACCATTGTTATTTGTATAAGGATGTTTGGCACAGCACTATCATAAAATAGCCGGTATGACACGCAATTGCACTATCATCATACCGCACCACATTTGCAGTGGTATCATTGAAACCAATATATATTAAATTTTTTCAATTCTTTATTCTCCTTCACGCACAATTACTGCAGTTTTTCAGTGACTATTATCATTCTATTTTTGTAAAAAATAATATAAACACTTTGCTTTTGCCAGCTGCAATAGCTTAAATACACTTTTAATAGTGTAACGACCCTGTGTCCCGCTTAGAAGAAGAATCCAAGAATTTTACCTCCCAAATGTTTTCGTCTGGCCTCTTCATGATCCATGATACCGCCGGATGTAGTCAACACAACATAGCCGAATTGACGAGAAGGCAACAAGTTGTTGGTCCACTTTTCAATATCGTTAATGGGCACATCGAAGCGGGGCGAGATGACGCCGCATTTGTTCAAGCGACCAGTCAGATTAACTACAATTTTGCCGGAACGATGATCATCGACAATTTCGAATTCACCAATGTAGCCATGTTTCATCATGACAGTAAGGAATTTGACAATAACTTTGGAGCAGGGACGCAGGAGTACCTGACGCTTGCCACGCTTCTCAGCGTTGTTAATGCATTTCAAGGCATCGGCCAATACGTTCATTCGCACCATGGCTGAAAAATAAACAAAGGATACGTTAGAACTAATACACGCTTAAGAATATCATTGCTTCAGAGGAATTTTCAAGTGCTGTGGATTATTTACAGTTGAGTTTTGCCGGAACAGCTATAGTTTGCTATAAAAAGTAGACTTTCTTTCTAAGCCACGCAACGAATGTGCACGCCAACATTCATAGGCAAATTTGACAGTTTACTACAGAAACGCCGGAACTTATATTTGTTGTAGCTCTAAGAAAACCACGTAGTGAAGAGATATAAACTTCATAAATTACACAAGCCGTTTCATTGAACTTTTGATTCAGCTGATGTTGTAAAAAAACATACTGCATGGCTTTGGCCACAAAACATCAATGGCATAGATATTCGGCCAAGTCAAGAGCAAATTCATTTCACTCCGTAGTTGTGTATAAAAATAATATATATGTGATGGAATTGTCTCGAAATAAACATCTTTTCTATAATAAAACACTTTTCCACAGCACTTATTGAAATTTCCAAACGCTTTTATGTGAATTTTCACTAAGATTACCTAAGATTTATTTTGTTGAATTTTTTGAGAAATTCACCCGAACGCGAACGTATCGAAAAAGAGGAAGTCCATATTGCTCAAGTTGTCAGTATTGCTTTTTGACAGCTGTCAAAACCATTGCGAGTTGCCGGATGCGCTTGCAAATACAGGGCGTACATAAATAAACTTCGAATATTTAAAGAATTTCACAAAAATAATTTATTTGGCAATTACTTAAAATATTATGAAATATTTATATTAACAAATAAATTTTTATTATAAAAAAAGGAAGCCTTTATCAATATTTTTATTTATAATTTAGATTGTGTTATGTTTGGTTATGTTTCAAAAGTAAATATTTTACATTAAACATATAAATTTCATCAATATAATGACTATTTTCTATAAGAATTAATATTAAATATATGCATTTTAAATGCAGTTTATTTATAAAAAATATTTATTTATTTATTTTTTTTTAAATAAACAAATTTTAACAGAAAATTAATTTAATCATCTGACTCAACCTGTACATTTTTTGCCCCACCTAGCGTTAATTTGATGTTAATATTGACAATCAGATGTTCCTCCTCCTGACGAATCGTAAATTTTATACGTACATATTTTCTGATATTTTGCTGGTGATATTGTGAAAATTGTATATTGCTAAATAATTTATAAAGGCGGTTGAATAACTAAAATAACAGGTATATTGTTGTGCAGTTCAATCCAAGTATATTTATAAGATTTATTTGATTGTTTATGTGCCAACAGGAAAAAATTTAGATAGTTTTGATACAGAACTGACATCGTCAGCTATCGCAGGCGTTTGTTTCAGCCATAAATAACGAAAGTAAACATGGGTTATCAGATAAAATGCAAATTTCTAATTCTTCAAACACTGCTGATAGCATTGGTGGCGGCCAGAAAACATCACCTTGAAGTTCGCGTAAGTAAACGATGCAGCAAAATGTTATATGGTAACTAAGTTAACGGTCTTGTTTCCGTTGCAGCATGATGTACGGCCATATATAGCTTTGAGCACATTCGGTTTCTATATTGGTGGACATTTAGATGTGCAGTTGAGTAAATTACATATAGAAGATGAGAATGAAACAGATTTGGTGAGAATTTATTTTCGTTTGTTAAAACTTAACCTTATATTACAATTATATTATTTTATTTAGTTTGGCCTAACGTTAGATAAAACTACAATAGACCAATTAAATCCATACTTGGACTCGCACCAAAACAGGTGCATACTAGAGGAACCCGCAGAAATGCAGCGCAGTGGTCCCATTTTAATATTCTTATTGGACTTGAAAAATCAGCTGTAGGTCTCGTTATAATAAAAAAAATTTCAGCTGTCAATAAACAATTACATCTTAACCTATTTCAGCGTAAGAGTAAAATGTTCGCCGGAGTGGAAGAATCAACACATTGTACGCAACCATGATGAGCTGCCTATGTACCGTGGAAAGCGTTACTCTAAGCTTAGCGATTCAACAATCTTTCTACAACGCCGTAGACGTAGTGATGACGCGGCCGTAGCACAGGCTGATGAAAACGATATACCATTGGAGGAACGTGAAATGCTCGATGACGATGATTCGGTTGAAGTGCCACAAATAATTTCAAAGCCATCATCTCCATTGCCAGCTGTTAATGCACCACTACCGACAAAAGTTGCCGCGTCAGCGGTACTCGCTGTTGCTGCCAAAGCGCCAATAATAGCTGATGCTAATAAAGAAGTTCAATCTGTTGCAGAGGAAAATCCATTCCCTCACGAGCCGGAAAAAGTCGCACCTGCAATTACGGCAACTCAAATTAATTTCGAAGATAATGCGCAGTTTGAGATTTGCAGAAACTATACAATGCCACTGACTAAGCGAGTTATTGATGGAAAGGTCTATTACAATATGTCGGTAAGTTAACGTTGTTGTATGTTAGTACATCTTTCCATTACATATGAGTAAACATCACAGTTCTCCATGCTTGTGGCCGCCTTGCATGATGAGGGTCTCTACAACCTGCACTTCCACTCTTGCCCCAATTACAGGGGATTAAAGGAGGTTTCTTTCGATGTAAGTTGCTCTAAAGAATTTATATAGCGGTAGTAATCTATAATAATACGTTATTTTTAGGTGGACATTGAGGAGAAAAATGAAAATAATTTCCTTTCCGCTGGCGAAATGCCGCTCCCCGCTCTGTATTCCATGATGAGCGTACTATTTTGCCTGTCGGGCTTCTTCTGGATCTTCATTTTGAAGAAGAGCAAGTGCGTACACGTTTAGATATTAGAAAACTGCTTTCTTTTCGGCAAGTTTGTATTAATTTATATATATATTTTAGGCACAATGTACACAAACTACACTACATAATGGCTTTGCTGGTGTTCCTTAAGTCTCTGTCGCTCATGTTCCACGCCATTAATTATCATTTTATCGAAATACGCGGTGAACACGTCGAAGCTTGGGCGATATTGTATTATATAACACATTTGTAAGTATATAAATAAAGTATGGAACACTTTAAAATATTGATTAAACATTTTTTTTTTTTTGGAAAATATACTTTTTTTTGTGCATAAATTGTTAAAAAAAATTTTATTTTTGAATTAACAGGTTGAAAGGTTCCGTATTATTCATTACAATAGTGCTTATGGGCACCGGCTGGACATTCATTAAGCCCATACTCTCTGATAAGGATAAGAAAATCTTCATGATTGTCATACCGCTGCAGGTAAAATAATTGTTAATAACAATAATAAATAGCAATTCGCAATAATGCATAATATTTCTCACGCTAGGTACTTGCCAACGTTGCTGAGATCATAATTGACGAGTCCGAAGAGAGCGACATTGAGTTCCGCACTTGGCGCAATATTTTCATCTTTGTCGATCTGCTTTGCTGCGGTGCCATACTCTTCCCGATTGTCTGGTCCATACGCCATTTGCATGAGGCATCGGCCACCGACGGCAAAGCTGCCATAAATTTGCGCAAACTCAAGCTTTTCCGTCAATTCTACATAATGATAGTTTGTTACATTTACTTCACACGCATCATTGTATATCTGCTGAAGATGACCGTGGCATTCCAGTACGCTTGGCTGGATGAGATGTTCCACGAAATGGCAACATATGTGTTCTTCGTCTTGACTGCTTATAAATTTCGTCCGACTTCATCGCATCCATACTTCTCGGTGCGCAATATGGACGATGACGAAGTGGAAGTACTTACTGAATCTGGCCTCACAGAGGGCTTACATCGCACGAAGGCGCTTAACCGCACTGTATTGCCACCAGCTGGCTCCACACTACTTAAAAGCACAGCTGAAGAACGTGAGAACTTAATAACAAAACGTGAATCGAGTCATGAGTACGATTAAAGGGCGAAAGCAAGTTGAAGACAAGCCGTAGTGTGCGGAATGAGGAAGTAGCTGTGCATTTTTTTGTTGTATTGAAGTCTATGCGTTGGATGTACATAAATGTATGTTGCCATTGCCAGTATGGAATGTCTTACATTCGAGATTTACATTCTAATTTTCAATTATTTTTTGTTTCTGGTTTTTTTGCAAATATGCATAGGCAACTTATATAACATTGGCAGTTTGTTCGACACACTGCCTTATTATTATGATACTAAATATTATTTTAGATAATTTTTATAACTGATTTACGGCGCATGCAATTGAGCAATAAACTAGATATATACATATTTCAGAATCAGTTTTGCATAGTTTGTTTCCATGGAGTTCCCGCAGTGCCAATTGAAATGAAAGTATTTGAATATTTTTCTAAAAACAAAAAAATTAAATAAATTTGGCAATTGAGCATTGAATATTTATATTATAAATCCCGCTAAACGACAAACAGTGCTGCCAAGTTATATTGTGAAAAGTTTTTTTACACCTTTTGCTCGCAGCTTACCTTCATACATTATGCGAACTTAAAAACTTAATTTCATACTTTTGTTAATTTATTTTGTTTTGATAACTTTTGTTTATTCGATATTTTTAGTTAATTTTTTATTGTTTTATTATTATTATTATTATACGAGTATTATTGTTTTTTTTTTGGATAATTATTGTTTTTTTTGATAATTATTTTTTTTTGATAATTATTTTTTTTTTGATAATTATTTTTTTTAGAATTATTGTTTTATTTTTGATAATTTTTCCTTCTATGTATTTTTTTTTGTTTTTATTTTTTTTTTTTTGTGTTTCCAGTTATTTGCACATATATTTTTTTGTATTATGATTATCATATTATATTATATGTATTTGGTTTTGCTATATTTTATATGATTTTTGTATAATATTTTGTCTTTTTAAATTTTATTCCATTTTGCTATTTTTTTATATTTTTAGTTTTTATTTTAGGTTATTTATTATTTTTTGTTTTTGCAATTAATATTCATTTTGTATTCTTTAAACTTTTTTGTTTTTTTAGAACTTTTTATTTTATTTTTTATTTATATTTTTAGTTTTTTATATTTAATTTTCGTTTTTTGTTTAGTGTTTTTTACCTATTTTTATTTTTGTTTCGTTTTGCATTTTTATTTTTAATTTATTTTTGTTTTTTGAAGTTTTTTGTTTTATGTTTATATTTTTAGTTTTTTCTATTCAATTTTTTATATTTTTTGTAAGTAATTTTACATAATTTATATTTTTCCTTGTTCTTTGTTTTTTTTATATTTAAGTTATTAATTTTATTTATTTTAATTTTTTCCGGTATTTTTAATCAAATTTTTATTTTTATTTATAGTATTTATTATATTTATACTATATTTTATTTATATTATTATTTATTTTTATTTATATTATTATTTGTTTTTATTTATATTATTATTTGTTTTTATTTCGTTTTTTTTTATTTTTTCATATTTTTCATTAATTTTTTAATTTTTTATGAAGTATTTTTTACATATTTTATTTAAATTTTTAATCTTATTTATTTTATTGTTTAATTTTTTATTTTTGGGAATTATTTATTTTATGTTTATTTTCTTTTAATTTTTTGATAATTAAATTTTAATTTTTTAATTTAATATTTTTTTATTTATTTTTTTTACTTTTGTATATTTTTTTTTAATTTACTTTAATTTTTATTATTATTTTTATTATTTTTGTGTAAAAAAACAATTAAAATAGATAAAAACTTATTTATTTTATTTTTATTTAGGTTTTTTCATGATTTGTTTTTCGTTATTTTTTTTCTTCTTTATTTGTGTTTTTAACCAAGCTACCAGTAATTCCAAGCAACGAAGTTCACATAACGCTCGGATGTTGCAAATATTTTATTCTATATACACAAAAAACACATAAAATTTGTATGCTTACATAATATATTAGTAGCTAAGTACATATAGTATATACATACATACATACATACATACATATGGTTAGTTTTTAGTTTAAGTAATGCGTATAAGCTTTGATAACATCGTAACACTTGAAATATTTGCGGTTTATGTAAATACCGTTGTGCATACAAATTGAAGCAACTTCGATGTACATACATACATACAAACACAATATTTGTTGCTTCAGCTACGTAGTATTTATAAATTTTTGAATTTCGGCATAAATTGTATGAAAAACACCATGTACGTTGTTATAGAGCCCACAATCTGAAAATTTGAGAATTGTTTGTATTTGTAAAGATTAATTATTTAAAGCTGTTTATAGAATATCTAATAGTTTTTGGGTTCTTGTGTTCGAAGATGAATACATAATTGAATGCTATAACATAATAGGGGTCTTCACAGCGATTTGTTGTGCTCTTAATTGAAAATTTTATAAACATTTTTATTTCAGAAATTATAGTTTAAAGAAAGATCAAACGAATATCATTTTTTTTTTTGTAATTTTTAAGCATAAAAACTATTTCTAAAAAATTTTGCAGAACCTAAGTGAATTCGAAATGCAGTACATCATAGGTTATTGTTATTGCAACGATAGAAAACCCTGACAATCTGAAACCGTTTCGGTTAACTAGATTCTCAGCCACTTAACTATCGTGGAATTGTTATAACGTTGCTCAAAATTAGTCGGGAATACATATAAAATGAAACTTTTCCAACTAGAATGTTTAGCAAATCTAAACAACACTTTCGGTAGACATACATACATATGTACTTACTATAACTTCTTCAAATAATATTTAATGAAGAAATGAAATCTGGTGTGATGACCCCTAATGTTTGCTAGTTATTCTTTGAAAACGTAACTTCGAACTCAGCGCTGCCAAAATTTATTGATTTCTTTTTGTTTTTATTTTTGTAGTTTTATGTAATTATTCGTCCACTTAAATTGCTTTATTTTTATTTTTTTTTTTTTGTAAACTTACACTGACTAGCATTTTTCCATCCAAAGCGGATATACCCAAACCATCAATACGAATTTTCTGATGTAATATTTGTAGCGAGAAATTTTGTATCTGCAAATAAAGAATTCCACTTTAACACAAAATCTCAAAACTTTAACTGTTATGAGTTTGTAAGTAATACATGGAAAATCTGCGTTTTTTACAGCAAGCTCCTTGTAAAAGAATTCTTTGCTAATATACCGGCATGTGCTATTTTGCTCTTACTTTCTACAAGGCGCGCACACAGTTGAGCTCATGTTCCACAACTTTATAAAAAGGCACCCAAATCACTCCTACCCATCGAATCCCCAAAACCCGACCTACAACAATCCCATGCTGAACAAATAGATGAGTTATCTAGCCACGTACTACTCTATCTATCATTTACTGAGTATGCTTTGCCAGAGGTTTGTCACTGTGAGTAGCGTATGTCTGAACAATATAGAAATACCGCCACCAGAGTGGAGTACCTTATAAGGCACCTTCAGTCCGCTGATGTTGTAAGAAGTACTCGAATTGAGAAAATTTGAAACGATCATCATTCTCACACTGAAGCCAAGGCACTAGAGGCTCCGCTACTTATAGAATAAACTCAAAACCTAATATTTGTCTCTTGGTATGCATTCTACTTTCCGGAAAACCCCTGTATATAAACCAAATCACGAACTCCAACCAAAGCCTCTTTTTGCAGGAATCTTTCTGATTGTTCTAAGCCAATTTAAGATCCTCGT
The DNA here is from genome assembly GCF_024586455.1 of Bactrocera neohumeralis. Classification (NCBI taxonomy): domain Eukaryota; kingdom Metazoa; phylum Arthropoda; class Insecta; order Diptera; family Tephritidae; genus Bactrocera; species Bactrocera neohumeralis. The sequence goes on along the minus strand of NC_065922.1, from coordinate 10,951,408 downwards.
CATCGTCACTCAAGTATAAGCAACTAACTTCATCTAAGCGAAGTCCCAGTGTCCTTACTCTAAACTCTATATTTTCCCAAGGTTAGATTTCAATGACCACTTCCAGGTGAGGATATCATGTAGACATGAATGGAGCAGATGTTTAGGATGATGCAGCCTCTATCTATACCAACGGGTCCAAAATGAACTGCGGTGGAGGTGCATATTCCTCGAAATCCATCCCTCTATCTGACTACCAAATTCAGCAGGGATCTTCCAAGTGGAAGTACTAGGTATAAGAGAGCCTGAGCTGCTCTATTGAATAATTACGGTAGGATCAGAAAGCAACCATATACACAGATAGCCAGACTGAACTGTCACTTATTAATTCCAGCATAGTTAAAAATTGCAGAAAAGCTTTACGCCCACTGCCGAGTGAACTCCACTTGTCCTTAATTTGGATTCTCGGCCACAAGAACATTTTCGGTAAAGAAAAACAGACGAGTTGCCTAAACTAAGAGTCTCTCAGTCTCAATAACAAATAGCAAGCTAACGAAGTGGATATGACCCAACTATACTAGAACTGGGAACTTATTACATACAAGTAGGTCCAGGAATAGTATCTTCAGATTTACAGCTATTATAACTGGACATTGGATGTTTGGAGAACACGCGCTAAAAATGGGTCTGCAATATAAAAACATTTTTTTTGATTTTGATTTTGGTAATTGAAGCCTAACTCCATCAAAGTTTCGATAAATTTGTCAGGGAGTCTTCAGGAAGCTTATACTTTAGATAGTTATATCAAATAAATACCTGAATCGATATAAGTGAGTTATCCACGGAGCTCCGAATGTTATGCAGTTCAAATGCTATGAACTTCACCTGAAGAAAATTTCATGCAATTAATTGCAAAAACCATAAGGGAATACAAAGGTGTATATATACCTCGTTCATGCACTTTTGTGAGGTCAATAAAAGTGCTGGAATCTCTAAGTACGCCGGCAGCAGCAATAAATTTTCTGTAAAAGGTTAGAGAAAATTAAAAACTGTTATTAAATCAGATAAAATTTCTTAGACAAATTAAAAAATTGCACTTTTATCTGGTCTAGATGACCTATAAATAAAGAAACATCCTTGAAAAATAGCTAAAGGTCGACGGTGAGGTCGAGGTCGAAGTCGATGTTGAAATATTAAATACTCTTGTCGCCTCCGAGTTGCAGTAAACGACACAGACACTGTCAGGTAAATAGGAACCAACACATTTTTGAAGCTTCCTAAACCGATCTCGATACCACAAATGTATAACGGACAAACATACATTACCGAATCCTTCTTCTTCTTTATTGGTGTAGAAACCACTTCCGCGGTTATAGCCGAGTTAACAACATCGCGCCAGTCGTTTCTTCTTTTCGCAAGGTAGCGACAATTGGAAATTCCAATCGAAGCCAGGTCCTTTTCCACCTGGTCCTACCAACGGAGTGGAGGTCTTGCTCTTCCTCTGCTTCTCCTGGTGGCTTCGCTTGCCATGGTCGTCCTCATCCGAGGCTGTTTTTGACTGTTCATTGGAGGGGTTTTTTATGTGGCGGGTCCCAAACCCAACGGGATGCTTCGCCTACTCACTTTAGCTCGCCTTCAAACGGATGTTCTTAGGTTACCCAGAGGATACTTGGTCAAAGACCGGAGCTGAGCTGCTTGAACCATATGTAAAAGAATCGTTTTTGCCCACTCCCACGTGAATGGCGATCAGAGAACTTTCCTCACTTGCGTGAACTTCTACACATGCCGCCATCCTCCATGTTATCGAATCCACTACTAGAATAATCGCTTAACTGAAAGAAAATATTCGGCAACACCTGAAGAAGCCGCAAACTCTTGAACCCATTAAAAGAATTAGAATCCCTGTACTATGAAACCTTGTCGTAACATAAAGAGAGAACATGAGAGTTTAGATAAACATAATTTACGTGAGTACCCAAAATTTGCCAGCCGGAACTTTTGTTCAAAAACATGAAGTACGCATCGACGACCACTCGCACATAAATCATCAGCAGCACCGCCATGGAGGACATGCTAAAGGCACGCTGAAAGTAGTAAAGCATCTCGTAGATACGTTGGTAAACCAATTGCTTCTCGGCCAACTTGTGACGCACGAAGCGCTCAAAGCCCGCGAAGGGTACTATGCGTCGGGCAAAGCTAGTATACGCCGCTAGCAGACCGATATCGTGACGCAACTTCTTCAGTTCATGTCGTATAATTTCGATATGTAATATTATCTGCATATTCCGAAAATGTGCCATATAGATGAACGGTGTAAACATCGTCCAAAACAAGAGCAAATTTCGATTGACTGGGCGCATGATGTGGAACACCACCTCGATTGACACATCAAATAATGTAATGCCGTAGAAAATATACAGAAAGCGTCGATATGTCTGCAACTGGGCACGCCAGTTGTCGTTATTGCCTTTGAATTTATCGGCGGTTATTTTATTTAACAACGCGTATCTCTGCCAAAAGCTCCGAAGCGCATGACGGCCCAACACCGTCTCCATATAAATGACGAAAACCGTCAGCTGGGCAATGCACACCTTTAGCACATCGTTGAAATAGCCGAAACGATTGGCGGTGTAGAGAAATTCAGCGGGTCTGAGAAGGGTGTTCACCGTCGTTACGAAAAATAAGAGCAAGAGAAGTACTGTCAAAGTGACCAGCCGCTGCTCAGTGACTCTTTGTACTTTCGCGTGCCCGTGCAGAGAGGCGTCGAAACAACCGATTAACTGAAAGAAACGTATATGTAGACGCACAACGGAGGGCACTTGTATAGCCATTGCGAAGCTTTCAACTCAACTGTGAGCTGTGTGGTGGTGAATTGGAAAGTGTCGTGAATCCACCGAAGCATGTCAATGAGTGATAAGGCATTGTAAATTAGTGTAAGGACATTTCTCACAACAGATTGATGCAGTTGATACGATTGATAAGAAATGAATAAATAAATATATTTATTAGTAACAGAAGATTTTTTTTGATTAGTTTGAGTAATGATTGGGATACCAATCAGTTTGTATGGAAGCTATATGCTATAGCCGACCTAAAGAACTTCTTCGAAGATTATACCGTTGCCTTTGACACTAACCCATGCCAAATTTTGTGAAAATATGAAGTCACTGTCCTTTAGCAATAAACCAGACTCCCTTCAAGCTTTAGAAGTCAATATTTAGCGTACTATTCATCACACACGATTTGATTTAGTGAAAAAAGTACTCGAAAATCGGGTTCATCTAATTTGTTCCTGCAAAAGAAGTCGTGGCGGCCATTTGAATAATGTTACCACTATGAGCAAAAAATAGTAAGACTTTGTTCATAATTTTAAAATGCCTTATTTATTCTTCAAAATCTATGTCGTCTCGCTCAAAGTAATCCCTCTTGGTCCCAATACACTTTTGCCAATGTTTTTTCTAATCCTCGAAATGGTTGTTAAAATAAATTTCCCGGATAGCCTTCAATGCGCGTAGTGATTCACGTGATTTTTAAGAAATCGTATCACTCTTATTGGAAAACCCCGCAGTATAGTCAATATTTTCACAATTACTTCATAACGACATAAAACCCTATTTATGTACACACAAATTTATGGCATGTGGAGGCAATTATGGGTTCAAAACTTAAAAAGGTCGCTGTCTAACTTTATATTAGACGAATCTGTAAATCTGATTAGACCTCCACTTATCGAATAAATATAAGATTGACAGATTTTAAATAAGTAACTTTTCATTACATTACCTATATACTTAGGCTGGGTTTTCGTGTGAAACGAGTACAGCGAGAAGTATGCGTCGACGACTAAACGAACATACGTCATGAGAAGGACAGCAATCGTTGAAGCGCCAAGGGCCTGTTGAAAGTAGTCGCACATTTCATAGATACGTTGATATATCAGCTGCTTCTCAGCTAGCTTTTGACGTACGAAATCTTCGAAACCCACGAAAGGCATTGTGTTACGTGTAAAACGGGTATACTCCGCCAGCAGGCCAATGTCGTGGCGCAATTTCACCAGTTCATGATTTATAATCACAATATGGAATATGATTTGCATATTCCGCAAATGTATCATATATGTATAGGGTGTGAACATAAGCAAAAACTGTAGCATATGATCGTCCTTCGCACGCGTAACATAATATATAATCTCTAAAATCAAATCAAACACCGTTATACCGTAGAAGACGTAGAGAAATCGATGATATGCTCTCAACTGTGAGCGCCAATCAATTTTCATTGGTTCAACTTGTTGATTTGATGCTGGATTTAGCAACGCATATCTCTGCCAAAAGTGCTGTAAGGCATGCCGACGCAACACCGTCTCCGTATAGATGATGGCCACTGTAACATAAGCTAAGCAAACTTTTAGCGCATCTACGAAGTAACCAAAACTTTCACTGGTGAAGAGGAAAGCCGACGGATGTACAAAGGTATTTATGAAGACGAAAGAATATATTAGCAAAACTAGAACGGTCCAGGCCACTAAGCGTTGTTCGGCAAGTCTCTTCTCTCGCGGCTGTGTCTGCCACGAAACATCGCAGCAACCGATGATTTGAAACAATCTCGTGTGAAAGCGCACCACGAAGGGAACCTGCTTGTGCATGGCAAAGTTCGTTTAGCAACTGAATGAAGTCGCTGCGGTTATCGCCATTGACGGCTCATTAATCAAAGAATGCAATTAAAACTTAAAAATTCACTATTACAAGGAGGGATGTATAAATAATACGGATACATGAAATACTCAATAAAGATTATTTGCACTACGGCTCATTACATTAATTAGTCGCACAGTGGTGGAGTTCCTCAGGATAAAAGATCGTGTTGTAAATTAAGAGTTTACAAAGTATCTGGGATATCCTGAAAATTTTGATTTTTTTCAGATTTTACTTACTTATACTTATATAAACCTAAGCTTTATTCAAATAGAGTCGGTTGTAAAGAAAATCGTGCCACGTCGGCGCTCAGGATTTATGAAAATTTCAATCCAACCCTAAACTCTCTGACACTTTACCTACCCAGTCAATTAAATCTGTCCGGAACTGCTTATTGGTTATTCATTTTACTATCCGCAGCCTTTGTCCTGTTCGGTGGTCAGTTATTGGTAGGCTATAAATAGAAAAGTTCAAGAGATTATCAATCCAGAGACGTTGTCTAGGTATCATGTCAAAAGACGAATCAATCAGCAACATTTTAGATTAAATGAATTTTCTTTGCCTTTGAAATCTACAAGAGTTTTTTCTTCTTCTTTTTTATTGGCGTAGACCCCGCTTACACGGTTTTAGGCGAGTTTACAACAGCGCGCCAGTCGTTCTTCCTTTTTGCTGTTTGGCGCCAATTGGAGATTCCAAGTGTAGCCAGGTCCTTCTCCGCCTGGTCTATCCAAAAGAGTGGAGGTCCTCCTCTTCCTCTGCTTCTCCGACAAGTACTGCGTCGAATATTTTCAGAGCTGCAGTACAGCTCATCGTTCCATCGAATGCGATACTCACCGTTGCCAATGCGCAAAGGAGCATAAATCTTCCGCAGCACTTTCCTCTCGAAAACTCGTAACGTCGACTAAGCAGATGTTGTTATCGTTCATGCCTTTGTCCCAGGCAGGTATTCCCCGTAGGAGAATAATGAGTGACTTATAGAGTTTGGTCTTTGTTTGTAGAGAGAGGACTTTACTTCTCAATTGCCTACTCATTCCGAGGTAGAACCTATTGGCAAGAATTATTCTGTATTGGATTTCGAGGCTCACATTATTGTTGGAGTTAATGCTGGTTCCAAGATAGACGAAATTATTTACGACTTCGAAGTTATGACTGTCAATAGTGACATGGGAGCCAAGTGGCGAGTGCGACGACTGTTTGTTTGATGACAGGAGATATTTTGTCTTGCCCTCGTTCACTACCAGACCCATTTGCTTCGCTTCTAAGATGGATAAAGTGTGAAATTCCTCTGATCACAATTTTCAACTAATTCTTTTTAAGCTCTTATACCCTTCGATAAAAGTCTCATGTAAATGTAATGTAAACATGTTAATAAATTTGAACACCTGTTCTTAGCATTCACAAAACCATATTTTATAAATCCAACCCACTGCCGCTGCTCCGGAGCAGGCGTCGCCAGCGCAGTGTCGCTAAGTTTTCGACAATCAACGGCGTTAGCAATTACTCAGTTAGTGTCAGAAAAAGGTGATTAGCATCGCGGACACACTTTGCGACAAGTGGAACGAACAATCAAATTAATGGAATTGTGAAATGAATTCATTCTTCGATTGCGTCGAACCAATCGCAAAGTCACGCTTGCAACGGCACATACAACTGTCAGTACGAAGCTAACGCGCGGCTATAGCAAATCTTTGGATCGCCAATAAAATAAGAAAACAACTGGATTTCGAGTGGTAAAAGCCACTGTAGCATACCGGCAAACATATGTAAATATGAAGCAGCGTAAGACCACCAGCACAAGCCTTCAGCATCCGGTGCGATTGAATACCTTCACCTTGCTATTACTGCGCCTGGGCCAGCTGTTCGGCCATTGCGCTGTGCCATTGCGACGACGTTGTGACCTCGCCACGGTCAACCAACGCCCACAGCCCGCCAGCGTGTGCCAGCAGCGATTCCTGTTGCTGTGGCATTGTTTGCATTTCATAGTATTTTTCTTGGTGTACTTGTGGACAAGCGTCAATCACGATTCGATACTCTACAACAGTGACAGTTTCGGAAAATTTAATGATTTGCTCAAATTTATTGGCATAATTATATCACATTTCGTAATACTCACCGAAACGATATTGTGTCGCCGTCAAATGCAACAGTTCCTCTTGGTCTACACACAACTCCATTACAAATGGCATGGTTCTGCTGGCGGCCGTGCCGAATTCGTTCTTTACCGTATTTTCTTTTGTCGAAGTAGCATTTTCATTCTGACTGTGATTATAGTTGACGTGACTTACATACAAGAGATAGGTAGAAATCGTATGTGGGTAACATTTTTCATACCCTTCATACCGAGTGGACTGATTTGTAATCTTCGTACCGTGCAAATCACGTTCTTTATGGAAATATTGCGCATCGAGGTGGAACACTTGAATAGGAATGTTGAACGTTTGGTCTTATTTAGCGAACACAACGTCCGCGTTAAATTTCAAAAGCGCGACCAATTCGTACGGAAAATATGCGCTGAGCTGCAGGCCTTCATGGAATGCTATCAGGATATTTACGAAATGTCTACACTCTTGAAAAAAGCTGTGGGTAGATCGATGACATGTAACTATATTAAGGATTATGTTATGATCTTATCCGAATGCTATTGGTCTTATTGGATGGTTTACAACGGAGAAAACATTACTGGTAAGTCTGACTTTGGAATAAATGCATTTTTATATGATTGGATGAAACTTTTTTGTAAATATTTAGAACTGTGATAATTTTTTTTTTTTTTTGGAAAGATGGAGCCATGTATAGAAGTTCACGCAAGTGAGGAAAGTTCTCTTCACTTGGGAGTGTCCAGAAACGGCTCTTTTACATATGGTTTAAGCAGCTCACGACTTCCGGTCTTAGACTAAGGGAAGCCATAAAACATCTGCTTGAAGGCAAGCTAAAGTGAGAAGGCGAAACATTCCCTCCCCAGGGTTGTGCGTTGTTTTAAGGCACCGCCACATTAAAAACACTACCAATGGAAACAAGAAAACAGCTTCGGATGAGAGACCTCACTCCTCGGGGGAAGCAGAGGAAAAGGACGACCTCCACTCCGTTGAAAAAACTAGGTGGAGAAGGATCTGGCTGCACTTGGAATATCCAATTGGTGCCATATAGCGAAAAGGAAGAACGATTGATGCACTATTGTAAACTCGATTCTGACCACGTATAGCAATAGGAAGGATAAGGATCGACATTGGACAAAATATTGTTCTATAGGAAGTGGATGTGGTTGGGATTCGATCTCCCCATTTTACCTATTTTCAAACCTGTCAAAGAGACATTATGCAAATTTTATTAACCAAAAAATTATTTTTTTATTTCTTTCATTTCAGAGTACCTTCTAATTATTCCATCTGCCGTGTCCATCTCTTTGCTGTTGATAACGTCACGAAATTGTATGCGTTCGGTAGGTGGTTAATTTGTCAATAGTTCGGTTACATATGAACATGCATGAATAATGAAAAATTGCTATATTAAGTACACCAATGAAGCGCTTTAACTTTAATACTCTTCTCTTTGGCACAGACAAATTTCCTGGCACACAATATACACAAAATACGACATGACATTGAAGATTTCAACATTTCAACACGGGTAAGTTTAAGTTATAGACATATACATATGTATATATCTATGTATGGCACATTCGTGTCTATCTATGACGCCGCGGGCTAATCTATGTACAATCACAACAAAATTAGTAATGAGACTTCACTATTTGATTTTTTAGCTACAAAGCTTCGCTTTGCAAATGCTACACCAGCGGATCATCATCGACGGCTTTGGCTTCTTCGTGCTGAATTGCGATATGGCAAGAGATGTAAGTCGAGATACAAAAATTCTTTTGTGTAACAAACAAATTAGAAAGCAAAAAAAATGTTTTTTTTTCCTTTTTCAGATCCTTGGCTCAATAGCCACTTACATGATCTTCTTTATACAATTTATGCCCAAGTTCAAAAGCTTCTAAGCCGCTGAATGTTGACTACGTACATACAAAAGCGTGTATAACTTGGATTCACTTCGATTCTTATTACTAGGTATTAATAAGTTTAAGAAGAATGAATATTTTAATTGTTCTGCAAAGAAAATTTAATCGAAAAATTTCTTTTGGAGGCGGATTAAACAAAATAAAATAAATAAATAAATAAAATGAAAGATTTTCACAAGAAAAAGAAATCAAAAGTTTACTTTCGTCTTACTTGCCTAGCGGGGATTATGTCCAGTGGACTCGTTTTCTAATAAACTCAAGGGTGCTCAACTAGTACTGGAGCTGCAGCTAAGTGAAGCTCCAGGAATAAAACAGCACAACCGGAACGAAGCCTTGTAACCAAAGTATGGCTACAAAGCAGGGAGGAATAGAAGATGCCAAAAGTGAAGTTGCTAGTAGTCATTTGCCAGAGAATGACATATTTTTAAGGTCTATGACCCAAATAAAGTAAGGTATGCGGGCAAGCACCGAGCTGCTACCTCCTCAAAAATTCTACCCAATTTCATGCTTGAACCGCCAGCAGTGGTAGCTAAAAGACAGAGGTCAGCTGTAGACGCTAAGTCGTCAACCAAAAGGTCCCAGACAAAGGATATGACACTCCAAAAAGTCGTTTCCTTTTGTGGCAGTAATCCAAATTTTTCCAACCAAGAAAGAGAAATTTATTAAAGCTTTCGAGAACTCCAGGGCAGAATCTGGCGAAAGTGGCGAATGTGTCGGATGATCAATTACGGACTGAAATGGAAAATTACCACCTCAAAATCTGATGCTATTGATCACTTATCACCGGAGATAGGTAAAGTCGAGGAAGATCCCATGAAATTCTTGAGTGACGTCGAAAGTATTGATACAAAGTGAGTGCTCTCAAGATAATATGCAGAGAAAGAGTTAAAAGCTCTCTCAAGAGGATGCAGAGTAACGGTTACTGTTGCGTATTTTTCAAATAAATCTTTCTCATAGCAAATTAATTTCTATACCCGGGCTAAGAGCACCGAACAACAAATTATATGTACATGACGACCGAATGTTCACTTGAACATTCTAGGCAAGCTTTACATATTTTTCAAAAAACAAAATACAGTTTGGGGTATTTGGTCTTAAGGGGATACATGGGTTTCCTAGGGCAAAAAAACATTATTTTTTTAAAAACTTTTTTCTCATATAAAAAACTAAATATTTTTTTAGCATTTTTTATTGTTACAAACATACATTTTTAACAAAGAAATTCTGAAAGTCTTGGATCGGTCATTTCCGGTGACCCCTCGGAAAAAAGATACGCCCGTGTTGGCAGGATAACTCCTTACAGGATCATCTAAAGTGAAAAATATGCGTTTTTAGTTAAAATCTTAAAAAAAACTGAAACTGAAAATTGGATTTTTGGCAGACATTTTTACAAAAAAAAAACATGAAATTTTCAGTGAAAATTTCGCGTAATTTTTTTCAAATAGTTGTAATCGAAAAATAAAACCCTTTGTCCAAGTTATAAGGAATTGCATCTCAAAGACTTGTGTAAAATTTCAAGAAGATCGGTTAAGTAGTTCTCGAGAAATCTTGCCAACCGAGTTCAAAAACATAGTTTCGAGAAAAACGTGTTTAAAGACGGCGCACTTAGCCTAGCTAGCCTCGAGCGCACAAGTTCTTAAAGCTGTATCTCCGAAACTATTACTCGGATCAACTTGAAAATTTATGAAAATATTCTAGAGGTGTTGTAGAATTTAAGAAGACAATAAAAAAATCGATTTTTTGAAACCCGTAAACCCATGTAACCCCTTAAAAAATGTAGGTCTGAAATTTCTCTAAACTCAACATTGGAAGACAACTTTTCTAATTAGAATCCTTTAATAGGTCACTTTTTTAAGTGAATCTCTTTGGGCACTGCTTATTCAATCGATAACTACTAAAGTGGTAATTGAAATCCACAGTACAAAGAAACCCTTTAAGTGTTAACAAGCGAAGCCGGCGGCCAAATACAACAGACATTACATATTATCGGCTTTTATTGTTGTCGTTATACTATTTTTTACTATTTTTATTATGCGTATCGATTTTATACGCTTATTTAGCTAATCAACTTAAGACTCTTTCTAGATATGTACATAGCTTACACATATACTACATATTATAAATAATTTCAAATCAATTTACGTATGCCTGAAAGATACATACATACCTCTATAAATAAATTAACATACATTTAACACTTATTCACACTTAAGTTAGTGTGGTCTATATATAAAAGTACATTTACACAGTTATAATTAAAACTAATTAAATAAACGAACTCCAGCGTCGATAGGGTGAATTGCTGAGATAATCTAGGCCTTGCACATGACTTGCAGAATAGCTATCGATGCCCGTGTAAGTCTCAGCTGCTCCATGTGTAATGGGGCTTTCTTCCCCAACAGGTAGGTACATGTCGCCAATGAAGGGCTTAAAATCTCCGTTATTAAAGGCTTGAGTCTGAAATGGGCCATGAAAGTCTGCTGCCTCTTTAATGGGCAAAGTGAGAGTTTCTTTGGGTCTTAACAAATCATCTGCGGCTGTGTCTGTATGATCCGCTGACAGTGCCGGTGTATCGTATGGTGGCAAATAAATATTCGTGTTCAGCTTAAAACCAGCAAGTGGACTTGGATCAGCGTTATGCGAGTAATAAGGCGGTTCTATATTGTGGGCGGACTGAAAGCTATGGTAATCGTTCACCTTTTCTTGATATTTAATCAATTTCGTGTGAGTGAGCGGTTTTGTAGACTTTGTTTGCGTTTTGACTGGGTAATGGTAAAGCTCTATGCTATCGACTGTGTTGCGTAGCTCCTCTTCGCCTGCAGTTGGTGGTAGATATTTCGACTCAGCAATTTTATATAGCTCATTATGTGTTTTCGTTTTATGTTGGCGTTTGTGTTGATGTTGTGGTGGGTATACATTTTTGCTTTTAATTGGTTCCTTGTATTCGATCACTTTATAGGTGTTTATATATTTTACTGGTCTCTTATATGCCGCCTTATCATAGTCATTACTATAACTTTCTGTGTGTTGGCTTAAATGCTCATTTATATCATCATCAGGTTTCACATATTCAAAATGTGTATTATCTGTTGGAGTTTTAAAGTCCGCTAATAAGATATCCTCCAGTAAATTATCATATTGATTATGTCGTATTTGTGTTTGTGCTGATTTCCGTGGATATTTGCGGTGTTGTTGTTGATGATGATGATTAGTAATTTTATTAGCGGGCTCATAAATTACTGTTTCGTGAATACTATGTGATATTTCTTCTGGTACATGCACTTTAATGTGGACATTTTCGTAGCCAAATAATGGTTCACCAATGTTGAGGCCAAGAAATTGAAGAAATGAAAACAAGCACTGGGGAGAGAAAAGAGAAAGTAAAAGTTGTCCATGAGTATTAATATTTAGAACACAAAACAAGAAAAAAGTTAACTTCAGCTGCACCGAAGCTAATATACCCTTCATAGGTGTATTTCATTTAGTAACTATGTGTCCAGGTGTATGGAAGCTATATGCTATAGTAATCCGATGTGAACAGTTTTTGTGGAGATTATATTGTTACCTTAAGCAGTAATTCATGCCAAATTTCGTGAAGATACCACGCCAAATGCGAAAGTTTTCCATACAAGCCCTTGATTCCGATCGTTCGGTTTGTATGGCAGCTATATGCTATAGTGAGCCGATCTGAACAATATCTTCGGAGATTACATTTTTGCTTTAGAAAAAAATACATACCAAATTTCGTTAATAGATCTTGTCAAATGCAAAAGTTTTCCATACAAGAACTTGATTCCGATCGATCAGTTTGTATGGCAGCTATATGTTATAGTGGTCCGATATCGGCCGTTCCGACAAATGAGCAGCTTCTTGAAGAGAAAATGACGTTTAAAAAATTTCAAAACGATATCTTAAAAACTGAGGGACTAGTTCGTATATATACAGACAGACAGACAGACAGACAGACGGACAGATCATTTATATATACACTTTATAGGATCTCCGACGCTTCCTTCTGGGTGTTACAAACTTCGTGACAAACATAATATACCCTGTTCAGGGTATAAATATGCCATTAGCTGTGGGTGGATGACGAGGGTGGGGAATTCATATGTATATTATATATATCCTTTCATACTAAATTTTCAAAAAAGTTAAAGAAACAGTGCTTGAAAATCGTCGAGTTGGCATTAGAGGATCTCAACATCTCTTATGGATCGACTCAACACATTTTCGTTAATGTTTGGGGTATGAAGCTTTTAAATGGTTTACAAAAAAATAGAAAAATGGCCAACTCTTGCGCTTTTTCAAGAGCGCTACAAATTTTTTTTTAATAAAACAAAAACGATTTGAGATATCAATGAAAATATTTATTCCTAAGAAAGTACATTCGATGAAATTATGTATGGAACTCGATTTCTTTTGCATGGCCACCACACCACGCTTGCAGAAATCCAGACATTGAACGAAATTTTCCACGGTTTTCAAGCAATTTCACCTTCGATATTCGTGCCATAGACTTGACGTAGCCCCACAGGGCCAATAGACTGGGCCCATTGTGAAATTCACTGAGTGGCTTGTAGCGCCAGCCTGTTGGAACCACATACCATATTGTCCAAGTCCATAATATTCAATTCGTGTCAAAAATAGTCGGTTATCATGCAGCGGTAACGATTCACATTCACAGTACCGTGCCGGTCTTGATCATCACAGAAGAAGTACGGCCCAATGACGATGCCGGCCCATAAGCCGCACCAATTTTTTTGGGATGCAATGATGACTCATGGAGTATATGGGGATTGCTGCCTGAACAATAACGCATATTTGCTTATTGACGAAGCCAAACAGTCAGAATGAGCCTCATCGGTTTAGATGATTTTTCGATGAAAATCCGGATCATTTTCAAGTTGTTGCTCACGAACATTCGACGATTCTGGTGGTCAATCGGCTTAAATTCTTGCATCAATTTTATCTTGTAAGGATGTAGGCCAAGATCTTTTCACAAAATTCGCCACAGAGATGCCCAACGTTTGAGAGTGACGTGTGAGAGACTGATTTGGTCAATTGATGGGCTAGCGGCAACAATATGCATGGGCATTTCTTTGTCTCACTGGTACGGGAACATTTTGCACTGTGCCTGTGGATTCAAATTTCTTCACTAGTCGCTTAATTGTTGATCTGTCAGCACGATTATGACGACCATAAATTGGACGTAGCGCTCTTGAAGTGGAGGCCACAAACTACGAATTTCGGTGGTAAATTTTAATAATTTCGCATCGTTGTTGGATCGTATATCCTTCAATGATAAAATGGCAAACCTTACTGAAGAGAAATGTCAAAAGAGCGGGAAAAAATATAGCGTCGTTTGCTGTTCCTATCGACCTACTTTTGTAGCGTCCCTATGAAAATACCCGATATTAGTTCAGAAGGAGCTCATTTTGATGGTGATAATACTAAACATTTGTATTAAAATACGGGAAAATGCTGTTTTGATCACTGAATTGAAGGAAAAACCAGGCACACCATGGCTTTATTTACTACTTTTAAGTTTATTTTTGTATTATTATCGAATTGCCTTTACTATATTCGAAAATTATTGCCTTTTTATGATTAAGACGCAATAACGATTTGCTCCGAAAGAAGAATTATTACTTTAGGAAAGCACACAAAATAAGTTCCCCACAAAAACTGAACTGAAATTCGCTTAAATATTTGAAAGTTTTGTAGTACTATAAACCTTCCAATATTTTGGGCAGTGAAAGATATTCTCTAGTAAGTTCTCTTAGCTATCACACTTTAACGATCCTCTTAGTTAATTTATATCAAACTTAGTGGTAAAACAGTCCATATTGAGCATCAAAACCGTTTAAAAACTTTTTCATATTTTGGTAGTTAACACCCGTTCAAAAAAAATATACATATATACAATTATATATATTTACGTATACACTCAACAACACTTCCGTTACTCACTAGAACACTCGAAAAGTAATTCATCGCGTTTTTTATATGCTCTGCTATAAATTTTATTTACGTTAAATTTTTCGAGATCGACACTTCAACACTTTAACAGCTTTAGCGCCAGCGATCGTTTAAGCCGCTCGCACGTTTTTGACAAAGCTTATATGCACATGCTAGTTAATGGCTCGAATGGCTAAAACTCAACATATTTCAAATTAATTTCCAATTAGTGTTTCACCAGCAACACTCATGACGGCCCAAATATACATAATTACTTGCACATAATAGTAATAAATGGCAACTGCGCCGGCGTTGGTGACCTGTTGGCCCATCTTCAGACATTTTCAAAGTAATCGCGCTAAATTTGCACTTCAACGAAAATTATCTCATATAAGATGATACGTAAACATTTTTAGTAAAGGGTGTCTCGCAAGCAGACATCTCATTTAAGTGGTATGGTAATAATAGGTTGTCAAAAAAGTCTTGCGGTATTTTCGCTAGTTGGCGCTGAAAGCGCGTAGTTCCAGTATTATTCGTCGCATCGGGTCATGCTATACCTTTTTGGAAACCTCATTTCACGCGCTAACACGTGTTTGATTGATTATCATGAGTTATAGCGTCGCAAACATGGAGCAAAATAAAGAGAAAATACGGCATATTTTACAGCACTACTACGATAAAGGCAAAAATGCATCTCAAGCCGCCAATAAAATTTGTGCAGTTTATGGACCCGATACAGTTTCCATTTCCACCGCACAACGATGATTTCAACGTTTTCGTTCTGGTGTAGAGGTGGTCGAAGATGCGCCACGCTCCGGAAGGCCTGTCGTCGAAAATTGCGATAAAATCGCTGAATTGGTCGAAAGAGACCGGCATAGTAGCAGCCGTAGCATCGGTCAAGAGCTTGGCATGAGTCATCAAAAATTCATTTCAATTTCAATACAAAAAAAATTCAATAAAAATACCGCAAGACTTTTTTGACAACCCATTATAATATTAAACCCGAATATTACTACAAAAAACGGAACTTCGGCTTGTCTAATATTATTCATGCATTTAAGTTCGGGAAATGATGTTCGGTCGTTTCTAACGAATTTCATACTACAGGTTTATGCATTTTTCTTAGAAAAACATTCGTATTCGCAAATAAAAAAATTAAAAAAGAAGTAAACATATTTTTAACCACCCGTTATTAATTGTTTTGCATGACTTCACAAATGTGTGTGAATCGCTTAGGCTTTAATTACAAGATACATACATATGTACATACATACATACGTAATAGTTGATTGTTTTGACAGTTTTAATGATTTCTGCGATATTAGTTATGTCAGACGAAAGTAAATGAAAGTGTGATTTTAACGCTGATCTTTGCCATGGGAAATCATTTTTCCTTTACAAACAAATATTATAAAGGGTGATTCATTTCGAAGTTTTCTACTTCTTTAAAGAAAAAAACACAGAAACTTCAAATTTAATGGGGAATATTTATTATCATTCGAAAGAACATTCTTTGGCATTTATTTTTTTAAGATTATCTCTTTCAAATGTTGACCGCGGCTACGTCTCAGTGGTCCATCCGTTGAGTCAAATTTTCGTTGGCTCACTCGAAACGGGATTACCCGCATAAACATTAGACTTTACATATCCCTCCACTTTTTTGTCCAAAATGTGAAATTATCTGCCCACCGAAGTGTTTTCTCAATAAATACATTAATTGATGCGATATGCGGGATGTGGCGCCGTTTTGTTGAAACCAAATGTCGCCGAGATCGCGAGCTTCAATGTCAGACATCAAATAGTCGGAAACGGAGCGTTAACGGTCGCCATTGACGTTTATGTTCTCACCGATATTATTTTTGAAGAAATATGAACCAATGATTCCACCGGCCCACAAACCACGTCGTTGTTTTTTTATGGACAAAATAGCAGACCTTGAATTTCTTCATGTTGCATTTACCAACCCATTGAGCCACAAACGGGCTTCATCGCTGAACTCGGAATGTTGGATCTACTTGGAACTTTTCAAGGATTTGTCGAGCGGCTTCAATTCTTGCACAAGCTGTATTTTGTGCGCTTAAGTTCTTTAAGTTCTAAATGTAAAATGCGCGAAGTCGTTCCATACGTCAGTCCGAGTTGCTGCGAATGGCGCCGAATCGACTCTCCGCGGTCTTCATGTACGCTCTTAGCTACGGCTGCTATATTTTCTTCACCGCGTGCTGGACGTTATCTATTCGGTCGAATATAATCCAACAACGAATGCTGGGTCTCAAGATAGGTGATAGTGTTCCGAAGAGTACGCGCGGTAGACCGATTATATTTTCGGACTAAAGTTTAACGATGTGTAAACGTTGTTCAAGCGTAAGAATTTCCATGTTGAAACGCCAAACAATACTGAACAAACATAACATAACAGCTTGATACGACTTACGCGTGATCTGTCAAAAAAAGCTATTGATAAAAGTACCTTTTCTGGAATCATCCGTTAATAGCAAATTCACCATCCCCAAACTAGTATCTGAGGAATCAGTTAGGGATTAATGCCGGCGGTAATCAACGAAAGATAATATATTTTACATTTTATGCAAAAGCTGTTAATACAAAACTGGATCTGAATCTAAAAAATATCAACATTTATACCTCTTAAACTCTAAATGTATCTTAAACGTATTTATAACCATTTGTCTTAAATACAACAAATTACTCAATATGTACCTAATACGCTATGTAGCCATAATAAGTGGCGAGAAAACTAATCAAATATAATATTTGAAGTTGATCGTAGTTAAATCGTAACTCGACATTTTAAAGTTCTTTCACCCTGGAACGACGATGATTTTGAAAAATACTTTGACAAATAATCTTATGATCATTAAATCATTGACTGTGATTGAGTGCTAACCGATTTCTAAGAATGACTTAATAGACTTAGCAAGGCAATAACTGTAAAAGTATGCTACTATACAACGAATACCGTTTGCTAGTATCGACATGTGAATAGCTAAATCCATAAAGTAGTGTATATGTATATATGTATATACGATATTTCAATGAATGAATTGACATTTTCAAATCATTGCAAACGTCATTCTAAAAATGTTGGAGAGACGTCAGTGAGGTGAAGTTTGCTCTTACGTGAGTCTATTTAGTGATATTTTTGCACATGATTTGTTCGAGTAAACAGATTTGTAAGGCTACTTATTGGTTGTTTATCAATTAATGCATCGTCAATGATCACGTAATTCAGACATAGTAATCATTAAGTTATTTTATGAATTGGTTTCGTCAGCAGCGTTGCCAGATCGGCGGATTTTTCAAGTCTACAAAAGGCCGTGAGGATTTATATGCGGTTTTCAAGATGTACCATGATCTTTTCCCCTAGCTTGCTTCCTTATCTCCTATTTTTCTCGTACCATCTCAATGGTTCTGATTCCGCGATATGGCAGTTTACATTTCCATATTTTATAGATATGTATATTTTGATCAAATAAATTTTATTTTGATCTAAAAGTACTACATTGTAGTAGAAACTACGTTAGTGAAAAACTCACGAAGAATCAATGTAGTGTGCGTTGGTGTATTATTGTGGAGCAAAAACTAGTTTTCGGCCCATAATTTCGATCTTTTTTTACGAATAGCTTCGCGCAAACTGCGCATAATGCTCAAATAGTATTTCTTGTTGACATTTTGGCCGGTCGGAAATAATTCGGAGCGATCGATAATCGAAGAAAAATGTCAACATAACGTTTATTTTTGACCTTCTCTGACGTGGTTTTTCAGGTTTCGGCTCACCTTTCCAACACTCACGCCAGTAATAAAACATATCAAGAAATCCTGGTAATCGGAAAACATTGTTTCACAGAGGTTAATGCGACGCTGTTTTTCGAAAAGATTTAGTGATTTCGGAACCTGGCGTGTTTTCACTGATCCTTCCGATATTCCACATTGCCAGTAAGATAAGTGAGTGAATTTGCATTTTAAAAGTGTCTACTTCATGTACTTAATATAATTTTGTGAATAAATGTCATAGCGAGAAAATTTATTGAGACAATATTGCTTTCTAAGTGTAAATATGAGTTAGAGGTTTTCATTTTTTTGGGAAAAAATAGGCTATTGTTTAATAACGTTTCCCACTTATATAGTATATGATAAAGGGTAATCCATTTTTAGGTTCAATACTTTTTTAAAGAAAAAACATAAACTTCTAATTTAATGGGGAATGTTTTTTATCATTATAAAGAACATCCTTTGTAATACGTCTCAGATGATCCATGTGTTGAGTTCAATTTTCGATGACTCGTTCGATCATTTTGACTGGTAACTGGCGAATGACACGCGTGATGTTTTGCTCCAAGACCTGAATCAAAGTGGGATTGTCCGGATATTCTTTAGACTTTACATATTCATACAGAAAAAAGTCTAATAGTGTGATATTACACGATCTTGGTGGCCAATCAACCCGCCCAAAACGTGAAATTATCTGCTCACCGAAGTGTTCTCTCAATAAATTCATTGATTGATGCGATGTGTGAGAAGTGGTGCCGTCTTGTTTCAATTTCAGGTATCAAATAGTCGATTATCATGATGCGATGAAGGTCGCCATTGACGGTTACGTTATCGACGGCATCATTTTTGAAGAAATGGTTCCAATGGCCCACAAATCACCCTAAACCGTTGTTTTTCTGGATGAAATGGCAGCTATTGACTTTCTTCAGGTTGCTCTTCGTCCCAAATGCGGCAATTTTACTTATTTACTTACCCAATGAGCTATAAATGGAACAAAATTTGGCTCGAAATCATCGGATCCTCTAGAAACTTTTCAAAAACGATGTCGCTTGGAAAGCGGCTTCAGTTCTTGTACAAGCTGTATTTTGTATGCTTTCAATTTAAGATCTCGACGTAAAAAGCGCTGGCGCCGAAACGACTCTCCACGGTCTTCGTGTACCCGCTCAGCTACGTTGCTATATTTTCTTCACTGCGTGCTGGACATGGTCTATTCGGTCGAATATTATTCAATAATAAATACTGGTTCTCAAGATGGCTGTTGCGAATAGTATGCTCAGTAGGCCGATTATGTTGACCAAAAGTTGATCGAAGCACGCGAAACACATTCTTTACAGAACGTGAATTTTCGAAATAAAGTTGAACGATTTGCAAACGTTGTTCTGAGGTAAGTCTTTCAATGATGAAATGCCAAACAATACTGAACAAAAATAACATGACAGCTTCACACGATTCACGCGTAATATGTCAATAAAAACTATTGAAAAAAGTGCCTCTGCTTGGATCCTCCGTTAGTATTCCAAAGGTTGCCTTTTAGAGTTATATAACTTTTACTTGAAATAAAGCTCAGCAATTTTTATGAAATTGCTAATATTTTGGGTTTTACATTTTGTACAATAAAACCGGCCTCATCTACCAAAGAGCCCGTCGAAAGCTGATTTCTCATTGGTCAGTCACAGCTGATCTGCATAGGGCATTGGCTAGACATCACCCACAAAACAAAGTCGAATGAAGTCAAACTTTCACATAGGTATCTCATACTCTCCAAAAGTTCCTGTCAAAAAACCAAAGGTTGCATGGGTTCATCCAGTGCTTGAAATTAACTATTTCTAGATACAAGAGAATTTCTAACCGAGTAAAAAAGACAAATGTCTAACTTGTCTGCTTGTTTGACAGTTATCACTCTTGGAAATTCCATTGTTCCAAATATACACCCGTTATGCTCACAAAAAGAATTGTGCTATTCCATGGTGTATATTATCTGTTCGATTGAATAATATATTGTGGGTGAATGACTCAAAACAAAGAATTCTTAATTTCCATTTTTACATACCAGCCTTTTTTGAATATATACTAATATATGCATAACTGTGTTATCACTTAAAATGTTTTTAATTATTTCCCCAAGTGTAATAATATAAGCATGCTTTGTTTTGTTTCGAACGAACGAAACCGTTAAAAAGTGACATAAATGATAACTTTTGGGCAAAATAACACCCACCTTTATTGATACCATTGAAATTTTGTTATTTCAATAATACAAATTTATACGTTGCAAAGGTGATTGAGGTGCGGTAAAAACATTCATGTTTTCTAGTAACTTACTCATAAAGTAGTAACATATTTGAAAACTTAAATAGTAGTTTAACAAGAGGCTCAGTTTCAAAGCACGCAGCTTTTGGTGGAAGGTAAAATTCGGGGGAACCGTACATTTAATTATGCAGACACCCGTACTTCGCCGAACTTGTCAGTACATAAAGTGCATTCGGCGATTTATACGATGAGTGAAAGTTTCATTGAATTTTGCGTGCCGAAACGTATAGAATGTTAGATAATTATTTGTTGCGAGCAAGGTATTTTTGATTGGTACAAATTATTCCAAGAGGGTTGAGAACGCGTTGGCGCGAACCCATTGGTGCTTAAGAATCGACGATTAACAGTCAGAGACTTTTTTCTGTATGAATATATAAAGTCTAAAGAATATCCGGACAATCCCGCTTCGATTCAGGTGTTGGAGCAAAACATCACGCGTGTCATTCGCCAGTTACCAGTCAAAATGATCGAACGAGTCATCGAAAATTGAACTCAACGCATGGATCATCTGAGACGTAGCCGCGGCCAACATTTGAAAGAGATAATTATCAAAAAAATTAATTCCAAAGGATGTTCTTTATAATGATAAAAAACATTCCCCATTAAATTAGAAGTTTCTGTTTTTTCTTTAAAAAAGTATTGAACCTAAAAATGGGTTACCCTTTATAATATACTATATAAGTGGGAAACGTTATTAAACAATAACCCCATTTTTCCCAAAATCTCACTCATATTTACACTTAGAAAGCAATATTGTCTCAATAAATTTTCTCGCTATGACATTAATTCACAAAATTATATTAATTACATGAAATAGACACTTTTAAAATGCAAATTCACTCACTTATATATGCATGTATGATTTTAGGTACATGAACAATATATACCTAGATATATGTATGTATGAATATCTGAAGTTTAACAGACGCTAAAAACACTCATCTTTTTGTCACCTAATATTGTAGAAGCAACTATTTCCTTACTTTTGTTTTATAGCGCACTCCGTTGCTTATCATTATACGCATATAAATACATATATACATATGATATATGTACATATGTTTTTATAAATTCCAACGAGTGCTTGCAATGCATCTTTATAAATGTCGTGTGTAATCAGTAAATTAGAATTAGTCTCTTGTCTCTGTAAATAATTTGTTTGAACGCTAGACTTTTCAAAGGGTAAGAGTATTTCATCTTTATGATGATAATATAAATTTCCATACAATCATACATAAATATATGATATAGTAAAGATTATTAAAATTATTTGTAAAGAATTTTATTGCAATCCATTGCAGCAAAATTACAAGCCTTGTAATTCATTTAAAATTTTATAGTGTTTACACTTTTGTTGTTGGAATCAAACAATGCATTTCCTTTATAATCTAAATTGAGTCTATAGATTATATATTTGTGAGTCTGTCGCCACTCAGCAAGCCATTTCTGTAATTAAAATCCATTAGTTGTTCTGAATTGAGGGTGATGTTAAAGGCCAGTAAATATTCCCTAAACAATTTTGTGGAATTAGTAGATCCTACTGCCGGTTCGTAATAGTAATTTGCACCAATTAAAGTGGGATAAGCCACGGTTGTGCGAAAAGTATGGGTCAGATTGTGAAAGAGGACAAGACGAATATACATATCATGTCCTCAAATAAACAGTCACCACATTCGTGAATTGGCTCACATTTTGCTGTTGACAGACATTTTCGTTTATCTTGGAACCAGCATCCAAACCAATAACAATATTAGCCTTGAAATCCAATGCAGAATAACACATTCCATTTGGTGCTACTTCAGACTGAGTAGTCAATTGAAAAGCCAAATCCTCCATCGACGAAGAAAGACCGAACTCTATAAGTCCCTCATTATTTCCGTCCTGCTACATGGTCCCGAGGCATTGACAATGATATCATCTGATGAGTCGGCCTTGGGAACGTTTCGAGAGAAAGATTTTTCGGAAGATTAAGGTCCTTTGCGCATTGGCAACACCGAATACCGCAGTCGATGGAACGTTGAGCTCTACGAGATATACGGCGACATTGATATTCAGCGAATCAAGAGACAGCGGCTGGCTAGGTCATGTTGTCCGGTTGAAGAAGGGCCTCTACTCCGTTGGTGATACTAGGTAGAGCAGGACCTGGCGGCACTTGGAATCTTGAATTGGCGCCAAATAGGCAAAAGTAGAAACGACTGGCGTGCTGTTGTTAACTCGGCTATAAATGCGTAAGCGGTATATGGAAAAAGTGTACCAAGGAACTTGGTTCTTTGTCGCGCTATTGAAAAACTACTACTGCTCTTTCTAGTACTTTTGCACAAGAAAGAAATAGTTTGAGGCTGACTTCTTTCTAAGAATATAAATATTAATTACGGTTCAAAACCAAAAGAAAAATTGCAACCCTGTTAACCTAAAAAATGGATCTAAAAGTATTGCACCAGCTCGAAATGCACGCAACCACTTCTACAAATTCCAAATAAATGAAATAAACGAATTGTTTACTGAGCGACATTTAATTGATTTTGAACTATTGCATTGTTTCCTTCACTCGCCAGCCTATTGGAAGTTCAAAATCAAATCGAGCGCCTTTGAAATATGATCGTTTGGGGCGCTTAGAAATGCTTTGTCGGCGCTTGTTGCGATAATTCTACAGCTTAGAGCGCATTGGGGGCGCTGCAAGTTCTCAGAGCATACAAAAACACATACATATATATATATACATATGTATGTATATAAATTAATATATACATATATTAAATATGACTCAATGGCATTCATATGTAACGCTTAGGCTTATAATATGTGCGTGTGTGTGTCTTTGCATGAATATCCGTGCGCATGCACCCCCACAGCGGGTTGTCATGTCAACATTTGAACTGTTATATGTTATGGTCACGTGCCTATGTCAATGCAAAAGGCAAACAGTTATGCATACATAACTACTTATGTGTGGTTGTGTGTGTGTCAGCAGCTTTGCGTAAATTTCAATAGTTAAAAACCGCTTAACGGTAACGCAACTAAATATTGAGCACAACCACAAGCGCAAATAAACATTGTTGGCTTCTCCTAGAGTTGGCAGCGGTAACAGCTTGAGCCAGCCCCAAACGCAGCACATACACACCCACAAACACACCCGTAGTCACAACAGCAAAGCAAACACAGCTATCTTCGTAAGCACTTGAACAGCCCCAAATCGGCGACTATTTCGCTAAGGTAAGTGCACACGCACACATATATTCCCATACATATGTATGTGTGTGTGTCTATGTGTGCTATCGCTGAAACGATTTTCGTTATCTTTTTATTTTGTAGAATACTTTCAAGCAGTAGAACATAGCCGCTTGACGCCGCACGACACCAGACGGACACCAAAAAGCCAACGAACCAATCGGCTGAAAATAAAACAACAACAGCAATTGGAAAACAGCCGGTAAACGGCGAAGTCTCTTCGCTGCTAAGCATTTGCAATTCATTCAGTTTGTGAATTGCCGCCAAACGGTCTGCAGCTGCCCGGAACCCAACTGGAGACAGGAACTCAGTACAAAAAATAAATCCCATTTTTTAAATATAAATACTCCATAATATAATTCAATACTCGTGTCAATTAATTGGCGACGTCGCGCTCGTGTTAACTATCAACGATTAGCAACGCTGACATTTAATTTGCCACTTAAAATTGGTGGCGTTTTTCTAACAAAAAAAAATAATAATAATAATAAAATAAATAAAAAGCAACACGTAAACGCATGCTAATATTTCCGGCGGTTAAGGTTAGCGTGTACGCCTACGTTTTAGCGTCGATAATATTTTTGGTTGTCTTCTCAATTGGATATTTAACATTTTCATATTTCTGATTTGTCGGTAGATATTCTTAGTAATTACTAATCACTCTGTTAAGCGCGCAATTAATAGCAACTAGTGCTAGCTAAATAATTGTTGTTGATAAACGTTGTTGATAAAGATGACAGCTAAAAATATACCAAGGCGCCAAGCAATCCCCGTGCTTTACACCAGAGGCACACACTACGATGTCGGTTTTGATATGGTGAGCTTGTAAAACTGTTATTATCATAGTAAAAATATAGAAATAGAGAGATAAAGTCAAAATGTTACAGTTAAATAGGCAATAAAACAAAATAGTATTTGCACTTTAAATTTGTGCTGTGAATACATTTTTTTTTGTGGAGAAATTCAGCTTCCTGTCTTCTTTATACAAATTTTCATAAAATTCTGGTAAATTTAAAATAAAAATTTTAAAAGTCCTTATGTTACGAAATTTTTATAAAAAAAAAATTGTATGGAAGTGATTTTACTAAATCAAAAAATAAATTTTTTTGAAATAAATTTTATAGGAAACTTTAAAAAAAATTATTATCTCCTAAAAAAATATAAAACTCATTAAGGTGATACAATTTTTTTTGAAATTAAAAAAGTGAAATTTAGCACTTTAAAACCCAAAAGTTTCAGAAGTAATATCTTTTGGAAAATTTATGAAAAATTACAATTTTGAAAGTTTTTATTTCAGAATTTTTTTTATAAAATTCAATAAAAGTGATCGTACGCTTTTAGTACATAAAAAATTAAATTTTTGAAAGTTTTAAGTTCAGAAAAATTGTATAAAAACAAATAAAAGTGAGCGAGAAGTTCCAGTACACTAAAAAACTTAATATTTGAAAGTTATAATCTCCCCTAAATGCGGAAAAATGCAAATTTTTAAAATTAATTACGAAAATTAAAAAAAAATCAATTTTTAAAAGATATAACTTAAGGAAAATTTTATAAAAATTAATTAAAATTTAGTACACTAAAAAACTTAATTTTTTAAAGTGCCATTTTTCGAAAATGCTAAAACAATAATAGTTGTGAAAGTTATTTTTTTACGAAAATAGGGAAAAAATCGTTTAAAATAATTTCAGAAAAATTATATAAAATTCAATAAAAGTGATTCGATTTTAGTACATAAAGAATTAAATTTTAGAAAGTTTTAAGTTTAGAAAAGTTGTATAAAAATTAATAAAATTGATCATAGAATTTTAGCAGACTGAAAAACTTAATTTTTGAAATTAAATATTTTTCGAAAATGCTAAAAAAATTTAAACTTTTGAAAGTTACTAATTTCCGAAAATTAAAAAAAAAATTAAATAATTTTTAAAAGTTATTATTTCACGAAAATTAAAAAAAAAACAATATTTGAAAAATTTTATAAAAATCATGATAATAAAATTTTGGTACCTTAAAAAATGTAATCTTTGAAAGAAAAAAATGTATTTTAGAAAGTAAATTTTTCAGAAATTTCATAAAAATTGTTCTAAGCGGTTTATCTTAGAAAATTACATTTTCTGAAATAAATTATTACAAAAAACTTTTATAAAATCCTTAAAAGTGATCATACCTTTTTTGCGCCTTAAAAAAACAAAATTTTGAAAGTTACTATTTGTTTTCAATAATAAAAAGCTGCAATTTTTGAAAAATTATTAATTTAGGAAATTTGAGCGATTCTTAAAAATTAAAAAACAATTTTTTTAAATTATAATTTTACGAAAAATTAATTAATCAATTTATAAAATCTTTAAAAGTGATTACACCTTTTTTGCTTTTTAAAAACCAAAATTTTGAAACTTACCATATTTTGAAAATATTAAAAAAAAACTGCAATTTTTGAAAATTATTGTTTTAAAAAATTATAGCAATCCTTGAAAGTTAAAAAAAATAAAAATTTTTGAAAGAATTAATTAAAAAGTTAAAACAATTTCATAAAAATACAATAATTTAAATAATAATAATGCTATTTTTAGTTCTAACAAAGAAAGGGTAGATTATTAAAGATTTAAGTGTAATGAGTTTGTCTTTTCTTTTGTATTTAAAATGAGTGGTTCTCTAAGTCGAGTTAAGACCAATTTTAATATTGTCAACAGATGGCACCACTAATTCGAGTTTCACCAAAAATTAATTAGCCCAATTATAGAACACATAAATATTAGATTATTTGAAAATATGCAAGTAAAGTACCCTGAATGTGTTTTATAGATGAAATTTTTTATTCATTCCTATGTTAGAAATAATTTAACCTACAATCCATAAAATTCTATTTGAGTCATTCAATTCAATGAACTTCAGTGAATTTTAACTACTTTTGGTTTACGCGGCATAAACTGGCTAACTAATGCAAATCTGCAAAAAAAAAAAAATAAAATTAAGCATATGTATTTACGTTCCTGTTTTCAAAAACTACGCCGAATATGCGAAGAAGACTATCACATGCCAGCAGTTATACAAATAGTACAGTTAGTAAATCAATAAACTTTCAACCGGTTTTAGTTATGCCATAAAAACAGCTTTTATTATAATTTCATTTCAAAAATAAAAAGCTTTATTTACTGCCTCCATAGATTAGAAAGAATGCAAATATTTGAAACGTGATAGCAATCACTTTTTTCTCATTCGTTAAGGGCTAAGTGTGAGCAAAAGCACTTTATTGTTCTGAGCTTATAGTGCAAAGTAAATGTGATTTAAGCTAAAAAAAAACTATAAATAAATATCATGCAACTCAACCGTGAGTGAGGTAATTTGAAAAACAATCAAAATTGTGTGAATAATTTAGTGACAAAGTAAAAAAATCCCCTTTAAGTTTACAACAAAAAATTATATAAATATGTTAATCGACTTAATTTAATTTTACTTTATAAATATTCCGTTGCATTATTAATTAGTTATTACCTGGCATGACATGAAAAAATGCGCATTATTCTAGCACAAGTTGTTAATTGTCTAATTAGTAGACTGATTTATTTAACACGAATTATGCTGTATTATCGGAGACGAGTTCGAAATTATTAGTATAATGAGTATCTATAAAATTCGTCATTTTCACACTGAAACATAGAAATATACTAATGATGCTATGTATCGAATTTGATTGAAATTGGTCAAATAGGTCCTGAGAGGTCTCGGGTGTAAGACTTTTATGGCTTTTGTTTAGGGATGGATTCACTTATTTTATCTTAAAACAAATTGTAACTTAACGCTTTTGTGTTCAAAAGTATCAAAAATGTTAATTCGCCTTTCTTTCTTATAATTCCTTTATTTAATTAAAATTAACACGAACCTTGGCCACCTATAACCACATGATTTGCATATTCTTTGTTTTAAAATGTACCCAATCCCAATGGTGAAAAAAAGTATTTAAAAATAATTTTATCCATGACCAGTTTTTCTAATCACTGCACCCATGAAAATTATTCTAACCGCTTTCAGTTTTAAAATGTCTCTGCAAATTAATATTATTGTAATAAATAAATATTAATAACTATCTTTGCAACTCGATTTATATATATAATTACTTTTACTTAACAACCTTTTACCATAAGTGTAACAATTTATACTCTGGTTATGCAATAAAAGCTAAAGAACCGACTAAAGAACGTGATTTATAATATATAATATGTTATATCTATTTATTAATATACATATAATATACTATATATATGTATATATATATATAAATGATGTGCATAAAATTAACAGGTGTCGCACCTACTTCGGGCTTGAATTTGTTTCAGTTATAATACTAATTGATATTTTCCTAGACAAAAGTCTTTCCATTAAAGCGGAAACTAAACACCTGTTCACTTAAATGTACATATGTATTATCTCATAGCTATTATTTACATAGTTGCTGGCCGTTAACTTATGTCACTTCAACTGTTAACAATCCCTTATTAAAAAAAAAATAAAAATGAATACCAAAGCGCATTAGGGTTGATAGTTGTATTGTTATATTATTTATATGAGAATTAAGAATTATAACGGGTGATCTAAGTAGAGGTATTTTTTTCTATAGCCTTTTTTTGACAGATCACGCGTAAGTCGTGTCAAGTGTCATATTATTTTTGCTCAGTATTGTTTGGCACTTCATCATGTAGAGACTGACGCCTGTTCAACGTTTACAAATCGTTCAACATTATTACGAAAGTTCATTTTCTGTAAATAATGGGTTTCGCGATCGCGGCTCAACTTATGGTCAACATAATTGGTCTACTGAGAGTACTATTCGCAACACCATCACCCAACTTGAGACCCAGCATTCATTATTGGATAATATTCGACCGAATAGACCACGTCACCGAAAATTTAAATGAAAAAGTATAGCAGTCGTAACTGAGACTGTACTCGAAGACGGGCGAGAGTCGATTCGGCGCCGTTCGCAGCAACTCGGGCTGACGAATGGAACGACTTGGCGCATTTTACGACGAGATCTTAAATTGAAAGGATACAAAATACAGTTTGTGCAAGAACCGAAGCCGCTCGACCTTCCCTAGCGACATCGCTTCGCTCTATATGCTCTTGAAAAGTTCCAACAAGACCGGATGCTTTCGAGCCAAATTTCGTTGTTTAGCGATGAGACCCATTTCTGGCTCAATAGGTATGTAAAAAAACAAACTTGCCACACGAGGAGCAACCATTTCATTCAGAAAAAACAAAGTTTTGGTACGGTTTGTGGGTCTGTGGAATCATCGGTCCATATTTCTTCAAAAATGATGCCGGTGAGAAGATCACCATCAATGGCGATCGTTATCGCACCATGATAACCGACTATAGGATGCCTGAAATGGAAATTTTGTTTTTTGTACATTTCAAAATACAAATCAAAATATATTAAAAAATTAAAATTATTGAATTTTGTTGTCGCATAAAAAAATTTTCCTAAAAAGTGGTAAAACGTATACGTTCACATGATAGTACCCCCTTAATTAATAATATATTATTTTTTCATTTATAAAAACTACGGATTCCGAAGAGAACCGTTTGGTTTTTTGGGATCAGAAAAATTTTTCACTAGAAATTTCTGTTTTCCATCTTATTTTTTTATTAGACTTTTATTATCTGTAAGATTTTTTTTTTACATTTACAGATAATTTATTGCCTTTAATTAAAAAATAATTTAAAAATTCTCTTCTCAGGTTTTTTTTATAAAGATAAAATATTGAAAAATTAAAATTTTTATAACTTTTCGTTAAACGGAATCTAAGTGATTGGAGCAACTTTAACTCAAATCCAAATAAATTTGTGGTTTTTTTGTTTAAATTACAGTTAAACAGTTTTTTTATTTCTAGTCTTATGTTCATTGTATCTCAAGAAATCCACTCGGTGAAGAGTTTATGAACGAACACTTGAATATGAGGAACTCTTAATGAATTGAAAAGTTAAGTGGCTTAACAAAATCGATCGTGTTGATCACGTAATAGAGTTTTGCTTGCAATACAATTATATTGAGAAATCCCTAAATCAGTTCAATTTTTTTCGATTTAATTTTTTATCCACCCTAAACTACTTATATTATCTATCCAATCACGTGCATATGACTTTTTTTAATTTTAAAGGTTTATGCTTAAAGAATATTCTAGCAACTTCCAAGAAAGTCAAAATTATTAGCTCCAGCTGTCTATTTACTGTTAGTGCTGACAGTTCGGT
The DNA here is from genome assembly GCF_024586455.1 of Bactrocera neohumeralis. Taxonomy (NCBI): domain Eukaryota; kingdom Metazoa; phylum Arthropoda; class Insecta; order Diptera; family Tephritidae; genus Bactrocera; species Bactrocera neohumeralis. The sequence goes on along the minus strand of NC_065922.1, from coordinate 10,921,186 downwards.
AGCAATCGCTTTTCCATGGAACACGAACGGCATCAAGACAATCATGATTTTAAAGTAAATCAAATCAAATGTCCGGGGGGCTCAAAATATATAAATAATTTGTTGTTGTTCTTGTCGGAAAACGTGAATTATAGCATGCCATGTTCGCAAACAACAGTGCACCGCTATATACAGACACACACAAACACTTTTGCACTAATTTAATCAATTTATTAAGGACTTATTGCAGCAACAAACATTTGTAAACGACCAAATGTTAAGCGTTTAAACCTTTAACAATGAATTTGTCACGACAAACCGAAGAAATATTTTAATAAACTATAAAAATAAGTAAAGTAAATGGCAAAGCAATTAAATATGTAAATATTTTAATTGAATACAGCCGACAGTCTACCGGTTGCAGTTGAACCAAACCCAAAAAATGCCAACGTACATACATACATGTATATGTAAGTGCTTGCGAATGTGCAACTTTGTCGTGAGCCAAATGGAAGTGTTATTTGATCTTAGTCACTCAAATAAATCAGTGAAATGTCTGTACGTAAATATATCATAATATATATATTATAGAAGCAAAGAAATGTTTGAAGGAAAAACGAATAAGAATATTTAACATTTATCGCGCAATCATAAGAGAGAGGCTACGCCTTGTATTTGCAATTATCTATATGTGTGCATATATATGAATATTTGAACATGGGAATTTCATTTTTGTATTAATTACTGAAATAAAATAATTTTGACTATCTTGATTGTTGAATAGTAAAATTTACAAAATTTTATTAAAATACTTGTATATTAATTTTAATAGTAATTTTCTTTCTCTAATAACAACTTTGATTATTTAGATTTTATATATAAAATAATATAATCAAGATATTCTCAATATTTTTATTATATTGTTTATTCTTAGAAATAAACTATGTATGCTGTAATAATTTTTGCGCAAGTGTTTTATTATGTCTACGCCATCGCACTGATGTTCACCAGGGCGTATGAGTAATGCCTGCATATGAGCGGTATCTCCACTGGCTCTCAAACAAATATAAAGCGCCTTAAAACTTCTTAGTTATATTTATACAGCTTAAGTTTTGGAAAAAAATAAAAAATTCTAATTTCTATTAATTTCAAATAATTTGAGAAATCTAAAACTGCGGTATTCGGTGATTGCGTTTGTTTATTTGATAGAAATTGCAAAGACGTGTGAGCGTTAAAATTACTCAAAATATAAGTTATTACTTTCATTTTTGTTAATATGCCTCCCTTAAAAATATTTCTGCATTTAGCATACCACTCGATATCCAAAATATATCAGCACTATATGTATGTATATTGAAGTTGGTTAGGTTAGGTAAACAGGCAGGCCAGGAATACCTCACTTGTACAGCTAGAGCCGTCTGTACGTTGTGATACCAAGAAGTCTTAAGAGTAGATCAAAAATACGTCTTGAGCTCATAAATTTATTGAGGTAACCAATTCGCTTGATTTGTAGAAGGTATGACAATCAAAATGCGTCAAACTTAGTCTGGCGGAAGTTGGAATGTGGATATTTATTTGATTACAATTTTTCTCTTAACTAAAATTAAAGTACTTATAAGGATAAGAATTTAATTTTAAAAGATTTTTAAAGTTTTTTTCTTTGTACCAGAATATAAGCTTTTAAATTTTTATGTACTTATATAGATATTATTCCTATCTTCACTTATATAAATAATATTAATTATATACAAAAATATTTTCTTTTTATTTTTAAAAAATCATATAAAAAATATTTACCTACCTTTTATTTTTACAGGGTAGAACCTTCGCCTCGATTATTAAGAGCTTTTTACAACTTTGCAATCCATTAAATGAGTCATATTTACCACTTTACAATAAGGATGAAGGCAGTAAGTATTTATGTAAATAAGTTTTATATATTTATTTCGTTCGGGTTTTTATTTAGAAAAATACTTTAGAGAGTAAAACAATTAGATTACTTACACAAACAAATATTAGTTATAAAAATTGTTTCGAAAAAAATTAATAACTTTTGGTAATTTTTTAAAATAATTAAATTTTAATTAATTGTTTACATATTTTAAAAATTTAAATCAAAATTCTAATAATTTTGCAAAAATATTTCAGGAAAAGTTTACAACGAAACACTGGAGAGTGTTAAGAAGTCTTTTCCACAATACATCAGAGAACTGGAGGGCATAGCTGATGGTGCACAAGTGGAGTTTCACAAGGTTAGTGAAGAACGGCGTTGAGGGAAATCTAGGATCTAAGAACTTATAGCGAAAGTAACTTTTTGAGATTTACACAAAAATTTATGTGTAAGGAACAGCAAGGTTTTATTTGTATTTTTTTTCTAATTCTTATATAAAAATTTTAATAGGAAATATAATATTCACGAAGAACGCGTGAGTAATTTTTTTTTAATTCCTTAACTTTCCCTTAACTTCACTTTTCTATTCAAATCTCTTGGCACATATTGAAGAAAGACATATCGTCACCTAAAATGCAAAATAACGTAAAAACATTTTCGGAAATTTACAGGTGAATGAATAAAACACGATATAAAATGGAACATGAGTGAAACAAAATTTAAATATTGATTAAAACTAGGTTATATCTGATAGCAGAACCTTAAACTGTTGGACATATGTACTTATATGTACATATGTAATTTAAAGTAATGAATCGTAATTAATGAAATACTTAATTTCGAATTTTTTGCTCATACGTTGTTTTGCATTTTAGGTGACGAAAAATGTTCACTTATTTGTACGCATATGCACATTTTCATAAAAAGTCGTCGATAACATTTTCAGCATTCAAAATCAATCAACTGACGTTTTATTGACGTTTAACATGAATATTGTCACGTTTGACAAAAAGATAACAAACTGGTTTAAAGTATTCATTCGCGTAATTTACACCGGTGAACAAAAAAGTTTTTGGTTTCTATTTTCATACTCAAATATTGATTATAGATATTAAAAAACAATGCAATTTTTGTTTTTGTCTCTTGAAGTTTGCTTTTTTTCATTTTTTTCTCTTAAAATTTGCTTTTGGCTAATACGAATGTGTCTGTGTCTGATTTGCCCAAACAAACTTAAATAAATACGAACGGTCTAAAAATCAAACCAAACAGTAAAATTTTAATAAAAAAAAAAGAAAAAACGTTAACTTTGGCTGCACCGTAGCTAATATACCCTTCACAGGAGCATTTCCTTTAGTTACTATGTGTTCAGTTTGTATGGAAGCTATATGCTATAGTAATCCGATCTGAAAAATTTTTTCGGAGATTATATTATTACCTGAAACATGTCAAATTTCGTGAAGATACCACGTCAAATGCGAAAGTTTTCCATACAAGCCCTTGATTCCGATCGTTCGGTTTGTATGGCAGCTATATGTTATAGTGTTCAGATATCGACAGTTCCTAATAAGCAGCTTCTTGAAGAGAAAATTGTGATTGCAAAATTTCAAAATGATATCTTAAAAACTGAGGGACTAGTTCGTATATATACAGACAGACGGACATAGCTAAATCGACTCAGCTCAACATACTGATCATTTATATATGTATATATTTTATTGGGTCTCTGACGCTTCCTTCTGGGTGTTACAAACTTCAAGGCAAACTTAATATACCCTATTCAGGGTATAATAAATTCTGAAATTTAACATGCAGTCTCTAAAACATATTTATTCGCAAACTCTTCATAAAAGCAACAGATGACATCAATTAATCTAGTTGCCTTAATTGGCTATCAGCTTAGAAATGCATTTCATTTATTATTTTTAACAATATTCGATATTATAAGTATAAGGCAATAACTTAATTGATGTGTTTTTGAAAAAAGAAATCTTCGGCCTAGTTTAATTACAGACAAATGACTAGAAATTCAAATACGCAAATGCAAGGATTTTTTTTCAATTTTTATTTTATAAAAATATTTAATAATCACAAAATGTTTATTTTTGTTATTATTATTGTATTAAGCAAAAACACGAAGACAAAAATGTTAAATTCTTAATACTCTTAAGTAAAAGAAGAATAGACATTGTGACAAAAAGTATCCGGAAATTGTACTTTAAATTCTCCGGGTAAATGATATGACGAATAAATGTATTTTGCTAAATTGTTTTTTTTTTCAAAAAGAGTACGATTGTGACCGAATTTAAAGCCAAAAACGCAATGAATTTCATCGATGAACCACCGTATTCACCACATTTGGCTCTGTGTAATTCTTTTTGTTCCTAAAACTGAAATTGCTGCTCCGTGGAACGCGTTACCCGTTTTCAGTCGATCAAAAAGATAAAACAAAATTCGCTGAAGGAGCTAAAGGTCATCACAAAGAGTGCTTATGAAAAGTGTTTCAAGGACTGGAAAATCGTTGGCATAAGTGTGGGAATTACTTTGAAGACGACAAAATAAATATTGATGAATAATTAGATATTTTGCGTTTTTTTTACAATTTCCGTGTACTTTTTTGTATATGTATGGTTTTATTTTTTTTTTAAAACTCTCTTTGAAATGTAGAAAACCATTTAGATAACTAAGTTTGAATTTTTTTCTGTACATTTCGTAATTTTATGTAGGAAGTTCGGTAGTCAGTCATACCGACTGATTTACAAAGCGCTTTTTTGTGTCTAAAATATTACACTTTGTACAATATAAGTATAAAACTTTGGGAAGACTAGAAGCGAGCCTGACAGCTAACAATACATTTAAAAGTTTTGTCAACTGAGGCACCCGTAGTACACAAGTAAACTCGAAGACCTTACAGATAATGATAAATGCTTTGAAAACAAGTCAACAATCTAATTGAGAAATCGAGTGATAACATATAAAGTATTTTTCAAAATCCGATCTCACTACTACAGCAATGTAATGAAATTTGCTATGGAATACAGGTGGTATGAGTAATTTTTTGCGATACTTGCATTTTTATACCCTACAACCCAGAAGGAAACATCGCGAATATATATATAAATGATCAATAATAATTGAGTCCATTTGGCCATGTCCGTGTGTCTATGTGTCTGTATATACCCGAATTTTGATATTACTGTCCAAGGCAACGCTAAAATCTTCGAACAAATTGTTCAGATCGAACCAATATTACATTAAGCTTATATACAAACTGACCGATGTTAATTAAAATCAAAATAGAGTATGCGAAGTAATTTATTTATGATTTTTACTAACAATTAAGAGAAGGAAATACATCACTATAGCGTTCGCATTTGTTGAAAAAATAACAAAAATTATTAAAATTGCTGCTTTATACATCTTTTGTCATAGAATAGTTAAAGTTTTTGTGTGGGTTTACCGTAATAAGCAATTTTATTTAGAATCTGTTTCATTATTGAAACTGACAATAACTAATTATGTTGACAAAAGCAATAATATCGAAGTAAAATGAAATTAATTTTACTTAAATCAAGGTGAGGTCAATTAAACTGAAAGGGAAGGTTTTTTAAGATGTGAAAATTTTTATTTACTTTCAAGAGCTACGCTACGAGTAAATGGGAATATGTGCTTCTGAATATTCATAATTAGACAATTCGAAAAATTCCGATTCATAAGTCATTAAAATTCCATTATGAATTTCTAAAAACATTGTGATTATAATGAGAACAACATACCCACTTGAATTCAAACGTAAATAGTTTTACGCGCATTCCGTATACATACATACTTACATGCATACATATTTAGATGGCAAAATATGTATTTTAATATAGATATAGTCGCACTCATTTGCCGCACATAAGTACACCCATTCATTGATACACTCACATACATACCTACATATTTACAGGCATTTGCCACATAACCGCCACGATCGTCATTGCACATGTTCTTAATCAGCTAAAATGCACAAATCGAAATGCAATTACATAAGTCAAGGGAAAACTGTAGCATTGCTTTGTCGTATCTAATGAGTTCAGTGCGAGTTGGTTGTTGCTGTTGTTAACGGTTTGCACCGCGACCAAAAGCTAACCAAATCTAATTAAGAATCAGTGGCACAAATTTACATGCATGCAACACGCAGCACGGCCTAATATGTAACTGTTTAAACACGGGCTTATACAGACATGCGCCGTTGTATGTACAATAGGTGGGTACACATTGTTGCCCATTATATACATTTGTAACTGTAAAAACCTAAATTGGAATGTTCCACACCGCTTGTGTTATGACCATACAGCACGCCACAAAAGTAAAGTCCGAAAAAATGCTGCCGGCATTGCCTCGGTTGTTGGCAAAGGACAAGGATTTACACGATTACGCATACATTGGCGTGTGTGTGTGTGTAATTAAATTTTAAATACATTAAACATATATACAACAAAATCATACTTAGTTTGAACGCCAACATACGGACGCCGATCTGAATCGGAAAAGCTGGCAAGGTCGAAAAATCAAAGAAATAATGAAGATATTTATTTCTAATATACATAAATGCGCACTTTGATATAGCAATTAAAGCATAATGTCATTACAATTACACTGCGATTATCAGCGTGATATATTGCACAAGTTCTTTCTGCACTCTTGTAATCTGCAATTCAATAACAATTTTTTGTAATATTTAGTATTTAACTCTAATTGTGGTACTAACAATGTCTGTCCCACATTTGTTGTACGATAATCGTAACGATGTGTTAAAATGAGTATCATTAAGAAGCCAATAAAAATAACATACTACAAAGCACGCAGTTAACACTCATATTTAACGGTTCTTAGTTTTCAATTTGCGCGTAATCTAATTGAAAACAATTACTGCACGCATTAGGGTAATTAACTGCATAGAAGAGCGGTTAGTAATTACTAAATGTGATATTTTGTATGCATTTGAATGTTGCTTTATAGATATGAAATATATTTATACACACACATATGTATGTATGTAATTGAAACCCACCGGTAATTCACAATTTTTGCCTACCCTGTAGGAAATTTTATACTGTGTATGTAAATCATATTATAACTTCAATGCCGCTGCTTTTTTAGAAAAAGTTATTACCAACGCAAAATTTATGCATTCTTTTCATTCCCAGGCGGTCTTTATCTGACAATAAACAAGAAAAAATGTTAACTTTGGCTGCACCGAAGCTATAATACTTCCTCTTCTATAAGCTGCTTTTAGGGCATAAAGTGTATAAAAAATCGTTTTCTTCAACTTGATCGGTTAGTTTGAATGGCAGCTTGATGCTAAAGTCGTCCGATCTAAACAAGATTTTCGACGAACGCTACAATCTGAGATTATAATCTAATCCAAATGTCGTGACGACAAAAACAATGTTTTCTAAGTACCAGGTCTCGAGTTGGCGGCAGTTCCCGATAAATAAGTAACTTCTTGATGAGAAAAGGACGTACGCAAAATTTCTGGTCGATATTTTAAAAAGTGACATTCGCATATATATAGACGGACAGACAGACGGTCATGACTAAATCGACTCAGCTCGTCACGCTGATCATTTATGTACCAGTATATACTTTATAGAACCTTTCGCTCGAAAACTATTAGCGCTGACTCGTCATATGTTTTCATGCCTCTCCACCATATAGCAGGACGGGGATATGAGTAAGTTGTAGAATTTGATCTTTGCTCGCCGAGAGAGGACTTCACTTCTCAATTGCCTACTCAGTCCGAAGTATATGGCAATAGTTATTCTGCGTTAGACTTCGAGGCTGACGTTGTTGTTGCTGTTAATGCTGGTTCCAAGATAGACAAAATTATCTGCGACTTCAAAGTTATGACTGTTAACACGTAACCTTTGAACCAAGTAGCGAATGCGACTACTGTTTGTTTGATGACAGGAGATATTTCGTCTTGTCTTCGTTCACAACCAGATCCATTTGCTTCGCTTCTTTATCTAGTCTGGAGAAAGCAGAACTAACGGCGAGGATGTTAAGGCCAATGACATAAATATCATCGACAGCTGGTGTACGTCTCTGTACACTCTTATGAAAGATTGTGCCTTCTCGATTCAGCTAGATTCAGGGAGTCGCGGCTTGTCTGAAACTTCGTGTGGTATCGAACGGCTAGAAAAGGTACTCCCCGATCCTGACGGATCTTTCGGTATTTTTAATCTAATCCTGGAGAAAATAATGGGTTGTCAAAAAAGTCTTGCGGTATTTTTATTGAATTTTTTTTGTTATTGAAATTGAAATGAATTTTTGATGACTCATGCCCAGCTCTTGACCGATACTACGCTGCTACTATGCGAATTTTTTATCGCAATTTTCGACGACAGGCCTTCCGGAGCGTGGCGCATCTTCGACCACCTCTACACCAGAACGAAAACGTTGAAACCATAGTTGTGCGGTGGATACGGAAACTGTATCGGGTCCATAAACTGCACAAATTTTATTGGCGGCTTAAGATGCATTTTTGCCTTTATCGTAGTAGTACTGTAAAATATGCAGTATTTTCTATTTATTTTGCTCCATGTTTGCGACGCTATAACTCACGAACGACTTAAAAGAAACGACAATCAATCAAACACGTGTTAGCGCGGGAAATGAGCTTTCCAAAAAGGTATAGCAGGACCTGATGCGACGAATAAAACTAGAACTACGCGCTTTCAGCGCCAACTAGCGAAAATACCGCAAGACTTTTTTGACAACCTAATATATCGAGCGGTAGATCTGAATAGAGAAGGTACAATCTTCTACAAGAGTGTAAAACTGCTGATTTTTTTCACTGAGTATACCTACGATCAATTTCGATAATACTCCATAGCAACCCTCATTACGTTAAGCGAAGATGCTCACATATTTTTAAATATTTCACCTGCTCAACATATGCATTAATCTCGAAAAAAGTTTTCCTATAATAACCGGCTTTACATTCGAGCCCAAGTGCTTGTTAGGAAAAATATTGGTCTCTAAAGCCCCTATCAAAGCGAGGACATTCAGCTAAATAATTTGAAAACGAAAAAAGGTCATATCTTTACTGCTCCTCCTCTTTGATTGATCCTGCCTGATTGAGTTTAAGACACCTTGGCACTCGTTACTTTAGTCACCTCGGTCGACCAGCATTCATAGATTAGTGATGGATGCAAAGAAGTTCTGTCAATATTCAAGGGTTTCTGCTCTAGGAACGACTGGTTTGCAACTAAATGATCTTACAGTTGGGCATCAGACACAAGTCCTAAAATAACTGACCAAAAACTAATATTGTATTTTAGCTGCACATATTTATGCCAATGATATTTAAGAGAAGAGCACTTTAATTTTGTCGAAAAAACATTACCAAACAATATTTTATAAAAGAACCAGATTTTGTTAAGAAAATGTAAGGATAATGTTTTTATTGAGGAGTCCCTATTAACTGGAACATAGCAAAAATTTTTTTTTGTGAATTGCAGTTGTCTAATTTTGGCTAACTTTTTGATTACTCATTCAATTAACCAAAATAATGACTTAGGCCTAAGGAGGCAGTCGTTTGTATGCGCTTAATAGATACAAACTTGACACTGACGGGAGAGATTGGTTCCTTGTTGGTAGGTTTAGACTTTTTCAAAATCAAAATAACTTAAAAAAATATAAAAAATATACCATTAATGAGTTTTCAACAATTTTTTTCTCAGAACCGATTTTTTTATTTTTCTAATTGCATACCAAAATTCCTTCCACCATTTTTCTATGCTAAATATTATTCAAGTTTTCTGTAATATCAGTGTAAAGTTGTTGTTTTCTCATATTTTTTGCTTATTAAACATGCACCGATCAATATCATTAACATTGAAACGCAATTGTTTTCGCGACATGCTCATTGCAGTTACTAAATTTAGATATTTCCACAAAGCTTAGGAACTTAAGAGTTAACCGAATGAAAATTGGTCTATCGAAGGCGAAGTGCATATAAGCACTTACCTTCACATACCCACATAAATATATTCATATGTACATATGTATGTATAATGATGTAGTGCTGTAATGTAAGCGGCTTCCACACAAGTGTATCTCATTTCATCCATAAATGCAATCACGTGCCGCTGTTGGCATCGTTAAATAAAAAAGCGTGTGCAACAATTTAGAATCACGCCAATGTAATTTAACAAATAAATACGTATGTAATGTACATAAATACCATAATCGTAATCATTATGCGGCCGCCGCTTAAATGTCATTATTAGCGGCTCGTGTTACCAATCAATTAATCGATTAAAAATTCATCTCTGCAATTAGATACATTGTTGCTAAATTATAATCTGCAAATATGTGCATAAAGGTTTCAAATGTTTTTCATATTTAAGTAGAGACGAAATAGGTACTAGTTCCGCTCTAAAAAATCGTCAAGATAATTAAGTGGGTATTTAGCGATTAAATCGATTAAAAAATTGAAAATTCTACAGAAAGAAAAACGTTATGAAGGGGCTGCTCTCTACAAGCAACAGAGGAGTTAGGACTAAGCAAATCAAAATTTCTAAATTTTGAATTTAAAGTGGAGTCTAGGCGAAAAGCCGGGTCTTAACTTAAAAAAGTTCTGCCTTTGAGGATGTATTCCTTCCTAACCTTGAGATTGTCATATACCAGCTCTCAAAAACTTAAATTTTGTCAAATTCTAAAACTATGGTGAAAAACTTTGCGGTTCGCTTTATAATATAGACTTAGACTTACGACGTTACTTTAAGAATGGTAAGGACCGCTTGCCCGAAAATGGTGCGGTTATTTAGCCATGAAATCAACAAATCTCACACACCCATTAAAACTACATTGTAAAGAGATTGTTGTAGGTGAATGCATAGATAGATAGAAAATATTTGAGGTTTTGCCCTGCGATCAAGATCACCTGTTCTGGAGTTTCCTATTCCATGTCGCAAAACCGGAGGTTTGCTCATGATACTATGCCCATGTTGGATAAATGCTTCCTGAGCCTGCAGTACTGTATAGAATGCGACAAGGCGACGGAATTTGTCTCGGGGTTGATCATATCTCTAAACATTGCCAGATTGGAACCTTCCAGTAGTAGCTTGGTGTGGCGCATTTCTGTTGCCTAGTGCCAGTGCCGTGCTTTCTCCACTCTCTCCTCCGTGCGGAGCAACTCCTTTATGGTGTGGGATCCCACTGCAATGCATGGTTTTGGCTCCATCATCCTGGAAGCCGCCGCAGAGCGGGCTAGCTCGTCAGCCAGCTTATTATGGAATACCAGATCAGGTGTACACGGTTGCAAACTGATAGACGGTTCAGCCTTCCTATACACTCCTCCAGTAATAACGATTTGACCCCATAAGCTGAGATCACTTTTAGTGCCGCTTAACTATCGCTAAGTATAGCGATTTGCTGGTTGCGAAAGTTGCGTTGAAGATTGATTTCTGCACACTGACTTATAGCAAAGACTTCTGCTTGAAATATGCTCGGAAAAGATTCCATTGGTATGGATAGTTTGATATGCGGTTCCGCTATATAGTGATGCCCCTCAGTAGTGGGTTGAGAATGGAATCACTCCACTCCGCCAAGTGAGATTCTTTCATTCGATTCTTCCAATGCGATTTCAAGGTAGGTATTAAACTAGGATATTACCGCTTAATTTTCTAACGAGTGTGGTCTAAGAACAGGGAATAAGTCAACTTTTTCCGAAACAACTAACTTGACTTGGAAGAATTCTTTTTGGTAACATTTATTATAATATTTTATTAACAAATAAGATCTTTTAAATCGGATATTTTATCAGAATAGAATACTTACTGATAAATTTGTAAGGTTATTTTGTTGAAAACTGTTTAAGATTAATGTCAAATGCAGCTTTGGGAATTAAAATTTATACTCTAGAACTGAAGATTAAGATTTTGCAGCATTTTTTGCATTTTCTGAGAAAATGTGTATTTGTTTTATACCAGAAAGTATGGACTTCCACACACATAAAGCCTACTGAGTTTTTCAAAAAAAATTGATATTCTGACTTGAGATTTTTTATTGAAAATTACTACTTTTTTCGATATTAGTTCAATATAAGTAGATTTAATAAATATTAAAAAAAAAAAATACAGTGTGTTTGAGTCATAAGAATGTAAGTTTCCACCAAGTTTCCCGGACGAAATTTTTATTTTTATTTTGTACTCAAAAATTTGGTTATGTGCATTTTTCACATAAATTTTGAGGTTATGTGAAAAAAGTATTTTTACAGAAGTTATAGATCTTTTTATTACCTACAACTTTTCCATATAACTTTTTTCTATAGGACTCGTAATTTCGCTGGAAATTTAGATAAACCAGTCCCAACCCTTAAAAATTCTACCAGGCCCCTCACCTATCTTAGATTGCCCGAAAAATATTTTCCCTTAATGTTTGTTATTTTAGCTTTCGTTTCCGTTGGGTTTCAATCTACTATAAATTTCATTTGTTTTTATCATTGTTAAAAACTTCTACATAGTCCCTGACTAATATTTTCAATTTTACTACTACTACTATTTTTAAGTCAACAAGAAGAAACAAGTTGTGTTGGCCTGACCAAGAAAAAGCTCAACCATGAAAAAGAAGTACAAATTACTATTTTCGACAAATATCGAACGCGCGCATGCGAGTAGATAAATTACTGCATTCAGCTGTCCCCCTAGTGGTCAATATTGCAGCCTTGATACTGTTTCGAGTGCGAACTTTTTGGTTTAACATTGAAAAGTGACGCCACGCAAAACTACAAAACTCAGTTACTTAGTCGACTAAGTAGCTAATTATAAATAAAATTTATTGCTTTTGGTAAAGCTTATAATTAAAATGCTGTCAAATCGTAGATGCAGACAGACATTCCTTAGCTACGAATGCACGCCGAGCGGTAGCCACACAAATGCTACAATTCCTTAGTTACCGTTATACAGCTGCTGGTTAATTTGCCACCAGCATTATCTGAATGGAAGTTGCACAATCGTTTGGCTATCAAATTTTGATTTAGATATTTGCTCAAAAACAACTTAGAATCCAAACACTATAAGAAAAATATTTGTGCAACATAGACAAAAGTATTTGTTTGGCATAAGTTTTGTATTAAATGCTTGTTTTTGTTATGCGACTAGGTAGCAATAAACATGTTTCTATGAATAAGAAATCAATACTTAAATAGCGCCAATGATTCAGAATTGTGCATACATTTATTTCCATATGACCCTCACCTTCTTCACACCAAGCTAAAATATTTTATTCAAATCCATTCAGTCGAAACCGCACTCCTCGTAACGTCAATGAATGCTTCCTTATAAAGGTTTTTTTTTAAGAAAAAAACACAGAAACTTCAAATTTAACGGGGAATGTTTATTATCATTCGAAAGAACATTCTTTTGTATTTATTTTCTGAAGATTATCTTTTTCAAATGTTGGCCGCGGCTACATCTCAGATCCGTTGAGTCCAGCTTTAGATGAATCGTTCGAGCATTTCGACTGGTATCGGACGAATTGCACGTATGAGCTCGCGTGATGTTTTGTTACAAGGTCTGAATTGAAACGGAATTGCGCGCATAGACTTCAGACTTTATATATCCCCACAGGAAAAGTTTAACGGCGACCCAAAACGCGAAATTATCTGCTCACCGAAGTATTCACTCAATAAATCCATTGATGGATGTGATGTGTGTAAAGAGGTGCCGTCTTGTAGAAACCAAATGTCGCCGAGATCATAAGCTTTAATTTCAGATATAAATCATTTTTGAACAAATATGGACTTATGATTCCAGTGGCCCACAAACCACACCAAACCATAGTTTTTTCTAGATGAAATGGCACTCTTGAACCTCTTCAGGTTGCTCTTCGTCCCAAATGCGGCAATTTTGTTTGTTTACATACCCATTGAGCCATAAATGGGCCTCATCGCTGAACAAAATCTAAGATTTTGCGAATCGCAGGCAGAAAAAAATGATCTACATTAACGACGAGAGAAAATATATAAGATCATCATGTCGATTTGCGATCACACCATGTCTTTGGTGATATCTTGTGTTAATAATATTTTGTGTTTACAAGTAATTATTTCAAATAGGAAATATTTATAGACGATCGTCTATCTTTTCATAAAGTCCATCAGCCGTTATAAGTTTCCTTACAGCGTGTACGTCCCTCTGGAGGAAAAAAGCCTACGAGTGGTACAAAGCCTTCAAAGGCGGTGGAGAGATCGTTGAACACATGCTTCGTTCTGGACTCTTAAACTGATGAAAATATTCAAAAAGTGAAGGATATGGTGCTTGAAAATCATCAGGCAAGTATTAGAGATATAACAAGAGAACTCGATATTTGTCGCAAGTCCAGTCGAATGATTTTGATGGATATTATAGGTATGAAACGCCAACTTGCATTGCTCTTTCCGATAAAGCTGAATTTTTTCAATAAGAGTACCGTAGACAAGTCGCTTTGGACTTGCTTGAACGTCCGAATTCCGATCCCTCATTCATGGAGAGTATTATAACCGTCGATGAGACATATGTAGGTTTATGAGTTTGACATGCAAACAAGTCAACAATCTTCGGATTGGAGGCGAAACTTAAAGTCCGCTCAAAAATAAAGGTGATCATTGTTTTTCGATATTCGAGGGACAGTCGGTCAATAAAGAGTTCTATTTGGCCGTATTGATGATAATGCACCATCACATCCCTCCATGATTGTGACCGAATTTAAAGCCAAAAAAATGTAATGAATAGCATCGTTCAACCACCATATTCACTAGATTTAGCTTCGTGTGATTTTTTCTTGTTCTCCAAACTGAAATTGCCCCTCCGTGGAACCCGTTTTCAGACGATCGGAGAGAAAAAACAAAATTCGCTGAAGAAGCTGAAGGCCATCCCAAAAAGTACTTATGAAAAGTGTTTCAAGGACTGGAAAAATCATTTGCATAACTGTATTATATACTTGTGCGGATTAATTTTAAGACGACAAAATAAATATTGATTAATAATTAAATATTCTTCGTTTTATTTACAACTTTCGTATACTTTTTTGTACCCACAATGTATATCGTACATCCTTCACATCTAAAGTTTAAAAAAATATATCCTAGTTTAAGCATTACATTAATAAGAACCTTCTATTCTTCACCACAGTTGTTCCTGTTGCATATGGATGAGATCACTGCAATTTGTGCGAACGGTAATGAAGCAGTTGCACCAATTGGCTGCTCAAGCATAATCGTGAACAACGAGAACTCGGTATGTTTATAAAAATACATGATTGCAGAGACAATTAAAAAGAATATTAAAATCTTATAACTGACCAGCGTGTACTCGCGCATACCGAAGATGCCTTGGCGGCGACACTCAACCATTATTACTTTGTGGTGGCACATATCATCAGCGACACGCCACAGGGCAAACACAAGGTGAAGGAGGAGCGTTTCATGTCGCTCTGCTATGCCGGCCACCTGCCGGGCTATACGATGAACTACAACCATCATGGACTGGTGTTCACCATCAACACTTTGTCGGCGCTGCATTTGAGAAGTGGCAAAACACGTAGGCAAATATTTAATACATTATGGTAGTGGACCTATGTTTTAAAACATTACTTAAACTAAATTCACTTTCACAGCTCGCCATTTCATCACACGCGCACTCTTGAGCGCCGAAAACTACGAACAAGCGCTCACTGTGCTCAAGGATGAGGGCGTCGGCGCTGGCGATGGCTGCTCCATCAATTTGTCTTTCATCAAGTAAGCACACACATACTTGTACACACACTTAATTTTTCCACCGGCAAACACTGCAAGTATTCACTTCTTCCTTTTCAGCGAAGAGCCCCACAAATTCTACAACATCGAAATGGCACCAGTATTAGAAGACGGCACGGAATCCCGTCTTGACATTAAAGAAATTAGCTGCGGCGGTCACAATTGCCACGCCAACAGGTAGGCTTATCAAAAATTACTTTCAACGATATAATTCACTACTAACTGTACTGTTTTGCAGGTATGAACGCCTCTGCACCGAGGAGGCCAATCCGTGGTTGTTGGCTTCGAGCAAATCGCGCATGAACACCTTCGGCGAATATCCGCCACCGAGTTGCAAGGAAGATGTTGTGAAAATGTTAGGTGATTGCAGTGGCGGCGAGTATTGCGTCTTCAATGAAAACAACACACTGGATGAGCTGGTCAAAACTATTGCTGTGGGCGTTTTCGATTTAAATGAAAAGACAGTTGCCTTATACTCAGACAATCCGAGCAAGACTGAGCCGCAATGCGTTCTTCCGCTTATTCTCAAGGAGAAATGAATTTTAAATTACTCATCTACATAGAAATTGTTAGTGTTCAAAATATAGTTTAACTGAAAATGAACCACTGTACTTACAGTTAGATAAAAATAAGTATATACAACTCAATATGTAAAACTTTGTGAAAGCAAAAAAAAAACTTAAAAAATAGAAAATAAATATTTTAAATGTATATGTATGTATGTATGTATGTATGTATATACATATGTTTGAGTGTACATATATGTACATATTTCAAATTTCATAGTGCATTTTTTTGGCAACAAGTAAAATAGGTAAGCTCGGATATTAACCTTCTTCCCAAACTGCAAGATCTACTTGATCGAAGGATTTCAACTCAGTTCTTCATCAAAACCTTTCAGAAGTAAGACGGCATAGAGGGTTTGTCCGGAAAGTAATAGGACTGAGTCGATTTAAAAAATTTCATCTGGACTGTGGGGCGGCTGCGGAAGCGTTGGGATGCCGGCCTTGGGCGTTGTCGTTGTGCGTCTTCCAATCGGCTGCGATGTCTTGTCGGACCCCATTGACCCTTCGTTTGAGTTTTTTGAAATACAAATTTTTATAAATTTAACATCTGGGCATTTAAACGAACACTTGGTCGACGTTCTGAGTTCAAAAGTTTGCGCATACGAATTACATTGTCGGTGTTTATCGAAGTCACAGGTCTCCCAGCACAATCTTCATTAGCGACCTCTTCCCGGCTCTCCAAAAAGACCTGGGGCCTCTGTTCTAACGAACGCTGTATTTTCGGCTTGCACCACTCACAGAAATATGTTTGTCCTGACTCACCAGGTGCTCGGAGACAACTGACCAGCCACTCGTTCGTTAGCTAGGAACGCCCCTTACCGAATCCAGTCGTTACGCGCACGCTTCGAAGTACAGTCGCGGCGGAAGAAAATCGGTCTTATTACTTTCCGGACAAACACTGTAAGTTCGGAATTGCAAGACATTTGCAAAATAAACGATGAAAAATGAAGACTTTGGTTTGAAGATTAATGAAACAATCCAGAAATATAAAACAAAAAATAATAATAATAAGTAAGTTCATTGTAATTCGAAAATTAACCTAAAAAAGTGAACTTGCTAACCTTCTCCTGGTGAGATCTTTCAAGTCGATGACTTTTAATCAAACACAAAACTTGCATAACCGACAAAACAATGGTGTATTTCATAATTATATTATAGTATTTTATCGTTTTTATACCCTGAACAGCGTTTGCTTCAAAGTTTGTAACACACAGAAGGACAGGTTTGAGACCCTATAAAGTATATACTAAGTGATTGATGATCAGCCTAACGATATGTGTCGATTTAGCCATATCCGCCCGTATATTCGCAAATTAGTGCCTCAGTTCTTAAGATAAATTGCACGCATTCTTTTCTCCTCAAGAAGCTTTTCATTTGTCGGAAACGTCGTTATCGGACCACCATACCATAAAGCTACGTTATACAAACTGCTCGATCAAAACCAAGCGCTTGTATGACAAATTTTTGTAATTAACAAATTATCTTTTCGAAAATTGACTTAAATCATTTTCCAAGGCAATACTATAATTTACGAACATATTGTCCAAATCGGACTACCGGAGCATATATATATATATGTATATATCTTTCAAATTTGCTAGTCGCCGAAGATTTTTAAAAAAATCACCATCTCTAAGGAAAACCTCATTATGTAAATGAAAAGAACACACGATTATTAGTTTCCTTTAGATTATTATTTCTCTTCACAAAATGTTTATTTTATACTTATATTCACGTATTGTGTTTATCATATAAATGATACAATTATATACGCTTACAACGCACTTAATTAGCATGTGAATATGAGAGCTTTTTGATATTATATATTATAATATATCCCAACGCTTAAATAATAGCACTTAGTACAAGTAGATAACTAAATCGTAGTCAAATTTTAACAAACCACAAACTAAATCCTAAATACTTCTGTGCATAGTTTAAATCACCTTCACTTATTTTCAATGTACTCATTTAAAAACTCCAATATTTAAACTTACACGTATATGAATAGAACGGCGAGTACATTTACTCAAACTGCATGCGATTATTTAAATAACGTTATTTAAATATCAGTGACTATGCTTAAACGAATCACGTGCTATTGTGATTATATAATTTATTGTGAATAATCGTAGTAAAATAATTTTTTTTAACAAAATTCAATTCAAATTTAATTTTGACGCGCGTATCACTTTAGTTTTCGACCACAAGAACTGTACCTTTTCAAATAATACTTATAAAATATAATATAATATTATTCAATAATTTTGATATTGATTAAGCTTTCTTTTCTATACAGTGAAAAAGTATATATTAACATTTTTAAGTTACTCTACTGGTATCTACGAAAGTGTTATTATCAGAGTAAAAGGAAATAATAAAAATTTTCTTTGTAAATTCGCGCACTAGCAGTTGTATTTTTGTTATATATGTATATTTCTTTAGGATATATCGTGTAGAAGTAACGTTAAGCGTTCATGTAATAAACGGGCATATCGCGCACTTTGTTTTTGTTTTTTTTTAGTACCAAATTCAATATTTTTGTATTCCCAAATCTTTTCGCTACTAATTTCCGAATATGATTATAATATTGTGTGTATTGAATAGTTTTCGTATTTCCTTGAGATGTTATAAATTATTTTTCCAGTTTTTTTTATGAACTTTACTCTAGCAACTATATATCCTTTCTACTGCCTGTGACTGCCATTTAAATGGTTAATTATGCGTAAATTGCTTTAACACTACCATTGTTGAGTTAAATTAAAAATTTCTACATGAAACGCTGTCGTTTACTGCTATAATGGCAGATGTCCATTTTATCATCGATGGGACTGGCTGGACGTTTGCAGTGACGGGCGATTTCGTTGGCAACAAATGCAAATAGTTCGGGCCCACTAAAAGTGAGTAAGGAAATTATTATTAAAAAAAAGTAAATATTGCGTTGGTTTATGTAGCACTTACCGTGGCCGTAAGACAAGCGCTTCTTTGAATGTGTGCAAATCATTTGTTGGCTCATTAGTTGCACCACCGCCGGCTGCTTGATGATGATGATTCTGATGCTGAGCGTGATGGTGATGTGAGCTGTACATATGAGGCGGTGTATGGTGTGAAGCGTTTGTATTGAACACAGCACCGGTGTTTGAGTGATTGTGCGAATGTTCTGGCTTTGGTGAACTAAAGAAAAGAAATAAAAAAATACATTTATGTAGTGTAAAGGTTATGTTGAAAATGTTTGTTATTGTTATTCTGTGTGTAGGTGTTTGGTGTTTTAATTATATTTAGAGTTTTGTTAATTTCGCCACTTCAGTAGCGACTCACCGACGATTAGGATTTGTTAACGGCTTGCCAGCCAAATAGGCTAAAAGATCCTCGCGACGTATCATACGACGTTTTTTACTCCTGGCCCAATCGGCCAATTCACGTGTACGCCGCTGATAGCCGCACTGTACAGCTGAGTCACTGGTTCGCTTCACACCATCACATGCTTCTGTGTTTGGGTGCACATGAAAAATTAGAAAAATTCTTAAATTAGAAAGAGTTGCAACAAAACATGACGTGCAGATGAGTGTTTACCTTTGTATAGTGTGGTTACAGTGCCTGCAGCTGTTTGAAATGGAAGCCATAATGCGCCTGTATCAGGATACGTGTTTGAAGAACGTTCTACAATTTTATAAATCAATACATATTGATTATAAATATTATATTATTGATAATATGCTAGTGTACATTTGTTAAAATGGCTGTATACATATAAACATACATATATGACATAAAATAATTTTATTGGCTTCTATGAATGTCTTTTGCAATAATAGTATAAATAATTAATTAATATTAAAGCGCAATATTTCTTGACTTTAGAAAACATGGATTTTACCTGAATAATTAACCTCAACATATATACAAGTGCATACAAATAAACGTGTTTAGTGAACAAAGAAAACTGATGATATTCACCATTAATCACAATGCTCACAATGCTAGGGAACCTCACATATAAACTTCAATATACATAATTAAAAGTAGGTACGTAAGGTGGTAACGAAAATTGCACTTTGATGCCCTCTACCAAAATATCGACCTTAAGAGTTGTCCTGTCACGTCATTATAGCAACACTTCGTATATGCATACAAGTATATACATATGTATGTATGTATGTACACATTTACTACACATGAGAGATGTATGATGAAGGTAGTGAAAGCAGAATCGAAGGAAATCACGCATACCCAAACACACCGACTCTTGAAGCCAAAATTTCCAGATATGTACCTACAAGTGAACATTAAACATATGAAAACAACCCTATTAAGTACATTGAGGAATGGTGTTGAAGCGTTCGACGACCCTTCAAACAGCTGTTCTTGAAGAGATCGTAGTTTCCAATACAAATTATATGCACAAATATGTAGAATATACTAACACATTTATAAACAGATGAATCCATGTGATTCTTGCAGTTTGATATTTGATGAACTTACATAGGCAAGCATATAAATGGCGTGGTAGTTAATGATCTATTGAGGGAATAGAGATATCATACAAAAGTAGAAAAATAAAAACAAATGCAACAACTCGTCATTTTTCGAAAATTCTTTAGATTAAATAAAATTAATTAAAGCAACAATGCTTTACCACGTTCTTTGTGGGTTTCTTAACCAATCTTTACTTTTAACTTAAATTTATAAAAATACCTATACTAAAAAGTTTTTGATGGTTAATATATTTATGGTAATCACGATTTGTCTAATAAAACGCACATCATAAGAGATAATGTGAATATGATTGACAAGTATGGAAATGTTTAAGACTTAACCTTATATATGTAGATTTGAGAATCATACATTTTATAAACTTAGCTTGTCATATAACTTTAGCATTGCCAGCGGCTTCTTTGAACTCCACGTACATACATACCAATATGTAGGTTTTCTTCATACAATTTTAATATAGACATACATACATGCGTATATATAAGTATGCTTCTTATGAGTAATGTGAACTAGTAAGGATTAGTTGTTGAAATTTCTGCTCAATAACTATACTCCAAATGGTATATATCAATATCGTTTAATTAAATTATATCTAAGAACTAGCATGTTATGCAAAGGAGTAAGTGCTACAACCCACCTCTGTAAAGATGTGCCACTGCTGTTGCTGAATCCTGAAATGCACCCCATACATTACTTAAGGCGCTATCACGATTCCTTACGTAGTCGCGTTCGTGCTCGTCGTGTTGGGCGTTGATCTCCCGATGACATTGCTCTTCCAGCCAACTTTCTTCACTGCAATCTTGTTGCATTTTTTCAGCTCTATCTACACACTAAACGTTTAGGTTTTATTCCGTGTATTTCTGCCCTTTTTTTTGTTATCTTAAACACTAAATTTTAATATAGCGGCAGTAGGTATAAAAGTTGACAAATATACGTGTATATTATGCCTTTAGCACTGACGACTTTAGTTAGAAACTAAAATAAATTTAAAACAAACACACATTGAAAATTACACAATTTTGTTCATTTGCAATTTTCCACAAAGTTCCTCTTACACTGACTGCTCTTGTTGCTAGTGCTTGCTGCTGTTACCGTCTATTGTCAGTTTCGCTGCGCGTGAAATATAACTTGATGATGAATATATTCTACTGCCTGCGGTCGTCTTCTTCGTTTGCTGCTGCTAGTATTATTTGAATCAGCTTACTTCACACAACAGTCAAGCAAAACCGAACCATGTTTTCCGTTTTCTGCGATTGCTTATTCTGCTATATTCATATGTTTTTATTGCTATTTTATGCTTACACAGGGTGCTTCCTAACTGCTTCCCGTTACGGCTCAATAATATGCAATGTTCAAAAGTTCTATGTGTTTTATTTTGTTTTCATATATATATTCATCTCGTCATTTAATAATTTTGTGTCTTGTGAAATTATCTAAAAAGCAGCACAGAGGAGAAATATTCTAGCTGATTCACTACGCAACACATATGTAAAATACACAAAACACCAAAAAAATTTCTTTATTTTGCTCTCGTCTAACTCGTTGTTGTTGTAAGTTTTCTTTCCTCTTTGTGCTGCAAGTGATTTTGCTGTTAGGCGTCTACTGTTTTACTTCAGTTTTTCCTATTTTTTCTGTTAAAATATCAATGTTTCGCTTTTATCTCAAAGGAAGTTTTATGTATTATTTTCAACACAAAGGTAAATAACTTTTAAAAATCAATTCAATCTCCACTCACTATTTGATGCTTAATTGTCAAAATGCAACGAACGAGTAAAAATATAAATGGACGTAGTAAAATAGGAGAGAAGAGCTGCATGGTTGCTCCGAAGAGTGTCTCGTACTTGCATAAATTTACAAATTTCATTTTGTAAAAAATGTAAATGTCATTTAGGTTATATTGATTTAAAACTCGTTGAAGTTAAACTATTATTGGGTAACATTTAGATTAGCATCCCCGGATTTCGGGGATAAAATGGGTGTCACTGGAAAGGTGGCCGCGCTTCAAAAAAAATAACCATGGCAACCCTTTTCTTATTGTGCAAATGCAGAGAATTGTAACTAAAATAAAATAATTACAACAAATATTAAAAAAATGAATATACCGAAACGTTATAGTGAAGTGTTAGTAAGTGAAAAGTGCAAATATAAGTGAAAAAGTTACTCACAATACATTTATCAATGTAAAAGTTGTCAATTTTTCAACTTTAAATGCAAATATCTTTAAAACTATAAGTCAGCGGCAACTAAATGTATATATTTTCGTGATCTGGAGAACGCCACCTTTCCAGTGACACCCATTTTATCCCCGAAATCCGGGGATGCTAATCTAAATCCCAGCCCTATTATTTAATAATAGATTAGCAAAAAATATGCTAACCTAATTTTTGGACAAAATCAAATATCTTTTATGATGCATATGTATATTTTTATTTGGTAAATATCAAAATACTATAATTTGTTTATAAAATATATGAATTATCTAATCTCATCATCATCATCAGAATTGAGATTGATTAAAAGAACAACACAAAAAACTATATTATAGTTTTCAAACTAGCAACACTGTTTTTATTGCTTTATTCGTTCGTTAATATGCTTCCCTGTAACTTATTTCATTCGCTTTTGGTTTACTATTCAAAACGTTGGAAATAAATATAACAGAGAAGAGACAAAACATATACAAAAGCAACAATAATTCTCTGCAGCTAAATTTATTGCGACGGCAAAAGCTAATTTTTATATTTTGTTTATAAACTTTGTAAAAAATTGCATTAAAATTAATATTTAATAATTAGCCGTTAAATAAACAACGGTTTTTATTTTTGCATTTCATTTCATTTTTTAAGACTCAATAAGGGAATTACCCATTTTTGTTCTATAAATAGTCATTAATCTATAAAAAAAATTAATTGCTTTTGGTAATTAAAATTTTTTAATTAAACAAAAAAAGGGATTTCTTAAACTACGAAGATAGTTGCCCCCTGTGAGGTTTGAACTCACGACCCCTGGTTTACGAGACCAGTGCTCTACCACTGAGCTAAAGGGGCAGTTGTGTGGCGGTTGGCAAAATACACACATAATATCGTGCACAAACACAAACAACTATTTTCATTCAAATTGCGCACATGCTGCGACTGCCGTATTTTTTTACCTCTGCACACATTTCCACCCGAGAAATTGAGTAAATTTTTTTCATGTTTTTATCTAAATAGTATGTTTTAAATTTTCTCTAACAATTGAGTAAAGAAATGATATTTTTTATACAAACGTGTAAATTTTATAGTAACATACACACATATATGTACGTATTCACTTCATAATAAGTTCTATTAGCGACAACATTTAGTATCAAAAGGAAAAGAGTATGGGAATTTTATGAGCTCTTTTCATAACCTCTATCTTCTGAGTGAAGTTGAAGAAAATCATTAATATACTAATTAATTTTTTTTTTATATTTAAAAACATTTTTTGGTATTTTTATAAATTTATCATTTTTAGATGAATTGTGTTCAATGCAAAACCAGAAAAAAAGTTTACAATGCATTGTACCCGGCAAATAAATTATATCTTAAATTTTCTTAATCGCGATTAATTGAAATGTTAACATAATAAAATCCATATAAATATATAATATATAATAAAAATACTAATAAGATAAATCTCTTGATATCAATAATGTAAATATAACTACCAAATACCGAAAAGTTCAATGTTTTGCCTTTAAAATATTCAACTATCGAAATGCAACTCTGTTTGTGGATTGTTTTTTTCTCTGTTTGAAAATATAGCAACTCTGTAGTTTGTGGATTAAAAGTGATTTAAAGGTAAGAATAATAGAGACGTGCAGAAAACTATATAAAGCAAATTGTTTTTGTGTAGCAACTCATTCAGTAATTTTTCCAAAAAAATAAAACTAAAGCTTTAAGTAGCTGGATATTTAAGCTTTTGTAATGTCGTTATCAAGTATATTACCTTCACCTTCGAACCCTGTTTGGGACAGAGAAGATGAACGTCGCGTGGCTCAAAAGTCAAAAATTATCGGTGCACCTATGGGTGCATTGGTGTCAGCGAAAATTGCTGCGCCACCTTATGGTCAACGCAAAGATTGGATACCCCGCACCGAAGCAGATTTTGGAGATGGTGGAGCATTCCCTGAAATTCATGTGGCACAATATCCCTTGGGTAAGCTCAAATAGAAAATAGAAAAAAATCGACAAAACAAATGTTCAATTTACCATTTTTTTTTTAGGTATGGGTAGTCCATCCAATCTAAATAAAAAGTCAAACGCCTTGGCCGTGCGCTTAGATGAAAAGGGAAAAATCAAATACGATGCCATTGCACGTCAAGGTCATGGTAAAGATAAGATCGTGTATTCTTCCATATCGCAGTTACTTCCAGCAGAGGTCCTTGCCGAAGACGCTGACGAATTACAACGTCCAGATGCAGAAACCGTTGCTGATACGACAGAAGAAACGAGACGTGCTTTGGAAAAGCTGACAAATGCAAAAATCGCTGCTGCTATGCCCGTACGTCATGCGGAGAAAACAGCGCCAGCCCAATATATACGCTATACACCATCACAACAAGGCGATGCATTCAATTCTGGAGCGAAGCAAAGAGTTATACGTATGGTTGAGGCGCAACAAGACCCAATGGAGCCACCAAAGTTCCGAATTAATAAAAAAATACCTCGTGGGCCGCCTTCACCCCCAGCACCGGTGCTGCATTCTCCCTCGCGTAAGGTCACTGTCAAAGAACAGAAAGAGTGGAAAATACCACCATGTATTTCCAATTGGAAGAACGCAAAAGGATACACAATTCCATTGGATAAAAGATTGGCAGCTGATGGACGCGGCTTGCAACAAGTGCACATCAGTGAAAAATTCGCCAAAATGGCTGAAGCTTTGTACATAGCTGATCGTAAAGCTCGCGAGGCGGTAGAGGCGCGCGCCACACTTGAAAAGAAATTGGCGCAAAAAGAAAAGGAAAAGAAGGAGGACATGCTCAGAATGATGGCGCAACGTGCTCGAGAGGAGCGTGCTGGCCTTCGTCAGCCCGAAGACCAAGCGACTATGAATCCGGAAACACGCGAACGTAACGAATTAAGAGCGGAACGTCATCGTGAGCGTCAACGAGATAGAAATTTGGCACGTGCTGCACCAGAAAAACGTTCAAAACTACAGCGTGAACGTGAACGTGATATTTCCGAGCAAATCGCTCTGGGCATGCCCGCAAAATCAGCTGGTAACGGCGAAACCATGTTTGATCAACGTCTATTCAACACAACAAAGGGTATGGACTCCGGTTATGGAGATGACGAGGCATATAATGTATATGACAAACCTTGGCGCGATTCTAATTCGTTGGCCTCTCACCTGTATCGCCCAAGCAAACAACTCGATAATGATGCGTATGGCGCGGACTTAGATCGTATTGTAAATACGCAGCGTTTCGTGCCTGATAAGGAGTTTTCGGGCACTTCACGTGGAGCTGGTGGTGCCGCTCAACGTTCTGGACCAGTACAATTTGAAAAGGAGGAGGATCCGTTCGGTTTGGATCAGTTCTTAAACATGGCCAAAAAAGCACCAAAACGTTCTGAAGACAAGGGTGATCGTGGTAACTCGGACAAAAAACGTAGAAAAGACTAAGAAGTTTAATACTTTTTGATTAGGCATCTTTAATAGTTAAATAAGTTTAACGTCAAATATTTCGGTTTATTTGACATTTGAGCAACACTAAGACGTGATTTGTGACATTTTGAAGTAACTTGACACAAATTTGCCAATACCTATGGCATTAGTCATGTAAATACTTAGAGAAAACTGAATGAAAAACAAAGTTGTAAAATTTTTTTCTAATTTGTGCCGTTAGCGCATGAATTCATATTAAACTAAAATTATGTAAACTGTAATTAAAGAAAATAATAAATGAATTTAAAAACATTTCATTGAAATCATTTTTGTTTCGAAATATTGATAGCTACAACGACAGTCGGGATCTACTTAACCGCAAAGTGCCTGAAATATTATCGGGAAAGTATTGTCAATTCTGCAGTGAACCGTCAGAATGGTTTTGAAAATGCTTTCTGATACTGCAACATTCTAAAAATTTAATAGTTCTTGCACAGCAGAACGACAACATACTTTGTCATTGACAAACTTCAGGCAACATTTCTATAAAATTTTTTTTTTTTTATCGATATTAAATATTTCAATTACCGATAAGTCACATACATTGTTTATCGAGTGTTTCATCCTTATGTTCATTGTGAATGCTCATTTTGTAAAGATGAAGAGTCGTCCACAAATTTAGTATTTTTGTTTTGATGAGTTAATTGCTAAAGTTTAGATATAATTTTACTTGTGAAATGGCTACCGCGATGAAACGACCACATTCTACAACCGAAACTATTGAAGTTTCGCAAAAACCTTCGAAAAAGATACGAATTCAAACCACTATTAAAAATAATGCGGGCAGCAAGCTACTGCAAGTACTTGTTTCATTGGATGGAGTACCGGCCGGACATGGTCCGCAGGGCAGCAAGGAATTGTTGGAAGTGTTAGTTAAAATAGCAGATGAGCTCGTATTAGATGATGCACAAATTGGTGAAACACAAGACGTCATACATCGGCTGATGGAAATATACCGACAGGAACGTGATGGTGACACCACAGTTCGCGTTAAAATTCTTGGCTTGCTTGCCGATTTCTCTGAAGTACGTGTGCCGGAAGTGATTAATGCGCTGGTTGATGGTATTATTGGAGTCTTGAAACAAGAACGTTCTCAAAAAGTTATTGCGCAGGGCTTGTACAGTTTACATAAAATTGGCACAAAAAATGTAAAATTATTACCATCAACTCATGTTACTAAAATTGCACACTTCGCGCAGCAACAGCTCACTTCCGATTCACAT
This sequence comes from Bactrocera neohumeralis, assembly GCF_024586455.1. NCBI lineage: Eukaryota > Metazoa > Arthropoda > Insecta > Diptera > Tephritidae > Bactrocera > Bactrocera neohumeralis. The sequence goes on along the minus strand of NC_065922.1, from coordinate 10,893,556 downwards.
CATACACATAAATATGCCTTGATGGTGTTATCCGCATTTGTTACACTAAATGATGCCCGGAAAGGTGTAATGGAGCTAATAGGCCATTATGCTGATTCTCAAGATTCAGGTGTACGTGCCCAAGCGCTACGATCCATATTGTGTCTCGGAGAACGTGGTGCTACTCTGTCGCCAACTTTATATCAACGCGCCGTTGAAGCGATGAAGGATGATTATGAGTGTGTACGAAAGGAAGCGCTTCAATTGGTTTTTCAACTTGGCATAAGTCATCCGGACCATATTATAACTGCTGGAGAAGACGATGAAGAAATGCGTTTAATTGACGCTGCTTTTGGAAAAGTTTGTGGCGCACTATGCGATCTTTCCATACAGATACGTACGCAAGTATGTGTGCAGTAAATTGGATGTGTTTGATCGAGAAAAGTATTTATAAATATTTTTAAATCTATTTACAGGCTGCTGAACACTTGGGGCTTATGACACAAGTCACTTCGGAGTTTCTGCATCAAACACTTGACAAGAAGCTAATGAGTAACTTGCGACGCAAGAAAACTGCGCACGAGCGTGGTGCACAACTGGTGGCAAGTGGCGAATGGTCGACTGGCAAACGCTGGGCCGATGATGCGCCGCAGGAGCGTCTGGATTCTAAATCGATATCGTTGGTTGCAAGTGGCGCTTGTGGTGCGTTAGTGCACGGCTTGGAGGATGAATTCCTCGAAGTACGTACAGCCGCTGTAGACTCTATGTGTAAATTGGCGTTGAGTAATCCTGAATTCGCCGTGACATCTCTGGATTTTCTCGTTGACATGTTCAATGATGAAATCGAAGATGTACGCTTGAAAGCAATTTATAGCTTGACAGCGATTGCACGTCATATCGTCCTGCGCGAGGACCAACTAGAAACCATGCTTAGCTCGTTGGAAGACTACTCGGTTGACGTACGTGAGGGGCTACACTTGATGTTGGGTGCATGCCGCGTCTCGACACAGGTAAGCGTATATTCATATTCATATTTTGCATACATTTTAATATCAAATAATTTTCTCCCTTTCAGGCCTGCCTGCTCATGGTTGTGCAGAAATTACTGGATGTGCTCTCCAAGTACCCACAAGATAAAAACTCCACCTTCGGTTGTATGCGCAAAATCGGTCAAAAGCATCCCAATCTCTGCATGGCCGTCACATCCCATCTTCTGCAGGATCACCCGTTTTTCGACAGCGCCGAACGTGATGTCGAAGATCCCGCATATCTATGCATACTCATTTTACTTTTTAACGCCGCCGAACATCTGGTACCATTGATTAGTTTATTCCCAGACGTCACGCTTAAGCATTACGCCTACCTGCGTGATGCCATGCCGCAGATCGTCCCCCAATTACCGATTGAAGGCGCCTCCACCACCAAGCCTATAAATCCGCTTAAAGGCGCCGAGAGCTCTCGCGAATATTTGAATACCATACTCCAGCATATACACGAAACTTTCAGCATAGTTCGCGAAAGAGTGCCGCTGCTGAAGACGGCTCAGAGTAACTTGCAACGTTTAGGAGAAATCGACCCGGAAATGTATGGTACCGCAAACTTCTTGGAAACCTTTCTGGCCGCCCAAATACAATTGGATCAGTTGCAAAGTTGCACAACTACTCAACGCAGTCGCGCTCCCCTAAAGGAGTCACTGGCGCAACTCATACGCAATTGCCTCAAATTGCAGCACATCTTCTCGGGACTCACCTACGGTGATATGTTGCTTGTCAAGCAAATTTGCTTGCGTGCTAGTGCGCTCCATCTGGTGCTAATTGTGCGCGATCGCTCACAAAGTGCACTCGGTCCATGTCAGATGCTTTTGCAAACAGCTGCAGATATTAGCAATTTCCTCGATGAGAAGGAAGCGTTTCAACCGGATTCGTTTACCACGTCGCTGCTCTCGCTGTTGGGCAATATACCCGATCCAAAGCCGGGTCGGGTATTTCGTGAAATATTGCCGTTAGTGGAGAACGCTTCGCCCGTGCGCATGCCGCCGGCCAACATTAATATACGCATGTGTGTGGCACGCATTGTGGAACCTTGTGCGCAAATGGCGCAGGACAATGTCATTAAAGTGACAGCTGGTTTGATAGCTGCCTTGCCATTTGTGGCAGAGTTCGATAACCTGCAGGAAACACAGAAACAAGAGATGCGCATCAAGATTAAGTATCCCGACCAGCATGTGCACACAGTGGTGCCAAAGCTGGCGGACTTCAAGAAGATCATGACCGAGCAGGGTGAGCACGAGACCAGCATGCGCTTGCGCACTACGATTTTGCTGTCGCACAGCGTCTGGACGGAGGCTTCGTCGGTGGACATTACACTGTGTCTGTCCGTGCGGCCGGGCACTGAATTGGAGCTGTGCAAGCCAGCGAAGATACTCTTCGCACCGAAACCGGTACGTCGTGGTATTTAGTTTGACAATGGAGCAGTATTAAGTGTGTGTGCGAATGTTTGATGCGCTGGAGTTACATACCAATTTGTGTAATATTACTGTTATAGTTAAGGACGAAATGTAAAATGTGAAAAAGTTGAACATTTATTTTCTTACATAATAAAAACACTATATAAACAACAATTATCGGGTATTGTGCACATAAATTACAAGCTTTGCTTTAAGTTAGTATGTATGTATGTATATAATTAAAAAAAAAATCGGATAAAAAATGCATTAATTTCGTCTCTCTAACTAAGTTTTGAGGGTTACTCATGCTTGCAGCTTCCCCGAAAGCGCTAGGTGAACGAATAAGTTCGGCTCATAACTCCCTTCGCATTCGCTCGATTGGCTTACGTCCATGTATGCGAAAGCGTTTCGTACGCAAAGCCTTCTCGGGACTCGGTGACACAGGGTCGCGAAATTGTCGTTGATAGTCGACGCTTGTTATCGATTTCGCGTCTGTCGTATAAGACCGCTTTCGTTTTTGGTTGCGTCCTTGTTCATCTTCATCAATTAGAGACTGTGTGCGCATAAGAGAACCTGGAAGATGGAAGTGGAAAAGTTTTTACATAAAATGGGCAATTAAATAAACTAAAACAAGAAACAATGGTAACTTCGTTAACAATTAAAAAAATACGAAAACTTGATTTTGATCGGATGTTGTAGCGACAGAAAAGATTCCTGAAGTCTTTTTGGGGCTTGGTACCGAGTTGATAGTCCCTGGCCGGGTAAAAATCTGGGTTCGTTCCAGTTACTTAGACGACTGTCGTGGGATCGGATTTGATCGGTCAGTTTGTTCGAACTGCACCTTATACTCGGAGATTTTAGCGTTGCCTTAAATAATAATTCGAGCTTGAACTTGATTTTGACAAATGAGCAGCTGCAGACGGACATGACGAAATCGATTCAACTCGTCACATTGATCATTTATATACATATATGTACCCATATAGGGTCTCCTATGTTTCCCACTGGGGGTTACAAACTGGTTATAAACTTTTCTGAGTATAAGGATGTGAAATGAGCTTGCGTTGTTGTTGTTGTAGCTGCAGAAAATATTCCTTTAGTATATTCGAAGCATGGTACCGAGTTGACAGTCCTTGACCGGATAAAATTCCGGGACCGTTCCGGTTACTTAGACTCGACTGCCGTATGAACGGCAATGATTGTGCCTAATGAGACTTCGTCAGCGTTTTCGTTGATTGCCATTCCCTGTCAAAAACATACATACATATTTGACATATCCGGCAACCTGATAACTTCAAGATTATATCAGGAACTCTGCGGAGTTGACATTAAACTGGGTCCACTCCGGATATGTGGAATTAGAATTTCTGATATCATGGTTAGTGGGTTAGTTCCTTTATTAATCCAATTTATACAACAGCCAGTGCTGTGATGCCAAAATTGACCCGGATTTTATCCGCGGAAGTGCTCTTTTTTCGACCAAAACCGCTACAACAACAACAGTTTCTTTGAAGGAGGAGAAAAGGTCTAGGTTCCCAAAGCCACTTCAGAGGATGGCCGACTGTATTACCAAATATAATATCTAAACAATTCTAAAGAGTTTCTTTAATAGTATAATCGGGTATTACCTGCTATCGAAGCGCAACGTTTGATTATCGAATTGGAGTTAACATCTGTGCGTGACGGCGTTTCAATTTTCTCAGGTGTAGCTCCTTTGCCTGTGGAATTCAAGCGCATCACGGAGCCCAGTAGGGCGCTGAAAGACCATGATCGCCCCAAAGCAGCTGAAGTATTTTGGCTAGTTTGGTGTTTATTCATAACACTGTGTTCTTTTGCATCATTTTCATTTTCATTATCTGTAATATTTTCGGAATGATCAAATGCAGCACTTCTACCGTGTTTGCTAAGAGTAGGCGGACGCCTGGAGGCAGGTTTCCTAAAGTCATTTGAGTTGTGCGGCTTTTCTTGGATTAGCGGCATTTTACTCCTGCGTACTGGCGTGGCGGTCGGCGTAAAGAATGCTTCAGTTGTGGAAGAGTCACAGCTACGTGGGGTTTCGGTGACTTTCATAAGAGCTTTTGAACCTGCATTAGCTGTGCTGTTATTGGCGCGCTGCGGCGAGGCATAAACATTTGCGCTTTGCGACGGCATAGTTGGTTTCATTGGTGTAGCTGAATTTGTCTTGTCTTCAGGATTCTTAATTTGGTCCGGAATTTCTAATTCGTCCTCTTCTTCGCAAGGTGAGTCGAATCGTATAAACTTCTTATTGATAAGTGCGCCTGGAATGCGCGTAATGGGCGTGATTGGCGGTAAATTATAGCTAACCACCTGCGCCACATTTTCCATGGTCGGTATAATTTGCTCCTTTGCATTAGCAAGCTTGTCGGTGACGGCATAATAACCCTGTTGGATCTCACTCAGCGCAGTGGTGGCCGTGATGATCTCAATACTCTCGCATGATTTGTACACCGAACTGCCATTGGAGCTCGATAAGCCACTGCAGTTGTCCCTGGCCGAGCTTGCTGACGTTGCTAATTTGTCCGCGGTCTTGAAAGCTACAGAACCACCCGTACTGCTCATACTACTTGCCGCAGATTCTAGACCGGCCAAGTGCTTTGTGCGCGTTATCACAATAGATTCGGTAGTAGTGAGCTTTTGTGACGAACGGAACACTTCGTGGCGCATATTTTGTGAAACAGAAGATTTCCGCTCCGCTGAAGCACTGTTACCTTGCAGTTGACTCATTTGAATTTCGGTATGCGTGCGTCGAACTACCGGTGACAAACGCAGATCAAGTGGCGAGCCCGCCGAACTGCTGCTTATATCAGTTGCGTGAGAATCAAACATATTCTTACGCAATGGTGGCAAATCGGCGCCACTAATACGCGCCGATGGCAATCCACCATGTTCGGCGAAAGCCTTCTGTATACTCTTCGACATCACCTGCCGCAGTGGAGTCACCGCGCTCATTTTGCCACGCGGAACCTTCAGATAGCGGTTGATGTTTTCTAAATGCTGTTTGGTTGGTGATTGAGCGACTGGATTAGAGGTTACCACGGCGCCTGCAGCGATTGCGGGACTGTGATTGTCCGTTTCACCGCCGCTATGATAAATACTGGACACCTGGGCACCAGAGGCATTAAATGTGCGCTCGGTGTGCTTTGTGCACAGCAATTCTGCGTGCACTGGCGTCGATGTGGTGCGCACTATCTGGCCCTTCGGTTTGATAATGGCATCCAAACTGCGGCGCAGTGAACTGTTGCTAATCGACGAAATATTTCGCAATGAGGAAACACTGTCACACACAAGCTCCTCATGTGTCAGCTTGCTTTTGGCTTTCCAACGCAGGTTGATTAGTGACATTGGCGTCTCGTGGAACTCATCGGATTGGCGGCGCTGCGGTGACGTTTGCGTCGAAATCGTAACTCTGGCAAACTCCTTCTGCAAGGTGACGGTGTCACAGGTATGATCAAGTTGATTGCAACAACCCTTGTCAGGACAACAACATGTCGGAGCGGCGATCTGCGTGCACTTTGAGAAGTTTTGCAAGTCGTCCAAACGATTATAGACCTTTGAAGTAAATGTGCGTTTGAGTTATGAATTTCAGACGAGGGTTTTTTTACGCAGTTACCTTGGCACATTTACGGCAGCGCAGCGGCAGATGATTTTGCTCGACATGCGCCAACATCTCGGCGTACATTTCACGTTGTAGCGGCATTGGCTTTCGTTCACACAGCGGACAGAAGAGATAAATATGGCTAGTCTCGCCTTTCTTCGATTGATCTTCCAGCTTGGCTGATTTCACATCTTCATTCGATTGATTGGAGATTTTGGGCTTTTGTACAACGATCGCATGTGTTTTTATCTCGTGCTTGTAACGGCACTCGGCGCAACAAAAGACTTTCTTGCATACTCCACAAATAACCTTGAAAATGCAGTTTTTTTAGTATCTTACTATAAAGAAAAGGAAACATGGTTCTAACTTACATCTTTGGGTATTTTCATAGTTTTTTTTTTAATTTAAAGGAAAAAAATTAATTATTCTTAAATCTACTCGGCTTAACAATCATCAATAAAACGACTGTATTATTCCCTTCCAAATAAACATGCAAGTATGCACACTGGCATTACGCGAACTTCATTAAAATTGCATTCGCCCGCTGAATTAACGGTACTTAAGCATTTAACTCAACTTTGTTGTAGTTATATTAACACATTCGGTCCAAAAACTGCTTGCCACCCATCCAAAATTCTGGAAAATATTTCAAGAAAGTTTGCATAACCTCTGGGTCTCCTGTAAACTGTCATCGTTAGTTTTTTCTATTCAACTAACGACTACGATACTGATGCTGAAATCTTCGATATCATGGCCACTGGCTTAAAAACTCTCAAACTCATATTTCCTTGTACATACTGGAAAAGTAGGAGAGCATAGAGTGTTGGCTTCACAAAATAAGATCCTTTCCTTGAAGTCTCGTTCAACTTAAACTAACCTTTCTTGTAGCAATCTAACCTTTATATATTCTTTTGAAAATCATAAAGGAAGGCGCCTCAATGAGGTCGATAGCAGTCAGTTTTTGTTCCAGCGGTTATCTGTTGTTGTTGTAGCGGGTACCTAATCCCCATTGGGATGGTCATTGAGGTCATCCAACGGTAGGCCCAGGAAGCATGCTGTTTCGACGAGGTCGGGCTACAGGGAAATAGGATGTGTGGGGTTAGCAGGGCATGCAAAGAGATGGCTAATGTCATATGTATGAAAATTTAGAGTCGATTCTGGATAAGTAGGAGTTCAATTTGCTACAGTATCCAGAACGAAGCTGCGCAAGGGTTATCTAGAACCCTGCGGTTACTATACTAATATTTTCTTGACTGCATGTTTAGTATATGACTTAATAGAAGGCCGCAGAAACTGCTTTGTGAAAAGTTTACAATGATTCTTAGCGGACATCATGCGGCCTCACAGATGCATCTTGTTCTTGTTATGTTGTTATATGAAATTGTTTACTGCGCAAGGTCGATCAAGAGATCTAGCAAGAGCTTTGCTCTTAGTAAGGGTAGCCTATACCTATTGAAGCAGGTCAATGCCCTATCGACGTACATGCTGAAAGGTTGAGAATCTTACTGGATGCCAGCGGCAGTGTATGTTTGGAAGACTACGAGGTAGAAACATCTAAACACTTCCCTCTTGATTCTCCGGCGTTTGCGAGGTCAAGCCTTAAACACTTGGGAGCTAACACTTATGAATATTCCACTGAACTAGGGAGAGACAGATTAACCGCATTAGAAAATTGGGCGCTTTGCTGACTTACAAGACCTACTAACTTAAACTGTATGCGATTGCTAACAATACTGCCTTTGTTTCGGTTTTTCCTGTCTCAATCTCATTTCAACATACAAGTATATAAATCTCGCTTAACTGATGCACATCACTTTATAAAGCCTCTCGATTTCTTGTCGGGATCGGTATCGTTTTTTATGTGCATCGTCCCCCTGCAGGTAATAATACTGGATTTTATAAGGACTTCAGAAGTGAACTCAACTGCAGCTAACTTGGTATCGGACATGTAAAGTGACTAACATAACCGCGAATGAAAACTGAAATACTTTCGAATGGAAACAAGCTCACATATTGTTGATTGGGTATTGGATACATAATAATACACCGACACATACTCGGATAAGAACTCCAACTTTTAGGCAGGAGGAGCAATAGAATATGTGGCCTTCTACGCGGTTCGGTGAAGAGCTCATCGCCGTGACCAACCAACGTATCCATAACCGTACCCATGACAGTTGGGTCAACGAAACCGGAACGGAACATTTTTATCCGGTCGAGGACTGGACTCAACGAATTCTGCCGATACAACAATAACAGCAACGTATCCGTAGCATTGAGGCTATCTACTGGGTCTGACCTTGACTCGCTCGCTAAATAATTTTTGTTTACATTAAACAGATTTACTGTTCGTTACTGTTGCATTGAGCAATCAAATCTTCGAAGTCATTCAATTCATCAAAAGAAATAAAAATATGTAAACAAAGAAAAAACCTTGTAGAACTATAAAAAAGATTTATAGATTTCATAGCTTAAATTTGTTTTACATAAGACGTTCTTTAATAAGAGCATAGAAGACTATGCGCAGCATCTGGTTCGCCTTTAAATTATCTGAAGGCTGTTTGGGCTGCCTCTGCATGGGCATACAAATCGAGGGATTTCTAAATGTGGCTGTGTCACAGGATCTATATTTGTACATCACCGTGTTCTCGGTGTTCACATGCACGAGCTTCTTTGGTTGTCTGAATATTTGCATGGAAAACGATCCGGTATTGCTGCGCGAAATAATTTGGAGCAGTTTTGCTAGCCTTGGTTACATAATTACCGGTATCACCACAATGTATCATGCCGAAAAGGATTTATATTTAATGTATCTATCGGATTTGGAAATTATTGAAGATGAAATGGGACATCAATTTTTCGGCTACTCAAAGACGCAGGCCATATTGGCCATAGTCACTTCAGTTGTGTACTTATTGCATGCCGTTCTTGCGGGCGATATGCTCATCTCAGAGACAGCAGTCGCGAAAGCAGAGGGTGAGGAGAAAAAAAAATTGCTTCTATATCTTGGCGGTATGAAAATTCACCATCGTTTGCTCAAGCTAAAATGGTTTCGTCGCTTTGATGGCAGAATGCGTCCGACAGACTAGAATGAAGCCGCTTGTTTACAAAGCAATACAAAGGCAGTAGCGACTCGAATTAGTAATAATTTTGTAAAAACACACATTAGGGTGCTAACTATATGCGGAATGCCAATTTTTATCAACTTTTCTAAACATTAACCCGGTCAACAAATTCTTCTTAAGTAGACGCACTAATAATACGCTGTCTGAAATTTTCTTTCGAATTAATTGGTAAACCCACTGATTATGCATGTATTTTATTCTAACAGCATTAGGAAAAATACAATATTTGACCTTAATTGACCATGTCTATATGTAAATGTCTACATGAAACTAAAAATACTTTTTAGTATCTTCATAAATGTTATTTAACAATTAATTTCGTTTTTAGGCTTTAAGTTACTAACTTGGCCAATGAACTTAACATGTATGCTGGATAATATGGACTTTAAATACTTAACAAAAATATTATTTTACACTAACTATTCGTGTGATTCAATACAATATATATGTAGGTAGGTAGGTAGATAAGGGACAGCTGGTAGCAAACGGTACATTAGAGAGTACTATGATATAAAAAATATATATATATATAACTACATTATACACTATGAACGGCTTAGTCGAGTTCCACTACTTTGCTGTCTTCTTTGGCAGTGGAAGTGGCGGCAGCATTTGTTGTTTCGCTGGCAGACGCTGCTTTCTCAGCCGTGGACTTCTTTAAAAACTCGCTGATAAGCGCATTTTTTGCGGGTTGCGGTATGTTCTGCCCACGCGCGACGGACATTAGCAGTGGTACACGCTTTTTAACATTTGCCGTCGGCTTAGTGGAGGCTGGTGACGTCACTACGGTTGTCGGCGATTCATTACATTCAACGGAAGACGCATTTGCATCTTCTTTTGTTGCTGGTGTCACTGCAGCTTTTGGCGATTTGGGATCACCTGTCTTCGGCGGCAGCACTTTTGTGAATTTTGTTATTTCTGATTTTGTTTTAAGCTTCTTTTCTTTTGCTTTTTCTTTTTTAGTTTGTTTCTTGTCGGTGGCCTTTGACTCGGTTTCACTTGGGTTTTCTGTATCACAAGCAATTTCCGTTGTTTCCTTTGTCTCGTTTTCAGTGGGAACTTCAACTTCGGCTTTTGTCGTTTCGTCTTTACTGGATTTCGGTTGCAGTGTATATTTCCACGTATTATGTAAACCCAAATCTTCCAGACCCATTTTCTTTAATACGTCAGCGGATACCACCCAGCAGAGACGCTTTTTATTTTTCTTTTTATTCTTTTGTAAAACTTTAGTTGATTCGATTATTGTCCATTCGGCGAAATCGTCGATTTTCTCTCGTACGATTGACTTGATGGGACCACGTACTTCGCCGTTTTTAATAGATTCTTCGCTGGCTTCCAAGTAAGCGATGAATTCTTTTATTAAAAAGTTTTTAGAATGCTGATTTCCATGTACCAAGCGTACCAAGTCATTCAGCATACGTTCGGTTATTTTAATCGGCTTCACTTTCTCAACTGTCTTCTCATTGTTTGTTGGCGAACCAAGTTCACTCTTTTCCGCAACTTCAGGGTCCTCCAGTAGCGGTGGAGCTTCGAATAACATTGCACGCAAATTTAAAGTATCCCAGATGATTTTCGGACATAACGCCGGTTGATTGCCATTTTCATCTGCCCAAATGCAGCCGATGAGCCGTGGTTTGATTTTCTCGGTTTTCTTTTTCATCTCTTGTGCAAACTCCTGCTGCAGTACTTGTAGTTTTGCTTTTTGGGCCTCGCGTGTGTTGGCGTCGAGCACATCATCCTCATTTTGCAGCTCTTCTTCACTGAGATGACCATGTGGCACAAACCATTCGTTGTCGACCTCGTAGTCATCGTCTTCCGACTCTTTTTCTTTCTCGTCATCACTGCCGTCCAGCGACTCGCCAGGCTCCTCTTCTTCCCACTCGAGATCAGAATCGACTTCGTAGTCGAAAAATTTCTGTGTAAATAAGTACATTGTAAATAGCCTCTAAATCAATCAAATCGAAATTCCGTTAGCAAATGACACTTACCGCATCTTGCACAAAAGGCCGCCTTGGCTTTATCACATTTGTACGTTTTCTCCATGTGCCATAATATGGAGGTCTACGATTTTCATGGAATTTATAAAATTTAGCTCGGAAATGTTCAATTGGTGCGTGAGTCTCTTCCACAATTGCTTGACCTGCGCGATCCAGCTCATCATCTGAAGCGAATAATTATAACATTAGGGTTAGTAAACAAAGAGGTGTATATAAAGAAAATCAGAACCTATGACTTGAACTTCGTCTTCGGATACTTTCGTATCTACTGATATGCGTCTCCATATGCCTGGTACTATTTTGCCGCTCTTAAGTTCATCCAGGTATAGATGAGTAGATTCTGCTGGCACATCTGCCATGAAAGTATCGAGCTGTTTTCTAGAGGGGGCGCTAAGCAGTTTCCTTCGGATAGGAGCCAATTTCATGTCACCCTTGATCTCAAATGGGCGGAAAGCTAGAATTTCAGGATCTTTGCTGTCATTCTGTTGCGCTTGTTGTTGTCCAGCTTCGCCATCTGCATTTACTGCGCGTTTGGCTTTGAAGAACTTTTGAAAAGCTTCTGCTTCTTTCTTAGCTTTTAAATCTGCACCTTCTTTACGCTTTCGCTCCTCTTCTTTTTTACGTAATTCCTCTTCTTTTGCTTCATTGCGCTTTCGCTTTTCTTCATTCTTCACTTCCTGTTCGGCCAGCCGCTTCCGTTCTTTTTCCTCGCGTTCTTTACGTTTCAGCTCGTCACGCTCCTCACGTTCTTTGCGTTTCTGTTCGTCCTTCTCCTCTCGCTCTTTACGGCGTTGCTCTTCGCGCTCTTCTCGTTCGCGCTTCTTTGACAATTCCTTAGCCTCCTTCTCCCTCTGCTTTTGCAATTTTTCCTCCTGCAAACGACGTTCCTTCTCTTCACGTGCTTTACGCCTTTGTTCCATTAACTGCATTTGCTTCGGTGTAAGATTTTTCTTCGATGCAAGTGCATCGTCTCTGGCAATTTTTGGGGTAGCCGCAACTCTAGGTGTGCTTTCCTCAGCAAAAGACTTACTTTCATCATTGTTGGAAGTTGCACTTTCGGAATCCGAAGTACTATTTATAATCAATGAAACTTCTGCAACTTTTTCATTATTTTCAATCTTATCTTCTTTAATTGGAGATTTCTTATTTGTGCTAACGTTTCCTTTTTCTGATGTGGTTGGGGTGTCTACAGACTTTTTATCCTTATTCGCTTTAGTTGCTCTGGTTGGTGTTTTAGGCTTTTGCTGAGGTGTTTTTTCCGATGTGGTTGGGGTGTCTACAGACTTTTTATCCTTATTTGCTTTAGTTGCTCTGGTTGGGGTTTTAGGCTTTTGCTGAGGTGTTTTTTTAGCCTTTTTGTCATTACCTACTTTCATCTTCTCTGCTTGTGGTGAGTTGTTTCTCTCTGTAATTTGTGGTTCACTAGAACTTTTTCCATGTGTTTCATTGTCATCCGTTTGTGATTCTGTTATCTCAATTGGTTTATTTTCAGTTGAAATGGATTCACTTTCACTTGAAATAGGTTTAACATCATCAGCCTTTGTTGGAGAAACTGGTTTACACTGTTTTTTAACCGTTTCCTTGGAACTTGCAGATACTGTTTTTAATTTTGGGGAATCATTATTTTTGTTAACAATAGCAGTTGATTTTAGAATTTTTGAAGAATGTTCCGATGTAGTATTTATTGATTTAAGAGTCTCAGAGCTACTTCTGCTGTCCAACTCTGAATCTGGCAGGTCGGTAGCATTTCCGCCGAGTTCCAAGACCAGCACATTTGAATTTTCCTCCGACTCTGTGATACTGCAATCTTTGATCATTGTACTGGATACCTTGTCAGTATCGTCTACCTATGTACATATGAAATGGTGAGTTTAATAGGTTTAGCAATCTTGCAAAACTCATATTCAAAATTTCATCAAATATCATATATTTTTATATGCCGTATATTTTTTATATACCTTTCTATATTTAGGCTATTAAAAATATACCAGCACAATTTTTAATTTATAAACAAAAATGAGTACAAAAACTCTTTACCTTTTTCTGTTCATTTGGTGAACCCCCAACTTTTTGCCGCTTTACGGGAATATCTTCATTTTCATCACTAGATATAACCACTTCCCCATCTTTCGAGTCTGCTGTGATCATAGATTTTCTTCGCTTGTTTGTCTTGGCACTTCCAAGTGGCAATTTTATTTGAACTTTTGTTGCACTACCACCTCCTTTACTGTTGGCCGATTTATTTTTCGCACTTCCGGGAGTGTTCGAGTTTTTAGCTTTTGCACTCTTTGGCGTATTAGCATCTTTCTCTGTGGCTACACTCGGTTTTGGCGTGCGTGGTGAACTAACAGCGTTGCTTACTTTGTTTTTAGCTTGCTTGATTGCTTTTTGAGTTTTAGTTGCGACAGGAGTTTTCTTGACTTGCTTTTCTACCTTTTCATTACTACTTGCATTGTTTTCATCCTCTGTTCTTTCCGCATCCTTAACATTACCATCCTCATCTTCCAAGATATCATCATCATCCAATAGTATAACATCATCTTGCTCATCAGTTTTCAACTTTTTTGTTCTTACAGTCAAGTTCTCTTTGCTAGCAGATCGTCCACGTAATTCATCAGTTGCCGCACCCTCTGCCTTTTCACTTTTGTCGGCTTCAAATGATAACTTGCGTTTTCTGCCATCTTTTGCGGTCTCGTCTGTATCCTTGGCTGAAATTGAACTTGCAGCGGCAGTGGGAGTTCCAGTTGGAATTATTTTAAACGGCAGCCGCGCCTGTACAAGCTTTTTTCCGCTTGATTTTCTCGCAGCCGCGCCCTCACGTTTGCTTGTAGCAGGCGTTTTGACTGCCGGATTTTGCATACCTTAATATTTGGTTAAAATACTAGAATTTATGAAAACACTGAAATTAATTATAAAATTTTCACAAACACGGCTTTAAAATGTCAAATCGTGCGCGAATGAAAACAAAAAGCGCGCCAATATTTGTGATGAAGTTGGTTGCGAGACTCAACGCCAGTTGTCACAGCTGTTCGTATGCTGTCAATTAGGAAATGGCTCCGTTTCTTTTCTAGACAGATTTCTCGGTTGAAATAGCCAATTTGAGGAATCCCTTAATTTTCCATCTTTGAAAAAAATAGTTTGAAGTTTAAATTCGTATTTAAATTTAAATCAATATTTCATTAACTTTTTCTAATACTGGCCATCAATTAAACTCTTTTAACGCCAATTCATATACATACATATTAAGCCTAAAATTATGCAAACAGCAGAAGACTGTGCAAGAAATCAGTTACAATAAGTATAGAGGCGTTATAGATGCGTATATAAAAATATAGGTGCCAAATGCATCTCTTATTTATATTATTGTTATTTGTGAATAAAAAATATAATATGATAATGTATTAAGTATAATAAATTTAATTGTAACCATCACACTCAGTATATTTAAAAATAATGAATATACATAAATTTCTTTTACATTGTCATCAAATTATTCATATACCTCAGCGATGGAGCATAATGCCGGATATGTGTCATTTTTGCCACTTTTGCAACCCGACGCAGCTGGACCCTCTACATAGATTGGACGATTCTGCAGAGCAGCCGAAGCATAATTGCATGTTAATAAAACGGTATTGTATTGCTCCTCCTTGTAGCGTGACGCAGCACATCCCACATAATTACTTGCTTCGGTAACCATGAGTGCAAAGTGTGAAAATTCTTTACTAAAAAAAGGATTAAATGTGTTAACACAAACTTCAACAAAATATTTTTATATACAAATGTCTGTACTACAGCTTACTAAATATCAAAATCATCTGGATAGTTATTCATGTAAGTCATTGAACCACCGATATATTCTTCAAACCAACTTTCGATAGCATCTTGAATGATTTCTTTATTACTGAAAGCATTCTCCTTGCCGGTGTAACCTTGACTGACAATATTTTGACCGGTATATTTGAAGCGCCTGACATTTCGACAGCCATCATATTCGCAATCGCATTTTTTCACATTGAAGGTAGCCACATCAGCCAATTCATCGTCCCACTGCATTACGGACATACGCTTAGCGCTCGCATAACCCGTTACATTGCCGGCAGCCACTTTGTTTCGTCTTTCATTGTGCTCGTTTAAAATTAACGGTATATAGAAGTTCAAATCTACCAATCTTGCATCAGGAGAACATCTTTCATGGAAGTTCTGTTGGTGTATAAATTTTGTATTTTATTGTTACCGTTATTGCAAAAATGTCGTGATTAGAAAAAAAAAATAATTTTTTCTTCTACTGTTTCCACTGAATTCGGATTATATGTGCGTTGCGTCTCGAATATTCGAATATTTCTAACAAGTGTCCGATATGCCATTTTAAGCAATCCTACCATAACTATTTTTTTTTACTTATTCCTTAAATTATCAAATAAATCCGTATCAACACATACGCCGTTGTTGTTGCATGCAATATGTTTGTTTCCTCCCGTATTTCTACATAATTCCGGATCACAATAGTCTTCCAGTGCGGTGCTTAATGCTGAAAACGTTGTTAATACACTTGCAAAAAATATTTTCATATTTTCTTTTTGTAAAAGTTGAACGAAGTTTTTCAACCTTATCCCTCGTAATGCCGATTACCGTATAAACGATCGTTTAGCAAGCTGAATCCTCTTTGTGCTGGGATTTAATACCTTGGAATTGAGTATTTCACGCCAATTTCTTTCCGATCAGCACTTCCGTGCAGATAAACCATAAATACCGTTAAACTTAGTTAAAGCATATCTTAATTTTTCATGGGCTAGTAGAACCAATTAACGTGACATTTCTACTAGTGTGTGTTTTCTAAATATTTATTCTTCATACTTCGAATAATATAAAATATATCAGACCAGCTTTCATTAGTTGAATGAGATGGATTGGAAATGTCCAATAATAATGAAAATTGAGAATACAGACAGTTGCTTTAAGTCCTAAATCAAAGCGGTATTGTCTGCAAAGGCTTTAGACTTAACATATTCCCACAGGAAAAAGTCTAACGGTGTCATATCACATGATCTTGGTAGCCAATCGTCCGGCCCAAAACGTGAAATTATCTGTTCGCCGAAGTGTTCTCTCAATAAATCCATTGGTTGATGCGATGTGTGGGAAGTGGTGCCATATTGTTGAAACCAAATGTCGCCGAGATCACGAGCTTCAATTCCAGGACTGCACTAGTCGGTTATCATGGCGCTATAAAGGTCGTCATTACGTCGGTTACGTTCTCATCGCCATTATTTTTGAACAAACATGTACCGATGATTCCACCGGTCCACAAACCACATTACCCCGTCGTCCAAAATCAGCTGTTGTGACGGAAACTACTGCTTCTATGCGCAAACTAATATTGCAAGATCGTCTTGTGACCTATCGGGAGATTGGAGCAACTATGGGCATTAGTGAAACTAGAAATTCTGAATGGTATATAACCATTTTTTTGCCGAGGACGGATCACTCTTCACCACGATAATGCGAGCTCAAAACATCACTTTCATACGTCATCCACCATATAGTCCTCTCTTGGCACCTAATGACTTATTCCCGACACCTGATGACATTTGACGCGTTCAAAAGGCATGTTTTGGAGATACCTCAATGAGAGTGACAAAAGTACTTCGACAATTGGTTCAAACAAACAAAAGTGTTTAGATCTTCTTCTTCATTGGCATATACATCGCTTACACGTTTATAGCCGAGTTAACAAGAGCGCCTGTCGTTTTTTTTTCGCTATTTGGCGAAGTCTGGAGTAAGCTAAACTAACGGCGTGGTTGTTGAGATCAATGATAACAATATCATTAGCGTACGTCAGCAGTTGTACACTATTAATAAGGATTGTACCTTCTCTATTCAGCACTACAACTCGTATTATTTTCTCCAGAAGTAGGTGGAAGAAGTCACACGAAAGGGAGTCGCATTGTCTGAAAGCTCGCTTGGTATGGAACGGCTCGGAGAGGTTCTTCTCGATCCTGACGGAGCTTTTGGTGATGCTCAACGTCAGCTTACAGACCCGTGTTACCAAGTTCAGACATCGCGGCATAAAGGTAGTATCTTTCGTGCTGTCGAAGGCGGCTTTAAAATCGACAAAGAGGTGATGTATGTCGATCTTCCTTTCACGTGCCTTTTCCAAGATTTGGCGCATGGTGAAAGTCTGGTCGATATTAGTTTTTCCAGGTCTAGATTTTCCCACACTGATAAGGTCCAAACAGTTTGTTGACGGTGGGCTTCAGTCTTTCACATACTACGCTCGATAGAACCTTATATGCGATATTAATGAGGTTTATCCCACGGGCAGAGCACACTTAAATTCCAATCGTTGGGCATGCTTTCATCCGACCATAGCTTGCAAAGAAGCTGATGCATGCACATTGTCAGTTCTTCGCCACCGTATTTATATAGCTCGGCCGGTAATACGTCTGCACCTTTCGCTTTGTTGCTCTTCAGGCGGGTAATTGCTATTCGAACTTCATCATAGTCGGGCAGTGAAACATCTATTCTATCGTCATCGTTTGGGAAATCTGGTTCGCCACCTCCAGATTTCACACTTTTAATGCCGTTCAGCAGGCTGGAGAAGTGTTCCCTCCATAACTTCAGTATGCTCAGCCACTAGATCACCACTTTTGGCCCTACAAGACTATGCTCCGGTCTGGGCATTCCTCTATTGGTTAGCTTACCAAGCTCTTCATTCTCACACATTTCGCCCCCTTTCTTTTTTGTCTGCATATGCGTCCCGCTTCCCTCTTCAACTCTCGTGTTGTGGTCGATCCACACTACACTGTCTGTTTTCTGTCTGACTGCGCCACGACAGTCCTCATCGTACCAGCTGTTCTTTCGACCTTTACGAAAACCAATGGTTTCGCGTTTAGATCTTAGTAAAAAATATTTTAAAAATAATAAGACTATTTTCGCTGATTAAAATTTGTTTTTTGGGGAACCTACGTACAAATCTTTATTATTGGTTTAAAATAGACTCATGAGTCAAGGCTTAATCCAAATTTCCATACACTTGTTATAAACCTCGGCCGGGATTGATCGTCATTCGTTAGATTTTTTCGACGTCACGCATCAGTTCGACTCAAATTTTATCAGCTAGTATTACTTCACTAAATTTGTATTTTTTTCTACCAACTCTTAATTAATTTTTTTATTATAACCCACCAAACCGTTTATAAGAAGAAAGACTAATATACATATATATGTATATGTATATATATATTTTTATTTTTAATGTAATAGTTTTTTATTCACTTCATTTATTTATGTATGTATTGTATATACAGCGTATAATTTGTGAAATTGTTTACTTAATTTTGCTCACATTGTAGATAATAATTGATACAATATAAAATTAAAGTACATAGTTAGTTGTGCATGAGAAGCTTCCTTTGCTTAATACATATCTCCGAAGTTATGTACGAGTATGTATGTATGTACATACTTCATGGATAGACTTTTAGTAAATAACATGTGCACAACGCCTGTTTAATTACATAAATATTCATTACTCGGGCTGCCTACGCAAATAGTATATTTAAATACCTTAAATAAGCGTATAAAATATTGTAAAAAACTAAATTAACCTACATACATTTGTATATACTACGAAATAAATTAATAAAAAGTATAAATCGAAAATAAATTTAAATAAAATTGTTTTGGAAAATAAAATGCGTTCAAAAAACTTATCGAAGCAGAACTTATGCAAATTATTCTTGTATGTTTGTGTGTGTATTAATGTTTTAATTCAACGAACTGTCGCTAACTCGACTTAATTAATCGCGCATTTTGGTTATGTTGGCAACTCCACTACTTATATATTTAAATATATATATTAATGTACTTAGAAATTTGCAAACAATTATTAGAACTAACTAAAACGCTTGGCGTTTCGCATTTTACAACGTGACATACATATAAAGACATACTTAAAAAACAGAATCGAACCGAACGCAATTTAAAAGTGATCGAGGTGAAAGTATGCTCGTTGGTTAAGGACGATAAAAGTTATTATTTTTCATAAAGAGATAAATAATTAAAAAAAATAAAAAAAAATAAAAATAATAAAAAATACACGATGCAGCGAATTATAGAATACAATGAATAAAATTAAGGGAAACAGAAATTTTAGGTATTATTTAATTTTGAAAACGCAGTTTTAAGACGGTATTATAAAAATCGAAAAAATTTTATTTTTGTTTTGTATTTTTAAGACATTATCGAAAATTCCATTGGAATAATCAAACCTTGAATCGTTTTCATATACTTTTATTTACTTTTTCTTTTAAAACAATATTAACTATTTGACAAATTACGAATATATATAAAGAGCTTACTATTCAAAAATCTAAAAAAAAAACTCTAACCTAAAAAATAAATATCACCACTGACAGGTTGCCACGAAAATAATCTTAAATTCGGATATCTCGTATTATAAAACAGCTCAATATTAATTTTCAGTTTAATCGGTAATGTTGTTGTTGTTGTAGCGGCACAATTCTTGACAGTCCTGGGCCGAATAAAAATCCAGTTACGTAGACCCGACTATCGTGGGAACGGACTATCGACAATCGTAATATATCGCTCGAAAACGACTAGTGTCCAAAATTTCAAAAGACCTAACCTCAAAAAAATACTACGAGTATTACTACTGACACCTATTTCCGCTTCTGTCCGGCTTAAATTTATTAAATATGCTGTCGGTTTGTTAATTTTTCATTCAGAGTCTGTTACATTGATGTTTGCTGGATACTTTTTACAGTTATTACCGACAGTAGTTTGCAAAGTACGATGAATTCTCTGGTGAGTTTTAACAAATTGGAAAAGATTTGAAAAAATAATTTAACAAAATAACAAATTATTTTACCACTGAAACGTTCACAAAGAGAAAAACAGAGAAAAAAATAAATAAATAAAAAACACAAAATAAAGAAAATATAAAAATAAAAAATTAAAAAAAAAATTATGAAAAATTTAATATTAAAAAAAATTAAAAGAAAATGTTAACAAAATATATATTTAAAAGTAAAAAAAAATAATAAAAGATTTAATAAAAGCTCAAAATAATTAAAAAAAATATTAAAATAATAAGAATATTAAAAATTAATGTATAATTACAAAAACAAATAAAAAAAGATAAAAAATACAAACAAAAATAAAAATTAAAAATAAAGCATTAAATGATTAATCAAAAAATATTAAAAATAACAACTTAAAAATTAATATAAAATTAAAAGAATAAAAATAATATTATATAAGAGTTTAAAAAAATACAAATAATTAAAAACATAAAAGAAAATTTAACACAAATATTAAAAACTAACATATAGAAAAAAAGAATATAAATAAAAATATTCAAAAATAAAAATCGTTAAATAATTAACAAAAAGTATTACAATAAAAAACAAAATATTAAAAATTAATATAAAATAAAGTAAAATAAGAGAAAAATCAACAAACAATTTTTAAAAAAGAAATAAAAATATAAAAAATACACAAAAAAATTAAAAAACAATTAACAAAAAATATTTAAAAATAACATATTAAAAACTAATAGGTATAGAGTTAAAAGAAAACTCTACAAACAATATATTAAAAAAATTAATATAAAATTAAAAAAATTATGAAATTAGAAAAAATAAAAATATTAAAAATTAGTTTAAGATTAAAATAATACGAAAAAATTAAAAAAATAGCAAAAAATATTAAAAAAAGGAATATAAAAAAATAAAAGGTTAGACAAGAAAATTCAATAAAACAAACTAAAAACAGCATATCTTCACCTTGATCACTTTCAAAGACACAGCTAATACATATAATAAATTGTACATAATTACATATGCATGCATTTTAAAGTGTGCATATTCATAAATTTAGCTTATTTATGTAAGTAAGTATACACATTATAGTTTAAGTATTTAGTTCAGCAATTCAAACTCATCTGTGTGTGTGGCTAACACAGAGAGAGAGAGAGACAAGGGTACTTTACACATGCCCACCGGCATTTAAGGTAATAATTGATTTTCGAAACTTATGTTTGCTTCACAGAAATACATATAAATATATGTATATATTCGAATCATCTTAATGGCAGATGACTGTATAAGACGTCCACCAAAGAAGATTGCTTCAATGCCTTCGTATTTTACTTACGAGTGAAGGAATACATGCTGTCTAAACGATTTTAAGTCTGGCACAACACTGTATCCCCAAAACTAGCACTGGATTTACGTTTTCCGCTTCTTCTTCTTCTTATTTTTCCGCTTCTTCTTCTTTTCTCTTAAAGCATTATTTCTTAAGTGCGTTTACGCAATGATTTTATTTTACATATACATACATATATCTCTAAATAAATATACATACAGTTATTAACTTAATTTACGCTTACATGCTATTTGTAGATTAACAAAGAAACTCTACAGAGCTTCCACATACCGATCTCTCTACGTTTGTGTAAGTATCTCTATCCTGTCTTAAGCATGAGCTGCTATCATCAATGTTTAAATTCAACATTTTTTGTGTGTTGTGCTATGGTCATTCCTACATACCAGCTGAGTTGTGGTTTGTATGTATGTATATCGCTATAATAACAGTGTCGGAGGCACCAATTCTTCATTCAATCTATCAATATCTTAACTGTACATTTTACTTGTATGCATTGTATGATATCATCCTTAAGAAATCTTATGTTTTCTAAGTCCACTGTGTATATGCCTACAACCATTAAATACTTATTTAGTTACTCACATACATACATACATATTGGGGGGAAAGGGCTACAGTATATTCACCGAAAAATAATAGACACCATTTCTAGCTCTCTTTTATCTCTTATCTTATATGCTCGTTTGTAGGCATGTATGTATGTATGTATGTCGCAGTTTGTATGTACGTATGTATGTATTTTAATTGGAGTTTGTTTCCGTTCTCACATTTTCACCACAGCTAAGCACTCATCATTCGTGTTTTTGCGATTAACTTTGTTGTTGTGGCCCAAATTTACTTGTGATTTTGTGCGACACATTAACGATAGCCATTTCATGCTTGGAGTCCAAATCGCAATCGTAAAGCCCACTTAACGAATCTAAGCTGAGTAGTCGTGAGCTGGCACGACTCGACACCGAAGTGTCGTCCACATCGGGCGCATTGTAAAGTGAATTGACATCGGATAGAGCGCCTTCGGCGTCTGTAAGACCGGCTTCGTTAAGTAATGATATATTTTCTAGGCCCGGTTCATCGGTTATGTAGCCCGTTGACTCGGCGCCACCTGTGGGGAAAGAAGAACGTTGGAGAATGTATGAAGAGTTATATTTTCAAGTGATTTTAGATAGAGTGTCGAGCTAGATAAAAAACAAAACCATATCGATACAAATTTGAAACACTCGCATTCGACAACTGGGTAGAAACCAGACTACAGAGGTTGCCCTTTATATATGTATAATACTTGAAAGGAAGGTTCTGAGTAAGAATTTTTAACCTTTAATAAAATATCAAAAAAAAGTGGCCACACAGTTTAGATAGAGCGAACCTTGTCTTGGTTTTATAGAGCCAAACGAGAGAGAGAGAGAGAGAGAGCGTGAGGGAAAAAAGAGAGAAATGGTAATTGATCGAGGGAACGATATTAATTTTCTTTTCCAATGACGGTGTGGATTAAATTTAAAAGCTTTTTGGTGTCTCTAAAATTGTTTCACAATCAACAGTGACAGGCAGTCTCGAGCGGTTTATGTCAAACTTTAAATGGATGCTAAGATGTTTAAAACTTTTAAGCTTCAGAGGGAGAACACAGTACATCAATCCGAAAGCTTTTATATTTACAAGTTTAACTAACGTATAGTATTTCACAATTCTACCATATTTCTTACCTGTAGCCTCTTCGCGGCAATCGTCATCTGACCACTCCGATTGACTTTCCAAAGGATTTGAGTCCATCGACTGGTGATTATGATGCCCCGCACCATATTTCAGTTCATCGTTTATCACATTCATTTCCATATGCCGCTCCTCATCCATATCGTCACCATAGTCATCGTGACCGTCATGTACATGTTCGTTCTCATCATCTTCGTAACAATTGACAACGCCGCCAATATTATTGACATGCTGCTGTTCCATTGGCACTGGGGCCAAACGTTTCTTTCGCACATCATGTCCCACCTCATCATCCTCGAACTCCTCATCGGCTAAATTATCTTCGGTATCGTCGCGTTCGGTGTCGTTACTCAACGCTGTCTGGTGATTAACACGTGGTCGCTGATGGTGATGGTGGTGGTGATGATGATGATGACGCACATGCCGCTGTTGTTGCTGCTGCTGCGGTTCACCACCGTCTGCCAGCTGATCGAGACTCTCACGACTCTGATCGAAATCTTTGGAGCGTGGACGCTGACGATGTCGATGATTGTGATCTTTGGACTGCTGTTGCGGTGGCATCGAATCGCGACAATTGGTGCCCGTTGATGTGGACGACTGGTTGTTGACTGCGTCCAAAATATTCAAATTCAGCTGATTGCAGTTGTCGTGCAAAATCTCACAGGATTCTGTATCGGAAGTTTGCCTGGAAAATAATAAGAAAATAAAGACATTTAGAATATAGAGTACTATTATATTTGGGCACGTACATTTGGCTAGATTCTGATGGATTTTTGTTACGCGTAATCTCCTTGATGGCCTCCAGTCCGACAGGGTGCTTGGCAATCATGAAACTCGTGCTGATCGGTATCTTCGACGGCTGACGTCCCGTTGTTGGCGAAATCAGCTCATCCAAGATCGTTGTGTTCAAAGATTTTTGGTTATTGTTGCCGCTCATTGAATTGCTGCCGCTGAGATTGCCATTACTGCCGCTACCACCGATTGCCAAACCGTTAGTGGAGCTCAATTTACTGTTGCTCGCCGAATAGCTTAATTCGATATTGTTGCGACTACTGCTATTGCTTGTCGTATTGCCCTCTGGATTGCTGTTGGAGTTCGAGGCGGATGTTATATTGCCGCCCGACGATGAGGTGGCGGCGGCCAGTGCGCGTGCGCGTGTTGATTCATTCAAAAGTCTTTGCAGTTCCCTCTCGAATGGCGATTTCGCCGAATTGCTGGCCGATGTCGAACCACCGCCATTGCCACCGCCACCGTTGCCGCCACCACAGCCGTTACTGCTGCCACCATTGCTGGTCGCTTTCTTATTGGCCGCGAGCAATACACGGTCTTGATACTCAAAACTATTGCAGGAGTCGCCTTTGTTGTGTGTGGTATTCGTCTGTTGACCTTGGCTCTCTGTTGTGGAGCTCACTTCGAAATCTTTTAGATTCGACATATCCACCACCGGTGACGTGGGATCCACTTGTATGTCGCACGGGTATAACCATTGTAGCGG
Organism: Bactrocera neohumeralis; assembly: GCF_024586455.1. Lineage (NCBI taxonomy): Eukaryota > Metazoa > Arthropoda > Insecta > Diptera > Tephritidae > Bactrocera > Bactrocera neohumeralis. The sequence continues at coordinate 10,869,006 of NC_065922.1, read as the reverse complement.
ATTGGCGCCATTACGTTGTTGCTGTTGCTGTTGCTGGTGAAGATGATTGTGTTTGTTCAAAGCCGTGATGCGTGGTGAATCTTCGTCGGCTTCACCTTCGGTCGTCTTCGAGTAGCTTTCGTCTGAGGAGCTCATCGACGGCGAATGTGGGCGGGAACTGAGATCATCGGTGGAAGACATCTCACGGCTCTCATCGATCTCGGTCGGCAACTTCGGCAGGGGCTTCATATAGGTAGTGCGTATGAGAGGTGTATTCTGTTTCAATGATGATGCTGAGCCTAAGGCTGAGGCTGAGGCTGACACTGAGGCTGTGGCTAATGAGGATGCAGTTAGATTTGAGGGTTTGGGTGGCGGAATTGGTAATGGCGGTTGTGGGTGTTGCGAGTATAGTGGATATTGTTGATGCAATTGCTGCTGATGATGATGGTGATGTTGCAATTGCAGCTGTTGCTGTAAATGTTGTTGCTGCTGTAGCATTATGGTATTAGGACACATGTACCGTGGTGGCTCATATTTAGGTGGATATGCTTGTGGATGCTGTTGCATTGGCATTATCTGTATTTCATGTTAGTTCACGTCACCGCAACGCGTAAGCCCAGCAACCATGAATTCAGCAACAACATGTTGTTACCCATTAACCGTGAATGTGTGATTTAATGCGTTTTGTGTTGTGTGTGTGTGTGTGTTTGGAAAAAATGTTGAATTTTTGGTGAAATGAATGCACGACAAGCAGGCGGGCGGGCGATCGGCCGGTCGGTCGGTCGTTTGGATGGCACATTTATGGTGAGCGAGTTGGAACACGGCGGGTATTTTATTGTTTTGCGAAAGTATGTTTATTTTTTTTTTTTGGTTTTGGAATCATGTGTGTGCGTGTACAATGTCGTTTACGAATACATGCAAAGAGATAACACAATTAAATGGTTCACATTAGAAATGAATGAGTAAAAAGCTCGCAGGATATACACAAATACATATATAAGGTACTCTTCAATAGGAAAAAACACAGCTGATTTTTGTTAGTCTCAAATGTTAGTTTAAAGGCAACATTAACTGGTCCAAAAATCACCCACATAGATATAAAATATATGTACATTCATGTGTGTAAGGAGGCAAGGGTGTGGGTATATACGAAAAGTCGCAATAGTTTTTGGAATGTGGCGAATATGACTTGAGCACTTCTCATTTCTGAAAACAGTATGCTTAAAATTACTCTTGTTCGATTAGCGAGATGTCTTTCAATTTTCCTAAATTACTCTTACAAAGCTAGAATTAAAATAGGAATAGAGGTTGACTATCGGAATTTTGGGTTTCAGAAACACTCAAGCTCTGAAAGGGTTAACCATGTCAGTAAATTATTCTTCCGACCTTAAGATCAAAATTTGTTGTTAAATTTGTGATTATCCAGATTTCGGTACTTGAAAATGATAACTCTGGCATCCCGAAATATTTCAGAATTAATTGAAATTCTAGTTTTTGATTAGAAAATGTAATAACTTGAATTAAAATTTAATTAACCATATTTTGCAGAGCCTACTAAGCATCTGGATTTCGGTTTAGAAAGCATTATTATGACTTAAGACTGGGGTGCTAATCACGTATAACAAATACTTTAATGTAAACAAAAGGCTGACTGACCTCAAATTTGTAAAAAAAAAGGTTGTGGGCTTGGCTATGTGCAAGTAACTGTTCATTGATCTCTAAAATGCAAACAAAGTGGTATTGACAACGTATAATGCAAACGAAAAGGTCACTGACCTCAAATGTAAACAAAGGTTCTTGACTTGCCTAAATGTAAACAAAGGTTTTTGGCTTGGCTAAATGTAAACAAAGGTTGTGGTCTTGTAGAACAAATAGTTCTTGACCTTTAAAATTTAAAATAAAGGTTATTGGGCTAGGCAAAATGTGAACAAAAGGTCCATTGACCTCATAATGCAAACAAAGGGGTCATTGACCACGCAAAATGAAAACAAAAAGGTCACTGACTTCAAATCTAAACAAAGGTTGTTGGCTTCGGTAATTGCAAATAAATATTGTGGACTTGGCTAAGCATAAGTGAAATGGTCATTGAACTCTAAAATGCATGGTTATGGACCATGTAAAATGTAAAAAAAAATCATTGACCTCGATTGTAAAGAAAGGTTGTTGTCTTGGCTAAATGTAAGGAACGGTTGTGGACTTGCCTAAATGTAGACAAAGTAGTCCTTGACCTTCAAAATGTAAAATAAAGGGCCATTGACCTCGGCAAAATGTAAACAAAAGGGTCATTGACCCAACAATCTCAACATTTGGTGTATGCGGATAACATCCCAATTTTTTTCCACTTCTGTACGGATACTGGGCTCAACAATGTTTATATTACAATTAAACTTGAAACAGAATTATGACTTTCAGTAAAATACAGTACAAGAAAATAGACAACCTTAATAAAAGGAATTTGGAAAATTATTGTTTTCGGAAAAATGGTCGGTTTATATCCAAGAAGACGCTGTGGAGTTCCCTAAGTTCAAATTTATTGTTGTATAGAATTTTTGGAATTTTGATTTCGAAAGAATAGTTGGTTATACGGAAGAATAGTTGGAATATGATTTACAACAATAATAAATACTTTTATTGCAATAACATAGAATATTCACCAAGAGATTTTTTATGCAGAATATTCGACGCAGTACCCGCTGGGGGAAGCTGACGAATATGAAGACCTCAACTCCGTTGGTGGAGAAGGACTTGGGGAATCATCCAATAAAGAAGAAGATTTGAACGGTGAAAGTATTTTGTTGTAGAAACGGTACTATAACTTACTTGTATTATGAGATCGATTCTAAATATTTTGAAAAACAATATTTTTTAATAGGTTTGCAAAAAAATAAATACTACAATTGAGAAATGAAACAATGGCGACCTTTTCGAGCTCAGAACTAACCTAACTCTCGGTGGAAGTATATAAAGTTAGATACTATCAGTTGAAACTTAACCTAAAATGTATTTCAACCAAAAAAAAGTATTTTATTCCCTTGCCACATATTTAAATTGCGACTTTAATTAGTTTTGGGTTCAACACACACGCACATGCTTGGGGCTATAAAGCGAATCCCACCAAACCACCAAATGTATTTAGTGATATCAAACATCGGTGGATGAGAGGGATTGCAGTGATGATCATAAGAGTATCTCCTCATTCCATGTATACTCATATTCACTCACCTTGGCAACTGGTGCGGCATGCAACAATGGTTCACTCTCACGGCAATTATTATAATTATTACAATTACTATTCGTGCTGTACGACGATGAATGCTGTTGATTGTGATGCAAATGATGGTAGTTGCGTGCGGCATGCGTTTCACGCCTACCACCAACGCTTACACCACCACCACCGCCACCAACACCAACACCATTAGCAAATAAATTGTTATAGTTCTCCACTTGTGCGTAGGGGTCATGGTTAATGTACTCAAGCCGATTACCACCGGGATTTTCAATGATATTAAATTGTTCGCGCAACATTACCATTGAGGGATTGGCTTGTGCTGGTACTGGCACTGGAACTGGTACTGGTACTGGCATTTGCACTTGCTGTTGTGTGGGTAGGGCGGGGGAAGATGATGCTGCCATTGTGAGTACGCCCATAACACCGACGCCACCCATCGAGCTGGATGAATGCGAACGCTGATGATGCGCATAATTATTGTTGTATTGCTGCTGCTGTTGTTGTTGTTGTTGCTGCTGTTGTGCTTGTTGGTAGCCATTGTAGGCGTAGCCGCCAACACCATTGCTACCGCTGCCGATGCTGCCGTTGTGTTCGCCGTTATGTCCATTTTCCCGTATATTCGGCAGTCCGCCGTTGGCGATGAAATTCGGTTGTTTTTGTAATTTACTATTCAAGCGCTGCTGCTGTTGTTGCGCCAAGTGATGCTGATACGGTTGCGGTTGTTGTTGTGCGACTTGCTGTTGCTGGTGCATGAGCAGCTGTTGTTGTTCCTCATGCAACGCATTCGGTGAGGTCTTCATTAATACTTGACTGGTATCTATGTTGTTGTAGCCATAATTATCTTTCTTTATGTTGTACGTCTCGCTGTTCATGTTCAGCTGATAACTGTTATCCTGGAATTGTGACTGTTTCTGGTAGTATTCCGGTGGATGTGCATGCAAACCATTTGATTGGGTTTGCTGCTGCTGCTGTTGTTGTTGTTGTGCTGCGTAACCGTTGCCATTTTGTGTGATGGCCCGATTGGCGATCATTGCATTGCGCACCTCACCATTGAGACCGTTATTCGAGGAGTCACTCAGGAAGTAGGTGACCATGTCGCCTTTACCCTTCACTTTGATCGTACCGCGGCAGCTGTGTGGTGGATGGGAGAGTGGTGATTGTTAAAATATGTGAGTGTGTGGGAATATTTAACTTACCGAAATTCGAAATGTGAACCCTGCAGGCTATCCACGACCTCCTGCGTCACCTGCGTATAGCCTGGTATGCCGGTGGAGTCCATGCGGCTGGCGACGTTGACGGTATTACCCCAAATATCATATTGTGGCTTGCGCGCCCCAATCACACCGGCAACAACAGGGCCAATATTAATGCCTAACGGTTAAAGCAAGAAAAAAGTGAAAATAATCTTTAACGACTTTTATTAAAATAATTGTGTTTCCACTCACCAACTCGCAACATAAAGTTGTTGTACGAATGACTGTTGATTTCTTGCAAGGAGAGCCTCATAGCCTTCACATACTCGACCAAAGCGGTCATGTGGCGACGCACTGAGTTCGGATCATTGGCGTTGATGCGGTATTCTGTGAAAAAAGTAGAATTGAAGTTTATTAATATGACGGTAAAAATGAGCGTGCTTCAATGCTCACCTGGTATAAGTCCCACAACTGCCATGTAGGTACTACCGACCGTTTTTATTTTATCGATGCCATGAAAGCGATCTTCTTTCAGAAGCTGCAAGCAGATAATAAGGAGACGAAAAGGAACATTTTATTACAAATACATACATATATTTTGACAGTATTTTTTTATTTACTCTTTATTGAGTAGAGTCAAAGATATGTCTTTAACCTCTTCAGTAAAAAAACTTGTAATTAATCTATGATCTTTGCTGTTCTTGGAATAGTTGAGGATTGGTTAAACTATAAACCTGGGACCTGGTAATATCCTCATCTTTTAAGAGAGGTCCAAGTTGGACTGCGGTGTACATATGAGTATGTTTCTTACTACATGGTTCCGTTGTTAGAAAGCTCGATGACAGAGGAAAGCGGAATTTACTTACATATGTTGGGTTTCTATGCTCTAAGGCAACGAAAAAAGACAGTACGAAATGATTTCGTTGCTTTTTGCTCATTTGAAATTCGAAAATTCTTTTGCGAACTTATAAATTTGCCTTTAATAATTAAAAATTAAGAGAAAAATCAAATAACAAATTCAAATCTCTTGCTGTTGTAACGGATAACCTAGTCCCCGTTAGGATGGTAAGCATTAGATAAGTTGCCATCGATTCGGAACATAGGAAGAGGGGTGTCAGATGTGTAGGGTTGGCAGGGCATGAATAGAGGTGGTTAGTCTTATGCGGGGAATCGTTGCACGCCGGACATATGTTTGATATGTCAGGGTCGATTCTGGATAAGTTGGAGTTTAACCTGTCACAGTATCCAAAACGAAGCTGCGCAAGAGTCACTCTCGATTCTCGCGGCAACTCGAGCTCTTCGTCTGCAATGGGTAGTGGTTTGACTCCATATACGCCATTCACTGAGAGAGAGAGTCGGTGAAGGTGTTGATGGCTCCACTGTGAATGGCGGTCAGTGCATGTCTGAAGTAAGCTGCGTCCGAAGTCTGGTCGACGTAGTTGAGGAAGGACCACTTGATGCTCCTAGGAGGCAGTTCCGCTACAAGCAGGTAATTGCAAGGATAATTTCGAAAGCGCCCCAGCAGATACTGCTTGGAGAAGAGCTCATTATGCTCCTTAACAGGGAGCATGCGGGCCTCAATGTGTGTTTGATGGGAGACATCAAGAGGCATCCCGTTGTAGTCCGAAGTGTATTCTGAAATATCTGTAGCTTCCTTCACTGCGTAACACCGCATCCAGGCGACCATATTGGTGCGGCGTAGTTAAGGACCGGTGGGACTCTTGCCTTTTATGTTGCCAACAACGTTCCTTTGTCTTTTACTAATGTGCTGCCGGTTAACGCCTTTTGTTGAGGCTCTGTACTTTGGCAATAATCGCGGTTGTGTGGAGTGAAGGAGCACAGGCTGTCGAATCTAAGATCTAAAATCTTAGGGTTATTGACAGTCGGAATCGACTGCTATCTTAAGGTCAAGTCTGTACTCCTTCGTCCAGTTAGTGAATATAGTCGCTGTCGATTTAGTGGGGGAGAGTTATAGGTTCCGTGCAACGAGAAATCGAGAAAGGTGGCAGAGATAGCCGTTTGTATTAAAAAATGTGAAAATGTTATTTATAGTCAGTTTGGGTCAAATTTCATCAGCTGGTATAATTAAATTATATTTTATTTTGTAGGATAACACAACCGGATGTAATAATACGAATTAAAGCCATTAATATTATTTTTATAAGAAACACATTAGGAACCAGTTACCAAGTACACTCATATTATTTTTACTCACCTCATCGAAATCCGCAATTATTTCATTCAGCAAGCGCAAGCATTCCAAACCCTGATCTGAACCGTCCATCTCTGTGTAGAACTCGTGAAAGTTCGGCACCGATGCAAATATGACACCCACTTTGGCATAACTTTGATGATAGAGTTCCTGTGAGGGATTGACCTATAGTGTTAAGCCACGAAAGAAACCAACAACAATCGGCAAAGACAATGAATGATTAAAAATATCAGGGGTTAAGAGGGTTGGCAACACACAAGAGTTTTTTCATTGCTCTCTCTGTCGCAACAATTTCGACAAGCGGGCAGAACGACACAACAACACAAACTTCCGAAAATCGGCGAAACATTACTGGCAACCGAAAAGGAAAAACGAAAGAAATATGCCAAAAAACGACAAAAATTACGAGTACAAATAACGACGGTGTCTGGAGGCATATTACAAAAAAAAAAACGGATTGCAAAAAGTTGTTAAAAATACGTAAGTACATGTGAATATATATATGTATGTGTTTATATTAATGTAAAACAAAAGTGGATTTAATTGAAAGTATGTGTGTTTTAAGGCAAGAAATATGTTTGTATATCAGCTGTAGATGCGCCACGCGTGAAAAGTGCACGTGTGTGTGCATAAATTTACTCTGCAAGAGTGCCTTCGCTCCACTTCCGGGTGCATAAAGACCACAGAAAGTGAAGTTTAAGTATCAAGGCTCAATTCTGCTGAGCTATGGTGTTTGCAAGTGTGTGTGTGTGCTCGTGTCTGTGTGCAAAGTTGCCCTTTGGCTCCTGGCGACATTGAAGACGCTCGGAATTTTGCTCGTTTCAAAAAGTGGGTACTGAAAAGAAATTGTCTCGGTTTCTCCAAAATGAAAAGTGGTGACACAGGTGAGGCATGCACAGAGTACTTATATAAATAAACGTACAATGTGTATGTATGAGAGTGCGAGTATGTATAAAGCAACAATCAACATATGGATTACTATTTACCATATTACTGCGAAATTGATTATCGAGAAAATGTGCAGCCACATGAGCTGGCAGCAAATTGTGTAAGATCCGTTTATTTGATTCCTGTAAAACATCCATTTCCTTTTTCTCCTGTGACGCCTGCAACTGCCAGAGGAAATCTAAACGTGCCGTCCACTCAACCAAACGTCCATGCACCAATATGGCAATCATGAAAATTATTATGCGCGCCAGTGAGATTAAATGAAGCGGAATGGATGAGCTGTGAAGGTAAAAAAAAATAAATGAAATTTGTAATCACAGCGAAGGACATTCATATTAACAGTGAAGTATCGAAATCTATAAACTATTGTAAATAAAGTGATAAAAATAAACTGAAACAAAAACAAGAAAAAACGTTAACTTCGGTTGCACCGAAGCTAAATACCCTTCACAGGTGCATTTCTGTTAGTAACTATGTGTTCAGTTTGTATGAAAGCTATATGCTGTAGTTAACCGATCTGATCAATTTCTTCGGAGATTACATTGTTGCTTTAGAAAATAACATATACCAAATTTCGTGAATATATCTTGTCAAATGTGAAAGTTGTCCATACAAGCATTTGATTCCGATCATTCAGTTTGTATGGCAGCTATATGCTATAGTTAACCGATCTGATCAATTTCTTCGGAGATTACATTGTTGCCTTAGAAAATAACATATACCGACAAATGAGCCAGAACATCCGATCGTTCAGTTTGTAAGAGAAAATGACGTTTGCGGAGATTACATTGTCAGAAAATAACGATATCTTTCGTGATTATATCTTGTCAGGGAAAGTTGTATATACAGACATTCCGACAGTTTGTATGGCAGACATAGAACGGACATGATCAATTCTTCAGCTCGACATACGTATCATTTATATATATATACTTTATAGGGTCTCCGACGCTTCTTTCTGGGTGTTACAAACTTCGTGACAAACTTAATATACCCTGTTCAGGGTATAAAAACGTTAACTTCGGTTGCATCGAAGTTAGTTGTGATGCATTTTGTACATATAGCATAAAGCAGTATACAAAGATCTTTAACTTGATTTTGATCGGTAAATTTATATGGCAGCTATATGCTATGGTAGTCCGAGCTGAACAATTTCTTCGGAATTTTTACCACCAATACACCAACTTGATTCCGGTTATGCATGATTTGACAACCATATCGGTGGTTCCGACAAATGAGCAGCATCTTGGCAAGAAAAGAACGTATGTAAAAATTCTGGCCGATATCTCAAACACTGAGGGGCTAGTTCCTACATATATATACAGACGGATGGACATGGCTTAATCGACTCAGCTCGTCACGCTGATATTATATTGTATATATACTTGGTAGGATCTTCGACCTTGTCATTGGGGCTGATTTTTTACGTGGCGGGTCCCAAATCCAGCGCTCATCCCTCGGAGGAATGAATCGCGTTCTCACTTTAGCTCGCCTTCAAACGGATGTTTTCTGGCTACTCAGTGGATACTTGATCTAAGACTGGAAATCGTGAGCTGCTTGAGCTGTATATGAGAGAATCGTTTCTGGCCATTCCCAAGTGAATGGCGCTCAGAGAACTCCGATGGATTGGCGGCCGAGCTATTCAAACACGGCGGCGAAGAACTGATAAGGAGCATGCATCAGCTTCTTTGTAGAATATGGTCGGATGAAAGCATGCCCAAGGATTGGAATTTAATCCACAAAAGGGAGACCCTACAATCTGCGCCAAATACCGTAGGATAAGCCTCCTCAACATAGCATATAAGGTCAACAAACTGATTGGACCTCATCAGTGTGGCTTTAGGCCTGGAAAATCAACAACTGACCAGATATTCGCTATTGAAAAAGAGTCGAAAAGAGGATCCGAATTTAAAACTGCTTTTGACAGCACGAAAAGAAAGTACCTTTATGACTAAATAAACTAATTAGGCTGTGTAAGCAACACCAAAAGCTCGTCAGCCTCGAATCCAACGCAGAATAACTCTTGCCAACAGGTGCTACTTTGGACTGAGTAGGCAATTGAGAAGTTAGTTCCTCTCTCGACGAACAAAGATCAAATTCTGCAAGTCATTCATATTCCCAGTTCTGCTAGATGCTGCAGAGGCATGTACGATAACAACATCCGATGAGGCGGCTTTACGAGTTTTTGAGAAAACGGTTCTGCGGAAGATTTATGGTTCTTCACGCATTGGAAACGGCGAATATCGCAGTCGATGGAACGATGAGCTGTTGACGAGATATTCGAACAAAATTGATATAGGTCAGCGAATTAAGCGACAGCGGCTACGCTGACTAGGTCATGTCATACGAACGGACCAAAACACTGTAGGTCTGAAAGTTTTCAACGCAGTGCCCGCCGGGGGAAGCAGAGGAAGAGGAAGACCTGCACTCCACTGGAAAGATCAGGTGAAGAAGGTCCAGGCTACTTTTGGAATCTCCACTTGACGCCAAACAGTGAAGAGGAGAAACGACTGGCACGCTGTTCAGGTGAAGAAGAACCTGGCTATACTTGGAATCTCCATTCGACGCCAAACAGTGAAGAGGAGAAACGGCTGGCGTGCTGTTGTTAACTCGGCTATAACCGCGTAAGCAGTAAAGAAGAAGAAGATTTGTAGAGTATATCTTACTTAATAACCAAATATCTTGATGCACTACCGTAAGACCTTTTTGATATTGTTATCTCGTTTCATCGTTGCTTTTAAACCATTTGGTTCTCTCAATTAAACTACTTATATCCGTTATGCTATTTGTAGACAGCCTATTATGGAAGATGGATTCCGAGTATTCTATGTTGGGTTTATAATAGAGCTGGGCCAAATGTTACCAAATGTAATGGGTACTACATGCCTTGAGTATTGTAAATTGAAAGGTTTTCACATGGTCTAAAATTGGGCGGATTTTGTTCCGACTTTGCCCTTATTCAAATGGTGCTAAAAGGTTTTATTGAAATCCTTTTTTTTGTCAAAAAATTATGTGCTTTGAGAGTCATGGAACTTCATCTAAAGGTGGACGGAATCATCTCTTGTTGTGTGATTTTATAACTGGTTCAATATGGATCTTTTATGTCAAGTTCTCTAAAAATAATTTCTAAACAAATCATGGTGAAATTGCAAGTGGTTCAATGTGGTGGGGTGGTGAATTTGATTAAGTCTATTTCTAAAGTAAGAAAACCGTTCAAAAAAGGACTATATATTAGTCCACAAATGATCCCACAAATGAAATACTAATATACTTACTTGACTCTACTGTCATAGCAATCGAAAATATTTATATGCGACATTTCGATGAAAAGTCCATAAATTGTGCCCATAAGTAGTATTAGGAAGGATTTGAAAATTATTGGCAGGCTGTGAATGAGATAATAGTTAACATATGTATTTTGAGAATAATTAATTGTTTTGGCAAATATAATAAATCCATATACTACAAGTAGATATTAGAAAACTTAGTACAGGTCTTTAGACTCACCGCAAAAATACTGAAACTGACAAAAATGCAAAAGTCGCCGAAAGTGAAACATACTGTGGCAGCGAGCATTTTCGATGCGCCTCATTATGGTGAGCAAACATGAGCAGGTCCTCCTCAAAGGTTGGTGCATGTGTTGTAACGTTACTAGCACAGGGATGATCCATGACGCAAGTGAACTAATCATAAACATAAATTATTAAGGAAAGATAGAAGGGACAGAGAAATAAATGAAAAATATTATTAATATTTTAAGAAAAATTGAGACGATTGGGCTTTCTGCTCACACTTACCACATTCACCTGACCCACCGAATAGATCAGCACTATAGTGAATATTGTAATAGCCAAGCGTAGGGTGAAACTACGCGCCAAGTCCCAGACAATCCACTTGAGGCGCACCGCTAAGAGCAGCATCAGTATGGCGCTGATCCATACAAAAGCGGTCAGGAAGAGTAGCAAGAGGATGAGTGTACGTGGTAAGGCCGACACCTGCAGTGCTGCACCGAGAATCAGTAGCAATAGCGAGCAACCCATGGCGGTGGTGAAACCCAAATCGAAATCTTTACGGTACTCGCGCTCTTTGTCACTCTCACGAAAACGCAGAGTAATGCGATCCACATGCTCGGACTTATCGCAATCGACGGAACGTGCATTTATCGCCTGTGAGAGGAAGCGATTGACGCGATTGGTCGGTTGATAGTGCATGGAGGAGTGCCGCTTGCGGAAGGGACGCTTAAATTTGTCCGTCACTTTGGACTGCTTTGGTTTTTTTGTTTTGTTTTATAAACGGACGGTTGATGTTTTCGAGGTTATGTGTAGTGTTTTGATGCAAAAATGTTTTTGATTTTTTTTTTTTGGTTGTAAGATTTTCATTAAATTTTGTTTTGATGTGTTGGTACGATTACATAACAGTTTGCACGCACGGAACGGAACGGTACACAATGGGTATGTCAACGAGGGGTTTTGTGTATTTATTTGGTGCGAGAGAGCGAAAAAGAGATAAAAAAGAGAAAAAGAGAGTACCAAACATGGCAAGACACATGGAAGAAAAACAAGTAAAATTAGTTGCAGTTTTGCAGTACAAAATACATTAATACAGTTATTAAATATAAATATAGACGTGTATATGTAAATATGAACGGTTAGGCTTAGAGTAAGTCAATTGGATAACGGGTGAAGTTCCTTAAAAGCTGAAAGAATTGTCAGTGTTACATATATGTATATTAAGAAATAAGGATAAGTCATTGAACTTTTAAAGAGCTTGCACCCAAAGAAGCTTAAAACCCAACATGAAAACCATATGCAATGTATATATGCATATATAAATTCATAAATATAATACATACATACATAAGTATATGAATGGTTATGTAAAGTAAGATTTTTTGAATAATAGTTAGTGGGTATGTGTGGAACCATATAGTTTACAATGTAATGTCTATGAAATATATAAAAGTTACTACAGTTCTTTTAATTTCGATCTAACATGATCATATGAGCACATACTACATATGTATCTATATTTAGTAATTCAAAAAAAAAAAATTTTTTTCATTTGGTACTCGGAAAAATAGGTTCCTAGACACCTCTAAGAAAGCCGCTCCAAACATGAGTTTTTAATTGTAACGGGAAGGTCCTCCTACATACAGTTTTCTATTTTTTCTTATTATCAGATAGAAAACTTTATATCTCGCTTCCAACTACTTGAAAAAATATCTTGTTCCTTAGATTTTGTAGGAAATTGAATGCTCTACAAAAAAGGTCTATGATGATTTTTTCGTAAACCCAAACGTTTAAAAGATATTAACAGTTAAAGTTTGATTATTTTTGGGAAATTTTTTTATTTCTTATGAGTTTTATAACTCAATGAAAAAAAAAATATTATGAATAGATTTTTGGAGAGGCTTTCTTAGAGGTGTCTAGGAACCTATTTTTCAGAGTACCAAACGAAAAAAAAATTTTTTTTTGATCCACCCTAATATGCATTGATGTTTGACGATGAATATCTCGTAAACGCTTAACTTAATCGAAAAATCATATAGAGACCTTTTTTGTAGAGCATTCAATTTCCTACAAAATCTAAGGAACAATATATTTTTTTAAGTAGTTGGAAGCGAGATATAAATTTTTCTATCTGATAATAAGAAAAAATAGAAAATTGTATGTTGGCGGACCTTCCCGTTACAAGTAAAAACTCATGTTTGGAGAGGCTTTCTTAGAGGTGTCTAGGAACCTATTTTTCCGAGTACCAAACGAAAAAAAAATTTTTTTTTTTGAATCACTCTAATGTATATATAATTCGATAATGAAGAATTTAAAAATTACATGCCAGCATGAAGGGACCGAAATTTGGAGAAGTGTCGAAATGTTAGTTATTACCATCATTTTATGCTTTGCTTTATAGTATAATTGTGTTAGAGGTCTAAGGAATCGAACTACTATGACAAAGGATGCTGATCGCAATGGACTCAACCGATAAGAAAATGGATCCAAGAAGAGGTATTTTTTTCAATAGCCTTTTTTTTAACAGATCACGCGTGCGTCGTGTCAAGCTGTCACTTTATTTTTGTTCAGTATTGTTTGGCATTTCATCTTGGACAGACTTACGCCTGAACAACGTTTAAAAATCGATCAACTTTATTACGAAAATTCACATTCTATAATAAATGTTTTCACTCAACTTATGGTCAACATAATTGGTCCACTGAGCGTACTATTCGCAACAACATCACTCATCTTGAGATCCCGCATTCAATATTGGATAATATTCGACCAAGTCCAGCACACAGTGAAGAAAATATAGCAGCCGTAACTGAGAGTGTACATACAGACCGTGGAGAGTCGATTCGGCGCCGTTCGCAGCAACTCGGACTGACATATGGAACGACTTGGCGCATGTTACGTCGAGATCTTAAATATAAATCGTACAAAATATAGCTTGTGCAAGAACTGAAGCCGCTCGACCTTCCCAAGCGCCATCCCATTTCGAGCCAAATTTTGTTTAGCAATGAGGCCCATTTCTGGCTCAATGGGCATGTAAACAAGCAAAATTGCCGCATTTGAGACGAAGAGCAACCTGAAGAGGTTCAATAGTTGCCATTTTTATCCAGAAGAAACAACGGTTTGATGTGGTTTGTGAGCCGGCAGAATCATCGGTTCATATTTCTTCAAAAATTATTCCAGTGAGAACGCAACCAACAATGGCGATCGTTATCGCGCTATGGTAACCGACTATTTGATGCCTGAAATTGAAGCTCGTGATCTCGGGGACACTTGGTTTCAACAAGTCGGCGCCACGCATCGCATCAATCAATGGATTTATTTAGAGAAAACTTCGGTGAGCAGATAATTTCTTATTTTGAGCCGGTCAATTGGCCACCAAGATCGTGTGACATGTAGAGTCTAAAGTCTTTACGGACAATTCCGCTTCGATGCAGACCTTGAAGCAAAACATCAAGCGTGTCATTCGCCAGTTACCAGTTGAAATGCTCGAACGAGTCATTGAAAATGTGTCTCAACGGATGAATCATCTGAAACATAGCCACGGCCAACAATTGAAAGAGATAATCTTTAAAAAACAATTGACAAAGAATGATTTTTCGAATGATAATAAACATTCGTCATTAAATTTGAAGTTTATGTGGTTTTTCTTTAAAAAAGTAAGGAATCTCGAAATGGTTCAGCCATTATAAACACAAAAGACGATTCTGTTTAAGAACTCAATATGGTAATACCAAAAAAATTTGAGATTTTTATTGAGTAAAGAAGCATGGTTAGTCTTAAACAAATAAATTTTCAGCATTTTCAAGGCCTGGGTCATAAGTCGCTCTCATACCAATAACTTTGGAGTTATTTTGTCTATCTTGGTACCAGCTAAATTAGAAAATAATGGGGACAGGTTTTTCGCCCTTGAACTTGATTGATCGTTCAGTTTGTATGCCAGACATATGCTCTGATGATCTGATCTGTAATCTTCAGAGATTACACTATTATGTTAGACAGTAATCTAGGCGAAATGTTGTGAAGATGTCTTCTCAAATGAGAAATTTTTCGATACCAGCACTTGATTCCGATTGTTCAGCTTGTTTGGCAGCTATATACTATAGTGTTTCGATATCGACGGTTCTGAGAAATGAGCTAATCCTTGGGCAGAAAAGACGTGTGCAAAATTTCAGTTCGATTTCTCAAAACCTGATCATTTATATATATATTTTATAGGTCTCCAACTTTTCCATCAGTGTGTTATAAACTTCGTGACAAAGTTAATATATCCTGTTCGGAGAAATTGTACAATGGTGGTATAAAATGATGGTAGTAATGAAATTCTTCTACATTAGCAGATATTATAATGATTTAAGCCATAATTCAAAGCAATGGAACTTATAAATATGTATATACACGTTAATTATTAAGTTTTAATTATTTTCGGTCCCTGAAATGCTATAAGAAAATATGAACAGTAAGAATACGAAAATAACGAAATTGAAAAACACTTATGTATGTATGTACGTATGTAAAAAGGCAGAAGACAATTGGTTAACCCACACTTAGCAGTAAGACTGGACATTTGAAAATGTAAGCCGAAAATGTCATGCATGGAAAAAGCAGTCGCTGAGAGGTAACATCGATAAAGAGGCGAAACAATTTTGGCGCCGAATTTCAAAACAATTCATTTTAGTAAACGATATTAGTTTATTTACAGGGTCAGTTTACAAATCTTTGGCCGAATTTCTTCAATAAACACTAGTGACTAAATGTTAGTGGAAAGCTAACTAAATAACTGCTAATTAGCTATAATTAAAAAATATATAAAATTTAATCAAATTTAAAACATTCAAGAAAATATTCGAAAAATAAAACCACAGAAATTAGTGAACAAAGTAAATTGAACGAAATTTAGTTAAACGTAACTTAATTATAATTATAACGATGCTTAACCCATTCGTATGCAACGGAACGCAATGTAACGCAACGCAATGTAAAATATAGCGTACGATCAAGAAAACGGAACGTAACGCAATGATAAATTAAACGGTATGTAACGGAATGGTAACAGCTCGTTATGTAAGTTTACTTTTATGCTTTCTAAAATGGTACGATTATGTGTTCATAGGAAAATACGTGTAGTTTGACGTAACGTAATAATTAATGGTAACACATGAGCGAACGTCAGTGTGCAAATATTGCATACAAATGTAGGTATATCATTCTCACTTTATTCTTATTTTGATTGAGTCTGTGAATGCGACTAATCGTATTCGATGTGGAGTTAGGAGTAGTTCCTACTGAGATAGTCACACCGCCACCGGGTGGTGTGGGGGCGTGTAAAATTTTTTGTAGTCGTATAACCTAGAGGAAAATAAAGAAATGCAATATAAAAGAACATAAAGATAATACATACATATACGAGTTTCAAACGGAAAGTGATCGAAAATATTTAAGGTAAAAGAAGGGAGAAAAATATAACAAAATATACATATATTACATATAATATACATAATTTTTTGGAGGATGATCATACTAGTAAGTAAAATAATTACTTATGACTAAGTTTGCTATTGCATGATACTTATGTCTAATTATTTTTTACTAGTTTTATGATAGCAAATAATATATTGTATTTTTTTCTAATGATAATTTCTACCAAATAAACGTTGAACTATATTCTACTGGTATTTTCTAATATTTATTCTAAATATTACTATGAATGCTACTTTTTGTTTTAAGATTTTACTTCCATAATCAGGGTTATCAGCTGTTATTGCATCTGATTCGAATTTGACAAGCTTCACTTTGGAAACGATTCATGAAAATAAACTCAACTTGGGGGTTCCCAACACATATTCCAAAAATGCTTAACAAAACTCTTGTAGCTTCTACGTTCTATTTTTTAGCACTAAAGCATATTGACACTGATTTGAAAACAGTTTTTGTGCGCTGTCAGTTGTCAAATATTTCTAGATCTTTGTTAAGTTTTCGAAACTTTTTAATTAGCACAATGGTTAAGATTTTTATTTTTTGCTTTCAACACTTCTAGTGCTGCTAGGTATCGTCTAACGCTCCCATAGGTAGGCGTTCTAGGGTATTAGGTTAGGTTTGATGACTATTTCAGATATTGCACTTGGACTACTATATGTAGTTCTTTGTGAAGCCATAAAAAATAGAGTCTGCAAATCGCCTTGGGTTAGGTTAGAGGGCTGATATAAAGATCGCACTTGGATCGCAGTATATGTAGTCCTTCGTGAAAGCAATAGGAAGGAACAACTCAAAACTGTGTAACCAACTTCAGACCGTTCGCGTAGCTGTCGCACTGGAATCAGCTGTTTATAAATTTGCTGAATGACAGTTCGGAGTATTGTTCACAAGTGTACACAAGCGTTTTGCCAAAAGTGAACGCAAAAAAAAGTGATCAGCGATGGAATTCAAACGTAACAGTGTAATTGCTTTATATTTAGCTGGAAAATCACAGCCAGCAATTGCTCGTGAGCTCGAACACCTTAATGTGAATAAAGTTTTTGTTTATCGCACCATCACTCGTTACAATGATACTGGTAGCATCGCAAAACGCCATGGAGGTGGTCATCAAAAGACTGCAACGTCACGTGAGATGGTTCGGAAAGTGAAGAAGCGACTTGAGCGAAATCCACGACGAAGTGCCAATCAAATGGCTAAAGAACTGAAAATATCCGACCGCAGCATCCGACGCATATTGAAAAATGAGCTCAAGGTCAAGCCTCACAAGTTCCAAAAGGCCCATGATCTCACACCGAAGCAGCAACGAGTAAGACTTGAGAGAGCGAAGCAGTTGCTTCGCTTGGCCGAAAGCGGTCAAATTCCGAACATTGTGTTTTCTAACGAAAAAATTTTTCCAATTGAGTAATTTGTAAACTCTCAAAACGATAGGGTTTACTTGACCGACCATTCATACCAGAATCTAAGTCATCGGTTGGCCACCAGGAGGCAGCACCCGCCACAAATCATGGTTTGGGCCGCTGTCACCGCAGATGGGCGCTCTCCAATTGTTTTCATCGAGTCTGGCGTCAAAGTAAATGCGACATATTATCGGGAAAGTGTTCTGCTGCTTTGAAGCCGTGGGCAAACAAACATTTCGGTCGCGAACCATGGAAGTTTCAACCCTGTATAAATTAGCAAAACGCCTTGTCAATAAAAAATTTGATTAGGCGAGTTTCCAAGTGTTTGCAACTTAATCTTGAAATCCCGTGATAATCAAGAAGGAAATGATGAGATGGCGTCGGGTAATATATTCAACCTTACAGCATGGAAACCGATAAGGCAATGTACTGTTAGTTAAAATCCACAACTCGGAAGACGTTAGCCTTTTAGAGAAAGAGCACAATAGGTCTTTAGCAATCAATCTTGGTCCAAAAAGATCTTGCAACAGCGCGTGAGCGGATTGTAGCCCATAGGTAGAACACGCAAGGAGAATGGAACACCGAATAGTTGCCATTCTACTGATAGCGGAGTTAGGATACCCTTACTTGCCAGTTCATTAGCTTTACAGATGCTTGCGATTCCGCTGTGGTCTGTCACCCACACAAGCATTATCACAAAGTAACTCGATGCTATTAATAACGAGGTTGTATATTCCTTAAACATCCCTAAATGCACGGTTAGTAAGGTCAAGGCTAGTATCGCCGCCTTGCTATCAGGGGTGGATAGTCACATCTCTGAAAGAGGCTCCGGAGCAGTAAATCTAGTGCTACCTTAATGCCAGCAATCTCAGCTTGAAGTTCTGGGCAATTCTTGCTGGCAATTCCAGAGTCAACATCTACGTAGCCAACCAAGCAGCAATCAAGACAGTAACCTCGTATCGCATATCGGCCAGAAGTGTCTTGGGAAGCAGGGCAGCATAGGAAAATTTTGCCAGAAGCAAGCAACTTCACTTCTACTGGGTGCCGGGCTACAAAGGCAAAAGTCGTGTGCAAAACTTTAGATTGGAAGTAAACGAAATTCTTATTGGCACTCGATAGAAGAGACTGTAGGAACACGTACGGAATATTCACTAGTCACTGTTTGCTGGCGACATACGCTCGCAGAATGGGGCTGACAGATCGAGTAGACCGCAGGAAATGTCTGAAGCAAAGCACCAAGGAAACAATCGAGCATATCTTGTGCACTTGTTCCGCACTGGCAAGACTACGCTGTAAGCATCTGGTGTTGCTAAGGTATGATGCACTGAAAGAGGTATCTATAGTGAGGCCAAAGAGTCTGTAAAATTCGCGTCAAGCGCAGGCATCCTAATGGATGACTACTTCTCAGTTACTCCATCTGGTATCGCAAAGGACCAAAACTGGTCTATGCGTGGCTCATTGGCCTACCAGACCTAACTTAACCTTTGCTTCGAATACATACAATATATTTCTCAAAAAATTACTCTTAAGTTAAAATTCTAAATACTTCCTGTTATAATATTGTAAGTAACTTGATTTTAGTAATTTTATTACAACAACAACACACTTCCATATATATTTTTTAATACATTCATATTATTTAACTTAACAAACTAGTAATTTCGTCAATAATGAGACCAATGAGTTGTATGCAAATAAAGTGAAGAGAGAGATTAAGCAACACCGATTTTTTTTAATTTTTTTGAATTTCGAATTTCGTATTAATAAACCAGATTGGCACCCACTCAATTGAATTTGTTAGACACTTTGTTGTTATAACACTTTGTTTTTGTTTTACTACTACACACACAGTTACAAAATACATATAAATTACATTACAATATTGATTACATGTAATGCATTAGATAAACTATTGTAAGTTAGCTACAATCTAAGAGAGCTACGACTAGGAGCAACACACTTACCGCATCCTGAAAATAAAAATGAAAAAAATTAAAACTAAAATACACACAAAAAACGATAAACAGAAAGCAATACGCAGTTTTTAATAACAAAAATTTTAGTGTGACACATTAGCACAATTTCACTAAGTTAATACAGGGTGTGGCATACTAGGTAAGCGCATTTGTTAATGGAAAAAATATTTGCAAATTTATTTTTTGCTGCTCGAGGGGAATTTGTTGATTAAAAAGCGAAATTTTATTAGGAGAATCTATTCAGAATCATGTACAACTAATAGAAGCCGGAACACAGAGCTCATGTCGAATCGGCTTGATAATGATCTGCCGAAAGGTGTAGTAAAATCAGCTGTTTTCTTGACGTTGCTCTATCAGTTTTTAACTCTAACTCAAATATATGAAAATTGACAGAAAATAACTTGGCTTTCTAAATGTTTCGAGCCAACATAATAATTTCTAAAGTAATAACTTTGAAGCTACAATTTTCAGCTGTATTCATTGCCTCTTTTTCTGTAGCAACCGCTAAGGTTAAACGTGGTTTTGTGAGCTCGGCAAATTTTGTTTGTTAAATTTAGCCTCAGTTAACGTCATATCCGTAAACCTATGTTTTGCCAGCTGTTCTAATACGTTTCAGTAATTTTGTGTCGCCGTTGGCTCCATTTAGTGAGGCCTGAGCAACATCCATGCACCTTTGTTGCTGTTAAATATTTGAAACATACTTTGCTGCCATGCCTGTCATACTCAAAAAATTCTAAGAAATTTCATGGCATGACCCAATCTATATGAACTGCTGTTGGTTCATATGGATTGGATTATGCCATGAATGACCCGACTCCGAATCACCGACTTCTCTGATTCTGATTCGGTGATCAGACATAAACATTGCTTTAATTTTTTCCACGTTTTCATTGGTTGTTGATAAGCTGGGACGTCCGAGGCCGTCGTCACCTACAACGTCTTCACGATCATCATAGAAACACTTATACCTCTCAAAAGCTCGTGTTTTACTCCTATCGTACATTCTTCTTCTTTTTTATGGGTGTAGATACCGCGTAAGTTTACAACAGCGCGCCAGTTATTCTGTTTTTTCGCTGTTTGGCGCTAATTGGAGATTCCAAGTGTAGACAGGTACTTCTCCCCCCGGTCTTTACAACGGAATGGAGATCTTCATCTTCTTCTGCTTCCTCCCGCAGGTACTGCGCCGAATACTGAAGGGTTTTCATCCATTTATGTCAATGTTGTCATATATCACGTACAGCTCATCGTTCCATCGATTGAGGTATTTACCGTTAATGCGTAAGGGACCATAAATCTTCTGCAGAACCTTTCTCTCGAAAACTCGCACCGCCGACTCATCAGCTGCTGTCATCGTCCATGTCTTAGCACCATATAACAGGACGGGGATGATGAGTGACTTATACAATTTGGTTTTTATTCGTCGAAAGAGGACTTTACTTCTTAATTGCCTGTTCAGTCCGAAGTAGCACCTGTTGGCAAGAGTTGACTTTCAAGACTGGCGTTGGAAATTATCTTCGTTTTTAACTATTTAGTTCTGCAGCTCGAATTATTTTCTCCAGGAGTAGATTGAAGAAGTCGCACGATAGGGAGTCGCCTTGTCTGAAACCTCGTTTGGTATCGAACGGCTCCCGATCCTGACGGAGCTTTTGGTATTGCTCAACGTCGGTTTACACAGTCGTATTAGTTTTGCGGGGATACCGAACTCAGCTATCGTGGCATAAAAGTGGCTCTTTTTTGCGCTGTCAAAAGAAGCTTTGAAATCCGCGAAGAGGTGGTGCGTGTCGATTCTCTTTTCACGCGTCTTTTCCAAGATTTGCGCATGGTGAATTTCTGCTCAGTATATTCAGCATTTTAATATTTAGAGTCTAAACTTTCATCTTCCATATCAGCGAAACAGCTGGTTATCCACACGAAGACACATTTTCGAAAATAATAATGTACATATACGGATATCCAACGTTATATAACCATTTTTACACTCAATCGAAGCTCTCTATCCCTCATAAAAAATATTTTGCAGATTAGCATGGCGAGTTTCACATCAAGTATTGTCAATTCAAGACGAATTGAGCTATTAGTAGTTTAATTATATTAAATCATTAAATTTAGAAGAATTAGTCTCTCAATTTCCAAAATAATCTAATTTGTAATTAAGTTCCACTAAATATTAAAAAAAAAAAATGCGCTCGCCTTATATGCTTCACCATGTAAACTATTGAACTTGTGGAACGCAATTTAAGTGTGGTCTAATGTATTCGGGATCGTGTGAGATCGGAGCAAAGATATAGGTAAAAATACAAACGAAAAACTAAAACAGTTACGTTAATAATCGAGTACTTTCAACACTGTCTGCAATTGTTAGCCAATTTCTTTGAGTACAGTTAAATCAACAGTAAAAAGCTAAGCGGTTAGGAGTCAGCACTTCATGCAAAAAGTAACTTTACACTTTTAGCTAAACGAGTGGGGGCACTTAACTCAATTAATACTAGTTCAAATTGTTGAAATCATTTAACATTCGTAATATTTAATGAAAATATATATTTTCACAAAAAAAAAGTTCTCTATAATTAATTGCTTTATAAATTTACATTTTAAATAATAATAATAACGGTTTTATAACTTTCTTTTAAATAATAAGCTTATATACAATAAATCAATATTTTACAGCGGGATTCAAAATAAAGTTTTTGAAATTAAAATTTCGAGTGTAATCAAAACTCTCACTTACCTTTCGCGTGCTCTTATCACCGCCGGCGCCTTCGGCCGTGCTGCCGCGCGCTCCTGTGCCACTGCCGCCCGACGAGGGAAACGACCCGGTGGCGATGTTGGAGAACGGTACCGGCTCCGAGAATTTGATCGTATGCAACAGCTGCATGACAACATTTGAGACATTACGAAATGACAATTTACGACGACTACCAATGGCCGAGCGTACACCAAGCGTGTTTAGCATTAATGGCTGCAACAAAAGTGAAACGAAAACGAAAAAAAAACAACGAAACGTGTGAGTAAGTGAGCCACGAATCCGCATAAAAGTATGTACATGTGTGCAAATATTGAAAACGAACTGAAAATAATTAAAAATATAAAGCTACTCACCTTTCGTCGGTGCGGCGGTGGCACTATGAAGTATGTGTCCACGCCGTGATCACGCAAATATGAAGAACGCTGATCGCCATGCCCAGCTTCGACTTCATATTCACCCGAGAGAGCGTCGAGTGTGGCGCGTGTGACATGCACACGTCCAGGTTCGCCGCCAGATTCCATATGATTGGCCAATGTCACATCATTGGACCACACATCGAACTGCCATTTGCGTAGACCCAGCACACCGCACAGCACGCGGCCCGTGTGTATGCCCACGCGCATATTCAATATCACATCGGTGGCCTCCACCACGGTGCTGTGTGTGTTGGCAGAAAATAAATATAAGAGAAAATTATATGTTAAAGGCTTAGAGTTAGCAACTTACGCAATGGCGTCGATCATATCCAGACCCATTTCCACGGTGCATTTGGCGTGATCCTTGCGCGGTTCGGGCAAACCCGACACACAATAATAGCAATCGCCGAGAATTTTAATGCGCAAGCAATGGTTGTCCTTGAGAAGAAAGGAGAGTTTTTAATATATGCAAAGGAGGAGATGAGTATTTATATACGAGCAGGGTATTTATTATTAAATAATATTTGAAGAATAATAATATTTTAAAGTATGAATTTTATCAATAAAAAATATTTAAAGAATATTCATATCTTGAAGAATAATATTTATTATTAAATAATATTTGAAGAATACTATAATTAATTTTTCACTTACATGCGCTAGCTGATCGAATCGTCCGAAGAGCTCATTCAACAGTCTCACCAACTCCTGCGCACTGCATTGCGAGGATAACACCGTAAAACCGACAATGTCAGCAAAGAGAATACTGAAAAATAGAATTTACTAATTAATTTACTCCTTTTAAGGGTTATTAAATGTTAGCTTTCAGTTTTACTGAGTCTTTAAAGAATTAGTAAAACGTAGAAGTGGGGTGGTAATGCTACGATCCCTTATCAGGAAGTTGAAGTTAGGTCTATTGCTCTTAAAAAGTTATTTTTTCAGAGATATATAACACTGCGTGAAATTGTTGTTGAAGTATCTTACACCACATTTGTACAAACTTCATTGGCAGCTCAATCGAAAGAGGTCAATTGAAAAGTCTCCGGCATATGATGGTGAAAAACATTTTTTTGACCAAATAAAAATATTTCATGCGCATCCCAAAATAATAGGTGTGTTTCAAAGTATAAAGGACTTAAAAAAAACAGAACAAATGGTTTTTTCGGCAAATCAATTTATTTTATTCAAAATAGTCTCCTTCTGCTTCAATACAGCTTTTTGCACGGTTCAAAAGCATGTCGAACGAGTGTTTTAGCTCGTTGGCCGGTATGGCTGCCAGTATGCCGGTGCAAGCTTTTGAATGGCCTCTACGTCTGCATATCGCTTTCCTTTCATGGGCAAATGAATTTTTCCGAAAAGGAAGAAGTCGCACGGTGCCATATCAGGTGAATACGGGGAGTGGTTAATGGTTAAAATGTGATTTTTGGTCAAATAATCGGTCACAAGCGTCGATCAATGAGATGGCGCATTATCGTGCAACAAACGCCAACTTTCATCTTCGCGATATTCGGGCAGAACACGTCGAATACGGCGCACCAAACGCTTCAAAACTCCAAGGTAGAGTACCGCATTAACGTTTCAGCCGGATGAAACAAATTCTTTGTGGACAATACCCTTGGAATTATAAAAACAAATCAGCATTGTCTTCACTTTTGACTTCTCCATGCGCGATTTTTTGGGTTTCGGCTCATCCGGTGCCTTCCATTCAGCACTCTGGCGTTTCTTTTCGGGATCATATTAGAAACACCACGTTTCGTCACCAGTCACAATATTGTAAAGGAAGTTTTTGTCCTTTTTGACCTCTTTAATAATGTTCTTCGTATGTTGGATTCTGAGCAATTTTTGGTCGTCAGTCAATTTGTGCGGAACACGCCGTGCACACACCTTTCGTAAGCCCAAATGTTCGGTCAAAATGCGATAAATCGATGATTTGGAGATGTTCAATTCCATTTACATGAATTTCAATGATGATTTCTTCTGATTTTTGATGAGTTCACGCACAGTTTCGATTCAATTTCCGGTGATCATGGATTTTGATTGGCCCACATGTTGATCGTCATTTATGTCCTCACGACCACTTTGAAAACGTTGAAACCACTCGTTCACTCTGCTACGGGATAGGCAATCATCGTCATAAACTTGTTTCATCAATTGAAGCAATTCGATAAAAGTTTTACTAAATTTTAAACAAAATTTAATGTTGGCTCTTTGTTCGAAGTTCATTTTCGCATCGATAACATAAACATATTGACACTTAAAACGCAATAACTTCACTTCCAATCAATGAAATGTCATGAAATTCTCACTGGACAATCGATAAAGATAGTAGATTCGAAATAAAGATGGCGCCACCAGGGGGCGCTAGATCCAAAAAGTCCTGTTCACTTTGGAAAGCATCATGTACAGACGTCATAACATTGCCAGCCGACTGTTGCGTTTTTCCACGCTTTGGAGCGGGTTCATCGTGTGCATTCCACTCGGATGACCGCCGATTGAATTTTGGAGGGAAAATATGGAGCTATTTGTCATCCAGTGTCACATATCAACGCAAAAAATCGGGTTTATTACGCTTGAACAACTTCAAACGATCTCCGAATTGAGCTCACGCGGTATCCACTTTGTATTGAGCTATGTATCTCATACCCAAATACTCGTGAAGGATATGATGTACACGATCAGTTGATATCTTCAGAGTACCTGCTATCTCGAACAGCTTCACTTCACGATCATCCAAAAATATTTTGTGGATTTATTTATGTTTTCTTCGGTAGCAACCTTTTTTTGCGTCCAATTCTTGATGTTTGATTTTCCTGGGACAGTTTCCGAAATGGGTTTGGTAGTGAACGAGGGCTTTCAGTTCAGATATCAAGAAGCTAGCTACGCAATAGATGAAACCAAAATCAGACAGAATCTCCCATAAAGAAATTGTAGAATCATAAGGCGTACATACTATGTATCCACACTTTATTATATACTCGATATCAGAGCATTAATGTACTGGTTCGTTTTGATAGACATTCTTCACATAATGTCTGTACTGCACTGTAGACAGGTAAACAAGATTTAGGTCAAAATAAAGTGCCTATATATAGAACATGTTTTACTATATAGTTTTGACATATGACATTTAAAAAAATTAAGGTCAGTTTAAAGTGAAATCTTCAATAGGACGTTCTCAAGATGTCAGCGCCTGGTTGAAAAACGTCTACATAATTCAACACTTTTGTTATGCGAACAAATGGAACAGCTGTTGTACGTCAAATGACAAACATAACATTGACATAAGTCCATCAGAACGAACCTAATGCCATTAATTTTTGCGGATAAGTAAAATTTTTTTTTGCTTGTCAAATAAATTTTTGTGAAAATATAAAATTCATAATGCAAAATGTCGATTTTTGGTGATTTCTATATTTGCTCGTGTCAATACCATATTCGTTTGGGTAAATGCCAACGAATTTGACTGACGTAAAAGCATTGAAAATGCAATTTATTAATGCAAAAATTCATTGGTGAAAGATAGGTAGGTGTACTAATCAATTTCCGTGTAATTTGCTAGGCTTCGATCTTTTTGCCTTCGCCTTCACCTTCAATTTAATTTAGATTGCATTAATGTCATGATTATGACGATTTGTAACACAGAAAGATATTAATGGGAACATAAAGAAATCTCAATTTAAATTTTGAATTTATTTTGGTGTATATTTTCGGCCTTTTTTGCAAAGAAAAATGAACCTAAACGGTTTTTTTTTTTTTTTTTTTTTTTTTTTTGAGTTCAGAATAGTAATCATAAGTATCAAGGATGTTAGAGATAAGATTGCTCCACAAAGTCAGAAACGAAATGAACTGTCAACTGTCATAGCAATAGTAAAAAAATTCGTTTAATCATTACATTCATGACTTCACAAAAGCATTTTTTGCTGTCAAATTCACTACAAAAAAGTAATGGGATGAAAGTGTCGACATTTGAATCTTTTACCATTTTTGGACGTGGTTTATCCACTGTGGACATTATGGAGAACTGTGAAATAATACTTTTTTTTTAATGTGTGAACTTCGATTTTTCGAATTTTTTGAATTTTTCGCGTTAAAAATTCGAATCAAACTTCTAACCCTAATTTGAAAACCATTAAAGTGAAATTTATTCCGTAACTCTTTAGACACTTTATATTCCTGCAAGCTTCCTGCTTTGTATGAGTTTCATTTCAATTAGCGTATTAGGATAAAGGCATACTAACCTCACATTCTCATGTTTTTGTATGTAAATGCGATGAAATTGTCCCGCAACCGGTGAGAGTATATCGTTTTTCATTTGCATTGCAACATGCTGAGGTAGAACCGACAACAAAAGTCTTTCCAATTTTTCATTTTCATCCTGAATTTCCAGGCGGGCGGCAATACAGTTGCGTGTATCTAGGAATGCACGTCGTTGGGCACGTTCCATCATAATATTTACGACCAAGCCGGCAACATTAACGCCAAAAATAAAAAGTAAATATGAATAAAAATAATTAAAAATATACAAGTAATTTGAAAAAAAAACAAGAAAAAAACGTAAACATTACAATGTTGGCGATAAGCTGTGGATGATATGAGAGCAATTTAAGCCAACTTCAAAATGTAAATAGGAATAAAAATAAACAAAAATATATAAATAATTTAAAAAAATATATAAATCATTTGTGTTGAAAATATAATAATGTCACTTTGGTATTTAAAATTATGTAATACAAATATAATTTTCTTCCAAGAAAATAGTTTATAAAAACCCTGTAACCAAAAATGTATTGAAATCATATCGCAACTCACCTGATTATATTCCAAATAGCGGAATGAATCCGTTATAATTTTGTACACCGTTAAACTAATATGCACCGATGGCAAAATAATACCAAAACACACTGCTTCCCATATTTGTAGCGGCATCATGGCATAAGCCAAAAAGACGACGAAAACAATTTGCCACACACCCTCGGCCATGACCTGAAATAAAGGTGTGAAAGTGTTATAAGTAGCTGTGCATATAAATATGTTCACATTAACTGCAGCTAGTAATGATTACTAATGACCGAATAATGGACAGAGTGGTTGAACGAAGAGTACTTTTATGAGAGCTTTTAGGTGAGCTATAGATGGTTCCTACTGAGTCAGGCGCACTAGCTCGTAGAATGCTGTCACGAGTATATAATCTACGAAGGACATTAGGAAATGATGGCAAAAAATAGTATCGAATTTTAGTTTCAATCAAACAGAGCCATTAGACGGTTTCTGAAAGTTGAATTGACAGGAATTTTCGAATCGCTTTTTGGATCATTATGAAACTGTGGAATACTGGGCGGCAGATCAAGCTAAGTGCTCAGACAGACTCTCTTTGTTTTCTATACATTGATGTGGATTGTTTATAATCCTTATTGTTAGAGCAAATTGTCTGAAGTTAGAATTGTGTTCGAACGGTTAGCCGTTTAAAAGGCAATAAACACTTTTTTGGAACAATGGTTAGTTCTTGTTTGAGTTCGAGAAGAATGTTGTAGGAAAGCTTTGTGAAAAGAAATCGGATCAAGATTTTTCCAGAAATCTGAAACATTTGGAATTAATATATTATACCCTTAGGAAGAATCTATCACTAAGGCGAATATCTTTTCAAAATTCATTAAAAATGATCTAGGATTTTTAGACTTTTCCTTTAAGTGGTTACAAGGGTTTACAGGTTTCAAAAAACTGTTTTCTTTTTTTATAATCTTTTTTAATTCTGCAACACCTTTAGAATATTGTCCTACATTTTCAAGTTGATCCGAGTAATAGTCTCGGAGATACAGCCTTGAGAACTTGTGTGCTCGAGGTTAGCTAGGCTAAGTGCGCCGTCTTTAAACGTATTTTTCTCGAAACTGTGTCTTTGAAGTCGGTTGGCAAGATTTCCCGAGGACCACTCAACCGATCTTCATGAAATATTGCACATACAATCCTTAAAGACTTGGAAGAAGAAGAACAAACAATCGAGACACGCCGAAACGTTTTTGGCAGCATTCATTATATTAGATATCAGGGTAAGAAAGTGCAGTTCACTTCCGGGACTTTTTGCATAGATTTTGTATATACCCAACCTGTTAAAATAACATGATTGTTCAGAGAGAACTTACTGGAGTTCATACTTTCTTTGTACTTATCAATGCATTTAACGACGGACAACAAAAAAAGCGAAAAATACTGCTCGAAAATGTCTCTAGTTCAAATTTAATTGATGAGCATGTTAACTATATCTATATACGCACACAAACATACATCACTAAAATCTAAAAGAGTTAACGCATAAAGAAAGACGAGTTAAAATCGCAACGAGCACTCCAATTCGATGCACAAAATGTCGGCACTACATAGTAAATGAGTAATTCTTGCAACAATTCATATGAAACAGACTTTAGCATTTGATTATTTACTCAAAATTTCGATGAAGGCAAACGTAAATAACAAACTAAGCTCGCTACGGCATCAATGCGTATAATATATAGTATATATAGTATATATGTATTTAGAAAGCAATTATGTACATAAGTTTCGGAAGCTTTTTATTCAATAGGACATCAATTATTACCTCAGACTCTTTCTGAAATGTAATACAAAATAAAAAATAATAAAAAAGAATTCTTCGCATATATTTGGGTATAACAGTAACTTAAAAATAGATTTCAATTGTATAAATTGCTTGTCTTAAATTTTTCTTTACTTTTTTAGGATTTTTTCAGATTTTTCCTTTTTTTACTTTTGTTATTGCTTTTTGCTTTTACAGTTTAATTAGTAGATTTGCTCACCTCTTTTGTGTCCACAGGAAAGACACTGCCCAGTGTCGGCATCGAAACGAAGCAAATAGCGGCGGCAAAGAGCAGTATGCCATAGCAGAGAATTGGCAGGTGATGATCCTTGATGACACGGCATTGCAGTAGAATTAGGATAATTGCAAAAAGCAGGCACACAATGGAATTGAAAATGTTCTGTGGATGGTAGGTGTAAGATAGGTATGAGTAAATAAGAAAATATTCGTTAATCAATTTACAGTGGTAGTCGACAATATTCGTACATCACTAGATTTTGTTCGATGGACCATTTAAAGCTCAAAATTCATGTTTTTAAATGCCACCTGGTGTGAGTTTTTTATTATTTTTTTTTTAATATTTCATGAGAACGTGTAGGAGTTCCGTTGTCATATTCTGGTCAATTACAAGACTGTTGTGTCTCAGACCGAATCAGCAAGTGCGCCAGCAGCAGTGCAGTCGCAAGGTCCTTCTGGCCCAGGGTAAATCGTAAGAGGTTTGGGAAACTCTTCGCTCTCAGAAAGGTTTATCTCTCAATGGTTGTGGAAGTTCTAACTGGAAATTGTTCAATTGGGATTCTTGTAGTAAGATTGAATATCTTATCTGATGCCAGCATCAGCTGTTTGAAAGAAGATGAGACACAGTCATCTTGACACTTCCTCCTTTAACGTCCTGCTTTTTCTAGTTCTGGGAAAAAATGTTGGATATCACTTTTCTAGACGTCCAGGTGAAATAGCGAAAGTAGTATTAAAACATCTAAGCATATTTTTTGATGGGTTCTGGACGTTTTTGGCGAGAGCTGATTTTCAACTTCAAACGGTCTTTCTTTTGGGCATCGCAAGGACTGTACATAATATTCTAAGTGTGATCCCCCTCGCAATGTTGAGGGAACAGCCATCTAATCTAACCTAATCTTTGTATATTTCCATTCCTTTAGATTTAAAATTTCAATGGCATTGGCCATTAGGAGAACATGCGTTCAACATCTGTCGACTCTGCGAACTATAAGGGAGTAAGGAAAAAATTTTCCACTTTCTCTGTGAATACCCAGCCCTATTGGAGATCCGACACAGAACACTTGCAATCCATCAATGTCTATAAAAAGCATATCGGACAAAATGGTTTGAACGAGAAGATGAAACGTGATAACAATAATAAAAAAGTCTACGACTATTAACTATATGTGAAACATATTTTTAGGTCTTAATTTCAAATCTGAAGTGTAGAACACAAATTGCGCTCATTTCTAAATCTATATGCTAAGCTGGTATAGGGAGAAATATTGAGTTATATGGAGGATCTTAACTTTTGAAAATATTATTATGCCCGATTTAAACTGCCCGAGGTCATTCCATTGTAGTAAAAGTATAATTTTTTGCTAATAAACGAATTTCAGAACATGTGTACCACTACTTTCATCTGCCACTGTGGATTGGAACGCCAGAAATGCAGCACCTAATAAATCAGCAATTCACTTTCAATCTTTGCTATAGTACATATCAAGCACTATTTGTGGAAAAATGCAATTCTATTGACTCACATGAAAGGTGGGCGCATTATTGTAGGCCAATGACAGCGCCGCCATGACACCGCACAACACCACCACCAACGCGACCACGCCCAGCACCGAGAAGCGCTGCAATTTGAGCGTGTACCGTTGATAGAGGCATTCCAGTTCGTCGTTCTCGAAGCGCAGCGTATTCCATGGTCGGCCACGTGTCGCTTTCACCGCATGATCCATGTTTGCATTGCCCAGCCGCTTAGCTGGTAGCACGCGGCAGCGGCGGGGGCGTTGGGAGTGGTGCTACCGGTGACGCCAGCAAATGTGCTGAAGTTGTTGCTGAAAAGCTGTGCAAACACACCGAACTGTTGCGTAATCTTAGGTAGCGTTGCTGCTGAGCGGTTTGTTTAGTGCGCCTAAAGCGCCACTTGGAGCTGCCAACACCTCTCCTCTTTTGTGCAATTACGTTTTTTTCTGTGACAACTGCAAGTAAAGAGAACAAAAATAAATTAGTAGAGTTAATGAAGGTGCTTAATTGCAAAGGTGTGTTAGTCACGTGTTGGGAGAATAGTTAATAATAAATATTTGTATTGTGCTTTGCTGATAAAGATTTCAGGCTGATAATCTATAACTGTGATAATAATTTTTTTGAAAAACTAGTTACATAGATTTTTACATTAATTTTATTTTTTGAAAAATTTTCAAATTTCAATTTCAAAAAAAAAAATTCAAATTAAATTTTTTTTTTTCAAATTTTAAAAAATTTATAATTTCAATTAAAATTTTTTTGTTTTCAAATTAAAAAAAAAAAAAATCAAATTAAAAAAATTGAAATTAAATTTTTTTTCAAATTTAAATTTTTTTTCGATCGAGACTAATTTTTTAAATCAAACAAATTTTTAATCACGTAAATAATTACATACATTCATATGTATATGTTCATACATAAATAAATATTTAAATTTTTTTCTTTTCATATTTTTAAGTTCTTTAAAGAAAGCAACTAAAAATGCAAATTTCTATACATTTAATATATATTTTTTTATCCTTCAAATGTCACTCTTGGCCACAACTGACCATAAATTACTGACAAGCTGTCCAACCAATCCCTGCTCAGCGTTTTTTCATCGCAATTCTTGCACATTATCCTACATTTGCATAATCTCATTAAATTTATAATTTGCAATAGACTGATGTGACCTTCAGCGTTGTCTACACACATACATACACTCAATTATATATTTACATATCTGTCTAAATGAAGCATGCTAACGACGAGTGCCTGACTGCTAGTCACAGGAGACAAATTATACAAAAAAGTTTAATGAAGAAAGTGTGCGAATAAAGTAGACGCACAGAGGTCTCAAAGCCTTAAACTAATGTCTTAGCCTTGGGGGACTTTTAGTTTCAATTTTGAAACTTTTGCACTTGAAATGAACAGTCATAATTAAAGGAGTCAATGAAAAAATTTAAGGCGTAAAAAACAGAAAACTAATTTCACTATCAATTTGGTTTAGGTTTGGTTAGGTTTCGAGCTAATCTCATGAGGGTACTCACGCGTACCTCCCATGGCACATCAACATCGCTTTTCTTTGACGCCAATGTTTCTAGGTACGGATCAAGAGATGGTCATGTTTTGATGAATTTGTAGAAAAGGTTAGTATGGTGTCCGGTCAATTTGTCAGGTTACGGGAGCTGTTACAGCCAAGACGTTTCAATCTCAGTGTAGTAAAAGTTCGAAAGATGAAGAAATAATAACAGGATGTTTCCACCTCACTTTACTTCTGCCAGCATTGGCAATCGGACCGATCTTAATGTTGGTATTTGTAAGCAAAAAACGAACTACAGTTGGGTATTCTAAAAAATATCTGATTGTGGACTATTAGCGAAAAATAGTAATACTTTGTTCATAATTTTAAAATTCTTATTTTATTCTTCAAAATCTATGTCGTTCCATTCAAAGTAGTCCCTCTTGCCTCCAATTCTCTTGTGCCAACGTTTTTTCCAATCCTCGAAGTAGTTGTTAAAGTCAGTTTTTGGAAAAGCCTCAAAACTCAGGATCGGTCGTTTGAGTTTACTGAATAGCCAGAAGTCACACGGAGCTCAATTTGGTGAAAAACTCTCGAAGAATCAATGCAGTATACGACAGTGCATTATCATGGTGCAGAAACCAAGATTCCGGCATTTTTACGAATAGCTTCGCGGTAGTATTCCTTGTTGACAGTTTGGCAGGTAGGAAGGAATCCGGAGTGCACCACACCTGATAATCGAAGAAAACTGTCAACATAACCTTGATGTTTGATCTGCTTTAACGTGTTTTTTCGGCTTCGGCAGACCATTGCCACCATATTCGGCCGACTGATCGTCTATTTCCAAGTATAAATCCCAAGCTCATGGCCAGTAATAATATGTTTCATGACTTCCTGGTAGTCGGCAACCATTGTTTCACAGACGTTAACGCGACGCTGTTTTTCGAAAAAATTAAGTGATTTTGGAACCAATAATGCTTTTCACTCTTCTTAAGCTCATCAGATCTTTCAAAATGATTTCTACTGATCCTTCCGATATTCCAACGATGCCCGTAATGTCAAAGACTGCTTATTGTCGATTCTCAAGCATCAATTCCTTTATTGTATTGAATTGTTGATCATAAGTTGATGGCTGATAGCCGTCCTGAACGTTATTCGTCGTCACGTTTTCGCTCCTCTTTAAAAAATTTATACCAATCAAAAATACTTACTCGTGACAAACAATTATCACTAAAGGCTTTTTCCAACATTCTGAATATTTATGTACCAGAAATTTGATTCCGCCTACAAAATTTAATGTAACTTCCTTGGTAAATAATTTCACTCATCGTAAAAGTCGCCGAATGCACTTTATGTACCTCGATAATCCAATAGTATACTAAACACTAATGTTTATCTTGATGTGACATTTGATACAGATATCATTGACAGTCATACAAACTCAGAAAAAAGTATTTTGACGTATGAGTTTTCGCCCGAAATTTAAATTAAAGTCTTACTAGTTTTTGCCCACTAAAATTTTTCTCTTCTGTTTTGAAGGTTTCGGACATTTTGTTTTTACATGGATACAACGGACGTGTCCAAGTCTCTCGTTTTTCTGCCATATCAAAACCTATTAAAATTTCTACTGATCTACTGAAAAAAAAACTTTTGTTTATTTAATTATTTTTAAACTATTGAAATAGCTTGTCAATCCACTACTTTTTAAATAAAATTCTTTTTTGTTTTTATTTGATGTAAAAATATTTATATAAAAATTTGGAACAGTTGTATAAACATTTTGACTTTAATACTTTAATATTTGCATTTCATATATTATAGTAGATAAACACATAACTATTTTTGGCTGATATGCACCTTGATTTCCTTTGCCATTTAACGATTTAATGTTGCATGAAAATTTGTTTGTAATTCTAATAAAATTATTTGCCGACATATGAATGTATGAACCGATATATATACATACATATATGTGTGTTATTTTTGTGGGCCGTGTCTTTATTTATACATATCAATCAGTTTTAGCTGCGATTTTGTACAATATTTTCCATGTTCATGTCTTTTGGCGATTTTCAGCGCGCTCGTTTTGTTATGAAACATATGCGAGTGTGTGTGTAAGTGCGAGTATGTTTTTGGCAGCATCGATCTATCACAGCAGCGAGGCGTGTTTCTGACGCTCGACTGAAATCTTTTTTGTTTTCGATTTATGCGAATTTTTGCGGAGATTCTTATTAGTTTTTAAAATGGATGAATGGACTTGTACCCAAATGGTATTTATACACGCATATTACTCGAGAAATGAAAACACAGATTTGAAATAAGTAAAATAAACAATTTGGACGTTTTTATACATTCGTATACATGTCTATATTCACATGTGTGTTTGTATGTGTATATATGGCAGCTTATGGCTCATTGACTCAATGAGTAAAATCACAGTCATTTTGCTGTATAAATATATAAAAATATATACTTATTTTATAGAATTTTCCTTCTATTCATCATTTTTTTATTATTTTATGTTCTTCAATGCCTTTTAGCGCGCTTTACTAGCGCTGAATTATTAGCGGAAATATATATATTTAGGGAAATCGCAAATTTTGTGCAACACCTGGCAAACTAAAACTGGAAAACTACGAAAAAATAATTTCAACATTAGCAGAAGTATCAATGCACTTAACCGTTTGTTTAACTGGTTGTTTACTTAGATATCGGTTATTTAATTTCCTTGCAATTTGAATTTTCAGTGAATCCTTCTTTTATATTCCTTTAAAATAAATGTTATAAGCTGAGATTGGCAGCCTTTAAAAGCTGCTTTCTCTTACATTTTCTTAAATATTGCAGACATTCATAAAATAAAAAGCCAGCTCTGCGACTTGTGTGACTAACTTATGGCAGTTTATATAACTGACTAAGTGTATATTTCTGCGCAAGCTTAAAATATATTCAACTACAAGCATTTTCATATTTTTCATACTATTCTCCATTGTCTGTCATTTTTAATTTTTTCTTTTTATTCTTTTGCTAGCTTAAGCGACACGAAAAACCAGCAGCAATTGTATGCGGCAAGTTCTCTGTCATTTCCGCTTCCGGAGTTGCTACAGAAGCGAAAACCGAAATGCATTTGCATTTACAGTTAAGTGGAAATGTGTAGCATACTTTTAGGATGATACTCAGCAAAGGGTAAAAAATAATACTCAATTATAATGGGTGATCCAAGTAGAGGTACTTTTTTCAATTGCCTTCTTTTGACAGATCACGCGTGAGTCGTGTCAAGCTGTCATGTTATTTTTGTTCAGTATTGTTTGGCATTTCATCTGAAAAACGTTTACAAATCGTTCGACTTTATTACGAAAATTCACGTTCAGTAAAGAATATATTTCGTGCGCTTCGCTCAACTTATAGTCAACATGATCGGCCTCGGAGGGTACTATTCGCAACACCATCACTCATCTTGAGATCCAGCATTCATTATTGGATAATATTCGACCGAATAGACCACGTCCAGCAAGCAGTGAAGAAAATATAGCGGCCGTAACTGAGAATGTACACGAAGTCCGTGGAGAGAAGATTCGACGCCGTTTGCAGCAGCTCGGACTGACGTATGGAAACACTTGGCGCATTACGTTGAGATCTTAAACTAAAAGCGTACAAAATACAGCTTGTGCAAGAACTGAAGCCGCTCGACCTTCCCAAGCAACATCGCTTCACTCTATGGGCTCTTGAAAAGTTCCAAGAAGATGGACGTTTTTCAGGAAAATTTTCTTGAGCGATGAGGCCCATTTCTGGCTGAATGGGTTTGTAAACAAACAAAATTGCCGCATTTGGGACCAATAGCAACCTGAAAAGATTCAAGAGCTGCCATTTCATCCAGAAAAAAGCAACGGTTTGGTGTGGTTTGTGAGACGATGGAATCATCGGTTGATATTTCTTCAAAAATGATGCCGGTGAGAACGTAACCGCCAATTGCGATCGTACCGCCATGATAACCGACTATGTGATGCTTAAAAATGAAGTTCGTGACTTCGGTGAGCAGATAAATTCACGTTTTGAGCCGGTCGATCGACCACTAAGATCGTATGATGTCACACCCCTACACTTTGCATGAGCTAATTAGCAACAGCTACA
Organism: Bactrocera neohumeralis; assembly: GCF_024586455.1. Classification (NCBI taxonomy): domain Eukaryota; kingdom Metazoa; phylum Arthropoda; class Insecta; order Diptera; family Tephritidae; genus Bactrocera; species Bactrocera neohumeralis. Next base: position 10,831,965 of record NC_065922.1, on the reverse strand, counting down.
AGTTTTTTCCATATTAGACTTGTATGGTGCCCGATCACAGTGAAATCGCTCGGATTACGGAATCGGCCGACTGTAAAGTCGATAAGCTTACTAAGGAGGGTACCCTTAACGCAATTTCCTCCCATTGGAAGCGAGCCGATTGTCCGATATCCTCTTACGCACAATAACTGGACTGCGAGATCCTTCTGGTCCTAAGTGAATAGTAAGTGGCCCTCCAAATTACTTACATTAAGCAAAGTCAATTTCGCAGCCATTGTAGGTGTTCTGTTTAGATAGTATCCAACAGGTAGACACATGGAACGTTTAAATATTGAGGGCTATTTGCCAAAGTTGTATGGAGGAATGCGAGCTGGAATCATCTCGTCCCTTTTTTCCCTGTATTTACCGGCTTTTGTTAGACTGAGATATAAATATCTCGGTAGACATACTTTTGGAGAACCTAACGAAGTGCCTAGGATTGATAATAGGTTACATTAGGTTTGGTTAGTCTAGCATGCCAATGAGTCACGCATTTACTAACTTTGGTCCTTCGCGACACCAAATGGAGTTCAGTTACTAGGTTCATGAAGAGTAGTCATCCAACTGAAAAGCTTCTCCGATCTAAGAGGTGACGCACTTTAAGTAGTTCTTGGGCACCACCAAAGACAAATACTTGTCCAAGTGAGATCCACCGATTTCGAATCAACCCTACGACCTAACCTAACCTCAATCTGAGAGTAAGTTTCCTTATACATTTTATAAATATTTTTTAGACTAAAACTTATTTTCAACAATTCTGAAATTTGTAATACATGTTTCGTAGTATTTTATTTTTCAGCACACTACTGTATATACTTGTACATCATAAATATGCAAATCTTGTGTAAACAATGTTATAGAAAACTGAAAATTTTCAAGTGCTAACGGCTGTATAAACTCGTGATAAATTTTTTACAAAGCAAACTCCATCAAAAAATAACTGTTTCTGATGGCTGAGAGCTGAAGCTCGCGAAGTTGGAGCAGCAGAAATTCATTGTCAAGTTTTAGAATAAGAAGTTTTGGATATGTCAGCAGCAGCAGTCTTCTTGTTCTGTCAAACACATTTGGCCTGAGTAAGCAGGAGTAGAGAAAGAAGAAAAGCAAAAGCCTTTCAACGCTAGTGGATTTAAAGCTGAGAACGAGTAAATCTTGAAAGACGCAAAAGCAGACGCTGAGTGTGTAAAATGTTACATCTCAGAAGCATTTCCAAGCAACCACTTCAATTTCAATTTCATTTCTAGGAGTTATGAGTAAAACTTAAATTTATTATGAATATATGTATTTGTATACAGGAATTTACAGTTATGACCCTTGAACTATGTATACACATATGTGTAGACATAAGTAAGTGTTATTGTAAAAGCATTGAATCGTTATCAATTCAAGTGAAAACTGTCAGCGCTGACCTCGAGCGCCGACAACCTTAAGCTCAGCTGGCTTGGGTCGGGCGCAGAGCTGTTCACAGCACGTGGCACGTTGCGCTTCTGGCATGTAAGCTTCACGGATATAGCCATGCCCTCGTAAATGTCATGCCGTTATGCGTTTTTAACGGTATATGTGTAGGAAAGTGTCACTATCCTTTGGCCGTCCCGTTGCTTGACAGATCTGCGCATGTATACGTTACCATATACTTTAATACTAAGCTCGCATATTTAAGCGATAATATTAATATTGTGCTTCTGCAAGCATTCTACTTCCCACTTCTTCCGCACAACTCTCTCCTTATATTTACCCAGTGTTGGCACAATTTTATAACTAAAAATAATTTCGTTTGAAAAATTTCATTACAACGTTTGTGCAAGTATTCGCTCTAGTAGTTGTTGTTGTTGCAAAGCAATGTGTTGGAATCGTTTAACGCTTCATTGGGCACACGCTGGCGCCTTTGCTGGCCGCAGCGCTTAAGTATGGGACGTCCTAGCTTTGAGGGATTTTCGTTATTTTTAACCGAATTGCCGCAGCAACAGATAATCATTTTTGTGTATTCTCCTCACGCTGCCACTCTCTCATATCAGCCGAGCTGTTTATGTATTTGGAAGCTCCTCACTGTCGCTCGTAACTGTTGCATACCACTTATTGTGGTAGGTAAGCGATCTGTTAATAAAGGCTGCTTATGCACATGCATATTGAATTTTATGATTTTATGGATTTTTTATGGTGTGGTGTGAAATTGTATTTATATTTGGCGTAAATATAGCACCAGCTTTAAAGTGGATATAAATGACAGAGCTTCGATTTTTTTAAGCAAGATTTTAATATTATAAGCACTCCAGTTTTTCTATGGAGCTGTTGTGCCATCGCGCCTAAAGCTATTCCACATTTCTTTTGCTAAGAAACAGTTATCGCCTCATAAAAGCGAGTGATGTTAAAAAATATAGCAGCCGTAGCTGAAAGTGTATACGAAGACCGTGGAAAGGCGATTAGGCACCGTTCGTAGCAACTCGGACTAACGACTATGGAACGACTTGGCGCATTTTACGTCAAGATATTAAATTGAAAGCCTGCAAAATACAGCTTGTGCAAGAACTGAAGTTGCTCGACATTCCTAAGCGACATCGTTTCGTTCTATGTGCTCTTGAAAAGTTCCAAGAAGATCTGATGTTTTCGAGTTAAATTTTGTTCAGCGATGAGACCCATTTTGACTCAATTTGCGATGTAAACCAGCAAAATTGCCGCATTTGGGACGAAGAGCCAACTGAAGAAATTCAAGAGCTGCCATTTCATCCAGAAAAACAACATCTTTATGTGGTTTGTGAACCAGTGGAATTATTGGTCCATATTTCTTCAAAAATGACGCCGATGAGAACGTAACCGTCAATGGCGACTATTATCGCTCCATGATAACCGACTACTTGATGCCTGAAATTGAAGCTCCTGATCTCGGCGACATTTGGTTTCAAAAAAACGACGCCACTTCACACACATCGCATCAATCAATGGATTTATGGAGAGGTCACTTCGGTGAGCATAAATTTCACATTTTGGATCGGTTGATTGGCCACCAAGATCGTTTGATATCACACCGATATGTAAAGTCTAAAGTTCTATGAGGACAATCCCACTTCGACTCAGGCCTTACAGCAAAACATCTCGCGTGTCATTCTCCAGTTACCAGTCGAAATGCTCGGAAGAATCATAGAAAATTGGAATCAAGGGATGGACCACCTAAGACGTAGCCGTGGCCAACATTTGAAAGAGATAATCTTCAAAAAATTAATGCCAAAGAATGTTCTTTCGAATGATAATAATATTCCCCATTAAATTTGAAGTTTTTGTGTTTTCTCTTTAAAATAATAGGGAACCTTGAAATGGATCACTCTATGTAAAAAGCAGTTCATAAAGAAGTACTAAACGACTTGCCTCGAAACTCAGAGAAGATGTTTTAGAATATCTTCCAGTTCATCTGAGAACTTACAAGTAAACTTGAAATTGATTAAGAAGTGTCTTGAAGAGATAAGCAAAATACCTAAATAGAGATATTTTCTTTGAGGAAACTAAAAAATTGCTACACCTTCTGTTCAAATTTGAACCATATTGACAAGAGAACTCTCAATCTTCATCATTGTCTTTAAGGGGTCAGTAGGGAAATATTTTTTCAAATTTTTTTTGTTTTTTTGCATTTTCTGTTCCCTTATACCTTCAGAATGAATGTGGAAACCCACTTTACCATTGGAAGGTTTCGAAAAAGGCCCAAAAATAATATTACCGCTCGACGTTCGGTACGCCTGGAGCGCACAACTCAAACTTTAAACGCGTTTTTCTCAAAACTCACTTTTTTAAACTGGCGGAGATGATTCCGGTCGAACTACTCAACTGATTTGCTTAATTTTTTTTTAATGTTCACAAAACGCCTGGCTATCATAATTCATAATTTCAATTCATAATATTTTATAACTTATTGACAATGTTATGACAAAATTTATGTAAAAAAACATGGGGAAAAATTAAAAAAAAAAGTTAATTACTTTTGATTCATCAATATTTTTTCATGATTCTAGTACGAACGATAACCAATCAAGTACTTTTGAAGAATAAATTGAGTTTTTGTGTTTCAGATGATCCATCCAAACATCCGATGTCATCAAAAAATTTTGAAAAAATTTGTTTTTACACTCCACGATATACCTCATGATATGTGAAAAAGTTCCATTGTAGAATAAAAATTTCTATAAAAAAAATGTAAAAATTAAAAAAGCCCAGATTATAATAACCCCTTTAAATATATATAACAATTGTTATAAGTCTTGCCTGGAATGGCCTTCAGTGTCTTCAGCGAGTTTTGATTCTTTCGGTTTCGGCTTTTTTTGTAACGTCATTCTCTAGATTTTTGCACAGTTTCGACATCAAATAAGACTACGTATTGTCACCATTGAAATACTTGAAAAATGAAATATTTTGAAAATGTTAACAAAGTCTTAATATTTTTTGCTATTATGTAAAAAAATTTCATAAAAAAATTAGTTAAGAACTCGGAACTTCGGAACTTCAATACCAAATAAACTGCATTACAAAAGTTGCTCATACGCCCCGTTGTATATGCTAAAAGTTGTAATCCATCGAAAAATTGAATTTGGCATAATTCTTGAACTTTGATAATATAAAATACTACCATAATATTTATCACCTATATTGGTTAAAAAATTATTTAGTTAGCTCAATTCATTGATAACACCATTAATAAGTATATTCAATACATTAGAAAATGGACAAAATATCATCGAAACTTTGTATTTTGTTCGAAAAAATACTCATTCTCTTTTGATAATATTATATAAATCACAAATATGAAAAAATTAAATAAATTAGTACTTATAATAATATTAAATATATATAAAAAGTGTATTAATGGCCATGAAAACTGTCAAATTTTTGTTCACAATATTTATGTTTATTTAAGCACAAACATCTAAGAAATATAAGGATAACTGCTAACATTGTATAAATTGCAATATTTTATTTTTAATTCAAAATTGTTTGTTTTTAAAATAAAATGAACAAAAATAAATTGTTTATGTTGCAACATTTGAATTGAAGGCCAACAATTTACGCTGTCAAAATCATAAACACAAAACAAGTATTTAAATTAAGATTAAAACTGAGAAATGTAAAACATTTATAGTAAAATTAAACAAATAACAATTACATGTAAATATATGTCGATAAATATGTATGCAAATATATAAATAAGTAGCCATTTCAACATATGTAAATTTTAGTTGCTTGTAGAAAATTGTCGCAGGTAAATTAATGGACATAAATACTTATGAGTGTATGTAGGTTAGGGTGGAACTTAAGCATGAGGAATAACCTTAATTAACTCTCTACACTCTTTTTTAGCATCATTAATAGTTGATCTCCTCGATTGATACATAATTCAAACTTAATGAAAAAACCAATTAAGAAAGAGATACTTAAAATCGTCATGTCAGAGAGATAGCAGATGAGTTTAGCATCACTTAAGGGTCGATCCAACTATTTGGTTAATGTTTTAGGTATAAAAGGTGCTAGACTGGTACTAATAGACCTGAATGTTTTGCAAAAACCATGTCGAGGAGAGGTAGCAAAGTTGTTTGATAACGTAGCTCTTTAGCTACCTACCCTACCTTCATCAAATGCATTATTAATGATTATGAGCCATAGGTTTATGAATATAATGTCGAAGCTATCCACCAATCAGCGTTCTGGCGTTTCGAAAATGAACCGAAACTGAAAAACTCAAAAATCGCTAAAGGCACTAAAGGCTATCCCAGTCGAGACTTATAACAAGTGTATAGAAAATTGTGTGAGGCGTTAGCAAGCGTGTATTGTTCAGGGTCTTTTTTTAAAGCATAATTCATGATTAAGATATTTATTAGATTACAAGAAAATGTGGTTTTATGTAAGTCCGGGTCAAAATTGATCAGAAAGTGGATCGAAAGTATATAGACTAGAATGTCTTGAAAATATCTACAGTGCGGACATATAATTTTTCGACAAAATTTTTTGTCAGTCCGGGTCAAATTTAATCAGAAAGTGAATTGAAAGTATATAGACTAGAATGACTTGTCATCTAACTAAACATCTACAGTGCGGACATATAATTTTTCGACAAAATTTGGTTTTTTGTCAGTCCGGTTCAAATTTGATCAGAAAGTGTTCGAGAGTATATAAACGAAAATGTCTGGAAAAGATCTGCTGTTCGGAGCTATAACTTTGCGGGACAAAAATGTTGCATTTATGTGCACTATGCTCGGGCTGTGAGATTTGCCGCTATTTTCTTAACAATTTTTCAGATTCGCATGTTCTTTTCTCAAAATGATATCTTCAAACCCGGAAATAGAGCAACATTTTCCGTACTTCTCAAAACATAATATTGAGCGTTGACTAACGGAATTTCACATATTATGTTTGATAGATTTTTCTTTATTCTTTATATTTTAATTATAAAAAAAGTATATTTTAAAAATATTTTTGCTCAAAAATTAAATCTGGCACAGAAGTTCAGACATTACCTAATGGCATACTCATATTTGCATAAATATAAGTCCATATGTGTTCATATATGTATGTATGTATACGTAAGTGTATTTGCGTGCGATTGTATGCATTTGCTTACGAAAATTGACACAACTGAATTTAATTTTTCTCACGACAAAATACGCGACGATTTGCTGCTTAAAAGTTGTCACCAATCCTAATGAGGCGGGAGTGTGCACAAATGTACTCACTTAACATGCAAACAGACACACACACATACACACCTGTGCTACTGTAGGCCGACAAGCGCAAATGACGTGTGACAGTTGAATGTGGCAGAACGTTGGACAGGTACATACACACAAATACACATGCAAATATATATTGGACTCGAATAAACACAGCACTTGTGTATGTGAATGGGAGGCTGTGTGTATGTGTGTGTTTAAATGTTTACACAGATTGGTGTATCTATGGGATGTGCCAAACAAATTACTGACTTTCTGAAAACTTAATTTGAAAATCTGAAAAACACGTAAATTCATCGCGCGCTGTTTTTCACTTTCTGCTTATGTACATATGTACCATACATAGTATATATAGTACATACATACATACTCATACTCAGAGTTACCCTACCTTTCGAATGTCAATTTATTGTTTGTACAGATGTTATAAGTGTCTTATTTTGTTGAGAACATGGAATTTTCCCGCATTTGTACAGATATTTGCAGGCTCGGCTATAAACAAACGGAATACCTATATATATATATATATATATATATGTATATATTATTTGACGTTTTTTTTGGAAATTCCTCTTGCATAAAAGTGAGAAGTATTCTATGAATGATCTCTTACGATTTGTACAATGTCTTTCTTTTAGAGGAAATTTTAGCTTCATAAAGCTTATTTAAATATAGAAACAAATAAGTGAATGGCGAACAGCGTGGCCACTCGTTGGGTTAAAGTGCAGTTCTTTGATAGAAATAATAAACATCTATAATCAGAAATTTTTTATAAGAATGTTTTCTTTATGATTTTTAACCTTATTTATATACTAAGGAGCTGAAAGGAGTACCACTTTAGGATAATAAAATTAAATATTAATATTTAATCGAAGTCGTTATTCAAAGTTTACTATTACTGGATGCTCGTTTTTGTATCTAAAAAACACAGTGAAAAAAATATAGTAGTTATATCTGTATACCCCATTAGATCAGTTCCGAAGATTCTTGAGATTTTGAAATTTTTAGCAAAATAGCATCAAAAAGCAAAAAATTCATAAGTCGTTCAAGATGTCATGTTATTTTGGTTCAGTATTGTTTGGCATTTCATCAAGGAGAGTCTTATGCCAGAACAACGTTTACAAATCGTTCAACTTTACTAAAAAAATTTCTTTACATTCTGTGAAGAATGTGATTCGCTCAACTTTCGGCTAATATAATCGGTCTAATGAGTGTACTATTCGCAACACTATCACCAATCTTGAGACCCAGCATTCATTATTGTATAATATTCGACCGAATAGACCATGTCCAGGACGCAGTGAAGAAATAATGGCAGCCGTAGCTGAGAGTGTACACCAAGACCGTGAAGAGTTGATTCGGCGCTATTGGCAGGAACTCGGACTCACGTATGGAACGACTTGTCGCATTTTACGTCGAAATCCATTTAAGATCTCGTACAAAATACAACTTGTACAAAAACTGATGCCGCTCGACCTTCCCAAGCGACATCGCTTCGCTCTATGGGCTCTTGAAAAGTTCCAAGAGGATTCGACGTTTTCGAGCCAAATTTGGTTCAGCGATGAGATACCATTTCTGGCTCTGTGGTGGTATCACACCGTTGGACTTTTTCCTGTGGGGATATATAAAGTCTAAAGTCTATGCGGGCAATCCCGCTTTGATTCCTGCCTTGGAGCAAAACATCACGCGTGTCGTTCGCTAGTTACTAGTCAAAATGCTCGAATGAGTCATCGAAAATTTGACTCATAGACCATCTGAGACTTTGCTGCGGCCAATATTTGAACGAGGTAATATTTAAAAACAATATATGCCAAAAAATAAGAAATATTCCCCATTAAATTTGAAGTTTCTGTGTTTTTTCTTTATAAAAGTAGCGAAAGTCGAAATGGATCACCATTTATTTGTCAATTAATGATCGAAAGAATATATTATTTTGTGACGAATATTAATATAAAATATAAAAAAAAAATATTTTTTCTAACAATAGCAATAAAAATATTTTTCTACTCCCTAGTAGAAAACTTGTTTAGACTGTTTCGAGTTTTAAAATATAGTAAAAATTGAAAACTGGGGATATAGTTGGTTCCGGACATAGACAAGTCGGTTAGTAAATCCTCTGATACATATATTTCTTAGTTAAACGTTGAAAATATAAAAAATAAATTAAAATTTTTTTTTTATTTCTGGACTAGAATACTTCCTTCAGCAAAATAAAGTTATTAATAAGCAATCTGCTGCAAACGACCACTTAATATCGATTCCTCGACAGAAATCTCAGCAAATTTACGTATGATCATAATCAAAGTATACTTTCTTCAATATTGTGAGTTCTCAAGGAAATTCTTTCATTAAATTTGTGATACTTTTAGATATAACGATAAGTGGTTATAAGGTTTAGACTCAATCATCTTGAACTGCTCTTTTCATAATCAATCAGTTTATATAAGTAGCCCAGGTGCTATGCTATCAGTATCCACTCACCCTCTACCAACCTCTTCTGTGTTTATTTTAGGTTATACTATATAAATCAAAATTACCCCCAAAATTTGTGTGAGCTAATCTAAACAAGCACAATTCGCAGTTCATTATGGCAGTCTGGCAACACTTCACTATACCAAATAAACAAATAATATTCTTAATATAGCCAAACGCCAGTGAGTGATTAATTGCCAAAACAATGAGCAAGAAAATTGGCTTGTTCTTCGCTGGTAGGAATTGCCAAAAATTATAGCAATTAAAAACTTATACGAAATGTACACAAGCGAGCGAAACGCTGACATTGCACTAATTTGCGAATTACTAATTACAGGCGGGCAATGAAAATTAATTATGTGCTTAAATGTGACGGCTTTATGCACTTAGTTTAAGATATTTACAAGATTATGAGGTGGCATACGAGAGGCAAATGCATTTTTAGAAAGTGAAAACTTAAGTAAACTCAAACTAACGGTAAAATGCAAAATGCCAACGGTAATTGTGCATTAATTGATGGCGCATAATTAATTAAAATCGGGCAGCAGCGATTGCCGATAAGCAGCCACTGACTGCCTTGCATATGAAAACTCACTTACAATTACATAATTGAATATATATGTATATACACACATACCGGCAGCCACATTCGCATGCCACAAATGATCGCACGTCACAGGCATGCCGCAGCGTTCGAGCAATTCAAATCAGTTGTTCGAACAACAAATTGGTGTCAAATCATGCAACGAAATCACGTACCAACACACACACTTACACTCACTTACAATTCGACTTGCATATGCATGTGTATCGGCCAAATGCATATGACCGCATAGCAGCGCATACGAGTGTGCGCGAACTCGAATTCAAGTAAATCTAAGTAATAAATAGTTTCTTGCATGCGATTCCGTTGCTAACCGCGACTTGTCGCTGCGTCCAGCAGCAGCGCCCGAGCTGAGTAATGCCGGGAATTCGCACTGTCGGCGCTGGTGGGTGACCGCTGGTGCGGTGCTGTGCTGGTGGCACCACTAAATATGCAAATGCGTTGCAGCAACAAATGTCAAATGATTCGTTGTAAAATATGGCCAGTGAGTAGAAATAAAAATAAATAAAAAAAAAAAATATTAAATAAAATGAAAATGAAAAGAAACCTTAACTTCGGCTGCAACGAAGCTAAAATACCCTTCAGAGGTGTCTTTCTTATAGCATAAAAGGTTTTTTTTTTAAGGTAAGTGGAAGCATCGAAAGCCGGAGTGCATAACTTTAATCCGCTAAACCTTACCTACTCCCAACTCTTAGCTCTCCCACGGAAGCACTGGATTAAGTATAACTTCATGGGAGCGAGAAAGACTTTAAGTCTCATCTATATTATACGGACTGACTTGAAAATGACTTGAAAAAATGAGAGCCTTCTATGCTCTATGTACACGGCGGACAGTACGGACTTAGGTCGTGATGGAATCAGAACAGATAGCTTCTAAAGTATCCATGTCCACTTAGTATTTGGGTTAGATGGTCCCCATGTTGTCTTTCTATTTGCGAATGGATATCCGGGATTAGTATGTGGGAGCACCGTTCTTTGGTTGAGGTTTGCCACCGTTGCTCTCCTCTTTTTTACGCCTACAGATGGCTCTGAGAGCTGGTTCAATCGCGCGAATTCGTCTCCCTGTATGTCAATGGGCGGCATACAAGCTAGAAGTTCTATAATAAAAGGGTATGAATAGATCTTTGATCACGTTGATCGCTTTATATTTATATAAGTACTGCACTTGGACTCCGACGTTGGCTTTTGAGTATAGGGTATATGAAAATCAGAGAACGAAAAGTGTAAACGAGTTGAAAATAGAACAACAATTTAAAAATGCAAGCTTATTGGCCGCACGTCTCTTGCCGCACATTGCATTTGGTTCATTTAATTAAGAATAGTGCTCAATAAAGGGTGTTTCAAAATCGGACATGCTGTTACCAAACAATAAATGAACGATTTTCGACATTTTAGTTTAAAATAATGCTCAGAGCTGAAAATAAGTGCCAAAAATTAATCGGATTTTCACTATCGAACACGAATCTTATATTTACAAAAATATTTTATTTCGAACTTTTTTCAACAGTTTCATAAGTTATCGATTTTTAATTTAAAGTAATAGTCTTTACCGATAATAATTTTCAATATAAATATTACATATTTTCAATCTATTAGTATAATATTATTATACCCTAAACAGGGTATATTAAGTTTACCACAATGTCTGTAACACCCAAAAAGGAAGCGTCCAAGAACATATAAAGTATTTAACACGCAGTGAAGAAAATATGGCAGCCAGAGGTGAGAGTTTACTGGCAGCAACTCGGACTGAAAGCGTACATAATACAGCTTGTTCCAAGAAGATCCAATGTTTTCGAACCTAATTTTATTCAGCGATTCATTATTCATTTCTGGCTCAATGGGCCAAATTGCCGCATGTCGAAGGGCAAGCTAAAGAGGTTCAACGTTTGGTGTGGTCGGTGGAATCATCTATGGAAGTCTATGCGAACAATCTCGATTCGATTCAAGCGTAGCTGTGGCCAACATTTGAAAGAGATATTCTTCCAAAAATAAATAGCAAACAACGTTCTTTCGAAATCTTTTTTATTGACAAAGTACCTTTACGAAATTTGGTATGCATTTTTGTTTAAGACAATGTTCCAATACGAAAGCTGTTATCCAAACTCACCGATTACAATCAAGAAGAACTTCGGTGAAGCCGCAATAAACTTTTCTCGTTATTATTATACTTTTTTGTAAAGTTTGGCAACTTTTATCCCTAACAATTTTATATAAAATGGAATGAGGTCAAATATAAATTGGTCATCGCAACAATGTTATAACGAGAGTTTTGAGATATCATGATGAAACTTGGTACACGTATTTTGCCAAAAAGGTTAAGTTCGAAGATGGGCCAAATCGAACTGCCACGCCCACAAAATGGCGGAAAAAAAGCTTTAAAGTGTCATAAATATATAAATAAAGATATTAAAGTGAAATTTGGCAAAAGGATCGCTTAGAGGGTATTTGGACGCAATTGTTTTGGAAAAGACCATCATATCTCCTACTTTGGTCAACCAAACTTTCGTTTCCTTCAGGCATTTCCAATGTACAGTTCAAAAATGGAAGAAATCGGATAATAACCACGCCCACCTCCCATACATAGGTTATGTTCAAAATCACTAAAAGTGCGATAACCGACTTACAGAAACACTAAATTTTACGGAAGTGGCAGAAGAAGCTGCACCCAGGCTTTTTTTAAAAATTGAAAATGGTTCCAACGAACCATTCTCAGGAGCTACTAGACCGATTTCAATGAAATTCGGTATATAATATTTTCTTAACACCCTGATGACATGTACGAAATATGGGTGAAATCGGTTCACAACCACGCATTCTTCCAATATAAAGCTATTTTGAATTCCATCTGATGCCTTGATAAGAGATATTCTTCCAATGATGATAAATAAAACTTTACAAAAATACGGTATTTGAAAAATATGTAAATCTTTTTTATTATCACAAAGTATAAAATAATATTTTTACATAATATTTTTATTTTTATCGAAAATGCTGATCGAAATAGATAACAGCCAATATTGTGAGCTTCAATCGTTGCCGATCCGAAGCTGGTTACCGTTAAAACTTGATCTCGTTAGCTTCTAGAATTTCAAGATTCCACCCAAAATCTGTGTTTTGATAAATTCTGTTCACTGAAAATCCGGAGCTCAATTGGATAGAAGTAGCACCAACCAAAGTATAAAATTATGTTATGTCAATTTAAATTTTTTTTTTATAGAATTTATTTTTCACTGCCCATTTCGTAGCACCCTTTCAAGTTGTATTGACAGTGGCTGTAAGCAAAAACCAAAGAAATATCGCTTAAGCGTTCTTAACGGTGAATTTGCCTGCTTATGCTGTTTGATTTATTTACGTTTTGTTTTCTTTTGATTCATTTAATAGATGCCGATTATATTCGTTTGATAAATCTGTCAATTAGTAACTGATTTAAGCCGATAATCGTCACGCTATTTAATGATTTAATGCTGAATAACAAGAACACACAGCTTCTAGTAAAATATATTAGTCGAGCAACTCAATTACACAATTCTTGCTCAAGCGGTAATAATTTAATTGCCTCAACTGAGCGGCTGATATTGCTTAATCCTCTGACAGGCGTATCATTAATTATGTTTTGTGTGCTTTTTGCTTAATATTTACTGTGTAAACATGTATTTTTATTATTATATTGGGGTATTGTTTGGGTGTTTAGCCTAAATAATTGCAATAATATAAAAATCCCGTAAGTTGTTGTAGACTTTTTAATGTCTTTCTAAAGCTCTAAAATAGGCTTTCAAATTGAAGTTGAGTGCAGTAATTCGCTAAAAGAAAGTTAATGAGAAATTGGAATCCATATTTAACCGAGCCGCTAAAAAAGTGGTCCATATAAAAGTAGTTTACGATTCGCTTAACTTCGGAGAGTAATAAAGTAGTGAATCGAACAAGCAACCATTATAAATCTAAAGGCCGTTAAGTGTCTATTTAAGAGCCGTGACGTCAGTAGCTCAGTTTCCTTTAAAATAACTAGTTAGATACGTCATTTTAGTCAACCGAGAACCATACAAAAAACATGATTTTGAACTGAAACATGAGCAAGCTTTGCTTTCTTTTTGGTTTTAGCATGGCACATCTTATTTATTAAGCTTAGGTGAGGTTTGATGGCTTATCTAGAGAGATCGCACATGGACTGCTATAGCCATAGAAAAGAAGAACTTCTTTATTATTTATTAAGCTTACTGTAAGCCGTTTCATCGATGATACTTGGTCACACCGGCTTTTGAGATGAGTTTGAGAAACGATTCATAAGAAAGTGGCAGAAACCTTGTTCAAGCAAGTAAAGGATTTTTTCATAGGGGTGGTACAAAACTAGACCGATCGGGACAGCAAACGACGACATATTTTTCTTGCTCTTTTGACATTTCACTTCAGTAAGGTTTGCCATTTCACCGTGGAAAGATATACAACCCAACCACGAGTCGAAATTATTAATATTTTCTAACGAAATTCGGAGTCAGTGGCCTCAACTTTAAGAGCGCTACGTCTAATTTATAGTCGTCATAATCATACCGTCAGATTAATCATTGAGCGTCTAGTGGAAAAGATTTAATACACAGGCACAGTACAAAATGTTCCCGTGCCAGTGAGACAAAGAAGTGCTGTAGTGTCGAGAACATTGCTGCCGTTAGCGTATCAATTGGGGAAGACCCAAATCAGTCTTTCACACGTCCTTCTCAAGCGTTGGACATCTCTGTGACGTCGTTGTGGCGAAATTTGCGAAAATATCTTGACCTACACCCTTACAAGATCAAATTAACGCAAGAACTGAAGTCGCTTGACCACCAGAATCGTCGTATGTTCGTGAATTGGGCTGAGCAACAACTTGAAAATGATACGGATTTTCATCGAAAAATCATCTTCAGCGTTGGGTCTCATTTCTGGCTGAATGGCTTCGTCAATAAGTAAAATATGTGTTATTGGTCAAGCAGAAATTTCACACGTATCCATGAGTCAGCATTGCATCCCGAAAAAATTACGGTTTGGTGCGGTTTATGGGCTGGCGGCGTCATTGATCCGTGATGATCAAGATCTGCACGTTACTGTGAATGGGAATCGCTACCACTCAATGATAATCGAATATTTTTTGCCCGAATTGGATGATATGGACTTGGACAATTTGTGGTTTTAACAGGACGGCGCCATGAGCCACACAGCGAATGTCATAATCGATTTATTGAAAACCAAGTTTGGTGAACGTATTATCTCACGAAATGGCTCGATCAATTGACCGTCTCGGTCGTGCGATTTGACGCCGTTAGACTATTTCCTGTGGGGCTACGTCAAGTCTATGGACAATATAGCCAACAAGCCAACGACGATTGATGAATTTCGTACGGCCGATTTTTGCTTCAAAACCATCGAAAAATTGGTTCAGCGTCTGGACGTCTGTAAGCGTAGTCTTGAATAAAGCTTAATACTACATACTATATTCAATCTTACATCTGAAAAGTGTAGCCAACGAAGTGTGCTTTCCTCAAGTAGCTACTTTGAAGAAACTTTTACTTCCGGCTTGTTTCATTATCAAAAGTGAGCTTGAAATTCCCGGCAGAAGAGCAAAACACAAAAAGTCGTACACAAATAAACGCTTCAAATCGCACCGAAAACAATAACAAAATGTATGCAATGTGAGAGAAGCAGAGCAACAACAAGTGGATGCACATACAGAAGGCATGCGCCCCACCACCAGACCCACCAGATGACTGGTTGTTACTACCGCAGTAAAATGATTATGATAATTCATGTTGCATACCAGGCGAACAGCAAACAACAGCAGCGACGGCGGCGACTGCCACAACAAAGACCATACATTAGTGCAGCACGTGGTGGCAGGCGACAGCGCGCTGTGTAATGAGACTCGCGCATATCAGCTGCCGGCTGAGTAACTAACTGCCTGCCCGGTCGTCAATCGCAGTAGCTGTAAATGCAGCAATAACAGCAACAACAACTCCAGAAACCATAGTAACTAAAGGCAAGCGCAAAATGGCAGCAACAACAACAGCAGCAGCCACACACATCATACTAAAAATCATACAAGTGCCACGGACCATCAGCATGCGGCGCTGAAGGTGGGGTAAATGTGACGCTTAACAGGCAGCCTGCCGTCATACCTTCACACACGCCTGGTATACATACACACGCACACACTTGGCGCGCTGGGCGCGCGACTTGCTCGCAAGCGCCTAGGAAGCCCCAAAACAACGGCGGCCGCAAAACAATAATAACACTAAAAATATACAAAAAATGGAAAACAAAAGAGACAACAACAACAAAGAAGTCAACACGGGCAAACTACACATAAAAACACTTGTTCTGCCAGTTAGACAGTAGTGGCTTGGGCTCATCGGCGGAGGTGAAGGTGAAGGCGCGCGAACAATCAGCGGCTCAACAGCTGACAGCTGCCGCGTACGGCGCGCCAAGTCAAGCGCAATTTCACGAAATGAAACATTGCATTGGCAGTGGACATGCAGGCAGGCTGGCAAGCAAGCTCACAGACAGAGAGACGAAACCGCAGCGTCACAGCGACGCGCGCAACGCGGCAACCACAAAGGTGGCGGTATCGCGGCGCTGGCAGCCATTGCGGTCAGCCGGGGAATAGTCAGCCAGGCGCGGCGCGAGATGGGCGCGCGTTGCAGCGATGCGCTTGGGCTCAATTGTCGCCGCTCATCATTTGTTGTCGCTTGTTGTCGGCTGCTGGCAGTTTGCGCCGCACATTCTCTCCGCCAATTAAAAACGCATCAAAAGCGCACTAAAAACAAAAGTGTAGACAAGAACATGAAAAAACAACAACAACAACAGCAACACCAAAGCATGTGAAAGACTAAACATGAAAGGAACATAAGTGACAAACTATTCGGGCGTACAAAGAGACGCAAGCAGAAACCGGCCTGCCGCGGTGACAGATCGAGTGGCGAGATACCCGTATCATGGACGGACGGATGGACGAGAAAGCGCTTGGCCAGTTGAAATGCAAACAAAAACTAATTTAGTGCAACACAACGAGAGTAGTTTGAGCTGTGCCGCGCCTGCATGCTTGTAACAGGAGCAATCGCAGCGACTGCCGCCGATCGGAATGCGCCACAAATATCCGCAAAAAGTGTTTGCGGGCAGGCGAGTCAACCGCAAACGACCACACAGAAATTGCAATGCAAGAAATTGTGGTTAGCGGAGGGAAAAATACCAAAACAACTGAAAATAAATAATTATTGAGTCAAATTGAAGAGAAGAAAAAAAGGTTTTACTAACCGAAAGCATGCTTGCCACAGCATCACACGTTACTGCCTATAACCGCAGAATGCTTGTTGTTGTTAACCTGACTGTTGTCAACTTGAACCCAACCACTTTATTCAAGCGGCACAACAGCAGCAATAACAACAACAACAACAGTAAAAATGCTCGTCTCATCTTGTATTTCAGCGTAGCCATTCGACAGGTATAACTGGTGAACTTGAGCTTCGCCGCAAGATCACGTCGACCACAAGCGCATAATTAGTCGCGCATTCGATTAAACACACATTTGAGCATAAAACATAAAATCCATACATATCTACATACATAGATACTACATGTACCCATGCATGACTTGTAGCAAGTCACAGTAAGGGCAGCGGAGGCAGCAAGTTCAAGTTAAAGTGGTGGCGCGTATCTCATATCAAGCGGGTTCTACCAGGCGCAAAGAAATGCTCAACCGGTGTCTTGCTTACTTTTCATATTTTTAAGGTTTCTCTTTGCTTTGCCGCGGAGAATTGAGATAATTTACTGAGTGAGTGAAAGCCTGAAAGCCAAACGCCACAAGAAAGCTTTGAAATATTGTTTGTTCTTTCATTTAAGAATTCACGAATGTTGGATGCTTTTTTGTTTTTTTTTCACAATCTACTTTTAGCGGTTATGATTTTATACTAATTATTTTTATAACTAAAGTGTAATCCAAATTGTTGTGGTATTATTTGTAGTTCTCATTTCTTATCATGATAATATAACGGGTGATCTAATTAGAGGTACTTTTTTCAATAGCCTTTTTTGACAGAAGTCGTGTCATGCTGACATGTTACTTTTGTTGTAGCTGAGAGTGTACACGAAGACTGTGGAGAGTCCATTCGGCGCCATTCGCAGCAACTCGAGCTGACGTATAGAACGGCTTGAACGACATCTTAAATTGAAAGTGTACCAGATACAATGAAATGTGCAAGAACTGAAGCCGCTGAACCTTCCCAAGCCACATCGTTTTGCTTAATAAACTCTTGAAAAGATCCAAGAAGATCCGACATTTTCGATCCAAATTTTGTTCAGCGATGATGCCCATTCCTGAAGATATTCAAGAGCTGCCATTTCATCAAGAAAAAACAACGGTCTGATGTGGTTTGGGCTGGTGGAATCATCGGACCATATTTCTTCAAAAGTGATGCCGGTGAGAACGTAACTATCAATGGCGACCGTTATCGCACCATGATAACCGACTATTTGATGACTGAAATGGAAGTTCGTGATCTCGGCGACATTTGATTTCAACAAGACGACATCAATTCCCACACTTTGCATCTTTAAAAAATGAGAGAACCTCGAAATGGAGTAGAAGTGTAGTATTAGAAAGACACCTGCGACTCGAAGCAACTCGTAGAAACCGGTTCAATAGACATGTTTTGGATAACGAAAATGAAGCGCGCTGTCGCTAGACTCGTTCCATAATTTTAAATATTTTTGTAAAAAGAATATGGAGTCGACCTTTAAAAAGGGACATTAACACGAAACACTATTCGAGCAATGCTGCCTTGATCGATTAAGGCTACAAAAAGCAAAATTTGGTGAAAGACTGGATCTGAAAGATATTTTATTTAGGTTTGTGAAATTAGTAGGGAAAATTTCATTTCTTGATGAGTTTTTTCTGCTAACACAAAATGATAATATTTGGAAAATGTTTGCACTAAAAATGGTGATGATTCATACAAATTTTGGGACCGATGAAAAGAACAAACAACTAACTTAATTGCAATGAATAGATACATATACTCAAATGAGTTTATAATAGAATTGATGGGACAATTTTAATGGAATCCCAGCATACAATTTTTTCAATTTTAGGGGAAGTCAAAGTCAAAATAATCACTACTATAACTAAGTCTGCTTATTAAAACTGAAGAGTTCTACGAATGGATCAGGATTGGCTGCTTTTTAGGGTTTCAGGGATATATAGCTTACCATTTTTAGGATTGGAATAATTGTATTATAATTGAGGCTATCTACTTTATACTCATTGTTGTTTCTCAACAGAATAATAGCTGTTTGAAAATATCTTTTTTGTTTACCAGATTCAAGTATACATATATACTTACATTGAATGATAACAATTCTAAGAACTCATAAATACTAGGTAACCATAGTCTCGTGCCACTTTTTTCAACAAATAACTATTATACAAGGTGTGTTCCAAAGTAAACAGGAATGGTGGTTAATGGTGCTGGTGCGTTAGAATCTGCTATCTTTATCGATTGTCCAGTGAGAATTTCATGACATTTCATTGATTAGGAGTGAAGTTATTGCGTTTTAAGTGTCAGTATGTTTATGTTATCTGTGCGAAAATGAGCTTCGAACAAAGAGTCAACATTAAGTTTTGTTTTAAAATTGGTAAAACTTTTACCGAAACATTTCAATTGATGAAACAAGTTTACGGCGATGATTGCCTATCCCGTAGCAGAGTGCACGAGTGGTTTCAACGTTTTCAAAGTGGTCGTGAGGACATAAATGACGATCAACATGTGGACCAATCAAAATTCGTGATCACCGGAAATTCCATCGAAACTGTGCGGGAATTCGTCAAAAATTAGCCTAAAGCATCATTGAAATTCATGGAAATGGAATTGAGCCTCTCCATAACATCGATTTATCGCATTTTTACTGAACATTTGGGCTTACGAAAGGAGTGTGCACGGATTGTTCTGCACAAATTGATTGACGACCAAAAATTGCTCAGAATCCAACATTCGATCGACGCTTGTGACCGATTATTTGACCAAAAATCACATTTTAACCACTCCCTCACCTGATATGGCACCGTGCGACTTCTTCCTTTTCGGAAAAATGCATTTGCCCATGAAAGGAAAGCGTTATGCCGACGTAGAGGCCATTCAAAAGGCTTGTACAGGCATACTGGCGGCCATACCGGCCAACGAGCTAAAACACTCATTCGACATGCTTTTGGACCGTGCAAAACGCTGTATTGAAGCAGAAGGAGACTATTTTGAATAAATAAATTGATTTTGCCGAAAAAACCATTTGTCCTGTTTTTTTTTAAGTCCTGTTTACTTTGGAAAGCACATTGTACTGTAATTTATATTGCCGATAATTAATACCAAACCAATTGGAGCCGGGAATCCATGCTGTTTATCATTTTTAGCAACTAAAGCTATAGTTATCCACCTCACCCCCCATGAATAAAGAAGCCACTTTGTACTTTAATTATTTCTGCTACATTTTAATAGCGAAAGCATAGTTAAGTGATACGAAGCCATTTGCGATGCGCTCGTATTATTTCCCTGCGGTCCAGTTTGATTAATTGTTGAACCTAGAGATGCAAACATAACACATACGAGTACATATATATACATAAGTATGTACATATGTATGTGTCTACTGACATCTGCAAATGACTTTTATTATGCATAGAGGGTAGGGATATTTACAAAAGGGCGACCAAAGTTGCGAAAATAAAGAAGAAAAACTTTGGTGTAATTAATTGTATGCGAACTCGAACGAACTCATATACATATGTATGTACGTGTATGTGTAAGTAGTGCGTACTAGTGCAAAAACTTACATCGGGGTTACACTAAGCAACATTTTGTTGAGAGGAGCAAGTTGTATGCAGTCTGACGTTTAAATGCTTCTTGTTAAACCATACGAGACAGAAACGGATTATGTCGAGTTGAACTATTATATACTAATTAAGTACCAGGGGTTTGTGAGGAGGCTGGTAAAGTGAGTTATAAGGAGGTTGTATATACATTTTTCGACCATTATTCGATACTTAAGTTGTTACAGGAGTTTCACCGCTTCAAAAAAAAATATCATTTTATATAATACTAATTATTTAATTCTATAACATTTCTAAAAAATTGGCTTAAATTCTGAGGTCAATCCGAGTTATAGTTTTGGAGCTACAGCTGTGAAAAGTTGGCCGCTAGAGGTTAGCTAAATACTTAGTAATTTCTTTTTATTTTTGATGATCTACAGATAGTTCTGCTGCCAACGCGGATACACTTTTTTTCCGAGGGATGGCCGGATATCACGACGTAATGGTCAAATTTTGAATATTTTTCTTCGATAATTTCACAAAATCTTAAAAAAATATGTGTTTTTGGAAAGATAAAAATATGGAATAAAATATTTAGTTTTTATATGAAAAAATAAAAACTATTGAAAATAGACAACTTTTTCTCGACGAAATCCATCTAACCCCTTAATACTTCTAAACTAGTTTATTGTTAAATTTTTTGCGTTTGAAACATTTTTAAGGTTATTTTCCGCAGTAATAACTTGTTCTGTAATTTTTTTATAGGCGAGATTCCAACTCACAGGTGATATAAGTATTGATTCATAATAATGTTTAAGACTCCGCAAGACTTTTCCTCTTCCCTTATTTGAAGTCTCACAGTTGGTTCAGCGACTTGTTGCACAGAGAAGTAGAGTTTGAATGTGATAAAAGATGCTTGTAAGATACAGTTTTAGGCAAAAAGCAGCTGTAAAACTAGTTGAAATAAGAAGTTGTATTGTGTAAACTCAGTGTTATATGATCAACTTTACTTGACAGCAACAAGCCGTATAAAATGAGTTACAAAGCTATCAATGAAGTTCAGTATGTCACACTTGCGAAAAACACTTGATACTGTAAAACACCGTTAACTTGTTTTCCCTGCTAAAAAGTGTATTTGAGGTAAGTAATTCAAAATCTCGATAATATGCAATGAAGAATTAAAATGAAGGAATTTTAACTTGAAATATTGGTTAGTCGAAAAAGTCTTTTCGTATTTTGTCAATAGATGTCGTTCCAATCGTATATCTCCAGTGCTGCCAATCACATTGTGTCATACCGTATAATGTTGGAAAGTGTTGGAAACATCCACTATGAGCTGCTCCAGCGTGGTCGAACGATTGATTCTACATTTTACTGTCGACAACTGATCAACATCGTCTTCTATCAGGACAACGCTAGATCACACACATCTTTGATGACTCGGAAAAAGCTCGGAGATCTTGGCTGAAAAGTTTTGATGAATCACCATATAGCCCTGACCTTGCACCATCGGACTACCATTTGTTTCGGTTAATGCAGAACTCCGTTAATGGAGTAAAGTTGGCTTCAAGAGAAGCCTGTGAAAATTACTTGCCTCAGAAAAGTTTTATATTGATGGAATGTCTCTTTAGCGGGGAAATGGAAAAAGTGGTCGGACAAAATGGTACTTTATTCAACCAAATATTAACGTTCATTACAAATAAAAAAAAAATAAATTGAAATTTGATTAGAAATACGAAAAGACTTTTTCGACTACCAAATATTAGGTAAAATGATTCTTAAAAAGTCAAAAAATTGTTAGAGATAAAGAACCCTAACGATTACTTCCCTACCGGTAATATACAATTGCTCCTTAGAGTATACTCTGGTAGGTCTAAACTAATAATAATCCAAAGTAACCTCAAAAACCGTAGAGTATAATTTAAAAAAGTGCATTTGAGAAAAATTTTTGTCCATTTTGCCTTATATCAAATTGTTACCAGTCACTCTGTCACTCATTGACATATGTGTGGCAATACCCAGATCCATGATGAAAACTGTATTACTCATACTCTCTTAAAAAGCAATTAAGCAGCCATACATTTATCTGCGTACCCCAATCGTTTGCGGACAAAAGCCATAAACTGTTGTCGCACCCCGCGCT
Source organism: Bactrocera neohumeralis (assembly GCF_024586455.1). Lineage (NCBI taxonomy): Eukaryota > Metazoa > Arthropoda > Insecta > Diptera > Tephritidae > Bactrocera > Bactrocera neohumeralis. The sequence goes on along the minus strand of NC_065922.1, from coordinate 10,809,205 downwards.
ACGCCCCTTTTCCTGGGCGCGTACTGAAACGCTTTGTGTCACTTGACCCCCAAGCGAACTGTCGCGTAGCCTCACATTGCGCGCGCTCGGTGGGCGCCAGCAAATTTTTTTTTGCTATTTTTGCTTTTGCTTTTCAATTTTGTGCCAATGTTCGCCAAAATGCTTTGGTAATTGTTTTCCTTACTTAGGCATCTAGATGCTTTGACAAAAGCGTGCAAGTAAACTAGTGTAACGCGTGCTTGTGTGAGTGTATGTGTTGAACATATTGCCTCCATATAAATATTTTGAGTTATATGGATTGTGAGTGTATCTGGCATTGGCGACTCGACGGCGCTGACTGACTCTTTCCAAGAAATGAGAAAATTACAACAAAAATCGTGCGAGTGCTGCGAGGGTGTCTACGCGCTGGCCTATGAGCATGTGACCCATTTATGATTGTCTAGATAAGTGCGTTTGGGTATACTTTTAGTTTTTGGCTCATTATATTTGGCATAGCCAGAGATTTTATTTAGTTTGCATTAAGTGAAAGCCGCAGATGTAATAATTGACATGTTTACATACATACATATAAAGACTAGGGTGTGCCATTTATAGCTAATATTTCTTAAGGGTAAAAAGTAGCATTTTAAAAATTGAAATGCCGTGGGAAACAATATTTATACCCTGAACAGGGTATATTAAGTTTGTCACGATGTTTGTAACACCCAGAAAAAAGCGTCGGAGACCCTATAAAGTATATATATAAATGATAAGTATGTTGAGCTGAGTCGAGTTTAACCATGTCCCGTCTGTCTGTCTGTCCATCCGTCTGTCTGTATATATACGAACTAGTCCCTCAGTTTTTAAGATATCCTTTTGAAATTTTGCAAACGTCATTTTCTCTTCAAGAAGCTGCTCATTTGTCGGAACGGCCGATATCGGACCACTATAACATATAGCTGCCATATAAACTGAACGATCGGAATCAAGTTCTTGTATGGAAAACTTTCACATTTGACAAGATATATTAACGAAATTTGGTATAGATTATTTTCTAAGGCAACAAAGTAATCTCCGAAAAAATTGTTCAGATCAGATTACTATAGCATATAGCTTCCATACAAACTGAACACATAGTTACTAAAAGCAATGCACCTGTGAAGGGTATATTAGCTTCGGTGTAGCCGAAGTTAACGTTTTTTCTTGTTTTGCATCAGCTTTGTAAAAATAAACTTTGCTTGTTTTTTAATTGAAAATAAATTGCCTCAAAGTGACACACCCTAATATAGGCACATGCTGACGTAGAGCAACACCAAAAGCTTCGTCAACATAGGAAAAGTCCTCTCAGAGACGTTCGATACCAAGCGGGGTTTCAGACATCGTGTGACTTCTGTAATCAACTCTTGGAGAAAATAATTAGAGTTGGAGAACTAAATAAAGAAGGTACAATCTTCTATAAGACTGTACTGCTGCTGGCGTACGCCGATGGTTCTGCTTTCTCCAGAGTGGAAAAGGAAGCGAAGCGTATGGGTCTGGTTATGCACGAGGACAAAACGAAATATCTCCTGTTTTCAAACAAACAGTCGTCGCACTCGCGACTTGGCTCTCAAGTTACTGTTGTAAGTCATAACTTCGAAGTCATAGATAATTTCGTCTATCTTGGAACCAGCATTTACATCAACAACGACGTCAGCCTCGAAATCCAACGCAGAATAACTAGTCTACTAATTAGTAGACAACTGAGAAGTAAAGTCCTCTTTCGAGGAACATAGATCAAACTCTATAAGTCACTCATTATTTCCATCCTGCTATATGACGCCGAGGCTTGGACGAAGACAATATCTGATGAGTCGGCGTTATGAGTTTTCAAGATAAAGGTACTGCTGAAGATTTATGGTCCTTTGCATTTTGGCAACGGCAAAGACCGCAGTCGACGGAACGAAGAGCTGTACGAGATATACGACGATATCGATATAGTTCAGCGAATTAGGAGACAGCGGCCACGACACATTTATATATAGCTTATTAATTGTGGATATAAGCAAACTCAGTAAGAATGAACAAGTTAATCCCAGCGAAGCGAGTTTAACTATCCAGATATAGTCATCACGTTATGCCGAAGTTATGTATACTTGAGAGCCTGGCATTTAAATACTTCCTAAAATTTACCCCCCGTGCAACTGGGAACCTTCTTATGACCTTCGAATAACACCTGGACAACGACGACCAAATTTTTCCCATCAAAGATCGAAATCGTTACTTCTTTCGGCAGCATAAACTCGACCCAGGAAGCGGTTTTCTCCAACGATTAAGAATAACCTTCTTAGCCGACCATTATCTGACTGCTTGGTGTAACAGACTAAGCTTGTACTTGTATATTCCCCGTCTGCCAATGAGTGGACCAACCTCGAATGTGTATTAGAATTTTGATGATGAGATTCGGTATTGCCTGCCATTGGATGACAGCTATTAAAATAATTTCCATGTATATCCAAAGTTATCTTCAAAAAAGCTTTGAAAAAAATTTGAAAATTCGTTGAGTTTTTGTTGTAATAATTATGAGTAATCGCTATCAGAAAGCTATGTTCTATTCAACACTGGGATATTATGTACATATTATTGGATATGAGCTTGCACTGTAACTGGCTTAAGTACCAGTGTGCAAATGCTCAAAGAAACTTTTGAAAATAATTCAATTGCAACTTCCCAGCGCGTACAGTGACAATAAATTAAACGGAGGCTAGAAAGCATGTGAGACCTAACTAGAAATTATTTCAGTGAAGTTTATGAAACTATTTTGGGACTCGAGGTACTTATGTACATATACATATGTACATACATATATAATTATATATACATAAATTATTATAAATAAATATACGCGCGTTACAAATACTTTTTATATAGAAAATAATGTGTGTTTATGTTGTCTTAACTATTTATCGCAGCTACTTGTTGATAAGCTTTCGATTCGTTTAAATAATTCATTAGCCTCTAATCGCATAATTGGGCAGTTGAGATTCATATAGTTTTTAATTTATTTAAAGTATTATAGAAATCTTTACACATACATATTTAGACGAGTGTATACATAATATGTTTGCCTAAGAAATCACTTAAGTAGTCTTTTTAGAATCAACAATTACCGTACGGCCCATTAGCTCAGTTGGTTAGAGCGTCGTGCTAATAACGCGAAGGTCGCGGGTTCGATCCCCTCATGGGCCACAAGGAATTTTTTATTTTAATTTTTGAAGAATATTGTAATATAAATAATAAGAGAGTCATTAACATGTTTTTGAAAATTTTTTTTAAGAAAAAAAAACAGGAAACATTTTTGGTATGAAAATAATGTTAGTAAAATTTTAAGATTTTTTTGGTGGGAAAAATTTACTAAAGAGTGGAAATCCACATTTTTTATAAATTTTTGTTTATAAAATAAATTTTTTCATAAGCTCCTTGCCCAATTGTTTTCATTTCCTAATAAAAACTCTCACTCCAGTGTGTGCTAAAACCATTATATATTTACTATTTACATATTTCTTTCATTTTTCGACTTACATACATGACTGCATACATGTAAATGTAATTGTAAGCTTCTTCCTCTCTCCTACTCGGTTAGCAGCCACGAACTTCTTTGCACAAAACAACACGACTTGCAGTGTTTGAGTTCAAAATGCATTAAATAAAATTTAATTAGTTTTGTGGTGGCGACAAAAACGTAATGAAAACCAACAACAAAAATGTATGTAGCTAAGAGAAAAATACGAAAAAAATTCTGTAAAACAATGTGTGTAAGTGAGTTAGAATGGGTCAGTTTCTCCAAGCACAAATTCTTTATAACAAAAAATTAAGGAAATAAAAAACGGTTATGAAGTCAGCTAGAAGCTCAATAAACTCTTAAGTTCATAATAATATCACTGATTCTTCTTCTTTACTGGCATAGGCACCCCTTACACGGTTATAGCCGAGTTAAATATCACTGTTGCTGTCAATAGTTTTGAATTTTTGCGACGTGATGACTCTTTATCCTCTCCTCATCTCCTTACCTAACTAACGAGCTCCGCATGCTCGAAGTTAATGTGAAAGCGGCCTCGATGGCATAGGTAGTGATTTCCGAGAAATTTTAACTGCTGCGATTATACAGCCGGGAGAGCCGTCTATCTAGCTTGAAATTCCCAAAGAAGAATGGAATAATTTTAGTTTATTTATTAGTAGCCAATAGAACAATGATCTAAAAAAATATTGAAACCATCTTCTTATAAAAGGTATCGAGGATTTTAGAGTAGTTTTGCGGAAAGTGTGAGCTCTGAATGAGAAAATGTTGAAATATCGGAAGTTCTCGTGAACATTTATTAAGAATATAATTGTAAATTTAACGTTACTGACTCAATCCTCAAAAAATTTAAGTTATATTCCTGCGAAATATTGTAGAAAAATATAAAATAGTCGACAAATTTTGCTGCTCACAATGTTTACTCGAAATTCGTACAAAAATATAAAGTCTGCTGTACTACCCAGCACTCCAGATAATTATCGATATGCCATACCCGATATATCGCTCGTTTCTTATACGAGTACTGGTGATCCAATCTAATGTATACCCCTATGGAGTAAGGTGAAACGAAACGCGTATGTCAAATTTAATTATTTGAAGGTTTCGCGGTAGGTACCAGCCACCTAACGGTAATGAACTTATGCAGTCACTTTATTGTAGTTATTTGTGTTTTCTTGTTTACTGCCATTTTCACATATTCTTCTGCTTTTTTTTAGTAATAGCAATTGCGTTACAAGAATAAAAAATCCAGTGAGAGACAAATTTTGTTGGAAATTAATGAAATTAGTATAAAATAAGTCGAAAATTAATACAAACTTTTTAAAATATAATTTAATTGGTGTTATTATGTGCAAAATAGTCGATTAGCTGAGTCAATTAATTTGTAAATTGTCTCTATGACTCTGAATGTTCAAATGGACTCAGTTTAGTTTAATGCTTGTAGGTGAGCAAGTGACACTTGACCTAATTGTATTATAATCTAATTTTTTAACACCAAATGCAATGTCAGCCTCGAAATCCAACGCAGAATAACTCTCGCCAACAGGTGCTGCTTCGGACTGTGTGGGCAATTGAGAAGTAAAGTCCTTTTTCGACGAACAAAAACCAAACTCAACAAGTCACTTATCATCGCCGTCCTGCTCTCTTAGTTTATTACTAATTATAAATTAATTTTTTCTTTGCAAGCGAATTTGGATTGTAATTGGGCTTCATACACCAAGAGGACGGTTTAATTAGGAATTATTCCTTGAATTTAGAGCATTTTAACAGAACTTTTTGAATACATTTTGCTTTATCATTAGAATAATGTGTTTTCCCCGAAATCTATATTCTTGACAGGGTTGTATGTGAACATAAATTAATAACTGTTTGTTGCAATTTAAATACTAATTGGGCAATTAACTAATTGAATGGGTACACATGAAGGATATATCCTTTTCGCACAGCCAAATTAATTTAGTGCATTAAGATTATAATTGAGAAACTAGTTTTTGCTTTCGCGCAGCCGGCTAATCGTTTAAAGATATGTAAGTTCATCGGTGAACTTGATTGTGTTCTTCATTTTATATTTTTTCTTATGACTAAAAGTCATCAGCTGTTTGTTATTTTATCAATTTACACAACCAAATTTATAGCCGCGACAACAACCCACAGATTAAACATAGCCAAATTTGCAACATGTGGATAACAACTCGCAGAGTTGCATTTCAGTTTTAACTCGATTTGTATACAATATAGAATTATTATAGTAAAATAAGATTTTTAGTTTGTAAAATTTGGTAAATCGATCTAAATTAGCGCTTTGATTGAGCAATGGCTGATGATATTTTCATTACTTAACTCAGTATAAATTAATTCTTTACTCTTATTTCATCTAATTTGCTTTCTGTTTTTCCAGCAATTAATATGTGATATATTTTTTGGAAGCTTTTTTTTCTTACTATATTATATTCACATATACTATATACTTCAAAATGTCATGAGGTCGATTTCAGTGCTTTAGGAATTCGTAGACTCTTGCAAACTATTCAATATTTTGCCAATTTGACTAAAATCACAAGTGTATTAAACAATTCGTTTTATTATAGATTATTAATACAAGTATATATATACCTTAGTTGAATAGCTTTCTGCAAAGCAAATAACTTCTGTTGGTTTATCTACATTCATCAGCTAAAACTGCAAAATTTTATTACATACATTTGTGTATGATTTGTTTCTTTAGTAGAAAATTTTGCTTTTTTAATAGAAAATTAAATTCACTAGAAAAACTTACATCCACAAAATATATGTGCTTCGCCATTTTAATTACTCCTCTGTGCATAAAATATAAGTAAATGTGGCACTTGGTGTTTTCTGGTGTCCTGTGTGCCTGACATTTATTTTCAACTTTTGTTATGGACTTATTTAACGTTTATACATAGTATATAGAAATATATATACATGTGTTTAGTCAAATATTGCAGTGAGTTGCTACTGTATTGCACTTGCAAGCATAATTGAAAAGTTGCACAACCGCCCGAGTGACTTCAGACGCATAAATTAAAAGATAACTTTCGACCTTATTCCCAGAAATTTATGATACAATTTAGAATTTGAATTTATAAACACACGAAGCTTATAAATAAATTGGTTAGTAGTACTTGTCAGACATTCATTAGCACATTTTTGTAAAATATGAGTCTATAAATGCCTGAGAGATATGTGTACATATGGTCGTAAAAAATTATTAGCAGTGAGTTAATATCGGTTATGGCAAGAGTCGATTGTAAAACGAAATAGACTATAATTTCTTTGCCAAATTTTATTTACTTGGCACGATAAATTTCTCTACGGAAAATAGCGCTAATTAATTTTTCTCAGTATTTAGATTTTACTTAACATATTTCTGCCTTTACTCACAATAGGCTTAAGCAAACTATCGCTATCAAAAAATATACGCTTTAGAAAGAGAAAAACTATTTGCAGAGCAGATCTATCTCTTAACAAAGTTTTTTTGAGAATACTTACAGAAGGCAATACATCAAAATATTGCTTATATGATTCATTGTTGAAATCATATGCATATTAGATTTAGCTTTCGTTTGAATGAAAGCTTTAGTCAATAGAGAAACATTTATATTTCTTTGATTTAAACTGTGTTCTATTCTTAATGAAGCAAGTTATATACTAACTATTAAATTTGAGAGCAATATTTCTCTATTCAGAAGGCTTGGACTCAAAACTTTCGTTAAAGCTTTAATCAATTAAGACATTTGGTAACTATTTGAAACAAATCTTCCTCACCAACTCAGGGAAATAAATTTTGTTGAAAGCTTCTGAATGAAAGCTCTGATCACAGCTGTACTCAATCAATAACCAAATGTTTGATGGCATTTCATTTCTAGTCAGTATCTCTCTTTCTGAATAGATAAGTGAGGAACTGACTACTAATTTAGAAATTTGAAAACTATTTGAATGAAACCTTCCGCACAAACTGATGCGAATAAATTTTGTTTAAAAACGTCTGACTGAAAGCTCTAGTGAAAGCTCTATTCAATCAATGATCATGTATTCAACTTCCTTTCTATTCAATGACTTTCAACATATACTATTTCCAAATGGGTAAGTTTGGGCCGATAACTTACAAGTGAAGAACTAACTACAAAATTTAATACAATGAAATAAAATAAATTCCGTTGAAAAACGTTTGACCGAAAGCTCTTATGAAAGCTCTACTAATCAATGGCCGTAAAGTTCTGAAGATAAAATATATAAATTTAATTTAAATCTGAATTTGGAAGAACCTTCATAATCAACTCTGGATATATAATATAAACAATTTTGGTCATATTTCCATAAAAATAAATTCCATAATATTTTTTTAAATAGTTAGTTGGTCGACATTGGTATTGATGATAACATTTATTACTATATTTTTTAGAAATATTTGAAACGAGTTATTTTTGAAAATATTTTTCCAATAACTTTTGCATCTCAGGAGACCACAAAGCCAAACAAAAAAGTTTGATTTATTTTTTTTAATATTTCAAGATAGCTTTAAACTCATAAGATTACCCATTTGCGGTATAACAACAAGACCCTCAACACAAATGGCAGAAGAAGCTCAACATTTCGAGCGCAATCGAATATAGTAGGTAGTCGAAAAAGTATTTTCGTATTTTGTCAATAGATGTCGTTGCAGTCGTATATCTCTAGTGCTACCAATCACATTGTGTCATACCATATGGTGTTGGAAAGGTGAGATTCATTTAAACAAAAAAAAAAACATTAAATTCGGGAAAGTTGAAAAAAGTTACAGCCCTTCAAAAATGTGTGAAAATAATGAAAGAATTCGCTATATTTTGAAATTTTTGTATGAAAAAGGGAAGAATGTCATGCAAGCCATCAATGAAATTTGTAAAGAAACTTGAAATTTATACAGCAAATTTTATGAAATTAGAAATACGTAGAGAAGAGACGGCTAGTTTGACGTAAGAAATGCTTTAATTTTCCTAGAAACCCATAAAAGAGCTTTGCATTGGCACATTTATTAAGTCACATACATATATACATATGTATGTATACCAAGTTTAATATCTGAAACCAGAAAAAATGTCAATTTTGTTGTTATTGTTGTGCTAACATATGTTAATAGCATGAATATGTGACTAAAATATCATTTGTAAACAAATAACACTACTTGTCCACATTCTATGATATTTGCATGGAAGTATGTGTCCGCTCGATATTAGCGATTTGTTGTTGCTTTCGTTGTAAATATGATCGGCAATAACCGAAATATTATTAATCGCGTCTTTAGCAGGCACTTCGGTCACGTACGGATGAGGCGGTCGGAAGTTCGCTGAGTAAGCTTGTCTTCTTGCCAAATGCAAATAGCAATTTACTGGCACACATGGCACACTGAACATTACTACCGACCGTCGACCAACTATAAAAACAACAATTACGACCGAACTTATGCGAACAAGCAATAAATGACAAATTCGAATGTCAATCAACGGTTTGTGTGGCAACTCACCAACACCGGCACGACAGTGTTTGCATAATGAATGAAGTGCTGCATATGTGCGCGCTGTTGGACAGGGCGTATGATGAATGCGAAATGTGGGAAATATTTGAGGAATTTGGAATTTTCGAAATTTTGGAAAATAAATAATACTAAAAATGCAAGATCTGTCCATAAACTGTGTTATTGGCATTGCTTGTGACCTTCAAGTTCAATGTTGTCAATAAAATTTGATATACTATTTGATTTTCAAGGCGATATTATGGGCTAATGTTGTAGCAAGAATTCGGTTGTATAAAAATAATGGTGTCAAGAGGAAAATTAAATTGGATGGAGTGGTTTCAAAAGTAAAGTGATATGGAGGAGGAAAAAATGTTATTGTGAATACGCTAGAAGAAGATATAGTAAAATTTCCGCAATGTTTGTAAGAGAGTTGCCACATATCGCGGATTAAAAATGGACCGATCGTCTTTAAGGGGTTACATGGGTCTACGGGTTTCAAAAAATCGAATTTTTTAATGTCCTATTAAATTCTACAACAACTCTTGAATATTTTCATAAATTTTCAAGTTGGTCCGAGTAATATGTACTTAGTTTCCGAGAAAAAGCCTTGAAAACCAGTAGATTCGAGACTAGCTAGACAAAATGTGCCGTTTAAACCGTCTTTAAACACGTTTTTCTCGAAACTGTGTTTTTGAAGTCGGTTGGCAAGATTTTTCGAGAATTACTCAACCGATCTTCATGAAATTTTATACAGGTCTTTGAGATACAATTCTTAAAGACTTGGACGAATGATTATTTTTCGAATACAATAATATGAAAAAAATGTCGCGAAATTTTCACTGAAATTTGCATGGTTTTTGTTTTGCCAAAAATCCAATTTTCAGTTTTTTTCCGTCGTCCAAATTCTAAGTTAAGGTTTTAACTAAAACACGCATTTTTTCACTCTAGATGATCCTGTAAGGAGTTATCCTGCCAACGGGGGCGCATATTTTTTCAGAGGGGTCACCGGAAATGGCGTCACAATGGCCGAGTTTAAAATATTTTTTCCAAAAATTTCAGAATTTCTTTGTTAATAGTGTATGTTTGTAACAATAAAAAATTCTAATAAAATATTTAATTTTTTATATGAGAAAATTTTTTTTCAAAAACGGCTGTTTTTTACCCGAAGAAACTCATGTAACCCTTAATCCAAAACTAAGTACAACTATTTCAACTGCTTGCTGCAAAGTTAAGTCATTTTCGAGCCAGTCGCTTCTACTTAATAACGTCCTGTTACTAGCCGGTGTTTAGCAGTGCGTATATTTAAATAGACAATCAGCTTCCTTTGAATAAAGGCAAATGATTCGAATCCACCTGACCCACTTTCGTCTAACTGTTTTATCAGTGCACGCTTTGATTTCAATGCTGCCGGTTATATCGTTCACTTTATACGCAATGCACACATATGCGCATAACTGTATATTGTATATATAATATATATGTATATGCACATGTACACCCTTGCTTTGGTGGCTGCATGTGACTTTGTATACTAGACTTTGTGCATGACATTTAAAAGCGATGCAGCGTTTGTACAGCTCAAAGCCAGGGAGTTTCAAATACAAAAAGAAACAAAATGCTAGAAAGAGTACCGTTAAAAAGTGCTTTGCGTTCAACGCTGAGTAAGAACATTCTGCCGCTCCAATAAGCAATGCGCCCACAGATCTGGCTGAAGTCAAGCGCCGCTTTTGGCATGTTTCGGAGTCACAGCACTCACATGCCCGCGTGTGTGTGTGTGAGTGTGCGCTTTCTGCTGCTGAGATAATCAGCAAAAGTTGGTACTCGCATGACAAACGTTTCCAGTGTGTTTGTTGCAACTAACTTTGCTATCCATCGCTAAAGTATGCGGAAAAAGTTGTATGGAAAAGGATTTGCTTCGATGCACTGATAAAATTATTAACTGAGAATGAAGTTGGCATTGTTGAAATTCCGAAAGTTTTTTTTCAAAGCTGTTTGATGCAAAATTGAATTAGCGTAAAGTGAAGAAAGTTGCATGATTGCTAAACATTTTTGAGATTTTTTTTTTTTTGAAAGGAAAATAAACTTTTTGAAAATATTGTATACAGAAAAAGTACAACTTATAGGCAAACTGGCAGCCAACTTCGCATTATTTCCAATTTTTTATCAACAAATTAACAAAACACAAAGAGTTTGGATGCAGAAAATGTAGGAAAATATTTATATTTTTGCTATCGGTACTTTATTTATTGCCTGCTTGTCCCTTAGCCGCGATTCACTTTAGTTGCCGATTAACGAGAATAAAATTTCTGTATATGAGATCCTTACACATTTGTATGTTCGTAAAATATTATATATTTCATAATTGCTTTCGATTTGCAAAAACTTTCTGAGTGACGTATCGAAGAAAATGGTATAAACTGGTATAACTGGTATAAAGAACTAGAATGACAAGCGATTAAGTACATCGTTTTAATGGAAACTATTTTCGATTTGCCAAAGCTGTGGAAAATAAAGAAAGAAATAATAAATGGCATAAATCGTACAAATTGGTATAAACAAAATCGAGTAATCTATATGGTTAGCACCTATACTACTTTAAAGAAAGATCTCTTCCATTCGTAAAAGTTTTGGGGAGAAAACAATAGAATAACTGGATTTATAGCATAGAATATACAAACTGGCATAATTAGAGATTAGAAAAAAAGTGGTTATAACACTTTATACCAAATTTTTCAAATTGCATTTTTTTTATATTCAATAAGTAAACATTTTGTTGTCATTCTATTAAAAATTTTCATAAGTTAGCAGAGCTCAAATATATTGAACTGCAAAGTGACGAATCGAACACGTTTTAAAATTAACAAAAAATTCGCCAAAATACATATGTCTCCGAGAATTCATTTAGCTACCTATTTAGTTCATTGTTATTAATAGATATAGTGGTCTAGGTAAGCAACTACTCGACTACTAAAAAAATTCACAGCTTTGGAGAGAAGCAAATCAAACATCATATTTCATACAAAACAGAGATTGGCATAATCAAATATTAGAAAACAAGCAATTATACCACTTTATACAAACTATTTCAAGTAGTCTTTGATTATTTAATTTTTTCCATACTTTATTGTGATTTTTTTAATAACTTTTATAAGTTAACAGAGCTCAAAAATAGTGAGCTGTAAAGTGACGAACCGAACACGTTTTAAAATTAACAAAAAATTCATTTTGCGACTGGTTTTGTTCATTGATATTAATAGATATAGTGGTCTAGGTAAGCAACTACTCGACTAAGTACTAAAAAAAGTAATTCACTCGAGTTAATTTTAAATGGCAGCGTAGCTCAGGAAGCGATCATTAAACTCATAACGAGTCATAACGAGATATAAGCTTATGAATATGACGTCGAAACTGTTCAACAATCTGGCGAATGACTCTCAAAAAATTACCTGAAATCGTATGAACCAAAACTCGCTGAAAGTACTGAAGCCCAGCCAGCTAAGCCATCTCAGCTATCTCAGCCGAGGCTTGTGACAGGTGGATGGAAATTTAGATTACATGTTGGCATACTTGTAACGGCTGAGGAGCTATTTGGAAAGCGTTAATAAAGATTCGTAATTAATTACGTTGTTTATCAGTCCGGGTCAAATTTGATCTTATGGTATTGTGTGTGATTAGAATTTTCGTGATTTAGATTTATACGATTTATTTATTTTTTTTTGGACTTGAAGGCAATAATAAAGATTTGTAAAGAATTACGTTAAAATGGAGTTTTTTTTATCAATCCGCGTCAAATTTGATCATATGGTATTATGTGTGCTTAAATATCTTCATGAGTTAGATTCATACGGTTCGTTTTTTTTTTGGATTCGAAGCCGTTAATAAAGATTAGCAAAGAAATACGTGAAAATGGATTTTTTTTTATCAGTCTGGGTCAATTTTGATCATATGTTTTTTTTTATTTCAATAGTATAGTATTGTCTTGTTAGTAAACTATTCATTAAAGGCTACGAAATGAAGCAATTGAAAAATTAGAGTAGTGTGGTATAAATCAGTGAATAAATGGAAGTTACAAATGACAAGGTTCGATAAAAAATGTATCGACTAAACCTTTTGGGTGATCCAAAAGTGTCTTTACCGTTATCGGCAGCACTTTGTTGAATATTTACTAGCGAAAAGACTGCTTTGATGACTGCGAGAAATTTTCGAAATCTCAAACAACAATTAATCGAATATTAGCTATCGATATATCGATTTTACAATAATTTTCGATTATTTTAGTTATCGATAACAATTTTGCAATGTTTTATCATATCTAATACTTGCATTATGTAATATGCATTCGTGCGGTACTTACTTTTCACATGCACGAACAGTTATAAATAACAGCAACAAACAAGTTACTCATAAATTACCTGAAAATAGAAGAATAAAATTGATAGTTAATTTACTCAGGATAATAACTTAGTTAATGGTATGAAAAAAATTTAATTAATATTCATGTTTGTTTTTGTAAATATAAAACATAAACATATAATTATTATGCAATTATCGATAAGCCAGCTTGGGCTATAATTATATTAAACGAAATTAATAATAATAAATTTGATAATAATTAAAAAAAAGCAATAATTACACAAAATAAGTTTCAAGTAATTAAATATAGTTAATGAAATTAAATTTTAAAAGATTTTTTTTTTGCATGTATGTTTGTATTTATAGGTATATGTCATACTAGGTTTCCATATATTTATTGTAATTACAAAATAATTGCAATTAAATCCAAAATGAAGCAGATACAAAGCCAGTCAAGGCTCAGTGAATGTGCATTAGAGTTGCCACATTGCATTGAAAAGAAGAGGAAAAAGTGCAGAACAAAAGTTGCAGCGAGATCTAACAGCAATTGTGCATTCATTACGACAAGGAAATGGAAAGAAGGCGACAAGTGTTGCAACAACAAATGCAACAAATAAATAATAGAAATAACCGGGTGTTGAGGTTGATGAACTGGAAGAAATGGCAATGTATTTATGATGTGGTAGTATTAGCGCGTATGTGTGTGTGTGTGTTGATAACTATTTCTGCGCTATAATCAGCGCGCACATGTTGTTTTTGTGGGCCTATTCTATGAAAACATTTCACACGCAAGTCTATTTGCACCTGCGCTGCGCCTAAGCGCCCCGCACGAGCCACACAAGTGCTGGCAATTGCCACACACACACACAGTAGCACATACACTAACACTTATAGAGGCATTTGCGAGTACAGCGAGTAGATAAAGCACACAAAGCGCAGCAGGAAGAGCAGAACGGCTACAATAAATGAATATGGCAGTCATAGAAAGGATATATCTATGGGTATGTTTGTGTGTGCGTGTGTGGGAAATTGTGTCGTTTGCATAGAAAAATTGCACGTGCAAGCATATGCTCTACACAAACATGAATTTAGCTGTTATAGCTGTATATTGGTGGCAGCATGTTATGCAAATGACATCGTGAAATTGTTGCTTATAAGCAGGTGTAATTTACAGCAGTACAGTGACTCTTGAAATTGTTCTAGTAATTTGTTTTTTTGTGACTTTAAAATTAATATATAAAATTTAGACATTAAAAATTTATTTCTTCAGAAATAACTTTAGAAATGCTCTGGAACAGCCCTTAAGGGGTTGTATACAGTTAGAGTTTTTCAAATACCATTTTTTTATTTTATTTTCATAATGTACGTATATTGGGTAGTCGAAAAAGTCTTTTCGTATTTTGTCGATAGTTGTCATTGCAGTCGTATATCTCCAGTGCTACCAATCACATTGTGTCATACCTAATAGTGTTGGAAAGGTGAGATTTTAAGCTTCATTTATTCAAAAAAATTCGTTGAAAAAAAGTTACAGCTGTTCAACAATGAGTGAAAATAATGAAGAAATTCGCTATATTTTGAAATGTTTGTACAAAAAAGAGAAGAATGCCATGTAAGCTATCAATGAAATTTGTGAAGTTTACGGAGACGATGCCGTATCAGTTCGCCTAGCACAACAAATGGTGCGGAAATTTCGAAATTTCGATTTGTTTTCAAAGTCGGTGACCAACATTACTCGAAAACGGCTAAGCCGATAAAAACCCTAAAATTTTAATAAATATATTAGTTGGTAATTAAACCTTTTTTCACCGAGAAATATTTTTTTATAAAAAATTTAAGACCAAAATTTTTGTCAAAAATCAACTTTTTTTGAGAAACCACCATTTTGTCATAAAATTTTATTTTGCTTATTCCTTCGATTAATTATAAGAGGATAACATTGCTTTAATGAAATCTGTTTGATTTTTTGTTTTAATTTCAGAGGATCCAGTTCAGAGACACTGTGGTCACCGCAAAACGTCTCTTTTGGAGGAGCTCCCGGAGACCAGCTGTAGTCCCTTTCCAAATAAATATTTTGTCTGATACTAAGTCTTAAAATATATTAAAAGATGCGTTATGTGTGTACAAATTTTTTGATCAACAAATTTAAAAATTTTCTCAAAAAAAATATCTGTAAAATTCACTTTTTTCTCACTGTATAAAACCCCTTAAGGCCTGGATTGTCTCTAGATACCGCACATATTGCCTCTATAACTATACATATATGGTTATAACAAAAATAAAATAAATAGACAGGGTTGCATTCGTAAGTCTACAAATAGTAGTTTCTTGCTAAAACTTCAGAAAGTGTTTTTAAGCATATCTTTTTTGGAAACAAAAATTGGTGAAATTGCTGTAAATTAGTTCCGATTTTTGAGCCAAAGGAAATTTATGATATCGCCAAGAAGTAAAAAAGCGAATTTTTGTTTAGAAGCCTGCCTGGTTGATTACTGCGCAGGTTTGCTTACTAATTAGAATATTAAATAATGAAAGATACCATTTTGTAAACGTACTTTTGAAGACAGTAAACGTTTTAAAGATGGCAAAGGAATTTATTCCAAAATAAGGCTATGAATATCGAGATATCACATTTGAAAATTAAAATTTTTAAAATCCGCTAATTGAACGAAATAGGTAGATATTTCTGAAAACTCTTCTGTTAATAAACATTTTTAATTTGTTTCGTACTTTGGCTTTGAGATTAAATAAAACCATGAAAATGGCCCTAATACATACTTACGCACCTCAGTGGCTACTTCATTTCATTTTTGAAGTTCCGGAATTCGAAATCACAACGATGAAATTGTATAAAAATAATTTTTAGAATTGTTGTTAGATATTTATAAAATTTTTAGATATAAAAATAAGCAAGTTATTTGAAAAACAGTTTAACTTGAGAATGCCAACTTTGGTAAGGACTTAAAGAAATATATCAAAAACTAATTCAGAATTTTTCCATTTTTTTACTGCAACCACAATGAAAAATTTTAAAAAGTGTAGCTTCTAGTTCTATTTCTAATTTTCTGGGAGCTTATGTTAAAACTTACTGAAGCTTTACAGATGCAGCAATGCTCTGGGCAGTAGATAAGTAGCATCCAGCATCGCAAACTCAACGGGCTCTAATAAAAATGCCTCATGAAATAATTTTACTGCGACTACAATGCTCCCATTTTATTGCGGGAAGCACAGTAAAAACAAAAACGAAAAAACGGTAAATAGTACACAAAACAGCAGACACAACATTGACGTTAGCTATAGCTCAGGCTGTTGAGGTAACGACAGCTGCCATTGGCTGTTAACAGTGTGGCACCTCAAACGCTTTTCGACTATGCTGGTAGTGCTTTCAAAATACATATAAATATTTAAAAATATATATTTTTTTAATTTATTAGGGGTGTGCATAATTTTTGAAAATTTTTGGTTTTAACATTTCTGAGAATGATTCTTTAAGAAACAATTCTAAGTTTATAAAATCCAATAAAAGTCTTCAAATCATAATTGTTATCGAGCTAAATTGAGTTAGTCAACGTTTAAACTGTTATAAGCTCTGTTGTCAGAGTCCTGAAAACTCTCTACAAAACCGATATGACGCTGTAAGTATACGGAAGCATACGGATGGAAGGCAGGTGAGTTTTCGATAACTAAGCTTTTTTGATTTAAAGTCTAGTGAATTTTAACGATTTTTCAATTGAGGAGTGCAAAGGAAAACAATAAATTCGATCAGGAAAATGAGTGATAATTTTTTCTGTTTTAAAAATAGCCTCCACGTATACCCTTTCTGGAAGTCTTCTTCGTTTTTATTGGCAAGACTTATTCGACGTTGAGTTTCGAGGCTGACGTTATTGTTGGTGTTCATGCTGGTTCCAAGATAGACCAAATTATCTGCGACTTAGAAGTTATGACTGTCAACAGTGAAGTGGAAGCCTAGTCGCGAGTGCGATGACTACTTGTTTGATTCGTTCGTCTTCATAATGTCGTTTCAGTTCACAAACAGACTCACACGCTTTTTTCTTATTCAGTCTGGAGAAAGAACTAAGGAAGTCTAGCAAATATATATCCATCTATGTAATGATTTTTTAAGAGCATATTTTTTAAAAAAAAACGCATAAAATTTGAAAATCTCATCGGTTCTTTATTTGAAAATGTTAGATTGGTTCATGACATTTTTTTTGAAGATAATTTCATTTAAATACCGCGGCTGCGTCGTATCCATTCGGAAAGTCCAATTTTGGGCAACTTTTTCGAGCATTTCGGCCGGAATAGCCCGGAAATGTTGTCTTCCAAAGCTGGAATAGTTGCTGGCTTATTTCTGTAGACTTTAGACTTGACGTAGCCCCACAAAAAATAGTCTAAAGGCGTTAAATCCCATGATCTTGGTGGCCAACTTACGGGTCCATTTCTTGAGATGAATTGTTCTCCGAAGTTTTCCCGCAAAATGGCCATAGAATCGCGAGCTTATGTAGCGCCATCTTGTTGAAACCACCAAGTTCAGTTCTTCCATTTTTGGCAACAAAAAGTTTGTTAGCATCGAACGATAGCGATCGCCATTCACCGTAACGTTGCGTCCAACAGCATCTTTGAAAAAATACGGTCCAATGATTCCACCAGCGTACAAACCACACCAAACAGTATGCATTCATGTTTAACGCCTTTAGACTATTTTTTGTGGGGCTACGTCAAGTCTTCGTTCGTCTTCATAATGTCGTTTCAGTTCACAACCAGACTCATACGCTTCTCTTCCTTATCCAGTCTGGAGAAAGCAGAACTAAGGAAGTCTACCCTAATGCAAATATATATCCATCTATGTATATATGTATATGTGTAAAAGCAGGTGAATGAATGTATCACTCATATGTGTGCGTGTGAGTGGGTGGCAAGTGGTATCTATTAGCACGTTGATGACCTGCTGTCATACGAAATAAGTCACGTTTCAGCTAGATCTGGCAACGTGTGTGCACTATTCTGTTGTTTTCTCTTTATTACTGAATGACAGAAGCATACACACATACATACGTATAATATATGAATAAGTAGTTGTTGCTTTTTGTTTTTCAAAACATCCGTATAAGTGAATATGCAAATTAGTATGTCTAAATGCCTAATTGAGTCAAGTTTCTGTCTGCGTACCTGGTAATTCAAAGAATTACAACTAAATAATGTTAAAAGTTCTTTGTACTTAAGTAAAGGACCCAACTGGTCTATGCGTGGCTTATTGGCCTACCAGATTAACTTAACCTAAGTATAGTATAGTATCATGACTGTATGGTTAGTAAAAAAGTCATTGTATTATTATAATATTAGTCTCCTATTTAGTACACAAAGAAAGGCTCTAAACTTCTTATACTTATTCCGAGTATTAATCGAGTTCTTGATTTCACATAGCTCGAGATTTCAAAAGATCAAGGCATTGAGCGAATTTTTATTTTGGAATCACTGAATATTGAACAAAATAATTTGAAATATTAATACTGGATCAATGCTGACTTCGTGGGTAATACATAAGACTAATATTTCCATACGAAAGTGCTAAAAATCTATTCATTTTTCTTTTCTATTTTAATATTAACAATTGTGAGTACCTTTGTGACAAGGTGGATGCAAATTTTCACACACGTTCAATAGGTAGGAGCAAAAATAATAATACAAATAGATGCAGCTGTTCTCTTCCGAAGAGGAACATTTTGAGGATTATCGTTTATTAGGATGGGTCTATAGTCAAAACTCAAGGCATAGTTATTAATTTTATTAAATTTTCGAAAATTTCATGCGTTTTGGGCAGGAAGTTGAAAATATTTTTCCTAAGGGCTGCCAGCTTTTTATGTTCTGAAAAAAAAAATAAAACGGAAAAGAGCAAACAACATAGTATGTATATTTAATAGGGTTTCATATAGCAATCGAAAAGCTTGTGAAAAGAACCTAATTAAATATGTATATATAATAGGGTTTCATTTAGCTTCTCGAAAAACTTGTGAAAAGGGTTATAGCCACCTAATTAAATATATAATAGGATTTCATTTCTTCTTAATTAAAAATATTTAAACACATTTTTACAAAATTTAGAAAATTTATAAATTTTTACAACATGTACTTGTGTTGTATATGAAAGATATTCAGGAAAGTTTTGGTTATTGTCAAAAAAATATATTTAAAAAATAGTAATAATATAAGAAATAATACCACTTTTAAATATTTAAATTCAAAATCAATTATAATATTATATAAGACTACAAAACTGGTAATAAAAAAGCTTTAAAGGTATTAAAAGATTTTTGTTTAAGGTTGCCACTTTTTAAATATTATAAATCATTAAAAATCATAAGAGAAATGATTTCTTACACGATGGATATTAAACTAAAGTGGTGTAAGTGGGAATTATTTTAGCAAAAAATTGCCATCTGTTCAGAAATATAATTAATATTAAAAAAAAAATAAATTAAATATTTTTTGATAATCATATTGATAAAAGAGAAGAAAAATTGTGGAGAAATTATTTTATTATTATTTATTTTATAGTGGGAATAATTTTTGTAAAAAGTTGGCAGATGTTAATAATTATAAATAAACTTAAAAAATAATCACATATATTGATAAAGTAGCAGAAAAATGGTGGAGAAGATATTTGTAATAAAAGTTGCCACCTGTTTAAAAATTTTCATATAAAAAAATATTGTTAAAATAAATTCGGTACTTCAGAGCTGGTTTAAAGTAAAGGATATTTTTGTTGAAAGTTGCCACCTGTTTGAAAATTTTTATATACAAATTTTTTGTTAAAATAAATTCGGTAAAAATATTTTTTAGATAACAGTTGCCACCTGTTTGAAAATTTCATATAAAAAATTATTGTTAAAATAAATTCGGTACTTCAGAGCTGGTTTAAAGTAAAAGATATTTTTGTTGAAAGTTGCCACCTGTTTGAAAATTTTTATATACAAATTTTTTGTTAAAATAAATTCGGTAAAAATATTTTCTAGATAACAGTTGCCACCTGTTTGAAAATTTTCATATAAAAAATTATTGTTAAAATAAATTCGGTACTACAAAGCTGAAAAAGAAGAAGATATTTTTCAATAAAAGTTTTCATAAAAGTTGCCACCTGTTTGAAAATTTTCACATAAAAATTATTGTTAGAACAAATTTGGTACAACAAAGCTGATATAAAATAAAAGAAAAAAGATTCTTTTGTAAAAAAATTATTATTAAAATAAATTCGGTACTACAAAGCTAGTATAAAATAAAAGAAAAAAGAATTGATAAAAATAAAATACATTTATTGCCAATTGAATTTTTTTCAAAAGCATCAGCAGTTCAAGTTTAGTATGGCACTTTGGTGATCTCAAAACAAACCTATTATTTCTAGATCATTATTTTTTTACTGCTGAGCTTTACTACTGTTTCAGGCACTCTCAGAAAAATTTCACCTCTGTTATGGGTTGTTTACTCACACAAATTATTATTATTATATTTTGATTTAAATACCTTGAGTTTAAGAATATACATTTTTTCCTTTTAAAAATGTTTTGTTGTTTTATTTTTGCTTTTTCAAATTTACTTGCCTATATACTTGAAGCTATAATATTTTGTGGTGTTATCTCAATTCGTGTGAAGATCACTAATTTCTTACATTTTCCAAAACACGATATTTAAGTTTCAATAAAATCGGAACTACATATATGTTTATTAGGAACTTGTGTATATATCTATTATAAGTTTGTATGCTCTTAAAAATAAATTGAAATTCATTGGCACAGATGTGGCTGTCGTATGGCGTTAAAAATTAATTGATTTTGCTATTTGTGGCCGCATATTGCAATTATATTTAACAACTTGATTTATTTTCTCCTCTTCAACACATCTAACATACAGAAATATGTCTATATAAATAATATTACATTGACTTATTGTATATGTGTGCATATTTCTGTGTTTCTAAAGAGCAATATGTAAAGGAAAATTTATATGAACATACATACATGAATAAGTCTAGAGCTCAGTCATTTTATTAGCTTTAAAAATAAATCGAGTGAAATAAGACATATGCCCGTGCTAATTTTAGACCTTCCACAGACTTTAAATAAATCTTAAATAAATAAATATATAAGTAAATAAACAAAGACATAAGCGCAGGTATTCGTTACTCGTAATTGAATGGTCAGTGATTAGTTTGCGTTTAACAAGATTTTGCGTTTATCCAATTTGGCTGAAAACAAGCCAACCACCTACCAGCGCACACACACATAGATGCACATACTCGTACAAAGAGTGGCCTTAAGACTAGTACATACTATACATATGTATATATATATATATATTCTATGGTACATTATGTAATACATCTGCGCTTAGCTAGTTCTTGGACGGATATGAGACAAATGGTTGGGCTAAGTGCCGTAATTGGCCAATGAAGGTTCAATATCCGCCGCTAAGCTGCTGAAGGAAGCGCTGACTAGTCTAAGGTTGCATATTTAATTTTAAATTGTTTGTCGATGACTGTCTGCACAAGTGTTTAGTATGTATTTCTGTCAATATGTGCTTGTTTACTAGTACTCTAGAAACCACTACTAAATACTAAGTATATAAATGTGTATATACATATGTAATATATATTTGTACACTTTGTACCTTCGCCTCCTGTCGTTAGGGATACTCCTGCCGGTGTAAACGGTAGGTCACAAGTGCCGGTGTAATTATCATAATTTATGCAGTGATGGTTTGGCATAATCCAGGAAGCAAACATATATACCACACCACATATGTTTACATAGAAATTTACATGAAGAAGCGTTGGCATATGTCATGGCATACAGTTCATTGACTTTAACGAAGAGTTGACAGTTGAGAATTTAATTGTCGCGTAAACATGGGTTGAACTGTATTTAGGGTAATGTAAGGATTTTGTCCTTGCCAGACTCGTGCGGAAGTTAATTATGTGAATAAATAATAAATTGGCTTAAGGAGGAAATCTGTTTTTTATAGTGAAAAGAGCATATACAATAATTCGGAGCAACTATTGTGGTTAAATCGGTTAAGAAGCAAAGGCGGCGGCAGCGACTTGAGTGAAAATGTATGTAACTCAATGCAAAATAATTTCCATGCGCAAGAAAAGAGAAAAGTCATTGCTAGATACATTTCCAGATTATATGTCTGTACTATAGTGGAATATGCTAGGAAAAATAATACGATTTCCATGAATTTGTTGTACTTTCACAAAGCTAGCCTCTAATCTATAAAATTCTATATACAGAAGAAGTGTACGTGTGTATATCGAAACAAAGTTTAAACAAATAAAAAAAATCAGAGGTTTTCTGAATACACAGTGAGTTGCGCACAACAACCGTACATAACCTACAAAAAATGTTTATTTACATAGTCATAAGAAAATATCTCTTAAATAGTTACACGATAAAACTTAGTACTCTCAATAGTTTAAAAAACTTCTTATGGGCTGTATGCGACAAGTTATGCTGTAAGTTTAATTAAGATAATATGGCATCGCCCTTTCTAAGAGAATGAAGCATGCGATTCCCCGAATTAATGCGTTTTGCGTGAATACTCAGAAAGAAAACTTGCTCAATATAATACATAGTTACACATACTTAAGTGAACTTAGCTTTTTGTGAAAACAAAGTTAATTTTATCCAGTTTTTCAAGTTTTTTTATCTGAATTGGTAAGTTTTCTTTCATTAAAGCTCAAAATGCTGCAGATAAATTAAATTATTTTTTATCATATGGGTCGGAAGTCACACTGCACTGTTGAAGAAGCCCTGGCTGGCTGGTTTCAAATCCCAGAAAGCTAGGAAAATCGAAAGATCTCATAATTTTGTTTAAAATGCTTTAGAGCGAAAATCTAGCAGGGAGACTCGTGGAAGGCCACAAAAAACGAGTACAGTTCTTGATCGCCACATTGTAACTATTTGTAAAAAATACCCATTCAAGTCGTCGAAGGTGATAGCAGCAGAAATTGGAAATGTAGTAAGTGGCCAAGCTACCTGGACAAATAGCCAGGAAAATCCATTAATGCGATCAAAAAATTTAGATATGAGGTTAAATTTTGCAAGAAGTCATTTAGATTGGTCAGGACCTAGGAAGCAAAAAAGTGGAGAAGATCTTATGGAGCGATGAAACGAAAGTAAATTTGTTTGGAAACGATTGTGAGAGAAATGTGCGTCGTCCAAAAGGAAAGGAGTTTCACGTTCGATTCACAAAAAAAACTGTGAAGCATGGAGGTGGAAACGTCATGGTGTGGGGATGTTTTTCTTGGTATGGAGTAGGTCCCATATACCGCACAACTAACAAAATGACAGCGTCGGAGTACAAAGAAATACTTGAAAATATCGTGATACCCTATGCTGAAGAAAACTTGCCATTACGTTGGGTATATCAGCAAGATAATGACCCAAAACATACCTCCAAACTGGTTAAGAAATATTTTGAAGATAATAATGTTAACGTTTTGAAGTGGCCAAGCCAATCCCCGGATTTAAATCCAATAGAAAACCTATGGGGAGAACTAAAAAAAAATTTGGCGAGTCAATCTTTCTCTAACAAAGACCAGTTATGGGAGTGCATACAAAAAACTTGGTACGAGATACCTAAAGAAACCTATCAGACATTAATCAGTAGTATGCCCAAACGAATAAATAAAGTAATTCAGAATAATGGTGGATATGCTGGCTATTAACTGAATAATGTTAAATATACAACAAAACTGTTTTATCATAATTTGTTTTTCCAAAATAATTGTCTTATTAAAAGTGTACCTATTTTAGCTATGAAATGTTTTTGGATCTACATTTGTTTGTTTTGCTTTTTTTTTTAAAGTTTATTTAATTTAACTTGTAAATATTTGAAAAATATAAGTACGTTTGCGTTTTTCTTAAAAATTTAAATAAAACTCTTTATTCATGAGCTTTACTTGAAAAAAGATTGTGTAACTATTATTTTGAGCTGATGTGTATATAGTTAAAAATATATAAATATTTTTTTTACGTTAATATTTTTTCCCAATCCAATCCGAAAAATTTAACTTCTGCTTTCTTTTCTATAGAGATGTATGTATATATTTAAATAAATATCTACATATACATATTTCTTTTATATTGATATTTACTTCTAATTCAGACTGAAAAATTTAACTTATATTTTCTTTTTCAAATATGGTGCGTGTCTTTACTAAATTATGCGCCTAAGTATAGGCAAGGCTTTGGTATTATCACTGAACCACTTACAGCAGTAAATAAAATTAAATGCTTTTATTTATATATCAGCGTAGTTAATTTTTGAAAACAAAATCCATATTAGTACCGTGTGCTTGGGACATAAGAAGATATGTTTGAAATTTTTTTCAATATAAAAATAAAAACAACAAAAACTGTGTTATTTGAATTTTTCACATAAATTTTGAGTTTATGCGAAACAAGTTTGTATACAAAAGTTACAGATTTTTTCATTACCTACAATATTGCCATATAACTTTTTTCCCTAGGAGTCGTAGTTTTGCTGGAAATCGAGATAAACCTTTGAAAACTCAAGCACACTCAGATCACACGTCAATTATTTTTGCTTTAATTTGTTATTTTATCTTTTATTTTCGATGGGTTTCAAGCTATTTTGATTTTTTTTCTTTTTTTTTATAATTTTCAAAGTCTGTTGCACTAGTCTCTTAAGATGAAACTGAACGATCAACATGTGGGCTAATCAAAATCCGTGATCACCGGAAATTCCATCGAAACTGTGCGTGAATTCATAAAAAATCAGCCGAAATCATCATTGAAACGTTAATGCGGTATTCTACCTTTGAAATATTCAAGCGTTTGGTGCGCCGTATTCGATATGTTCGGCCCGAATATCGCGAAGATGAAAGTTGGCGTTTGTTGCACGATAATGCGCCGTCTCATCGATCGACGCTTGTGACCAATTATTTGACCAAAAATCACATTTTAACCATTAACCACTCCCCGTATTCACCTGATATGGCATCGTGCGACTTCTTCCTTTTCGGAGAAATGCATTTTCATACCGGCCAACGAGCTAAAACACTCGACCGACATGCCTTTGGACCATGCAAAAAGCTGTATTGAAGCAGATGGAGACTATTTTGAATAAAATAAATTGATTTTGCCCAAAAAGCTATTTGTTCTGTTTTTTTAAAGTCCTGTTTACTTTGGAACGCACCTTGTATGTTTTTCATAGGGATAGATATACAAGGAATTAAATTATTGAGATAAATATTGTTTTCCTTTAGAATACATAGTGTATACTTATATAGTAAATAGCCACATAAAATGCAAAATAACGTAATATTACTTTTTATAAGTTTGCAGGCGAAGGACAAACGATATAATAGAAACCACTCAAATTGAAACAAAATTTGAGTTTTGGTTATAAAATGGTTATATATTGGTTATTATATCTAATTGAAACTAAATTTAAGTTTTGGTTATAAAATGGTTATGTATTGGTTATTATATCTAATTGTAACAAAAGATACGTTGTTTTGCATACACACGTACACTAATAGATCAAAATTAATTAATGGAAAAAAAGAAGTTGTACTATTTAAGACATCTCCGATTATCCAATGAATATATTAGAAAAGTTTTCAGGGTAGAAATTCACGCGGAGATATGTTTTTTGAGAGACGACAGTGGTAAAATTTCATTCTTTTACTATGCTAGGTTTCGGCGCGGTCGGGATATGAACCTTCAAATAGATATTATGCATTTTTTGTGAAAAATCTATAAAATTGCCTATTGAAATTTCAAACAATATTTCACTTCAAATCAAAAATTGTTTTCCTATCACCCTGTATCAGCTTATTTTTCATTTCACTGTAAGCCTTGCACTATAGTAAATATGTATATAATATAAATTTGTTAGGTTATTAAACTGGACACTTTTATCTGCAATTTTTATTGCAACACTAAACAGTGAAATTTTAAATGAAATTTAGCGAGGTGAGAATATAAAATTTTAATAGTTTTGTGTACTTTCGTACCGGTACTTAAAATATCTATAGCAGCAAGCGCAGTATTAGTCAAATGCGATGATTTTGGTGAACTTGAAGCAAAAATATGTGAAAAAGGTGTGCTGAATATTAAAGAAACGCGCTGGCTTTCAAAAGATGCCATTGGGTTGAATTTTATTTTTAAGTATATTTGTAAATTTTTTACTACTCATTTTGTAAAAAGATTGGCGTGGGCGTTGATGACACAACACCAGCGAGCAGGTGAGTGGGAAAGGTAGGCTGCATGAGCAGCAGCGCCGGTAAGCCAAAATAATTTGTGGTTTTTGTATTTTTGCCGGTGTGACAAGTTTGGCCCAGCTGTTCACGTGTGAAACTGATTTATGTGACTTAGCTTTTTGCTTAGTAAGTGTAACCGTTCACATTTTAACACTTTTTTGCTGGCAGCTTAAATGCAATAATTTGATAAATTTAAGCCAGTTTCCCCAGCGATATTTTTTTCTTCAATTCATTTTATTGTTTATTTTTTGTGAAATGCCGCTAATTTGCATACAAATTTTGTTAAGAGACAGGAAGTGTGTGTGGGCGTATACGTAATATGTGAGTATAGTAATGAGGCAGGCCGTCGTAAATTACTCATACCACCTGTCCGACACGAAAAAAGCGGTAGGGCGAATGAATAAATTTTTTTAATGAAATTTATACATTTGTGTATATACCTCAAAAATATATATTTTTTATTGTAGCAAAACATGAAAAATCTCTCTTAGCCTATTTTTCAGGTTCAGCAATTAACACTTGCTGACAAAATGTTAACATCTAACTCAATTTTATTTAGATTTACTATACATTTTAGTAATGTGTTGATTACCGCAATTAATATACTTATCAGCATGTGAACAAGTTGCTTAAACATTGTCGCGATATGCATACATATGTGTAAAGTGGTGTTATCACGCTTGGCTACTAATAATTATCAGTTAATTTAGCTTGCAAATAATAATATTGTATAATATTGAATATATATGCAGTAATATTTATATATTATACAATAAAAACACAACACATACAATAATATATATTATATAATAATAAAGTGGGCAATTTGTTGTGGATGAGCAGATAACATCCACCTAGTGATAGGCGTAATCAAGTTAGCTCAAGGACCCAAAGACAGATGGCGAAACAATTAATTAGAAAACATATGTTTAGGTAAATGGCAAGCCAGAATATACGGCGCTAAATGGATCTTTTTTAATTAACTAAAAGTTTCATTAAATATAAATGTATGTATTTATGTATACAACTGTAAATAGCACAGTCAGTTTTTTTAAGTTAATTCAAGAGAAAAATAATAAAATTTCGGCATTTATGGGTTTACTAAGAATTGGATAAAAAATATTAAATGCGAATTTATATGCGTAATAAACAATTTTATAAACAAATAAAAGAGAAAATATACATTATGATAAAAATATATTCCAGAGTATAATAATTTTGATGCAGTCATTTCTTCTGATGAAATTTTAAATGAGTTAGTAAAAATGAAAAAAATATTGAACGAAGTTTAAATATTGAAAGAAAACAAGAAAAGATGTTAACTTCGGCTGCACCGAAGCTAATATACCCTTCACAGGGGCATTTCTTTTAGTAACTATGTGTTCAGTTTATATGAAAGCTATATGCTATAGGAATCCGATCTGAATAATTTTCTCGGAGATTATATTATTACCTTAAGCGGTAATCCAAATTTTGTGAAGATATCACGTCAAATGCGAAAGTTTTCCATACAAGTCCTTGATTCCGATCGTTCGGTTTGTATGACAGCTATATGTTATAGTGATCCGATATCGGCAATTTCGACAAATGAGCAGCTTCTTGAAGAGAAAATGACGTTTGCAAAATTTCAAAGCGATATCTTAAAAACTGAGGGGCTAGTTCGTATATATACAGACGGACGGACGGACGGACGGACATGGCTAAATCGACTCAGCTCAACATACTGATCATTTATATATATCCGTATACTTTATAGGGTCTCCGACGCTTCCTTACGGGTGTTACAAGCTTCGTGACAAACTTAATATACCCTGTTCAGGGTATAATAATGATATTGAAGTGCAGAAATTATGAAAAATATTTTTTTTTTCAATTAGGCTATAATTTGCTATATATATTACACAAGGTTAAATTCTAAAATTGCAAAAAAAAATCGATAAATTTAACATTTTGTTATCTAAAAGCTTTCGCAGCATAAGTAGCATAACCAGCAAGAGGTCAGTATAAGGTAGTAAGGGTAAGAAAAGTCAGAATTTAGCATTTTTTAAACGAAATATTTATTTTATATTTATTTAAACGAAAAAATAGTGGTCCCGTATCGAAAATTCTGACAAATAAGCAGCTTCTGGGAGAGAAAAGAATGTGTGCAAAATTTAATAACGATAAATGTGTGGGCTTTAGCCATTAAACTGCAAAA
Organism: Bactrocera neohumeralis; assembly: GCF_024586455.1. Taxonomy (NCBI): domain Eukaryota; kingdom Metazoa; phylum Arthropoda; class Insecta; order Diptera; family Tephritidae; genus Bactrocera; species Bactrocera neohumeralis. The sequence continues at coordinate 10,780,335 of NC_065922.1, read as the reverse complement.
TATTTCACATGAAAATGGCGATTGCAATGAGCTCAAATTTTTTTGCAATTTTCTTTTTATAAATAAACGGTACAAAAATGGAAAATTATGAAAATTAATTATTTTAATGGATTTTAAGCTTTTCTGCGTAAAAAATCGCTATTTACATAAATATACATAGAAAGTGGAAACGATGTATAACAGGTGTTGTTTGCTAAAAAATATAAAAGACATCTTAATATACTTAATTAGAAAATTCATTATCCACCTAAGGGTTTGTGTTCACTTGCAAGTCAGAAAAAACTCGTTTTATTGAATTTCTATTTAATAATTAAAAACAAATATATTTGATAGTCGAAAAAATCTTTTCGTATTTCTGATCAAATTTCAACTTATTTTTTTATATTTATAATGAACTTTAAGGGGTCAGTAAGGTAATCTTTTTTCAAAATTTTTTTTTTTTGTTTTTTGCATTTTCTGTTCCCTTATACCCTTAGAATTAATGTAGAAACCCACTTAACCATTGGAAGGTTTCGAAAAAGCAGGCATAGCCGATTAGGGGTATGTCAATTTTTCAACGTTTATGTCCATCTTTGTATGCTTTTTCAGTACCTCAAACTTTAAACGCGTTTTTCTCAAAACACACTTTCTTAAACTGGCGGACATGATTCCGGTCGTACTAAGCAACCGATTTGCTTAATTTTTATTTTTTTTAATGTTCACAAAACGCCTGGCTATCATAATTCATAATTTCAATTCAAAATTTTTTCTAACTTATTGACAACGTTATGACAAAATTTATATAAAAAAGAACTAGAGAAAAATTAAAAAAAAACGTTTATTACTTTTTTATTTACCAACATTTTTTCGTGATTCTAATAGGGACGATAACCATTCACGTATTTTCTAAGAATAAATTGGGTTTTTGTGTTTCGGATGATGCAAAAATGAGAAATCGTGTCCACCAGTAAAAAACACATCTCATTCATCAAGCCTTTTCTCCGACAGATGTCATCAAAAAATTCCGAAAAAATTTGTTTATACACTCCACGATATACCTCATGATATGTGAAAAAGTTCTATTGTAGAATACAAATTTCTATGAAAAAAAAATGTCTAAAAACAGGCCAGAATTCCCTACTGACCTCTTAATGAACCAAATATGTACCATTTCGGTCGACCACTTTTTGCCATTTTTCCGCTGGAGACGTTATTCCATCAGTGTAAAACTTTTCTGGTTCCTCGGCGAAAAATTGCAACAAGTGATTTTCACAGGCTTCTGTTGAAACCGACTTTACTCCATTAAGGGAATTCTGCATTGAACGAAACAAATGGTAGTTCTATGGTGCAAGGTTAGCGCTCTCCCAGTTTTTGTCGAGCGTTGTGTGTGGTCTAGCGTTGTCCTGATGGCAGACGAAGCCCTTTCTGTTGCTCAATTCTGGCCATTTTTTCGATTGTTTGCTTCAATCTCATCAGTTCTTGACAGTAAAATGTAGAATCAATCGTTCGACCCGGCTGGAGCAGCTCACAGTGGATGATTCCTTTCCAATCCCACCAAACACTCAGCATAATCTTTCGAGGCGTCAAGCCTGGTTTTGTGACCATTTATCGAGCTTCACCACGCTTGGATCATGATCTTTTCCACACTTTATTGTCATATTTGATGCACTTTTCTTCCCCCGTTACCATTCGCTTCAGAAATGCTTCGATTTCATTTCGTTTTAGCAAAGAATCGCAAATGCTAATTCGGTCCGTTAAATTTTTCACAGACAATTCGTGGGGTACCCAAACATCGAGCTTCTTTTAACCAGCCTTTTTTAAACTTCACAAATTTCATTGATGCCGTGCGTGGCATTCTTCCCTTTTTATATCGATATATGTATATATAATATCGATTTTGGCTAGAAAGTATTTATAATAATTTTTTTGTTATACTGCGCCGTTAACGAGGTGCTTATATTACACATAAACACACACGTACGCGCTGGCATATGCTTAAATAGATTCGCTTTCTATAACTCAAGCAATTAATTTCTATTTTAGTTGTCAGAACAAATGTTTTATAGCTTCCCCTGTCATTATGTCTTTATAGCGTATCGCATTCATTAAATACCCGAGCCAAAGCGAGCAAATCAATTGCTCAATTAACGGCGGCGTGTGTGTGGCTCCCGAGTGTATATTTGTAAATATTGCATAATTTATCAATAAACTTAACGCCAACACGCATGTGATGCATTGCGAGGAGTACACGATAAGCGCACGAATTTCAGTCAAATTCAATATTTACTGCCAAATGAAGTCAGTGCTCACTTATTGACTAGAAATTGTCTAATTTAATTAATCAGTTAACTCGAGTTGTTGTTTGCTTTGCTTTTCTGGCTTTTTTTCGTATTTATTCGTGTTTTCTTTATTAATTTACTTTCGGATCTTGCGAAATTCTTTATGTGTGTGTGTGTGAATCAGTGTGTGTAGGTGTGTGTGTGGCACTATGCCGCCACTACAAATTGATTAATTAAATTTGCTCGCCGAAAAAGCGAACGAAAGTAAATGCAATTAGCGTTCAATTTGCACTCGCCACACACCGCCCCCCTCAACCCCCCGCAGCACAAGTGAGCAGCGCCTCGCCAATCAGCACTCAACAGAGTCATTCGCTCTATCGGCGCATCATTTATTTTGACGCTTTATCAATACACATCTACATACACACACACACACACACACACTTGTAGTGTTCGATTTGACATGAATTGATTGCGGCGGCGAGCCGCGTGCAGCGATTTTCACCAAGTGACCGTGAAAAATTACTCTGCGTTGAGATAATTTAAATATGCAATTCTGTTGCACTTTTTAATTGCATTAAAACGCCTGATTGCCAAAGTAAATTGTCGAGTTTTTCAAGCAAATCAGCTGTCCGCTGTAATTAGTGCTGAAAAATTGACACAACTGCTCTCATTAACGAATATAAGCATTCCTACATACATAGCCAGGTGGGAAATTTAAAAATCGATGAAATATGATAGGAAAGGTCACAACAAAAAAAAAACGGTTGGCATAAGCAGGAAAAGTATTTGGAAGAGTGTTTTAATGGAATTACTACAACTGGCATAAGGGTGAAGTTTCAAGGAAACTTAAAAAAAAACACACAGAATTAACGGAATATAGCATATAAAAAAAATTTCGAATAAAAAATATTCTCGGCGGATGGCACTGGATTAGAAATATTTTCAAATTACATATTTTCCACTTGCGTTTGGACTTATTTGTACGTCATAAAAGTCTCACAAATGAAGTATTTTTCACGAAAGGTGGAGCTCTCATAATAATATTTACTGTCAAATTTAATTGACATGTTGACATAATTATCACATTGAATAAAAATTTCGGTCCCAGGATATGTCACATTTACATAAAGAGCGGTAAATTAAAATATCTTTGTTTATAATATTTGGAATATTTTATTTGTTAGATGGGAATGATCAACTTAGAGGCTACAGCCTGTCAAGTAAGTGTGTAGTCGACTTTACCGACAGTTAATGAAAGATTTCGCTCTAATTCCTTCGCGAGCCGATAGAGGGAAGCTTTGTCCGTGATGCATTGTCAAGAAAGGTTCAGTTGTCGTTGATCTTTTGAAAGAGAATCACGTTAAACGCCATGAGTGCTAAGTACGCGTCGCGCTATGAAGCTGTGTTCCTTTGCATCCACCCGAAAGGTTCCAAAATGTCGCAATCAACGGCTGCTAAGTATATAAGAAAGTCGAAGGCATTTGTAAAGAAGTGGATACAGCGATATAAAGTGGCTAAAAATCTCGATGATTTACCAGAACGTGGTTCGATAGAAAAAGTGAACAAAAAGATGAAAAAAGAATAGTGAATCTGTTTTCGCGGAATCCTGCTTTAACACTGCGTCAAGGACAAACAAAATTAATGGCAAAAGACTTAAATATATCCTACAAAACTATCCGAACCCTTTTTCATACTACTCATGATCTGAAATGGCGCAACACAATGAAGAAGCCTCTGTTGACTGAAAGGCTTGTGACAAAGCGACTCGCTTGGGCGCATGAGAATATTGATAGAGATTTTGAAAATGTCATTTTTACTGATGAATGTTCTATATGGGCACGTTCTGTCCTCACGCGAGCCTGGTCAACTTCCACCAATAGGCTTGTTCAGCGGACCGTAAAAAATGGAATAAAGGTGCATCTTTGGGACTGCTTCTCAAAGCAGGGATTCGCACTTTGTACCTCTTTACTGACAACCTAAATGATAAAAATCTACAAAAAGGCTTTGCTGCCATCTGCCAAACGATGGTTCATCAGAAAAAATGAAGATTGGATTCTGCAGGAGAACAACGATCCTAAACACCGCAGCAAGCTCTGTACTCTGTGGAAAACTCGATCTGGCATCGTTACATTGGATTGGCCGTCGCAATCGCCCGTTGCAAACCCTATTGAAAATGTGTGGGCATATATTAAACAGAAGCTTCGTGGAAGACGCACATACACTTTGAAGCAGTTGTCTTACGAAATTCGTCGGATCTGGAAATCCTTGCCACTAGAATACGCCGTAAAATTAGTAAAAAGCATGCCTCGGAGATGCCAGGCAATTATCGACACCGGTGGTGACTGGACACATTATTGACCAAGTTGCATCATTGTTTGTGTACAATGTATGTATAAATATGAAAGTTTCATAAAATATTTTTTTATAAATTAACACGACCCCGCTCTTACTTAACTTACTGTAATATGCAAATTTCACTATGTCAAATTCAATAAAGGGAAATATTTGTCTCCATCAAATGTCAATTAACCGATATGGATACATACATACATATGCTCAATAAATATTTTCAATTGTAAGCATTTCTAACTTATACTCACATTCTAGAAACACGTTATTTCTATGACATATTTACATCGAGCTGAAGTGAGAAGGTTTGCGCTGGGTTTGTGACTCGCCACGTGAAAAAGCACCACCAGTAAAAAGAAGAAAACAGCCTCGGAGGAGAAATCCTTTTGATGACGACCACTTCAAAACGTATTACGGATTACGATATAAGGGCCTGCACCTGGAATATCCGGTCATTTGATTGGAAAACGTGTGGGATTTGTGGTGGGAGAGAGATTCCGTCGCCGAGTGCTGGCATTCACTCCAATGGATGAACATTTAGCCATATTCCTCATCAAAGCGATGTAACTAAAGCTGTCTTCTATGAGCTACAATTGACCTCATCAAGTGCGAGGGATAGACACCGCGAGTTGAAGAGGGAAGCGAGGCGCATTTGCAGACAAACAAAAAAAAAACAGAGAGAGGCCGAAATGCGTGAGTAAGAGCTTAATAAGCTGGCCGACAAGAGTAATGCTCTAAAATTCTACGAAAAGATGCGGCGACTAAAAAAGATTTCAACACCGGAGCATACTCTTGTAGAACTCCCAGAGGTGATCTAGTGAATGATCAGACTGCATACTGAAATTATTGAGGGAACACTCTGCCAGCCTGCTGATTGGCAGTGAGAGCATAACATCAGGAGATAATGTATACGATTACCCAATCGATGACGATGGAGCAGACGTTCCATTGTTCGACCATGAAGAAGTTCGAATAGCAATCTGAAAAACAACAAAGCGGCGGGGTGGGGTGCAGAGGCATGGACAATGACAACATGTGATGAGTCAGCGTTAGGAGTTTTCGAGAGAAAAGTTCTGCGGAAGATTTCTGGTCCTTTGCGCATTGGCAACGGCGAATACCGCAGTCAATGGAACGATGAGCTGTACGAGATATATGACGACATTAACATAGTTCAGCGAATTAAAAAACAGCGGCTACGCTGGCTAGGTCATGTCGTACGAATGGATGAAAACACTCCAGCTCTGAGAGTATTCGACGCAGTACCTGCCCGGGGAAGCCGATGCTACGGCTGCTACTACGCCGGCCTTCCGGAGCGTGGCGCATCTTCGACCACCTTTACACCAGAACGAAAACGTTGAAACCATCGTTGTACGGTGGAAATGGAAACTGTATCGGGTCCATAAACGGCACAAATTTTATTGGCGGCTTGAGATACGTTTTTGCCTTTATCGTAGTAGTACTGTAAAATATGCCGTATTTTCTCTTTATTTTGCTCCATGTTTGCGACGCTATAACTCACGAACGACTTAAAAGAAACGACAATCAATCAAACAAGTGTTAGCGTGTGAAATGAGCTTTCCAAAAAGGTATAGCATGACCCGATGCGACGAATAAAACTAGAATTACGCGCTTTCAGCGCCAACTAACGAAAATACCGCAAGACTTTTTTGACAACATAATATTATGTGTATAAATATACCAGACTTTCTAAAACGCAATTAAGTAAATTATTGAAGCAAAATTTTCACTTCCAAATCTATATTGCATACATAGTATGTACATACTGATATAAAAAATCTGCTCCTTCGACCCTTCACCACACTGGAACGACTGACTTTTTGTTGTTATGCGAACTCACGATCTTTTGTGAGCAGGTGCATTGCTTCACAAATGCAAGTGGTGTTGTTGCTATTGTTGTCGACAAAAATTAAACAAAATTGCAAGTACGTGCCCAATCATCAATCGGCGCATGCATGACGAGGAGACACCAAACAAAAAAGTTATGAATTTAATGCAAAAATTTTATGTGAAGTTAAGGCTTTGTTTTTCATTCGCAGGCACCTATGCACAGACTTATTGACTGTATGTGCAAGTGTGAATGGGGATAAGTGCCCTGCTAGAAAATGCAGAAGTTATTTACAGAAATAAAATTTGGCTAAGCCTGACTGAAGTGACAAAAATCATATTTTTTAACTGATGAATGACTAGTAAACAATTCAAATAATGTTTCTATCATAGTCGAAAAGAAATATCCGTAATTTTGTTTGTGGTTTTCGTTTTGAAATATTTTGACAATACATGAATGTAGTAAATTATAAGGTAAACCCAATGTGAAGGCACTTCTTACTTATGTTTATCCTAATTTATGTTTTTCTCAATTGCTTTTAGACAGGCAATTTTTCATTTGGTTTTCTAAAACAAAATCTTGTTGTTTCATCAAAATAACTACCCGCAGGGTATTCAAAGAAATGAGTATATATACATACATGTAATTACTCTTGATGCTTTAAGAATATTGCAAAATACAAAGCGTCTCCATAGCTCTTATGTGCGGATGTGAAAATCAATGACAATGGCCCAAGTACAATAGACACCTGAAGTTTATTGCACTTCAAGCCAACTTTACATATGCGTACATACTCGTATATTATTCTAGGTGCGCTTATATGTATATGTAAATCTCTATGGAGAGTGAAGTGCACCCATAAATTTATATTTTGAGCGCCAACCACTTTTGATAAGTGACACAAAGTAATGATTACACAAGCTACACATATACACTAAGGATGGATATCCGCTTTATAATGGACCATATGTATATTCTGATAAACCTGTATACATATATACTATAAGTAGTAGGATTTAATGCAAAATCATCATAAGCAGTAAGTAAGTGGGAATATGATATCTTTCTACAAAATATAGCTTATCATGCAGCTTTACAACTCAAAGCAGAAGACAGAGTAATGAGAATTACAATTAAGCCACCGTAACTAAGATAACCTTGAAGTGAAATGTACTAGTTGCAAATTATTTTCTAGCTATTTACTTTACAACAGGTAGGAATCTCAATTTGAATTCTTTTTTAAATTTTTTTTTACTGAAAAGGATAATGACACTTCTTTTAAGATAAAGTTTACTAGATGACAATTTCCAGCTCAAAAATATACGTGTCCTATACTAGTTTGAAAAGGTCATACATATACGAGTATAGCCAAATCTTTACAAAAATAAGAAAAAACGTTAACTTTGTTTGCACCGAAACTATGTAGAATCACAATATTTCTTACAAGAATTCACAAATACAAAATATTCCTTAGAAGAACTTGATTTTGATCGGCATGTTGTATAGCAGCTATGTGATGTAGTGATCAGGTCTAAATAACACGTACTAAATTTCTCTGGTGAAATGAAAAAGTTTTCTATAGCCGTCGATTCCTTATCGTTCTGTTTGTAATGCTCCGATATTAGCGGTTCCGATAAACGAGCAGCTTCTTGAGACGAAACTGAGGTGTGCAAAACTTCATATCGATGACTCTGGGGCTATTTGGCCTATATATACACAGACGGGCGGATGGATAGACGGTCTTGGCTAAATCGACTCAGCTCGTCATGTTGACAATTTATATCTACATTGTGTACTTGGAAATTGTAAAACGCCAAATTTTTCATTATTCGCCTTCAAAGTAGTTCGCACCAGTTTTAATAATCTTACGTCAACGATTTTACCAGTTCTCAAAATACTTTTCATAAGCACTTTTTGGGATAGTCTTCAGCTCTTTCAGCGAATTTTTATCGACAGAAAACGAGTTCCACGATGCGGCAATTTCAGTTTGAGGAACAGAAAAAATTCACACGGAGCCAAATCTGGTGAATACGGTGGTTGATGGATGGTATTCATTGTGTTTTTGGATTTAAATTCGGTAAAAATCGTGGATCAACGGATGTTCTCACCTAAACGCCTCAGTATGGCCAAATATAACTCTTTATTGAGCATCAAGTTCTTTTGCCATCTCTCTAAATTTTGTTTGACGATTTCCAAGCACCATATCCTTCACTTCTTTAACAATTCATCAGTTGAAGAAGTCTAAGGTCGTCCAGAACGCGGCATGTCTTCAACGAACTCTCGACCATCTTTGAAGACTTTGTACATCTCGTAGGCTTAATTCCGCAATCGAAATTACGTTAGAAACACAAAATTTTAGACAAATTCTTTGTTCGATATTTTTTTCCAATGTAAAAATCGCACTACTGAGGTGTACCGACTTAAGCAGCTGCTCTAAATGAACTGGTTGACAGATCGCGCACATATTTGGCATAGTAATTAAAGATAGTTCTACCAACTTAGAAATATACATTTTTTTTGAAATATCTTCACCAGAGGAATTTGGCTACAATTTTCGGGTGATTTTTTGACGCAATGTATATTTTATAGGGTCTCTGACGTTTCCTTTTGATGTTACAAACATTGTGGCAAACTTAATATACCCTGTTCAGGGGATAAAAAATAATATGCATAAAAATTCGGCATAATTAATACATATTCAATATTATTTGGAGCAATTTATTGTCGGTCAGAAAATTCTATAAATTTTTTCCATGAAATCATATTTATAATCACTGATTTCATTTGCAATAGCATTAAACTAAAGTTGACATTTCGTGTCCAATTTTATAGAGATATATGTATAACTCATACAAGCACATTGACCGGGATATAATTGGTATTTCGACAAACTAGAATCATCATGAGATCATCTTATTTAAGGCCCGAGTAATTTTGGTTCAAATCTTGTACCCTATCTTGCCACCTCTAACTTAGAGAAAATTGTTCACATATGTATGTAGGTGTGTCATCTACATCTGAAGTGTTTACACGGAAGCTTTTGTGTAAGCGAATGAAAGGAGCAGAAAAAGCAAGTCATTCAAAGGATATGATTTACATTAATTTGACTGTAAATTTAATCCATAATTTAACGAAAATTATAGCTTGAATAGTTGTAGTGCAAAATAAAAGCTTAGCAATTCAATTGATTCAGAGTTTCATTTCTATATTGGTTTTTTTGGGGAGAGAGGGTGCGCAAGTTTTGAATATCAGTAATGAATATATTGCATGTTCGAAACTTCACCTAAAAACAGTGTCGTAGATATGCATCTCTAGATTGCCTATCATTTAATAAACACAAATTTTAATTACAGCATAGAAGGCAATCTTAAGCAAATCAAATTCAATTAAATTAAAGTACTAGTATATTTCGTGATATAAACTTAGGCAACATCAAATTAATTATCTCTCTATAGATATAAGAAGTAATAATATGTACACAATGGATTGCGTTTGTCAAAACTGCGATGACTTCATAAATCGACAAATTATTAACACGCTTCATGCACTCGCTTATCAATAATTACAACATAACACACTACACACATGTATACAAGCACATAGCCACACAACATATGTATATGGCAACAAGCACAAGCTGCTTGCGAAGGGTGGGGTGAGGAACAGACCACACAACACACACATATATAAAACTTTCAGCACTTCATTAGCGTGCACTGTTGTACCCAATACGAAAGCAGCACAAGTGCCAATGATGTCTGAATGTTTAAGTATGTGTTTGTATACATGTGTGTGCATGCGGCAGTGCATAGATCAAGTTGAGGCAAACCAAAATCATGCCAACAACCACTTGAGCTCTAAACTGTTAAAGAGTAGCTGAAAACACAACAAAATATAAGCATGTTGTTGTTGCTGCGGTTGTTGTTATTGTTGTGTGCAACAAACTAGCGTTAACAATAAATATTAATGCTCAGCGGGTGCAGTGGAGACAATAAAAATTATACGAATACATATGCAGCAGCGTGTACACACACACACACGAACACATACATTTTCATTAAAGCACACTCTCAAGGAATCAGCAGTGACTATTGAACTATTGAACGCTGGCACTTTGATACTGCAACAGCCCCCAATCATGTACTGATGATGATCGGTTTGTCAGAATGCACACACACATATACACACTAACACAGTTTATTACATGAATGTATATGTTTATGCTGTTACACGCAGTAAAGTGGCTACTGTGTTTGTGTGTGTTGGATGAGGTCTTCTGGTGTGTGTGTGTGTTTATGTGGAAATGTGTCAGTCACTTGAATTGCTGCTAATTGAAATGGTCAACGAAACCGTTAAGTCAATAAATATGTATTAATTGGCATGAAATGGGCGCCGTTAATTTAACTGTAATTAACAGTTAGCATAGAAATTTAATATGGGGCAAATAAACAATAAAAACGCGTATCGAAAGATGTTGGGTCGCGTTCGGAAATTGAGTGAGGTCAAAAGAGATATCGGATAGTTATCGGTTATTAATTGAAATTTCGATAAGAATTGTTAATCTTAGCTTTTGTTATCACCCATAATTGAGACAAAAATATGAATTTTGCATAACTATTATGTAATACGCCTAATTGTAGGCAATATTTTAACACTTTGCGGTTTCATACATAGCATACATTTAGGCTACTTACTTTGACAAAATTTTATTTATGAAAATTTTTTTACAGAGGTGTTTTTCATAGATATTTCGTTTTAGTATGGAAAATTATTCTACACGACATCTCAGAAAAAGTCCAAAATTCGTCGGTTGTCATTTAAATTTGGCGATTTGGCAACTCTACCGTTGTAAACTGGCAACACCCAACTTTATCATAAAGTTTGACATTTTTGATGTTCTACATACTCATAACTTTTTGATATACAACCGTTATTTGTGTTGTTTAGAGTAACTTATAATATTCAACTGGGCCAAAAAATGAAATTATACCACGATTACTTTTTTACAACTTCGTCGTGGATGAATTCAGCAACAGTGCAACGAAAATGTAGATCTACCGATAAGTGATTGAAAAGTCTACTGGAAACCCAAGAAGTACATTTTAAATTGGACCAGAAAAATGCTTTAGGAATAATACCTAAAAAAATTAAATGATCTATCTGGATGTCTTTGGACAAACTTCTAACTCTTGCTAACCAAGAGCTTTATTTACATGTAAAATCTTAGTATTATTGTAGAGTTCCCGTGGACAGTTCAAGGTTAAACTCCTTCTCATTATGTCTTGATCTGGACTTAACTTGCATTCTCTGCATGATAACGTACATTTCTGGGGGTATGCCAAAGCTCTTAGGTAATCTAGAAATAAAAAAATTCGAATTTTCCTCGAAACTGTCTTTTCAGAAACGATAAACACGGTTTCTCAGATGCCACTGAGCCGATTTACCTGAAATTACTAGGCAGTCTTCCTTATAGACTTGAACTAGCCATATCCTCAAATTTTTTACTATTTTTGAAAAATGTGTGGAATAAATTTTTTTTAGGCAGTCACCATTTCATGAAAACATATTTTCCAACTTTTTGTGCCAACTTTTTGAAATCTCCCTCATCATCAGAAGCTAATTTTTGAATTTTCAAATTTTTTTTATTTTTTCTGTGTTTTGGTAGTGATAATAAACAAAGCGGGCTGAAAGCCTCCAACACTGGGCAGCTGGGAGCTGGAAGTGTTTAAAAATGTCAAATTCCTTGGCCTTAATTTAGACTCAACCTTACGGTGGAATAGGCGCGTGGGCTTAACACTGTCCAAGCCAGGTATCATAAGATGGCTGTATACCATGATCGTAGGGTTCATTGTCATTTATGGAGCAGTAGCTTGGGCATCTAAGCCGACCCAGTCTCCGGTAGGCCTTTATCTATCGAAGCTGCATAGGCTTGGCGCTTCAAGGGCAATGTTCTTTTACTCAATCGAAGGGGAAGACACACCACTGGCTCTTCTTCTAAGGGAAAAGGTTTACTTTACAAAGAAATTCGAAGTTACTCTTGGCTTAAGGCGGAGTGAAACGATTCTAATCTAGGTGTCGGGGAATAAAGGGGAAGCCGGCAATGAGCTGGTGAACGAACTAGCCCGCTCTGCGGCGGGATGATGGGGCCAGAACCATGAATTGCGGTGGGATATCACACTATAAAGGAGTTGCTTCGAATGGAGGAGAAAGTGGGGAGAGAGCGGCATTGGCAGCAGGCAGCAGGAATGCGCCATGTCAAGCAACTTCTGGGAGTGTACGGCCTTGCTAGGTTTAAGGAAATTTTCAACCTCCCCCGAGACAAATTTCGACTTCTTGTCGCGCTCTATACAGGGCACTGTAGTCTCGGGAAGCACTTGTCCAACATGGCCATAGTTTCTTGCGCAAACTGCCGGTTTTGAGACATTGGACAGGAAACTCCCGAACACCTGATTCTGGATTGCCCAGCAATTTGAAGAAGCAGGCTGGTGTTAGAGGGCACAATAAACCATAGGTCGCAGTGAAAAGCCTCAATTTTTTATCAAGTTTAATCTAATTATAAATAACAGTAAAAAAAACCGCCGGTGGAAGCAGAGGAAGAGGAAGACCTCCACTCCGTTGGAAGGACCAAGTGGAGAAGGACCTGGCTTCGCTTGGAATATCCAATTGGCGCCACGTAGCGAAAAGAAGAAACGATTGGCGCGGGGTTGTTAACTCGGCTATAATCGCGTAAGCGGTGTCTACGCCAATTAAGAAGAAGAAGAAAAAAATAATAGTAAAAATGTGAATTTCCTTTTTTAAACGACACTTTAAAATTTACCTGAAATGCATGCTTTTAGTCTAGAATGTACCTTGAACTTAATTCGACTATGGCTACTTTAACACATTGCCAATCATATAACAGTTTCGTTGAAGATGTGGTTATTTGAGGTTATAGTAGAAGCATGGCGAAACCTATTTTCGATGTTATACTACAGTGAGGAGTAATCATGGAAAAAAGTGAAAAATCTAGTAAGACTTGAACATTATTTTCCTTCTTCTTATAACATAAAAAATATGAAAATTGCAACCACATTTCTATGCCCACCACTGTAGTTACTTACAATGATGACACTATTAAAAACATACGGCATTATTTATATATTTTTCTGATAAAAAACAAATATTCTTAGAGCTTCTTAATTACGCAGAAAGCGCAAAGAGCAATGAAACCAATTAATTCCAGATGATAAAAAGTCAAGTCATTCAAATTGATGACCGCATGTGTAATGGAAGCCCGCAAACTTCAGACATACATACATATGTAGATATATATTTATAGATATAATTGATGAGCATATGTGTACAAGAGGCAGTAGTTATAAGTATCTACTTAAGAAACTAACTGCTATACATTGCTATGCATTGATATGGCGATAAAGTGTTAAGCAAATAGAAGAGATCTTAGAAGAGGAAGCAATAGACGGACGCATTGCTAGAAAATCACATGACTAGACTTTTATGCAGACCCACTAGCATTGAGAGGTGGCTTTCTAAATGAAGTGAGCGGGTGCGTACATATGTACATGTATGGGTGTGTATATACTTATATGTATATATAAATATGGCATGTATATTGTTAGTGATGGGCAGTAAATCAGCCAGAAAAAATCTCCAGAAAATTAAGAATGACAAAGTTGCGCTTATGACAACAATTAAACACACAATTACAGGCTAATAAAGAGAGAAACTAAAAAATTGAAAGCTGACAACAAATGCGCTGACAGCATAAATGGATGTCACTGTCTAAAAATACACTGCGCGACATGAAAGGTAAAAATAGCTGGATGTGCATAGTTTTCTTTCATCTACAAACAAACATAAGTATGTATTTGTGTGTGTGTATGTAGTGGTTAAAAGGAAAATCACGACACGCGCAACATTTCACACACACAACATACATTTGTACATATGTAAGTATGTTCGTCTGTCTGCACGTCAGCGCAAATAAAAAAAGCTAAGCACACGCTAGTATATCATATGTGTACAGTTATGTGTGCTTAGTCAAAGAAAATACCAATAAACATAAATGGCTTTCGACATTCCCGCGCACTTTCCGTTTTCATGTGCCTACCCCCCGCACACACCCCTCTCGCCCGCTGCACTGCCAACTGAAATCATGTTTTCCTGCCTTTCGGTCATCTCCGACAAAGTATTTGCCTATTTTCTTGTAGTTAGTGTTTACTTTCAAAAATACAACAACAACAACCACCATAACAACAACAATACAGAAATTTATTGCACATTTTACAGAGCATTTTTATCGCCGCTTTACAAACGAAGGCACTAAATGTGTCCGCACACACATTGCAAATGTGCAATAGCAACAACACGAACAACAACAACACCAGCATTTGCTTACATTCCAGCCACAATTGCAGAGAAATATTTCCAATGGCGGTAGCAAACGAGCAATTAAAGGCTTGTTGCCGAATTTGGGTCACTCTGGTACTCGCGCGCATCATTGGCTGCTATGCAACGTATGTTTATGTGTGTGCGTATTGGCTTGCTGCAGCGCTGTGCGCATTTACATGCAAACAAACCGAGTTCCAATCGGCTATGCAGGCACCTAAATATGTGTATTTGTGTGTTTGATTAATTTTTTATGGTTTTAGTTAGCCAAAGCTACCAGTCAGTAGTTTGGCAACAACAAAAATAACAACATGTGTTTGGGTAGCCACTTAGCTGGGCTGATAGATAGGCAATTGCAGCAGTAAATTTCACTAAATACCAAGATTTATGTATATTTGTTTGTATATATGTATAATACTTTATATGTATGTAAATGTTCGATATCTATGAGTATATACATACATATGTACTACATATGTTGTTAGATTTGACACGTGATTGATGCCTGCTTAGTGAGTATTTGAACAGTTTTATTGCCACATAAAGTATTGCCGTTGCTCAGAGTCGATAATTAATGCAGCAAGTACAGTACAGTACTCTCAAAAGTACTAAATTATTAGATGCACCTTGCTCAGTATTAGATTGATATAAGTCATTAATATAAGTAGCTGCACGATTTAAAAGTGGTAATTATGACAAGGAACGTCCTGTGAGCCCAAAAAGTTTGAAGATGAAGCATGACGCGATAAAGATTATCGCCAACCGCAAGAAGAGCTCGTTGAATCTACACAAGCAGGCGTTTCAAAACGTTTATAAGAGCCCGGATACATTCAAAAGGAAGGAAATTGGGTGTCATATAAATTCAAGCCAAGTGAAGTTGAAAGGCGTTTTTGCTTAATAGAAATTTTACTTAAAAGCTTTTGCATTATAACAGGGAACGAAAAATGGATCCATTACTACAACTCTAAACGCAAAAAATCATATGTGAAATCTAAGCAACCAGCCAAGTGAACGGCAAATCCAAATATCTATTACTCCAAGCTAATGCGCTGTATTTGTCGGATCAGAAGGACGTGCTGTAACTGGTGATCCAAGTGGAGGTACTTTTTTCAATAGCTTTATTTTGTTCAGCGATAAGGGTGAAGAGCTGCTGTTTCATCCAGAAAAACAACGATTTGGTGTGGTTTGTAGGACGGTGGAATCATTGGTCCATATTTCTTCAAAAATTATGCCGGTGAGAGCGTAACCGTCAATGGCGACCGTTATCGCACCATGCTAACCGACTATTTGATGCCTGAAATTGAATTTCGTGATCTCGGCGACTTTTGGTTTCAACATTACGATGCTACTTCCCACATAACGCATCAATCAATGTATTTATTGAGAGAAAACTTCGATGAGCAGATAATTTCACGTTTTGGACCGGTCGTTTGGATACCAAGATCGACTGATATTTTTTTATATTTTTTTCCTGTCTTATATCTATGCGAACAATCCCGCTTCGATTCAGGCTTTGGAGCAAAACATCACGCGTGTCACGCCAGTTACCAATAGAAATGTTTGAACGAGTCATCGAAAATTGAACTCAAAAGATGGACCATCTGAGACGTAGCCGCGGCCAACATTTGAAAGAGATAATATTCAAAAAATAAATGCTAAAAAATGTTCTTTTGGATGATAATAAACATTCCCTATTAAATTTCAAGTTTCCTTGTTTTTTCTTCAAAAATTTATGTAGGTAGCTTCGAAATGAATCAGCCTTTACTATGACTTAAGGCTTCATAATGACAGTTCATGGTACTCGTGTAGTTGTTTTTTAATATTCAGTCAGATTGCAAATACTGAACAACGTTTTAGAGTATCTGAGATATACTTAAAATTAACGTGTGACATTTTTTCAAACTTTAAATTTAGTTCAATATAAAGCAATACAAAGTAATCAAGTAGTGCTACAAAAGTTTTTGCCTTCTCTTAAAGTATTTATTTCGTATAAAATCAAAGTACTCATTGTCTATTCTAAGTACTTCTATTCCGTATGAATTCAAAGTACTTGTGGTCTTTTTTAAGTACTTGAGTACTCAAATGCGGATTAAATTATTCAGAAAATATACAAAATAATTAAGATTGAAATTGGCACTCATATTGAATAGGTATCCCCGGTCAAAATGATAATGAAAGCACTCCCTGGATTTGCACTTGTCTTTGATACGACATTACTAAAGCCGTATTTTATAAACAAAAATAGCGATATTTTTGTCTTTAAAACGTCATTATTTAAAGAACTTAAAGCACTTAATAATCGCCAATTAATTTTAAATATTTGGATTCCCTTGATATTGTGGCCTCATTGCAGGAGGGCCTCCGAAAAAAGGTGTCTCGCAGTTAGGATGATCTTTCTACTCAAAATTATTTCAAATCCAAAAACCAAAACAAATTTTGTATAACTATCGATGAATACAGGTCGAAGGCGGATTCGCCAAAAAAGTAGTTCAATTTATTTCTTTGATGATTACCAAAAAATTATATCTAAGAAGGTCGTGTGAAAATTTCAATTAGATATGTAGGTCAACCATTTCGGATATATTTTTTCAACGGATCTAAAAACAGCACTTCGAGAAACTCGTTCAAAGTTTTGGGGCCCGATTACACTAGGCCACCACTAGTTAAAGAATTTATACTCAAATCTCCGAGACTATTTGACGGTTCATAATATTTTTATATAAATATACAGGATTCTCCAATAAGAGTAATATGATTTCAAATGTTTTTTATTTGATGTGAAGTACAATCATCATTACAATAGAGTTCTGAATATAACATCATTCAAGTGACATCCACGACTTCCTTTGCGGGAACGAATACGATGAATCCAATTCGCGAGTACTTTCTCCAGTAAATCAAGTCGTATGTCATGAATAACCCGTTCAATAATGACTTCTAAAGTTTGAAGAGAGTCTCGTTTATTGCTAAAGACCAATGACTTCAAATAACAAATAACCCCACAAGAAGTAGTCTAATGGTATTAAATCACAACATTTCTGAGGTCATTCAATGTCATAATTTCTTGAAATATTCGAAACTCCAAACTTTTCTCGCAATAGCTCGGTTGTTGTACGTGATGTGTGGCACGTAGCCCCATCTTATTGGAACCAGATGTTGTCAAGATTAACTTCTTCCAATTGCGGTCACAAAAAGTTGGTTAGCATCGATCTATACCGCTCTCCATTGACAGTAACGGTTTTAACAGTTTTATATCGAAAAAGCACGGACCGATGTATCCACCAGACCAAATTGTCAATTTAGGTGAACGTAATGGTTCTTCATAAATAATTTGTGGATTTTCTTCGCCCCAGAATCGACAGCTTTCTTTATTGACCGCACCACTCAGATGAAAGTGAGCCTCAACGAAAAAGACGATTTTCTTTAAAAAAAAATCGTTATCGTTTTCAAGTTGTTCCAAGCCAAAATCAGCGAATTCACGACGTTTACGGTGGTAAAATGGTTTCAGTCTTAGAGTGAAAACAATTTTATGTGGATGCAAGCCCAAATCCTTTCTCAAATTTCGCTAGGTTGTGGTTTGAGACAGTTCTTATATCTTCCTTGATGAAATTGTAAATATTACTGAATGCAAGGAAAAGAAGTGACAGATCAAGCCATACTAAAAATATGGCCGAAACAACACTTATCATATCATCCCTATTGGAAAACCTGATATATACATTCGATATATTATATGTAAAACAAAAATCAATATTTTGAATATTACATCGGTTTTGTGGATAAAGAAAACGGCTTATTTTCAATACTTATTTCTCATATAAAAAATCTACACATTTTGCAAAGATTGCAAAGATTTGAAATTAAAAAAAAAAAAAAAAATTATAGAAAACTCGGCCATTACGACGATAGGTCTGGCAGCGGTTCGGAAAAGTAGTGCATCCGGGATGACAGCATAACTTCTTACAAGATCGACAAAAGTAAAAAGAAAACAAGATACGTGTTTTAGTTAAAACCATAAATTAGGTATTGGACGAAGGAACACAAAAAAGTGAAAATTGTGACGTTTTTACAAAAACAAGAATTGAAAATATTACAAATTTTGATGGAAATTTCTCGACGTTTTTGTTTTTAATGGGTTTTAATTGAACAACAAAGAACCCTTCTTTCAAGAAAGAAGTACATGTACATATGTATGTAACTTCCATTTTAAAGATCTATGTAAAATTTCACTAACCGATCCCGATGGTTGAATGGTTCGCAAGAAATCTTGACAACGATCTTTGAAAACACAGTTTGGAGAAAAACGCGTTTAAAATTTGAAGTGCCTTTTTGCTGTATCTCCAAAATTATTACGGTACAACTTGAGTATTCGGGAAAATATACCAGAGATGTTGTAGAATTAAATAAAACAATAATTTTTTATGGAGACGTATACCCATATAATCCTTTAATTTGAGTTTTATACTTAAAAATATGAACCCTTTATTACACTGGCCTACAAAAAAAATTTTTTTGTTTGGTGCAGCTCTGTCCGTATCTGTAGTCGGTAGGTAGTATTAACTGTATTGCTGCTACTAGATGTCAGCTGACAGCTCTGGTTTACCTACAAGTCTTATTTTAATTTTTTCCGGTTTTATTCAAAGTCTGTCAATCTGATTATCACTTTTATGAGATTAATCGTACAAATTTATTATGGAAAGTAAGTCGAGTAGTTGCAGTAATGATCCTGACAATGCCCAGGACAATCTCACTCAAGAAAATCACAGAAAAAAAATTTCCTTGATGTATAACTTCCAAATAAATTACTAATTTTAAAAAATGTGTATTTTTTATTCTTTCTTATAAACGAGAACTGATATGAAAAATGTGACTGATATTTTCGTATTAGTTTACAAAATATACCTAAAATCAGGTCTAGAATCTTAGGCACCAAAATGAGTGTAGGCCAGTGTTATTTAACGGTTACTCAAAATACATTCTTGCTTGAGAGATTTACTACTTTCGGTTCAAAAAGTATGAAACCATAAACCGTCGTCTTAGCCAATATTTCCAAGTACATATGTATGTCTTCATATGTCTTTTCTTTTTATTATTTCTACACCTAATTGCATATATGTATGTATGTATATGTACATATCTATGTATGTACTTATTTAAAATGATGCAATTTGTACTTATGCCATTTTCTGTTTAACGCCTGTACTTTGAATTGTTGCCGTTTTATTGCCTGCGAAGAATTTATGTGCCAAACATTAGTCTTAACGATCGCATGTGGCGTCATCTGCATGTTTATGTACATACATACATACATATATATACTACATATGCTTGTATTTATGTGCAAACATGCAATATATTAGGCAATCTTGAGGCGACTTTTACTCACGTCTAAAGACAAGCTGGCAAGCGTTTAAGGCGAGAAAGCCTTCGGTAAATATTTCTCGAAGATTATAACGCAATGTCTGACTAATTTAAAGGCAAATATTTGGAAACGGAAAATAGAAATAAAAGCTAAATTTAAGCAAAGTTAATTATTATCTTTTGTTTATGTGATAAAACGGATGGACGGTGATGTGGGCGTAACTCACTTTGTTGCAACAGCGAGCTTATGGTGCGGTGGATTTATGGTGAAAAGAAGTGCAAACAAATTACTTGTTGTAGTTGCCTTTTTATTATAGTTGTTTATAGAGCAACTTTTTTTCTTCTTTTTTGTAAATATTTAAATTTTTTATGCACATATGGCAACGCCAGCGCGCATTTGTAGTTATATTTGTATGTATGTAAGAGATTAATGGCCAGAAATTTGCACCAAAATGCTAATTACTTACTTTTATATCCATACACACGCAAGCACATACACACATACATATAAACATATTTATGTACATACATACATACATACATATACTTACATATGTTCATATGTAGTGTTTGGCAGCATCTATTGTTTGTTTGTGCAATTCGTTTATCGCGTTTTATTTGTTTCGATTTGTTGTTGCTTCACGATTTAAGCGCTAATTTAATTTAATTTGGTATATGTAGTTTTTGTTATTGTTTTTTCATTTTGTTTTGATTTTATCTTACTTTCATTTTCATCCGCGTTTGCCGGCTACTGGCTGGTGGGCGTGCTATTGTTTGTATTTTGCCTTTGTTTTTGGCGCAATCTCAACGAAATTATCTCTCTTTCGCACTTTGTGGGTCAAGTACTCATTTGGCTGCTTGGTTGACTAACGGTGTTTCCACAGCGCGCACCCCAAATACAACGAAATCGATTTTAACGCCCACTTACCTATGGCCCGATATGGCTTAAGCCGCGCGCACACGCGACACCAAAGCCAACAAACACATACATACATACATATATTAGATATAAATAACTCACACATGTATGTATGTATGCAGTATGTACGTCTGCATGTATGTGCAACGTGTGTCTCAGTTGCGCGCTGCGCAGTCAAGCCAAATGCGGCGCCAATGAAGTATGATAAATGCTCATTTGCTCGACAAAATGTGAGGCCTTTTAAAAGAAATATCACTTTTTTCCAGCATTTTTTTATAATAGCCCACATAAAATGATCTAGTATGTACTTATATGCTAGACTATATATAGTGCATATAAATATGTAAATATGTATGTAAGTATGTATGTATAAGGCATTGGTGCATCAAAGGCAGGCCGCCGCCAGCTCTTGTGGGCGTTCGACATTCAACTTCCAGCAGCGTGATGAGTAAGTATAATAATATAAATTGTTTATGTTCACACATTTTTATTTACATTGGTTTATCTATTTACGATATGCATATGTGCATGTTCTTTTCACACATATGTATAGTATGTATGCGCAGACAGGAGAGTGATGATAAAAAGCGTCGCATTGCTGTGCATATAAAAAACACATCTTTCTAGACTAGAAATGTTGCACAAAATGAACAAAAAAAAATTAATTAATTAAAAGTAAATTTATCTACGCCTGTGTATGCATTACGCTATGAATGTTTAACCCAGCGAAGGTTACGCAGTGTCATCATGACCTGAAGAGTAGTAATATGTATGTATGTTCGTATGTATGTATGTAGGAGGCAGGCGGAAAAGTTCGTTTCTTTGCTATGAGCGGGTGACAAGAGAGTGGAATAAATATATTTTTATAGTTGGATTTAACCTCCAAAAGAAGTGTGTATAAATATAACAGCTCTCAGACAATTGCTTCATGAGATATAGTCTTTTAAGTGGGCAAGTTTCGATATTTAGATAAAAATGTTTAAAAAGGAACTTGCTTTACATATTAATTTTTGAAAGAAAAAAGTATAGATGTTACCAAAAAGTCCCATGACAAATTCCAGTACAGTTCACAACTGCAAGAGAGCACTAACCTCAATAAAAGACAAGCTCCAGCTAAACTTGATCTGGGTTCCCGGCCACAGGAACATTTTCGGTAACGAAAAAGCAGACGAGTGTGAGCTTAAAATAGCTAATACCAAGCCCGCTAGGATCGATAAAAGGAGAGATCAATAGACAATTTCAGCAAATTGCAAACAAAAGGTGGAAAAACATTACAAAATGCGTCATAACTAAACAATTATGGACGGCATATGACAGGAAAAGAACCAATGACTTATTAAATAGGTCAAGAAAAAGTATTTACAGAATAACAGCTACCACAACAGGGCACTGGCCATTTGGGGAACATGCGTCCAAAATGGGATTGCCCTACAACGACATCTGCCGTGGCTGCGGAGTTCTTCCATAATGCCCAGCTCTAGCACAGATCCGACACAAAACACTAATCCACCAAGCACCAAACCTTGAATGGATTTCCACCAAAAGCATATCGGACATAAGTAGTTTCATCGAAACCTCAAAATGGTTTGAGAGAGAAGGTGAAACGTAATAGCAGATACAGGAGGTTCTACGAATAGTGTATCAAAATGGCACATCAAGTGCTAATTGAGCCCGATAGGGCTGCACTCCTACCTACCTACCTACCAAAAAGTAGTTTCAAGAGTGTTTTATAAGCACTGCCTTAGATGAAGCAACCATTCGTAAGTGATATGATGATAATGACAATGAAAAATACACAAAATGGTTTTGGATGAGTGCAAAATGAAGATGATTGAATTAGCTGAGTCTTTGTGATTTAGGAGAGGGCACAATAGACCTAAACTCGTGATTGATTCCTCGTCCATCTATCTAATTTAATATAGCTGATATTCTAAAATCATCAAAGAAATATTATGGCACGGAAGGCTTTGTCCACCGAAACCATAATTCTCAGCAAGTGTTTTGAACTGTTTAATCGTAATAAACCCTATTATTAGCGAGGATATGTGACAATGAACAAAGCATGATCGACAATCAACCGAGTTGACTGCACGTGTTAATCCAAATCCAAAACAAGGAAAGACAGAACAGTCAGTTGGAAAAGCAATGACGTCTATAGTTTGAGATCGCATGGAATAATTTTTGTCGACTGCCTTGAAAAGCGATTAAAAGATAAACATTCTTATGCCCGAAATTATCTCACAGTAACTCTTTTCTGCCTTTTACTTCTCAAGAGAATGATCTCTGCAATACAGCTTAGATACAACGAAGAAGTGATAGCCCAAACTGATGTTTGTTTTGAAGCTACAAAACTGTTCCAAAGATCCACCTCGATGGCAAACCGAATTTTGAGAAAAAATATATATTTCTTCGAAACCCCTTCCAACCTGCGTTCCAATCAATTTTTACTCAGACTGATCTACTTAAAATGCGTGCCCAAACCGCATCAATAAAATTTTTCAAGATTGTTACAACCTGTTTTTGTGTTCATGTGAAACTTGATCTCCATAGTTAAATAACTTGAAAGTTTGTCTAACAATTTTTACGATGAAAAAAAGCAGTATTCAGTGAAACTCGTCAAATCATCCAAAACTTGCACCATCCGTGTCGTCCATTCACCTCTGTTAATAATGATCATATCGAAAAAGTTAAAGAAACAGTGCTTGGAAATCGTCGTCTCGCCGTCGAAGAGATAGCAGAGAATCTCAGCATCGTTTATGGATCTTCTCGACACATTTTGATTAATGTTTTGTGTATGAAGTGGGTAAATGCCAGATTCGTACCAAAAGACTTAAATACGCCGTCATATTTTAGCCTGGTTGGGATTGTCTTTTTGGCCTAACACGAAACGAGCGTCATCGTTTAGCCACGGTATTTGTCAAACTTGGTTCCAGTGATTTTTTTCTGTTTTCGAAATTTAGTCGAGTTTTTTGTTAGCCTGGAGTAACATGATTTACTTTAGCAATTTTTTGAGCCTTATTTATTTGATTAAAAACAAATCACAATCGCTGATGCACATTTGTATATAATGGGTAAGCCTTGTGGAGGTTTTTATTTCAAGCGCCTGTTTTTACTGATCATGCGATCATGCGTGAGTCGTGTTACATAAGTTCTCATTGTCATTTTTGTTCAGTATTGTTTGGCCTTTCATCAAGGAAAGACTTCCGGCTGAACAAAGTTTGCAGATCGTTTAACTTTACCATCATCATCACCCATCTTGAGACCCAGCATTTATTATTGATTAATATTCGACCACGTCCACCACGCAGTGAAGAAAATATAGCAGACTTAGCTGAGAGTGTACACGAAGACCGTGGAGAGTCGGTTCGACGTCTTTCGCAACAACTCGGACTGCATATAAACTACAGCTTGTAAGAGAACTGCTCGACCTTCCCAAGCAACATCGCTTCGCTCAATGGCTTCTTGGTAAGTTCCAAGAAGATACGATGTTTTCGAGCCAAATTTCGTTCAGCGATGAGGTACATTTCTGGCTCAATGGTTATGTAAACCAGAAATTGCCACATTTGGGACGAATAGCAATCTG
The DNA here is from genome assembly GCF_024586455.1 of Bactrocera neohumeralis. NCBI lineage: Eukaryota > Metazoa > Arthropoda > Insecta > Diptera > Tephritidae > Bactrocera > Bactrocera neohumeralis. The sequence goes on along the minus strand of NC_065922.1, from coordinate 10,755,628 downwards.
AAAAAGTTCAAGAGCTGGCATTACATCTAGAAAAAACAACGGTTTGATGTGGTTTGTGAGCTGGTGGAATAATCGGTTCATATTTCTGTAAAAATTACGCCGTTGAGAACGTAACCGTCAATGGCCATCATTATCGCGCCATCATTACGGACTACTTGAAGCCTGATATGGAAGCTCGTGATCTCGGCGACTTGTGGTTACAACAAGACACCGCCACCGAAGAGATAATCTTCAAAAAATAAATGCCAAAGAATGTTTCTTCGAATGATTATAAATATTTCCCATTAAATTTGAAGTGTCTGTGTTTTTTCTTTAAAAAAGTAGGGAACCTCGAAATGGCTCACCCGTTATATGTATGCATGTATGTACTAATACTCGCAGCTAGACGAAATATTCCCCAGTGCATTTACGTATTTTGTAGTTTGTGAAAATTCCACAGTGAATAGCGACAACAAATTACATCACAGCTACCGTTTAAGCCTGACAATTTGTACAGAGCTGCGTGTTAGCACGCAGACACGAAACTAAAATCGATGAAATATGTGTAATCATTATGCATTTAATTTGTAATTTTATTACAGATTTTTATGCAACTTCATTTGATTTTTTTTTTAATTTTTTCATTTTTGAATGTGTGGCGTGTGTGACACCTGTGATTAGACTATAAAATTTAAACGACAATTAGTTTGCTCCAAAGTAATGAAGCGATAGCGGCTGACGCAAGCAACGCGCACATCACGATCTGGCAACCACTAGTAGCCGATATGTACACATACATACATATATATTTTTACTATATTGTAGCAAATGTGAGTGATTTACGTTGCGGTGATTCGCAATCGCCAACAATTTATCAAACTGAAACAAACGTCAACAAATAAATTGCAATGCAAATAAATACACAAAGTACACAAAAAATCAAAAAATTTAAAAATAAATACAAATCACTGCAATGCAAAAACGAAGTGTTTGTATCAAGCATTAACACCTTTGCGACAATAAGCACGGCGGCAATTCGCGTAGCACGTGACGAGCGGCGAGCGGCAACCGGCGGATGCAAACAACTTCTAAATGGCGCAGCGCGTGCGTGAAAACGTTGATGTGCCGATAAAAGATGACGCAAAACAAACTAAATAAAATCAAATGAAACAAAATAAAGGAAATGCTATTTGAGTGAGAACAAATCGGCATTGTTTCATAGAAATGAACAATAAAAATTAAGTAAATTAATTAAGTAGAGCTCTTAATTAAACATAAAACATTATGAGTCATGAACTTATTTGCTGATTATGTCAAAATTTGAGACCCGTGATTTGGCCTGGCACAATTGAGATAAGATGTTATCTAAATTATTGTTTGAGATATTTATCTAAAAATCAACAAAACAAGTTGAAATCAATATAAGTAAGTTCTTGATATACATATTTTTGATGCCAAATCGCGATATGATAAGCATACAAATTTCAAGACGTGTTATATGTTGTAAAAAAAAGTACTCGGAAATTGTAAATAAATATTCAATTATTCACCAATAATAATTTGTCGCCTTCAAAGTTATTCCCACCAGCTGCAGTACACATATAGCAACGATTTTTCTAATCCTCGAAACATTTTTCATAAGCACTTTTTTAAATGGTCTTCAGCGTTGGTTGATCGATGGTATTCATTGCGATTTTGGCTCTAAATACCGGCACAATCGTACTCTTTTTGGAAAAAAATCAACTTTATCGGCGGCGAGTTTTTCAACTTAAAAATCGCTGGCGCGAAACCGGTTTTAGACACATAGTCTCCTAGGCTAAGCTACTCAGAATGATCCGTCGAACATTTCCTGCATACGTGATTTTATAGAAAATGGATCCGCACTAATATGCAGAGATGTGAGGGAGTTTTTGGAAGAGTGGTGCTACATATTAGGGACAATATATGTTCCTTGATTAGTTTCAATATTTTCGATAATGCTTGACTTAATGTGTGATAAGGTGGTGCATTGCCCTGACTACACTTGGCCTGAGATATGCAGCACTAAATGTAGTGCAGGGTGGGACAGAGTTTAAAAAAAAAAAAAAAACACTTAAAATAAAAAAACAAGCAGAAGAATAAAAGTTTTCTATACAAGAACGTGATTTTGATCATTCATTTTGTATGACAGCTATATGCTATAGCGGACCGGGAGCGGCTGCTTGAAGTGGAAAGGATGTGTGCAAAATGATCTTAAGATGAGTTTCGTCGAAGGTAAGACTGCCAAGATATTTTAATCTCAGTCTCGCAAAGACTGGACTATGCAAGAAAGAGTGCTTGGAGGATTCTATCACACCTTCCGCCATACACTTTGACAACGTGCGGCCGACAAGATTTTTAACCTTACACCGCGTATATGCCTATTGGACAATGTCCAATATTCTCCACTATTGTTAGTGCTAGATGAACTTAGCTAGGGACAAGTAGTTCAGTAGATCTCCTACGTTCTATTCCATGTCAACAACTGGTGTGTTTATCGTGGGTGGCTCCTGACAGCCTTATCTCACGGTGCTCAAATGCCAGGCATTTTCAGTACCAATTGGCTGTGTGGAATGGACACACTAACCACCTTGGTGGTATTCGAGACCCATCTAAAATCTCTGCCGTACTTTGGGTCCGGCACCCGGTTGGAATGCAACTCTATATTCAACTGACATAGTGTCCGCATGAGCAGGTTGAAATGAACTCCAAAGGTGCCTGATCTCCGTGGTACCAGAATTAGCTCTACGGTCCTTGTAGCCGAAACTACTTCCAGTTGAGCTTCCATCCTGCTCCGGACTGCTGACCAGGGGTTGGACGCCATACGCCCATTACACGCACACACCATTCACACAAGAAGCTTACCTTAATTCTCAGTTAAATGCTATCGCCCTCTCTACCCTAGGTCCGAAGGATGTCGCAATCACTTAGGAGGGGGTCACAAATCAACGCCTGTTAAGCGCACGCTATCGATCCAATGCTATAACACCGGATGCCAATGGTGACCCAACTCGTTTCTTTTCGCGGTAAGCAGAGCAAGTGTACCTTCTTTGCTTAGCTCGTCGGCTTTATAGTTACTAGCTACCTCGCTGTGATCGGGCACCAAAACGAGTTTGATGATCTATCTTGATGTTATTTCTAGTGAGAACACTTCTTTTCTTAGTTAGACTGTTAGCGATGTCAGTGCTAGTATTGCTTGAAAAACACTACAGTGGCCTAAAACTAAAATTGACTGAGAGTTAGAGAATCGTCCACTCAAATATTCGCTCCTAGCTTCGACGCATTTGTGCAAAAATTCACCGTGCTTCGTCTCTAGCGTCTCCGCCTCAGTGAGCAGAGAAGCCACTACGAGTATTGCAATTCAGTGATCCAAGTCTTCAGAGATGTAGTTGAAGGAGGATAGAATTATAGTGTATTCTTGTTCCGACCCCTTCACATACCCAGCTCCGTGAGACTTAAAGCGCACTTTGCAGCAATGCACCTACCGACAATGTCCAAGTGTATTATGTGTAATATGACATTAAGTTATTATTAAGCTATTGTTAGTGTAGTCTGCAGTAGAGATGCCGATGAGAGCCGCTTTTGGCACACGTTTAAGTTTTTTAGCGAAGGCTTTTCCAGCGTCCTCCACCAGACGAATACAACTTAGAACATTACTCGCTTGTCCACGGTTTCGTAGAGCCAAAAAAAACTACCTTTTCACTATAGCTCTTCTAAAGTAATATAGGGCAACCGATGCCTTGCTTAATCTCTGCTAAATAATAGGCTTCCATGAAAAGTTTATATACTATTGGTAGAGATGAGGAACCTGAAGAACAACAAAGCGGCAGGAGCCGACGGATTGCCGGCCGAGCTATTCAAACACGGCGACGAAGAACTGATAAGGAGCATGCATCAGCTTCTTTGTAAAATATGGTAGGACGAAAGCATGCCCAACGATTGGAGTTTAAGTGTGCTATGCCCAATCCATAAAAAAAGAGACCCCACAATCTGCGCCAACTACCGTGGCATTAGCCTCCTCAACATCGCATATAAGGTTCTATCGAGCGTATTGTGTGAAAGATGAAAGCCCACCGTCAACAAACTGATTGGACTTTATCAGTGCGGCTTCAGACCTGGAAAATCAACAACCCACCAGATATTCACCATGCGCCAAATCTTGGAAAAGACCCGTGAAAGAAGAATCGACACACACCACCTCTTCGTCGATTTCAAAGCTGCTTTCGACAGCACGAAAAGGAGCTGCCTTATGCCGCGATGTCTGAATTTGGTATTCCCGCAAAACTAATACGGCTGTGTAAACTGACGTTGAGTAACACCAAAAGCTCCGTCAGGATCGGGAAGGACCTCTCCGAGCCGTTCGATACCAAACGAGGTTTCAGACAAGGCGACTCCCTATCGTGTGACTTCTTCAACTTGCTTCTGGAGAAAATAGTTCGAGCTGCAGAACTAAACAGAGAAGGTACCATCTTCTATAAGAGTGTACAGCTGCTGGCGTATGCCGACGATATTGATATCATCGGCCTCAACACCCGCGCCGTTAGTTCTGCTTTCTCCAGGCTGGACAAGGAAGCACAGAAAATGGGTCTGGCAATGAACGAGGGCAAAACGAAATATCTCCTGTCATCAAACAAACAGTCGTCGCACTCGCGACTTGGCTCTCATGTCACTGTTGACAGTCATAACTTTGAAGTTGTAGATAATTTCGTCTATTTAGGAACCAGCATTAACACCACCAACAATGTCAGCCTGGAAATTCAATGCAGGATTGCTCTTGCCAACAGGTGCTACTTCGGACTGAGTTGTTTTGAAAAGTAAAGTCCTCTCTCGACGAACAAAAGCTAAACTCTATAAGTCGCTCATAATTCCCGTCCTGCTATATGGTGCAGAGGCTTGGGCGATGACAACGCCGATGAGTCGACGTTACACACCTGCGAAAGTTTTATGGTCTTTGCGCATTGTCCACGGCTTTTTCGATGGAGCGATGAGCTTTTGAGATTATGACGGCATTGACATAAATTCAGTTTTGCTACGCTCACGTTTGTCATGTTGTCCGAATGGACGTAGCTCTGAAAGTATTCGACGCTGTTGTTGGCAGTGTGATTGATTGACCTCCACTCATTGCAAATATTGAGAAGGTTGTTGCTACATACTGTAAATATACATATTATATGCACGTAGTTTGCTGAAAAGAAGAAACGAAAAGCATTTGTAATGGGCTATACGTAAGCGGTGTCTATTAAGAAGAAGAAGAGATGGTTTTGATAGAAATAAATGTTTTATCAACTATCACGTTCATCGTCTATAAGTCCATATCTACATCTTACAATATTACAATAGACCTACTTAACACTAATTAAAATCATTGTATCACAGTCTTTTCTGCTACGCTGAAATCATAATTGCTACGAGTATAAACGCCGGTTAGCATTATTTAAGGGTTTGGATTCACTAAAGCTCACCGTCAATCCCACCAAAATATTTCTTTGTAGTTATAACCAAAGATCGCATGCGAGCACGCAACTCAATTACTAAAACTACTTATAATCAACTATATATATATATGTATGTATATATGCAAGCATAAGTATGTCGTACATACAACAAAAACAAAGAAACGCAAGAAATAAAGTAGAAACAACCACACAGAGTGTATGTGTGGACGTGTGCGCAATTAAATTAAAATTAATTTATACGCACCGTTTGTGCATTTCTTATGCCACTTGCATTGAAAGGCCTCATGCGAGCAATAGCTGTTGCGCATGCGCAATGACACTTTAGTTATTTATGTGACAGCCGTGGCTGTGCGAAGGTGAAGGTGTGCGCTCGCAGCTCGCAGCTCGCACCTTCGCCAGCTACCGACCATAACCAACTTAACACCAGCAACAACAACAGCAACAGCGCAAGCAATAGCATTGTCTGACAGTAATTGTTTTGCTGTTTGTGACTTTTTTCCAGTTCACTTTTGTTCGCACTTCTTCCCCCGCTATTGTAGACATTGTGGCTTTGTGCTTAGTGCGCGCCATTATCAAGTATTATTTTAATTATTTTTTGCTCTCTTTTGCTTCAGCTTTGATTATCGGCAAACGCCAACAAAATTTGCTGCAATTTGCAGTCGTCGTTGCTGGTTATTGCGGCACGTCGTCGTTGCATGCGCCTGAACTCCTCTCTTCACACTCCACCAGCCCCGCCATTGCACACCTGCAGTTGCAGCTAACTGTTGTCTATGCTTTTGTTTTGTTTGGTTGCTTTATAAATGTCAGTTTTGCTATGCTCACGTTTGTCACCTGCCGGCTGTGCTGTGCCTTTGTTGTTGTTGGCTGTGTGATTGATTGACGTTCATGCAAATATTGACAGTTGTGTTGTTGCTACATACTGTAAATATACATATGTATATGCAGTTAGTTTGCTGACATAAGTGCAAAAAATGCCATTTGTAATGGGATACGTGTCTATGACTTTGTAGTTTTAATTTGTGAGGATGATCCGCTCTATAATAAAAATTTAATTTATTCACCACGGTGTCTACTTTTTATTTTTTCACTTTTTTTTTTTTTTGAAAAGCTAGACATATTAAGCGCATTTAAACATAATTAATTGCTTTATTGCATTAAGTTCAGATTTTTTAAGTTTTTCGCTCAACGCTCGCACCTTTTCAGCACTTTAGACTATTATAGGTACGAGTGTATCAATGTCAAATAACTCACCACACCTCTAATAATGTCAATTGTCAATTGCTGACTTGCGACATGAGCACTTTTAAATATGTGTTAAATTATTTCTTTTTGAAATCCTTAAATGGTCGCAAGTTCTTTATAAAGCTTTTAGATAAAAAATTAAAAAGTTGCCTTTTCGCACTTTGAGAGCTATCTTAATCAATAATCGTTGTTGCTACGTCTCCCCACATGTTCAATGTGTTGACATGGTCAACATTTTGCAATAATTTATTATTTAATCGAGCCTCAGCTTTCAAAGAACGTAAAGGCATTAGTGCGGTAGTAAGAGCAACTAAGTGGATATATGTATATGTATTTGGTTATAGCCTTAAGGGGGTATTCTTGTCTAGGATTTTGAAAATTTTTTTTTGCATATCTTGAAAGTTTAGACTTTCAAAAATATGACCTTGGAAGGATTTTTCAAAATTCGACTTATTTTCGGAGATACAGCCGATTTTGTGACGTGTGAAAACTGACTTTTTCGGAACGATACCCACGATTTCTCAGGTTCTACTGGACCGATTTACTTGAAATTTTTATAGAGTCTTCTTTATAGGCTTGTCTATGGTTGGAACTAGCCCAAACCCCAAATTTTTATTTTTATTATTTTTAAAAAATTCAAAATAGTCAGAAAAAGTGATCCAAAAAATCTTTTTTTTCAGGCAGTCGCCATTTTGTGAAAAAAATTTTCCCCACTTTTCCGTAGTTCCGGCCATTGCGACATTATTCTAGATTAATAATCTTTTTTTTTTTGGTTTCAGATAACTAGGAGAGTTGAAATTATGGGTATGGTCACGTTCGCCAGCTCATAATTTTTGAAATTTTCTACTTTTTTAGTTTTTAATTTTTTTCTGTACTCTTCTAAAATTAACAAATAACTAATAAGAAAATGGATAGTAAAAATATTAATTGCCTTTTTTACGACACTTTAAAAATTACCTGAAATTCATGCTTCTAGACCAGAATACCCCCTTAACTGAGTTAGTACTTTTTCATAGAAAGAAACAAATAACGGTTTTCAAAATTAGTGCTAGCTGACATTTAGAGAATTCTACGTACTATCTATGTACAGATATAAGAGTCGGATATGGGCTCATAGAACTACTAACCGATAATGGAATACTGTAGAAGCACTAGGAGGATAACAAATTCTTATTAAAAAGAGAAAAACTAGAGAAAAAGTATGGTAAAAACAAGATAATAACAACTTTAGGAATGAAAATAGCCCATTGGTATTGTTTCTTAGAGACGACGTTACAAATTTGGCGGATCTGAAGAAAGTGTTCATCATAATTCTAGGATACAAAACGGTATGAGGCGAATTCTCTTTGAAAAAAATTGCCGGATGAAACAACACTATGGTATACCAGTCAAAGGGAAATGGAATCGATGAGGGCAATGGAATCTATGGCATGTGCACAAAAGTAAACGGCTATCTGTTCGACCTTTCTCGCTTTCTCATTGCATGGAATCTAATATTTCTCCCACTGAGTCCACAGCTATCATGTTTACAAAGTGGACGAAGGAGTACAGACTTGACCGTAATATTGCCGACTGTCAATAACCCTAAGATTTTATGTGTGACTTTCGACAGCCTATGCTCCTTCACTCCTCACACCACCACGATTATTTCCAAAATAAAAAACAAAATCCTCAAATCGCTAGCCAGCAGCACATAGGGAAAGGACAAAGAAACGTTGTTGGCAACGTAGAAGGGAATCGGCTGGCCGATCCTTAACTACGCCAAACCATTATGGTCACCTGGATGCAGTGAAACGCAGACGAGAAAGCTTCAGACATGTCAGAACACTGCATTCCGGATATAACGCGATGCCTCTTGATGACTTCTATCGAACATCTGCACAGTTAAGGTTCCTAATGAACGCCTCTCCAAGTCCCAGTTCCTGCTGGGGTGTTTTCATAAAAATCATCGCTGCAGTCACCTTCTTGAAGCGGAACCGCTTCCTTGGAGCATCAAGAGGTCCTTCCTCAACTGCGTCGACGACATAAGACAATGTGCCTACAAGACTTCGGACACAACTAATTTCAGACATGCACTGACCGCCATTTACAGTGCAGCCATAAACACCTTCACCGACTCCCTCTCAATGAATGGCATACGTGGACTCAAACCACCACCTATTGCAGACGACGAGCTCGAGTTGCCACGAAGATCGAGAGTGACCCTTGCGTAGCTATAGCAGGTTAAACTACTGCTTATTCAGAATAGATTCCGACTCCGAGTCCCCGCGTGACACTAACTACCTCTTTGCGTGCGCAGCTAACCCTACACATCTGACACACTTCTCCCTTTGGTCCGCCTCTGTCGAAACAGCACGTTTCCTGGGTCTACCGTTGGATGACGTCGATGACAACTTATCTAATCCTTACCATCCAATCGGAGATTAGGTACCCGTGGCACCAACAACAACAACCAAGCAAAGGCACTATGTGTTCAAGAAGCTTACTTTCTGCTTTGGAAACTAAGATTTGGTTTACAAATTGAAAGATGCGTTGGACTTTCATAAGGGTTTTTGAGCAAACAGACACATAAAATAATCAGAAGAACTTTTGTAGTAACAATCGCTTGGGTCTACGTGGAACGGACTTGGATTTAATATGGTCAAAGACTGTCAACTTGGCAGTATTCCTGCAAATTACTTTAGGTAGGTTTTCTGTGCAGAAACAGCAACCTTTGAAAATGAAGTTCGGATGAAGTCCGGAGAGAGGAGAGAATCCTGGTTTCAAATTGCTGATCGGATGAAATTCTTACTCAAAGGGTTTAATCTAGCGGGGTTCAAGTGGATAATTAATCTGTCTAAGGAAAAGGTAATACCATCAGTAGTAAAGTTTGTAGCATAAAACGGTTTTATGGGAAGAAGGAGTTGCAGTCTTTGTATTACCCTATCACCCATCTTCAGCACAGTTTTAGAAGTCCGAATCGTGTCTCATCCAAACGGTACTGTAGACAAGGAAGAGCATAGTAGACAGCAGGTCGGAGTATATACTTACATATGTCCCAATCTTTCTAAGACCGTCACAAAAAATAGTTTTATTCAGCGAGTTTTGTCGACGTTTGAAGGAACTTCCTAAAGTATGCGGATTAACTTAGACACTTTGGCGACTGATGATGTCATTTTGGTGAGGGAAATTGAAAAATATGTTTTTGTTGTATTTTTAGGGTTGAGCTTTATTATAAAGATAATCTCCAAATAATGGTCTTTCGATTGATAATAAACATTTCCCATTAAATTTGAAGTTTCTGTGTTTTTCTTTAAAAACTTAAAAAAAATAGGGAACATCGAAATGGATCACCCTTTATAAGGAAAATAACTAAGCCAATTAACAGAATGACCCTTAATAACCTGAGAATTATTTTGGTGTTTCCCATAAAGCTTTTATTTCTGATATTTTTAAATATTTCAATATAATCTCAATATTTCAGTACTTTTTTTAGCAAACACATTTTAGTTCAGAAATATTTGCAAAACATTTTCGCATTTCAATTCGAATACAAATAAAAATTGGAAATATGAATCGCAAATAGCTGAAGTTCATTCACACTTCAAGCGCCGAGCCACGAGGCCACGTGGAACCACACGCACCCATACATATGTATATACATATACCATATATGTATGTAGGTACATACATATATATGCACTTAGAAACACACTCGTTTGTAGGCATCCAATCAGGAACTCATCAGCGAGTAATAAATGCGAAAATTGTTGTTGCATTTTATTTGCACAATTACGCTCATCGAAATGGAAACGGAATGCGCTGCAGCAACAGAAAATGGAAGAAAAACGCCACCGAACCGAGTAGGAAAGGAAAAGTGCATAATAAAAACCAAGCACATAGCAACAACAACAGCAATATTGCATGCCAATGCAGAAAAGCGCAACAGCAGCAATAATGAATAGCAAACAACAACATTAACAACAACAATGGCAGCGATAGTAACAATTAAAATGAACACAAAAGTTCAAGGGCTAATTATGGCAGCTGAAGGCGCGCCATCAACACACTATCAGCCAGCACCAGCAGCAGTAACAGCTCACAGCGGCGGCGCGTCGCACAACTCATCGTGGCGTCAGCGGTAAATAGTATCTGCAACACCATCAATTCAAATGCGGCGCGCTGTTGCGTTACGCAGATGGAGCTAGACCAGCAGCAATGGGGATCCAGCATGCGTGTGGGGTAGTCACACCCCATTGAAATGAGCCGTTGAATAGTTGAGTGAAGTGCGGGCAAATGTGAGTGCTCGTATGTGAAGAAAATTTGCTAAAACTGTTGGAAAATGCGAGGTTATCGACAAATAGCTGCGTTTGAATGGGATACAGTGATTCGCAGCTGTGATCGCGCTGTTAATGACTGCATACGACTCAGCTGTTCCTACCTCAATAATGAAATATCTTGACTCTTATTATGTGTTAAATAAAGGACTAAAATATTTTAATACTTTTCAAGACTGCTTATCGAGGGTCTGTCGCTCATAGAAATTAAATTTTGTCTTAAACGGGTCTGCGGTTCAATACTCTATAATTTTGCTTAACATTTAAGATTTTATTAGCATACTTTTCCTTTACCTAACAAAAATAAGCGCTGTCCCTTTTACTAGGCGAAGATCTCTTCCGGGCTTGAGGCCCCTAACACTCGGTGGCAGGGAGTTGGTGCTGTCTAAAGAGGTCAAATTCATTGGCCTGACGTTAGACTCAACCGTACCATGAGTAGGTATGTGGATTTAACACTGTCCAAAGCCACCAAGGCACTCTTGATATGCAGACGCCTAGCCGGCAGATCCTGGGGCTGTAAGCCAGGTATCATAAGATGGCTGTATACCATAATCGTAAGGCCTATTGACACTTATCGAGCGGTTGCTTGGGCATCTAAGGCAAAGCAGTCTTCGGTAGGCTTTCAACTATAGAAGCTGCAAAGGCTCGCCTGTAACTGTGCTTCAGGAGCAATGTGGAAGCACCGGAAGGGATCGGAGGAGGATATGCGATCCCGATATCAAACTATCCATATCAATGGGACGTGTTCCGAGCAACTTTGCGGGATTGAATATCAAACTATCTATATCAGTGGGAAGTTTTCCGAGCAACTTTCAAGCAGAAGTCTTTGTTAGAAACACAATGAACTCAATCTCCACCGCAACTATCGCAACCAGCGTATCGCTAAGTTTACCGATAGTCAAGCGACACTAAAGGCGAATTCAGCATATGAGGTTATAAACGCCTTTAGTGGAGCAGTATATTGGAATGCTGAACCGCCTATTTGTGTGCAATCGGGTACAGCTAATCTGGGTGCCGGCGAATAAAGAGGCCGACGAACTAGCCCGTTCTGAGACAGCAGTGGGGACCCACAGTTTTAAGGAGGAGAGAGTGAGGAACAGCATTGACAGGAGGCACCAGGAATGCTTCATGCCAAGCTGCTTTTGGGAGGATACAACTTAACAAGGTTTAAGGAAATGATCACCATCCCCCGAGACAAATTCCGTCTCCCTGTTGCGCTTTATACGGGGCACTGCAGGCTCAGGAAGCACTTGGTTAACATGGGCATAGTCTTTTGCACAAAATGTCGGTTCTGCGATATGGGACAGGAAACCCCAGAACCCCCCTGATTCGGGATCGCCGAGCAATATGCAAAAGCAGGCTCAAGGACCTAGATTCCATCTACGTGGACAAGGATCACATCACCTCAGTCGCGCCCAGCAGGCTCCTGAAATTGAACTGGGCTGAATTTTCAAAAAGTATTTATAATCCCTGAAAGTATTTGTTTTACCATGAGCTGCATTCCTCTAATCTACAGAAGGTAATGAATCAGAGTCTACGCCAATAAAGAAAACAGAATGAACCAGAGTACCTCAAAGCAGAACACGAGTAAGACGCTACTTTTAATCGTTTTTTTGTGTATAACCATAGCAAAAATAAGCCACCAACAAACATCAAGCAAGCTGCAGCGTTACAGACAACACAACACGTAGAATCGAACCAACAAACGAATGAAATTCACCAATGCGGGCGTTGAACAATGAAACAATCATGAAATTGAAAACAGGAAATATTAAAAAAATTCCTTGAATTTTTCCGAAAATAAAAATCACGCACAAACAACAACACTTGAGAGATCGATTTATGATTTCCTTTGACGTTGCAGCCAAACAGCCAACTCACATGGCAACAATTGCCGGTGTCTGGTGTCAGCATTTTCCTTCGCAGCAGCCACTTGCAGACGTGGAGGCCACCAAACCCACGGCATGCATCGAACTAGCGAGTGAAAGGCAGAATAGACATTCCTTTTTTCATCTTTTTTTTGCAGTGACTAGAGTTTCCACGAGCTGCAGGCGCACAACTGCCTGTCGCCAGCTCGTTTATTGCAGCAGCACCGGCAGAGTTTTGTGCCGTTGCATATCTATTAGAATCATAATTATTGTCGATTGTTGCTTGACGGGCACTTGGTGAGCGCACCGCAATCGACGATATTGTTGCCGTCAGTTGGCAGCAAAAAGAGAAGAGGAAAGGGCAGCAACATTACTGTTGTCAACACTATCAGCAACCAGCAGCAGCGGAGGCAACAATGACAACATCAGCAATAGAAGCACTTTGTTGCCGGTAAAATTCCACCAAACGAAAGACGATTGGGGCACAACAACAACAACAAGTATTGTAAGAGCGACGACTGGCTGAAGCAGCGCGCTGTATGCTGGAGGCAATTTTAGTGGCAGCCACCGCTGAATGAGACAGCTCACATGTGCGGTTGTGGTTCTTTCGGTTGTGTTGTTTTTATATGCACACATTCTTTGCTTTTTGCGCAATTCCCGGGTCGGCGCGGTTCAATGAACTGGCAGCACTTTTTGCGCTCGCTCAGCCACAGCGGGAATTGCAACAAATGTTGCCCAGCCGCGATGATGCTTCATCGCAATTTTAAGATTTTAAGTATGCTTGCAAAACACATACACCTATAGATGTTTGAATGTATGTATGTAAAGGGTGGCCCATGCGGTGTTGTTAATGGTACTTGGCCAACAGAAGAAAACTGAACATTATACCATATATCAAGTATATACCACACCACTTTTGATTTTGGATTTTGCTGGAATTCCAAAAAAATATTTTTGGTCTTTTTTGTCCAATATCAAAAAAAAAAATGGCTTTTTTATTTTCAAATAGCCATAACTTTTGTAGAAATCGACTTTTCTGGACCTTTGTTTTTTTTAAATTTTTGTTTTTGAATGAACTTTTCGAAAAAATACACGAAAAAAATTGAACACGATCAAGCGAAAATAATCGGTTTTTTTTAGTTTCATTTTTTAGAAGTGCCATTCATTTTTTTTTTCTTTTTTTTCCTCAAAAAAAAACTTCAATTAATTTGACAACTATCCCTGCTAATCCTGGAGTGGGCCGATTTTTTAATATGTTTTTTATTTATTTAACAAAAAAATGTCAAATTTTGAAAAATGAAAAAATTTGTTTTTCCGTAAACTTTATTTTTATCATATAAAAAATATAATTTAACGATTTTACAGTATTATATTCTCAATTTATAGACTTAATTTACGAATATGACGAAAAAATTATTTTGTTTACTTAAGAAGTATATTTATTTTAAGAGAAACTTATGTTTAGAATTTATTTTGGCAATGACAGTATATTATCTCCATGAGAGGAGTCATAAATATTTCGAAAACCAACATTTTTTAACTCTAATACAAGTATCAGTACTCAACAAATCTGAAGAAAAATATTGTGAATGATGTACCAACTGGCTCACGTATAGCCACTTTATTCATTTTAGTAAATGATGATGGTTTGACCCCTACACCCCTTGTCAATAATACAAAAAATTCTATTTTATAGTAAATTTTCACTTTCGGTTTTAGCAACCGAAAATCTGCAAGACCACCATCTAACATCATAGTCGCAAAATGACTGCAAACTATTGTATGCGATTTTGGAAAACATCGAAGAATAATTTTCTCCCACAAATCACATTTGTTTTCGGGTATCAAAAAGCAAAACTAAGAACACGTTTCGTCAAGTTAGTGATCGCTTCGGCGAGGTCACGCGATCTTCGCCGGGCTTTAGAGCGACAAGTTTTTATATTAACGGGTGATCCAAGTAGAGGTACGTTTGGCAGTTCATCGTTTACAAACCATTCAACTTTATTATGAAAATTCACGTTCTGTAAAGAATGTCTTTCGGGCGGTTCGCGCAACTTATGGTCAACATAATCGGTCTACTGAGCATACTACCCATCTTGAGACCCAGCATCCATTATTGGATAATACTCGACCGAATAGACCACGTCCATTACGCAGTGAAGAAAATATAGTAGCCGTAGCTGAGAGTGTACACGAAGATCGTGGAGAGTCGATTCGGCGCCGTTCACAGCAGCTCGGACTGACTTATGGACCGACTTAGTGCATTTTACGTCGAGATCTTAAATTGTAAGCGTACAAAATAGAGCTTGTGCAAGAACTGAAGCCGCTCGAGCTTTCCCAAGAATCGCTTGGGTCTATGAAAAAAGTTCTAAGAAGATCCGACGTTTTTTATTCAAATTTTGTTCAGCGATGAGGTCCATTTCTGGCTCAATGGGTATTTAAATAAACAAAATTGCCGCATTTGGGACAAAGAGCAATCTAAAGAGATTCAAGAGCTGTCATTTAATCCAGAAAAAAGCAGTTTGGTGTGGTTTGTGGCCGGTGGATTCATCGGCCCATATTTCTTCAAAAATGATGCCGCTGAGAACGTAACCGTCAATTACAACCATAGCCATGATAGCCGACTATTTGATGCTTGAAATTGAAGCTCGTGATCTCGGCGACATTTGGTTTTAACAAGACGGCGTCACTTACCACAAATCGCCTCAATCAATGGTTTTGTTGAGCGAATACTTCGATGAACAGATAATTTCTTGTTTTATATCGGTCGATTGACCATCAAGATCATGAGATCTCACACCGTTAGACTTTTCCTGTGGGGATATATAAAGTCTAAAGTCTATGCGGACAGTCCCGCTTTGATTCAGGCGTGTTATTCGCCAATTACCTGTCGAAATGCTCGTGTCATCGAAAATTGAACTCAACGGATAGACCACCTGAGACGTAGCCGTGGCCAGCCTTTGAAAGGGTTAATCTTTAAAAAACAAATGCCAAAGAATGTTCTTTCAAATGATAATAAATATTCCCCACTAAATTTTGAAGTTTCGGTATTCTTTCATTAAACAAGTAGGGATTCTCGAAATGAGTGATCCTTTATTTAAACTATGATCGCTTATTCTTGTTTGAGACAATCTTACAACAACCTTCACTTTAGAATCTGATAAATGTATAGAAGTTTATCTCAGAACAAACTTAGAGAGGTTGTATGAGAAATGTTTAACTCAGAGGCGGGTTAGACATTTTTTAAGAAACATTGTTGTGAGTAACCATGTGTGAGGCACGTGATTGGTTTTGTCCTAGTCAATTGCATATACAAATGTATTTATCACTTTCACATTTGCATATTATATGATATTAAATGTATGGAAATCCTTAGAATCCTGCTAAGAAAAGAACATCGCTATTTTTTATGTAGTCTGCGTAACAATTCTCTACCTTTCGTGAATTTTATGCAATACATTTATACTTGTATATTACGTCCTTTCTTTTTGAAGCAGAAACATGTAGATTTCTGTATGAATTTTTAAGAATTATTGTATTGGGGAGACAATTGCCGTCGCGAATGTTGCATAATACATGAGCTATGCATGTCCTTTACGCACGTATTTGAATGATGGTCTAAAATGTGGTAGGAATATAAAATAGATATAATGATTTTGGTGCTTTACATATCTGTATAGATATGTATGTCCATGTTTTCATATACATAAATAATTTATATTAAAGTTCTTTGCTAACATTTTGGATTTTTATACTTTGTTGCAATTACCTTACATCTTAAATGTTGAAAGTAATTTCCGTATATCACAATTTTGATAATTTAATCGGAACTGTTCTTTTACGGGTTAATATTAGAAGATGATTTTTACCTGTAAAGAAATAAAAATATATACTTATGAATGAAATTAGCTACTGGTTTATATAAAAATACAAGCGACTGTACTTGAGGTTTAATTTTGAATATGTTCATACAAATAAATTTCATTGGAAAAAATAACGAATTTAAGGCTGATTTCTCAATGTCTGGTTGCCAACGTTTCTGTCCAGTTAATAGAGTTGTCCTCTTAATAGGTTGTACTTAATAAACTTCAACAATGTTCATGGTTAATGGAGATGTCCGCTTAATAGGGCGTCCATTTAAGAGTGCTTTCGCTGTATTTTTTATTTAAGAATTTGTTTTAACCATCCTATCATCTAAGTTGATTCGAAGTGAACACAGTGTGCTAAATTTTACTGAAATCGGTTCAGTAGTTTGGGAGTCTATCGCGGACAAACAACTTGACAAGTACTTTTTATACTTATATAAAGATATGTACAAAAGTATATGTATAATATTTATACATATGTAAATATACAAATGTGTGGCTGAGAAGTTTAATATCCTCTATAATGAATCACAAAGTCGACAAACACAAAAAAATATTATAAAAGCAACACGACATCTTTGGGATTGAAGGCATAAAAATTAAACACTAAAGGCGTAAAAGGATTTGTGCCCAATAGCTTTAATGTGTCGAATTGCAAATTTCATGTTGACTAATGAAAATTATGTCATCTGAGCGTCGAATCGCAATTCAACACGCTAAGAAAGATCCAATGAAAACAAAAGCCAAAGAAAAATTAAGAAAAACATAAAAAATTGCGTCAGCAGCACAACATACAGCCAAGATATACATACATACATACATATAGATATTTAAAGTAATATATGAGGGGTAGCTATATACAAACATACATAAATACATATAAATATCATATTCTCTAAGGAAAGCTCATAAATTATGGCTGCCAAACTTGTGGCGGCGGAAGATGAGTATCCGTATTAACCCAAAAAATACCAAATACATGCTTGAATAGACATTCAAAAATACATATATACATACATATGTATGTAAATGTGTTTAACATTTAAATTTGTTCATATTCATCCTTTTTCTTTGTGTTTAAATTTGCGCATTTAAATTGAGTCACATAACCTAAGATTATCGCACAATTTGTAATTTGCGGTTCCCTAAGTCTCTTGTATTTTATACTTTTATTTCTTTTTATTTTTATGTGTACCGCTTTGTTAATTAGTAATACGACAACTTTTTACTGAGGGATTTTTAGTATTAGTTATGTAATATTTAAATACATAATCTACTTTGTATTAAATGGTCCGTTATATTCATCAAGGTACTTAATACTATTATTGCTCCTTTGAAATTAAATCTTCTCATATTTGCAGGAGAAGAGAGGCAATTACATGTATTGTACTACATACAAGTATGTACTTATTTCATAACAATCTTAATCTAAAGTCTTCAAAAAAGGTCTAACTTGAATAATTTATTGGAGTAAGGTCATAATTTCTCTCTTTCGTGCTTTTTAAACATGGATTTTCATGCTTCATTTCAAGAGAATCTCAAAGGGGGATTCCAATAAATTTTGCTATGTGAAACAAAAAAAAATAAGAGATTTTAATTTACACTCAACGTGCTTCAGTATGTATGTATGTATGTATATTTTTCTATTTAAATGAAATTTTCGGAAAATATGGGAGTTTTAAGATGTGTAATTGGAGGCGTAATGCTTTTTAGGGCTGTTTTCTCAATGACTGGTTAGCAACCATCTCTGATTAACTTAACTAAGCCTAAGACTTCTATTTCGCTTATTCGGCTCTTAATATATGTACATATGTACGTACATCAATAATTTAAGTATAGAATTCACATTAGGAAACAGCTGACTTTTAAATAAATAATATAAATAGTATTTGAATACCGTTATTTAGTAATTCTGTGACTCTCACAAAAGCAGAAGTCTTTATTGTAACCTTTTTGACAAGTCTATACTCGTAATAGTACTATTCCTTATCGACTCTGCACGCCAACTATCGGTTAAGTAACTAGTAACTACTCAATAGCGCTACCAAAGATTTCTGTCAAAGTTTCTTATGACCAAATTAATAAATCCAACCGAAAGTGTTCTGTTATACATAGTTCCTACTCCATATCTACGCTACAAGCCAAATATCGTTTAAGTACCAATATTTCTGTAAATGTTTCCTATGGGGTTATATTCAGTTAAAATTTTCAAAAAATCGAATTTTTTATTTTATTTTCTTAACATACTATATTTAAGAATACACACAGAACATTTCACATCGTTCCGGTGAATATTTTCGAATTTACAAATTTGAAAAGGTGTTTCAGAGCGGCTGGAAGTACAGGGCCAAACCTTAAACTTTTTTCTCAGAATGATGTTTTCAAAGTCGGTGACCAACATTGCTTGAAAACGGCTAACCGAATAGTCTAAGATTTTAACACGAGCTTCTTAAATACATTTTTTAGTAATTAATCGAAAATTTTTTCTCTAAGATAAATATTTTTTTGTAAACAATTTAAGGCCGACATTTTGGTCAAAAATCGATTTTCTCTTTAAGAAACCGCCATTTTGTCAAAAAATTTTATTTTTCTTATTCATTCAATTAATTACTAGTTTTAACACTACGTTAACGAATTCTGCTTGATTTTGTAATTTCAGTGGATCCAGTTCTGACTTATGTACATATAGTGGTTCGCAAAACGTCTTTTTTGAATGGAGCTCTCGGAGATCAGCTGTAGTTCCTTTTTCCTTTCCAAATAAATATTTCTACTATTTTTTATATTTCTATACTTAGTGTTAAAATACAGTTAAAATATACCATAATATGTGTCTAAATTTTTGTATCCATACCTTTAAAAGTTTTCTCAGAAAAAATTCTGGAAAATTCGC
Source organism: Bactrocera neohumeralis (assembly GCF_024586455.1). Classification (NCBI taxonomy): domain Eukaryota; kingdom Metazoa; phylum Arthropoda; class Insecta; order Diptera; family Tephritidae; genus Bactrocera; species Bactrocera neohumeralis. The sequence goes on along the minus strand of NC_065922.1, from coordinate 10,735,993 downwards.
TTTTCTCGTCCTTCTAACTGTATGTAACCCCTTTAGACCACTGCCTTGTCAGTGTCGCTAATTTTTTAAAGTTTTCTCTTGAGATCTTATAATATAAAAAAGTCGCTGGTGGACAAATCCGAAGAATACAGTATATACACATACTTATGTATGTACTTGTAGAATCAGTTTGTTTTGTGGCATGTTGTATGTTGATAAAGCTGCTTCCACTTCTTAAAAATTTCCCGTTTTTATACTTCCATCTATCTTTAGTAGTCGACTGGTCGTACGCTATCGATTTGGTTCAGTACACGGAACTTACTAAAATGTTGGTCGATTGGACTACGGTGTAAAATGTAAAACCATATTTCCTTAGTTTTCAGGCACAGATATTAAAAATTTGATTCACTACAACTGAATAACTTAAACACTTTTCAACCTACCTGGTCTATTTATACATACTTATGTATGTATGTATATAAATTATCTACCATTTCCTACTATGTACTAAATCAGGTTTTTATTTCCAACCTGTGGCAACCGCAAATTTCTCTCTACAAACAATAAATTTTTGTAAACAATTCAAATACAATCACTTGCAGAACATTTATCTTATCAAGAGACAAGCTGGCTCTGCGCCAGAGCAATCACAATTAAAGACACTTTTATTGCGGTATATTCACCTTTTTGAATTTTTATATTATTATTAACTTATTGTAAAGTAAATATTTGCCTTTAATTAGACTACATGGCTTCGTGATAAGACGATTTTCATTAATAATAACAAAGCCGTGATGTCATAATATGCTTAAGCAGATTTCTAGCAACCAGCGTGATGTGAATAAAGAAATCTTTAGTGAATAATTTAAAATTAAAATATAAACAACAACTTTGTTTACCAATAACAACAAAATGAAATTTGTGAATAATCAGTTCATGAAGTAAATCTCAATCAGCAACGGATCAGTGGGAGCCACCCTTTAATGACGTCCAAACTAAAGTGAACGGTTGTCAGAGTGACTTTAATGTGCCTTCTTTCATTCGCGCTGCTGTTGCGGTTAATTTACATAAATCCAAATGTATATACATACATACATACATACATATGTGTGTGAGATGTTATGTACATGAATATAGATGTACTGCGGCGTTGTAAACAAAATAAAGCGAGAATATAAACAATAAGTGGCATTTATGCGTAATTCTGGTGAATTTTGTTTACGAAAACAAATAAGGCAACTGTGTGAAGTTTCGCGTCAAGGGAGATTCAAGAGATTATCGGCAATATTGCACATCTTGTAGATACACTTGTTTCGATACATACACACTATACATATGTACAAACATGTGAGTATTAAAGAAAGGAGTGTACACCTAGTTTTTTGGTCCAAAACCCAATTTTTAAGTTAAAATTTTTAAATCACGTTAGTAAATTGATCGACTGCAAGGAAATTTCGTAATTTTTTCAGTATAAAAAGTACTTAGCGAGACATTAGTGGGTCTGAATTGTTTCAAAACTTGATATTGTTCCCTACAATTCAGTTAGAAGGTTGCCATATTTTTTAACTTAAAAAAAAGTAACTAAAAAATTGTTCATAGTTTTAAAAATAGTTAAGAAAAAACTAGAAAACTGAGCAGATTCAAACATTATAGTTTGAAATATTTTTCTGACGGGTTGCCATCTGTTTAAAAATTTTTGATTCGCTAGAAGTAATAAAATAAACTAATAATTTCAATATAAATATCAAAATAAGCAATTTTTCGAATAATTTCCGTCGTATATACTATACATTCGACCAGGGTTGCCATATACTTGAAAACTTTCGTTAAATTAAATAATGTGATAAATGAGTTCATCATTTATCATTATCATTACATTCAACAAAACTCGTTTAAGAAAGTTTATAGTTGAAAATATTTTGGAGAAGGGTTGCCAACTATTTAAATTGATTTTTCACTCACATGAAATATTGTACAAACTGTTATAGTTTGCATATCTAAAATGTTAAATAACTTTTAAAAGAATTTCTGTTGTAATATTTTTTAAACAAGGTTGCCGTATGTTTAAAATTTTCATTAAATTAAAATTATGCGAGGAATGAGGTATAACAATGTGGGCATAAACGGGATAGAAAAATTAATTTAAAAATATTTTTGAGAGTGTTGCCACCCGTTGAATTTTTTTAATTATAACTGTTATGTTGAATATCTAAAATGTTAAATAAGTTTTAAAAGAATTTCTGCCGGACACAGTTTTAAACAAAGGTGCCGTATGCTTACAAATTTGATTAAATGAACAACAAATGCTTTCAAACTAGTAAAACTTCATTGTTGAAAACATTTTGCAGAAGGGTTGCCAACTATTTAAATTTTTTATTAAAATGACATGACATTATATGACTTGATTACATGAAATATATCACAATATTACAGTTTAAATATCTAAAATGGTAAACAAGTTTTAAAACAAGGTTGCCTTATGTTTTAAAATTTTCTTAAATTAAAAAAAGAGATAAATGAGTTATAACAATATGGGCATATATTTAAACGGGATTAAAAAAATTTATTTAAAAATATTTTTGAGTGTATTGCCACCCGTTTAAATTTTTTTTTTTTCTAAAATTATAACATTTTTCTTATAATATGAACTACAAATTATTTCAAACTAGTAAAATCTCGTTGTTGACAATGTTTTGGTGAAGGGTTGCCTATTATTTACATTGATTATTAAAATGACATGACATTACATGGCATGATTACATGAAATATTGCAATATTACAGTTTGAATATCTAATATGGTAAAAAAGTTTTAAAACAAGGTTGCCATATGTTTAAAAATTTCATTAAATTAAAATAAAGCGATAACTGAAATATAACAATATAGGCAGAAAACTAAATTGGATTAAAAAATTAATTTAAAAATATTTTTGAGAGTATTGCCACCCGTTTAAATTTTTTTTTTCTAAAATTATAACATTTTTCTTACAATATGAATCACAAATTATTTCAAACTAGAAAAACCTCGGTCCAGTATAGTTTTGAGCAGGGTTGCCAAGTTAAACTGATAATATAGTAAATCAATTATTGATACCAAATGAAAGGTTTTAAAGAAATCTTTGGTGTTTATGAAAATATTTTTAATAAAATTTGTATATGGAATATCAATAATAAACTTCAGTATTTGATAAGCGAAATAATGTATAAAACCTATTTTTCATCTCCATAAAATTTAGATCTGAAATATAACTGATACTATAGTATACCTCCTTTTATTATTTTCAATGTTTAAAGTGCTTCCAGTTAAGGTAGACTGCTGTGACGCACATAATTCCCAAATTTAAAATTTTCAGTTGTCATACTCAGGCATTAGATGTAATGCATCATATGACCATGTCAACATTAAATGTGTACGTTGAACAGTTAAACCCTACCGAAACACTATACACTTATAGGATGATTGAAACACAAGTATATACTTATGTACATAGGTATGTATATGATTCTATGTGCATATGTACACATAAGAATATTCATATCGATCCACTATATGCAAATCGCTTTGCAGTGTTTTGGAGCGGCATAAACAAACAAGGACGCTGGGGAGCTACTGTGGCAGCATTTGAGACTGCAGCAGTGGCAGCGATTACGTCGACTAAAGACAAAGCCAAGACAAAGCAACTGTCTTATTTATACAAGAATAAGTTTACAATGTTTATTTAGTAGTGGCAACGTTTGTGTTTGAAGTTCAAAAGCTTCGAGGGATTTCAAGATGAATGTCTATACCATACGTACATCTGTACATTTAATAAATACATGTATATATGTATGTATATATATATATATAATATAATAAATATGTATTTACTAAGAAGGATGCTTATACTTATGATTATTGTTAAAAAAAATCCAAAATGCAGAAACAGTTGGCGGCAGAAGTAGACGTTCATCGTATGGCAAGTCTATCAGGGTTGTATTTCTGCAGAAAATAACACTTTTTGGTTATAAGTAGGTTAGGTTAGGTTAGATTAAATAGCCGATTCTGAAAGGGATCTCACTTTAACGTTGTTGTTGTTGTAGCGGCACAATTCTGTCGGGTTGACCTTGGCCGGATAAAAATCCGGGTCCATTCCGATTACGTAGACCCGACTGTCGTGGAACGGATCACTTGGATCGCTTCTATCGCTGGTCCGTTATGGTATTTAAAAGTACTACAAAATTGATAATAAACACCCTCATAAATCGACAAACCTCTTGGAGCCGATCACAAATTTGTAGAGGTATCTAATGTCAGTTTTGATTATGTTTCCTGGTTTCCCAAAGGTATGACTGCCGAGATGTTTCAAACTCAGTTTTCCAAAAGCTGTACAATGAAGGAACAAGTGTCTATGTATTTCCACTTCACCTTCTTCCACAGAATTTTGACATTTTGAGTAAACGCAGGCGAGTTACATAGGTCGAAAAGGTTAAAAGTCCGCTTTATCTTCAGATTTCTAAATAATTTCATAATAGTTATTCCTCTAAGCGATCTTTTGTAGTCACATAAGCGTAAAGATTGGGCATATGAAATCGACTGAAAAATAATTAAAATGACAGACAACTCCATAAAATCCCTAAAAATCCAACAGCCATTCGAGAATATTTTTAATATTTTGTTTTGTTTTCAGATAACTCCTGACGTGGAATCTGAAATATCGAACAGACCCTAAAATGTAATTATTTGAAAACTGTCAAGACGTTTATGATAACGTTCGAGCAAATAGGGAAGTTATACTGTCAAACAAGTATAACCTTTGATATAAATCTACTGTCTAGTAAGAATTTTAAAATAAATTTCGAGTGACAGCATTCACAGATAAACAACATCCAAGCATTTCAAGTCTTTATAAATATAAAAGTCTGTCAATGACTCCACATTTGAGGGCAATAAACACTGAGCTTAATGCATTTGTATATAAAGTACACAACATTCTTCCATGATTACATAACCCAAATGGGGACCCATATTTCACAGCATTACCTCCTGCTATTCCGAATAGGAAATTGAATATAACAAAGCCGCTTTATTTTATAACCGAAACTCTATCGCAGAATAATTATCAGCGATTTTTTGGACAAAAAGCACAAATAATACTATAAATAAAATAAAACAATAAGGCATATTTCGAACGATCAATTCAAGCGATTATTTGTACATATTTCATGAGCACATATGGGGCTTTATACAGAGTAATACATACATACATACATACATATGTATGTATTGAGCTACATAGGCACTCATAGTTTCCCGAATGGCCCAGCCAGCCGGCTGCTGTTGCTGTTTTATCGATTTTTGCGCCTGCCGATAACGAACGGTAATGGCCGAGGCAGAAGATTTTTCAAGTTCGCCACTTTGCCAGTGGCCTGAATAAACAATAAAGGATGCATTGTGTGGAAAAACGGTACACTAGCAAACTACTAAATGGCGTAGGCTAAGGCACTCGTTGTTGTTTTTGTTGTGTTGGCAAAATGGCTGTGGTTTTAGTTACTTCCGCTGCCTTTTAAATATTTGTGAAGAGCGCACTTTTTACCAGTCCTTCATGTTTTGGACAGAAAAAACAATAAAACAATCTGCATTATTGGCAGGAAGGAACATAACTTTGCAATGGAGGAAGGAAAGGCAGTAAAATATAGTATGTACAACATATGTTTAGGTAGGTATTTACATATGTATCTAAGTGTATACAGTACGTACTTTCATATGTACCTAAGTATGTATATTTATATGTATAAGAGAACAGTTTGCATAAAAAAGTGTATATAAATATATAGGAGTACACTTGCATACTCTCAGACCTCCTTTTGAAGTATATACTATTCAAAATTTGTGTAATTTTCAAGGAGGAAAATTTTTGTAAAAAAGAAGAACAACAACCTTGACTACCGAGGGCATAATACCCTTTACATGTGCATTTTTTATATATTTTATATACTTATATAAAAGGGTATAAGAATACCTTTATATTGATTTTAATCGTTCAGTTTGGCAGCTATGTACATATGTATGTATTATAGTGGTTCGATCTGAACAATTTATTCAGAGATTGTGACATTGCCTCGGAGAACAATCTATGCCAAATTTCGAGAGGATATTATAAAAAATAATCAATAAAATAACAGAGCAAGACCTTAAGGGGTTACATGGGTTTACGGGTTCAAAAAATCGATTTTTTTTATTATCTTATTAAATTCTACAACACTTCTAGAATATTCTTCAAAATTTCCAAGTTGATCCGATTGATAGTTTCGGAGCTACAGTCTTGAGAACTTGTGCGCTCGAGGTTAGCTAGGCTAAGTGCGCCGTCTTTAAACACGTTTTTCTCGAAACAGAGTTTTTGAAGTCGGTTGGCAAGATTTCTCGAGAACTACTCAACCGATCTTCATGAAATTTTACACACGTATTTGAGATACAATTCTTAAAGACTTGAAAGAAGGAGTGTTTTTTTCGATTACAACTATTTGAATAAAAAAGACGTAAAATTTTAATTTTTTTGTAAAAATCTAATTTTCTGCTTCTTCCCTTCTTTCAAGTTCCAAGTTAAGATTTTAACTAAAACACGTATTTTTCATTTTAGATGATCCTGTAAGGAGTTATCCTGCCAACGCGGGTGCATTTTATTTCCGAGGGGTCTCAGAAATGGCGTTGCAATGGCCGAGTTTAAAATATTTTTTTTTTCAAAAATATCAAAATTTCTTTGCTAATAGTGTATGTTTGTAATAATAAAAAACTCTAATAAAATATTTCATTTGTTATATGAGAAAAAAATTGTTGAGAATAGGCGGTTTTTTACCTGTGGAAACCCATGTAACGTTTAAAGTATTTTCCTTTCGTTTCCGTTTTTGAAAACCTTCCCTGAAACCCCGACTTAGAGTTTTGGAACTGCATCCTATATGAAGAGAAATACTTGTGGTCTCTTAGATCAATCAACAATAACAAACAAAAACTCACTAGTAAACCGTTATATTACTGATTACCTCACTTAACCTTGAGTGCCAGTTCCAAGTTTAACGAAGACGTTAAATCCGCTCATTTCATTTCACGAAAAATATTTTCGCAAATTTTTGCTTAAAGTGGGAACATTTAGCTTAGTCTAATAAATCAAGTTTTTAACTTGCAACAGCTGAAAATTGCGCTGTGTTATAATCTTGTAATGTTTTTTACAGGCTCTCGAGCTCATCTGTCTTATAGGAGTTCTGAAATCATACATACATTATACACTCTAAGGGCCGTTTTCTCAAATTTGGTTAGCAGCCATCTTTTAGTTAAGTTCTGGTTAAAAAAGGTTGTTTATCAAAAAAAGAGAGTCTTGGTTAAGTTAACAAAAACTTAACTGACTTGCATTTGAAAAACGGCCTTAAAAAATATCAAAGTTTCAAACAGAAGCGCGGCTAGCGAAAAGCAAAAAATACGAACCGATCTTAAAACTTACAGAACCAGCAAAGGAAATGTAAAACTTTCTTCCGTATTCCGTTAGAATTGGTCTGAATTGGAATGGACTCGTGTTTAGACGAGATTGGCAGCTGTCACCTTACTTCTTTATTTATAAAATTTCAACTACAATACAGGTACAATTTATCTTCATGGGCTCGTCAATGGTCTTCAGATTCAGTTGTGAGATATATAAAAATTATCGAGAAGACAAGACAATGTAGCTAAAATGAAATGCACTTGCTTAAGAGAACAGAATGATTCGTGAACACTTTAACTATTATCCCAACTATGCTGTTCATATTCAGGGTAGCGCTATCCTCAAGTTGCCTGACCTAACCTAACTATTTACGAAACAGATATATGCATTTAATAAATAACTGTTTACAACAAAATATCTAATTGAGAGTTCCCTATTTTGACTCAGACGAAATTAATAGCATTTTAAACGCTAATCAAAACTCTATCGGTCTCACGAAAAAAGCACAATTGTTCGATTTTTCGAAGGTTTTACGAACTTTTTTCAAGCCCATAACAACCCTTCATTGCTGATAGCTACAGAGGGTTGCTCAAAAGACCAGCAAACTGCTCAGGCCCTTTTTAACAAAAGCATAAAACTAATTCGCAGTCACACGAAAAATAAGGGTAAGCGCTTGTGCACCCTTAATGAGCAAATTACCCTGTTGCTTTTAAACTTTTCTAACCACTAACCTTACATAGTGGCTTCAACATGTTTTTGGTTACCCTTCAAGCTCAAACTTGTGCAAAAAAGTGCACAATAATCTAAATACGATTTGCAAGTGGTTCACTACCCATTACGTTTACTACGTTTTACTACGAACTTTCGCGAAGTCGCAGCTGTTTTTGTCGAATTCACATTGGGGTTACTTTACCCCAGTCACGCTGTCACAGCTGAGCTCTTGTTTCGCATTGGCTTTGGGTCGCTGCGTTTTGCGTAAGGTTGCGTCATATCGAAATTCATTTATGTGTGCTAAACGGGCGCTTTTATGGTCTCATTTGGTGGATCAAATTGAGTTATTGCTGAAGCAACAGGAACTATTGGAAGTTTTCTTTGGAAATTAATGGCACGTTTTGACAAGTGAAAGTAAGTTGCAGGTCTTTGATAGGATTAAGCAGAGAATACTGAGTGTGTAAAATATAATATGGTATTCAACCTTCTTTTCAAGTAATATTACGACAGAAAAAATAATGCATTTATAGAGAAGTTAAAACCGAGATTTCTCGTTCTTATCTTGCACAAAACTCAGGTACAGGATAAACTGAAACATTTCCTGAATTTTTTACGTTGCTTTCAAACGAAGACTTTAAAATCGGATTTTGGAGTTTCCTTAGTTTCCGACCAATATCAAAACGCTTACGTGGTTATTGCCGAGGTTACAACAGCGAGGCAGTCACTCTTCCTTTTCCCTGTTTGGCGCCAATTGGAAATTTGGCGTTGCCAATGCTCAAAGCGCGATACAGGGGTTGTCCGGAAAGTAATAGGACTGGTTTTCTTCCGCCGCGACTGTACTTCGGACCGACTGGATTCGGTAGAGCGGCTGGGTCAATTGTCTCCGAGCACCTGGAGAGTTAGGACAAACATTTTCGCACGACGTGTTTCTGTGAGTGGTGCAAGCCGAAAAATGCAGCTTTCGTTAGATCAAAAGTACGCCATTAAATTCTGTGTGAAACTCGATAAATCTGCGACAGAGACGTTTAATATGATCAATCAGGCTTAACCAGATGTTGCTTTAGCAAGAAGTGGTATGTTTCGGTGGCACCAGGCCTTTTTGGAGGACCGGGAAGAGGTCGCCTATGAAGACCGTGTTGGGAGACCTGCCGACAGTGTGACTCGTGTGCGCAAAGTTTTGAACTCAGACCGTCGACTAAGTATTCGTTTAATTACCCAGATGTTAAATTTATCAAAAGCTGTGGTTCAAGACATTGTGACGGAGCACTTCAACATGCGCAAGGTGTGCGCGAAGACGGTCCCAAAAGTGCACACTGCTGACCAGAAATTGCGGCGAGTAGAAGTGTGCCATGAAAATTTGAACATATGTGAAAGTGACTCGAAGTCATGGATCTTTGCGTCATATAACAGGACGTGAATAATGAATGACTATAGAGTTTGGTCTTTGTTCGTCGAGATAGGACTTTGCTTCTCATTTGTCCACTTAGTCCGAAGCAATCACTGTTGGCAAGAATTCTTCTGCGTTGGATTTCGAGGCTGACATTGTTGTTGGTGTTAATGTGGTTCAAAGATAGACGAAATTATCTACAACTTCGAAGTTATGACTGTGGGAGCCAAATCGCGAGTGCGACAACTGCTTGTTTGATGACAGGAGATATTTCGTCTTGCCCTCGTTCACTCCCAGACCCATTTGCTTCGGTTCCTTACCCATTATGGAGAAAGTAGAACTAACGGAGCGGTTGTTAAAGGCAATACGCTAACTAGTCGCTCAATTTTTGAGATATCGATCTTGAATTTTGCACATTTTTTTTCTCACCAAGAAGCTGTTCATTTGTCGGAACCGCTGATATTGGATCACTGTAGCATACAAGGCATGTTCCAACAGTAAACAGGACTTTTTGAATCTAGCTCTCCCTGGTTTCATGACATGTCATCGTTTGGAAGTGAAGTTATTGCGGTTTAAGTGTCAGTATGTTTGTGTTATCGGTGCGAAAATGAGATTCGAACAAGGAGCCAACATTATTACACCCTGAACAGTATGTTGAGCTGAGTCGATTTAACCATGTCCGTCTGTCTGTCTGTCCATCTATCTGCATATATACGAATTAGTCCCTTAGGTTTTAAGATATCGTTTTGAAATTTTGCAAACGTCATTTTCTCTTCAGCAAGCTACTCATTTGTCGGAACTGCCGATTTCGGCAGTAGCTGCCATACAAACTGAACGATCGGCATCAAGTTATTGTATGAAAAACTTTTTTATTCATCGAATTATCTTCACGAAATTGAACTCGAATTATTGTTTAATGCAATGGTGCTATCTCTGAAGGTTTTATACAGATAGAACAACTATAGCATATAGCTGCCATACAAATTGATCCAGCAAAATAAAGTTATTGTATGAAAATCTATTTTAATTTGCGTAGTTCCTGTCCAAATAACCATTTTTTCTTGTTTTGCTCGATTTCGAAGTTTAACTTTTATAGCAAGCAATAAAACGAAATTGATTATTTCACCCCCTACACAATAACCCCACTTTTTGGCAGCGTGTAATTTATGATTCGCCGTTCAAAATCATATATAATTCACTTCACATTTGTATACTGATATTATTATGAATAAAAATAATCTCTCTCAAGTGCGCAGCTTTTTGATAACGACACGACAATCAGTCACTATTCACTTTATTTTTCACACACATACTTATACATATGTATGTGCACTATATATAGACCCATCTGTTTATGCTAGTTGGTGCTTGAGACACTAAAAAACTTGCAAAGATTTATGATTATTTTATCACTTACCTTTCACAAAACGCTGCCGGAAATCTATGCAACAGCGTCGCCGAGGAGACAAAATTCAATTTGTAGCAGACGAAGCAGCGCAACGAGTGCAACTCGCAGTCGGGCTGTGATGTTTGTATGTATGTATGTGCACTGCGACTATCAGACAACAATTCTGTATCAATTTTCTCAAGCACTCAAATGTTGTTGTGATTATTTTGTGTTGTTATTGTAATTTTTTATGTTGTTGTTGCGATTATTTAATGTTGTTGTTGTTTTCGTTTTGTTGTATGTTGTTGTAAATTTCAATTTTGTTTACTTCACATCACTCATTTACATAGACTTTTTGTTGTGATTTATTTACTCTACTTTTTTACACTTTTTATTAACACAAATACATATATATACATATGTGTGTATGTTGGTATATACTATTTTTTTACACAATTCGACGATTTTCGTTATTTTTCTATATTTTGCTAGAAGTGAAGCTCCTTATTATTACTAGTATTTTACGATTGCACTTTCAACAGAGTCGTTTGTGGAGCTGTAAAGTGAGTGAGAAAGAAAAATGAAAAGAAGAAGAAGAAGTACGAGAAAGATGTTTGTGTGTTTGTCGACAGGAAAACAAAACGTGAGAAGCTGCAAAGATGGCAGACACATAACAAATACGGAGACATAGACACATATAGTATATATTATATACTCTATATATTATATATGTATGTAAATATGTGTGTGTATAGTATATTTGTGTATTTGCAACGTGCAGACATCAGCGACGGACAGACATATGCCATGCACAAAATGTTGAGCTTGCAAAAGACGAATTGACTTCGTGCTTTACATATATACATACATATATTTTACACATACAAACGCACACACATGCATACATATGCTTATAAGTGTGTGCAACGTACGTTTGAAATTGTGAATAAAAAGTAATCAAATAAAGCATAAGTAAATTGTTAAAATGTCATCAGCGATGTATCTAAAAGATACGCTGGGATACCGGTAAATGTAAATTTATATGTAAATATGTATGTTATGTGGCCGCTAAGCAGTATGCAGCGAGTAGCAGCGAGCATATGTCTGGGAAGCCGGTTACAGACGCTCGAGTTGTTGTTGCTGTCGCTTTTCTTCAGCTGCAAAGCAGATATTCCGCACATTTATATGAAAAATCCGAAAAACAACAACAAATATAAATCAACCAAATAAGCATGGAGTTACGGTCGATAGAATCGCAGCCAGTTTGGGGCATGTGCATTATGGGAATTGCCTCAACTTGGCGTTAACCTTTGGGAGTCGGGCAAATGCTCAACTGGCAATCGCTTAGAATTGTCAAAATTGTATGCTAGTTTGATGTTTTCGGCGGTATGAGCGGCAGGTGCACGTGGTACGGATGTAAGGTGGGTGCGTGACTGCTAAATCTTTGGTTTTTGGTGCGTATTCGAGGTCAGCAATATTTCGAAATTGTGGAACCTGATTTTTCGAATAAGATTCACGCAGACATTAAGGTTTCTGCTATGAATGGTTGGTCCTAGACTTTTTCGTATAAATTTTAGCAAACTCTTTAAGGAACTTTAAGGTTATGGCAACAAAAGACTGTTGAATGGTTGGTCCCAGACTTTTTCGTATAAATTTTAGCAAACTTTTTAAGGAACTTTAAGGTTATGGCAACAAAAGATTTGTGAAATGTTGGATCTAGGTTCATATCACCTGCTAGGCAAGGTAAAAAACTGTAGAGCACGATTTTTCAAGCTACTTCGGACTAAGTAGGCAATTGAGAAGTAAAGTCCTTTCTCGACGAACAAAAACCAAACTCTATAAGTCACTCATTCTTCCTGTCGTACTATATGGTGTAGAGGAATGGACAATGACAACATCTGATGAGTCGACGTTACGAGTTTTGGAAAGAAAGGTTCTGCGAAAGATTTATGGTCCATTGCGCGTTGGTCACGGCGAATATCGCATTCGATGGAACGATGAGCTGTTTGAGATATACGAGGGCATTGACATAGTTCAGCGAATTAAAAGACAGGGGCTACGCTGGTTAGGTCATGTTGTCCGAATGGACGAAAACACGCCAGCTCTGAAAGTATACGACGCAGTACTCGCCGGGGGAAGAAGAGGAAGACCTCCAATCCGTTGGAAAGACCAGGTGGAGAAGGACCTGGCTTCGCTTGGAGTCTCCAATTGGCGCCACGTAGCGAAAAGAAGAATCGAATGGCGCGCTGTTGTTAACTCGGCTATAATCGTGTAAGCGGTGTCTACGCCAGTAAAGAAGAAGATGATTTTTCAAATAAAATCCGCGCTTTGATTGACTGTTTTCACACATTTTAGTCACCTTGAAGCTTTTAGAGACCAACAGCTGTCACGAAACACCGAATTTGTAGACGAAACCTGGTTAAACTCTCATGAAGAACTTAAGCGCCACTTAGTTATTATTATTATTATTATCTTGCGACCATCAAGCACGTTGAGGCCCACCAAAGCGACATCGTATGAGCCAAGCCTTTTCTGTTTGGACAAACACACACAAATTGGAATCGTGAATATTCGCTTGGCTGGAAGGAACCGTGAGAATGCGTAAAATTTCACGTAATAGCGAAAAGGTCGGAAATGGCGCTGAGCGGAAAGCATAATTGAGTGGATGTACATACATAAACATATATGTACATATATATGTATGTATCTAAAGTGGCAGATAGTGGAAAGAAGAACATGTCGAGAGTCCGACAAGCTTACAATCAGCCATAAATAGCCAGCCAGCGAATCGTTTAGAGCGGACAACGACAACGACAACAACAACAACAACTAATGGACTACCGCTGATGGCCAAAAAAACACAGAAAACAAAAAACTTCATGGCAACAGCTGTGCCAAGGGGTAAGGTGGAGCAGTTCAAATACACACAAGTGCAGAAAACGTGAAATGCGCAACATCGAAAAGCCAAAAAGGCACAAAAAAGCAAGAAAGGCAGCGCGCTAAGGTACCAACCAGCATTTGTACAAATACGAGTATAAATAAATATTTTCGAGCACATATGTACGTGGGGTGGTACATTTGTACGAATGTATGTATGTATGTCTGTCAATAAGTTTTTTTGTGTAAAAGGTACAAAGTAAGTAGATCTATATGTATGTATGTATGTGGTTAAGTTGCTTGTACCGTCGTAATAAAACTTTGCAGAAGCCAGGCAAACTCATACATACGAGTACATATGTACATATGTATATATGTACATACAGACGATTGTGTGAATGACAACAAAACAAAGCCGACAACAAAAGCAATAAGCAGCAGTAAAAGGAAGTAAATGGAGAATATATAGCACGACAATCCGTTGAAGATGTTCGCTTGATGAGTAACATTTGGTTATGAGGAGCAGCAATTGCACTGTGGGTCAATTGCATGAGTTTTCTTTGCAAAAAAATGTATATTCATGATTTCTAAAAATTATAATTTCTAAAAATTATAATTCCTTAAAATTATACACCAGCGTTGAAAATTATACTTCAGGAATTTTTTGGTACTTCGTTTTTATATTATGACACTCGCTCGTTCGACAAATACTACGTTTTCAGCCGATCACTTTTGTTATTACTGCTTCTGTTTTTAGGCTTATTTTTTCAAATGCTTTATGCCTATAAGCAAATTAAACTATATTCAAAAGTCGTTTTCTTGGAAAACAATTTTGTTTTTAAATTTCCATTTCAAAAAATTTTTTGCTATTAATAAAATTAATTTTTGGGAAATAATATCGGATGCACTCACTGTGCTTCTGACATAAGCAAAAGTTGTCAAAACAATCGATCATTCTTTTTAAGGTTAGGTCATTCCTATATAGACAAAGATCAAGTGAACTTGGGTAGACTTACGAATTTTAAGACGAAAATAGCAAAAACTTCCTAAATTTGCACTTCTATTATGTGAGGGAACTATCCTTAGCGCCCTCAATAACAATGTTCTTCAAATCACTAAAAGAATTACTTTACAAAGAAAATAATTTAAAATTGCATGCCCTTTAACCCAATGGTGTAGTGGCTAAATTTGGGTATTTTTGTTTTTTTGTCACGACCTTGGTTAGAACTCAGTTTTCGTGTAACACAAAACGAGGTTTTCTAATAGGGTTTATTCCTCGGCAGACAATTACAAAACATCTGAATAAATTTCTGTCATGAGAAAGCTTCTAATGGAATCAATTAGTCTTTCAGAGATAGGTGAAGACTTGTAGATTCCTCTAGTCGTATGAAATGTATGAATAGGAGAAGAAAATCGGCTAAGTCTACTATTACTTCTTAATATATGTATACTGAATATTCGAAAAAGATTTTGTACATAGTTGTATAACCCTATTCTATTTGGCAGCTCCTCAAGCTCTGAAGTGGAGAATACCCATCTCAGAAAACATTTCAGATCACTAATAACGCTTACAAATATCGAAATTTAGGATAACGTCAAAAAAAGTGCTTTAAAAACGAGACATCTCGAAAAACCCCCAATAAAGTCTAAAATAATTAGTTTTATAGATTTATATTGAAATATTTATGCAATAATCACGCAAATACCTGGCTATGGTACGCAACTAAGAAAGAAAACACTCTAAAGTCGATAAGAAATACAGACAAGGGACAAAATTTTATGTTGTAAAAATTTAAATGTTGGAGGCGGTAGTAGAACTCAAAATAACAACGACTTGAACAACCAAAATTATTGTTTTAAGGACTTTCATATAAATGTGTGTTTCCACGACAGTCGGGTCTACGTAACCGGAACAGACCCGGATTTTTTATCTGTTCAAGAACTGTCAACTCGGCAGAATTCTACCGCTAAAATTACAACAACTAAGAGAACCTTTAGAAAAATCAGAACAAATATACATATATGGTTTCTGACAACAGGCTACCAGAAGCTCATGAATTTTATGCATTCACTGCACCCCAACCGCATTCCGTCGCACTGTTTGCCTATGCATTACGAAAGTTCGCAAACGGTCCCCCTGCCGTTTTTCAATAGACTATCTGTTTGTTTGATCGTTTATCTGTTTGTCTGCTGCTTCTGTGTCTCCAGCGAGCTTCGACGCAAACAAACAAACGCGGTTACTCCTCAAGAGCAAAGCGTAACGTGTGTGTGGCTGTGTGTGGGGACATAAGAAGAAGCCCACAACAGGAATGTTCTAAATGTCGATGGCCACGTACGAGCATTGAGCGAGCACACACAAACAATAAACGTATCGCACTTACACGGGGTCTTTGTAAGCGCCAAGCTGCAGATACACGTTTTTGTAAACTAAAAACCGACTTTGTTAGAATGTTTCTTTTTTTTTGATTACGCTGATTCCAAGAACTCCACATGCACAGAAATAAACAAAATAAAAATAAAAGCTATTTTATTGTTATGGGTTTTGTTGTTGTTGTGTTGTTTCATTGCTGCATAAGCGGCTTAATTAATTTTTGAGCGTACGCTTGTAGTTTGTTTAATGTGTTTTATGTTTGTTTTTATGTTTTCTGTTCGCATTTTTATTTTAGTGCGACTTTTGTTGTAGACGCGAGTGGCGGTGCATTTTTGTACATTTTTACTTTAGTGTTTTTATAATAGTTATTTACAACATTTAGCTTGTTATACCCTTCACATGGTAAACACAAAACTTGTAATACCCAGAATAAAACGTCGGTGGTTCCAGAAAAAAAATATAAGTATATACACGATGACCGTGACGAGCTGAGTAAATTTAGCCATGTCCGTCTGTTTGTATATACATATGTGAAATAAAACCTCAGTTTTTGAGATATTGAACTGAAATCTTTCACAAGCCTATTCTCCCAAGAAGTTGCCTTTCTAGTTGTACCCTAGTATATACATAGCTGCCATACAAACTGAAAGATCGGAATCAAGTTCTTGTGTGGGAAACTTTTTCATTTGACGAGTTATCTTCAGGATATGTGATAAGGTTAACTGTTCAAAGCAACGGTACAATCTTTGAAGAATTTGTTCAGATCGGACCACTACATCATATAGCTGCCATATAAATTGAACGATCAAAATCAAGCAAGCTCTTGTAGGTATAACTTTTTTATTTGATGAGATATTTAAAAAAAAAATTGGCAGAAATAGTTTTCCAAGACAACGGTACAATTCCCGAATATTTTGTTCAGATTAGACCACTATAGCATATAGCTGTCATATAAACAGAATTATCGGAATCAAGCACTTGTAGGGAAAACTCTTTTATTTGAAAATATATCTTCAAAAAATTTGGCACGAATAGTTGACCAAGGCAACGGTGCAATCCCGGAATATATTGTTCAGATTGGAACACTAAGCATATAGCTGTCATATAAACAGAATTATCGGAATCAAGTGCTTGTATGGAAAGCTTTTTCATTTGAGAATATATTTTTACGAAACTTTCCATAGATTATTGTCCAAGGCAACGGTACAACCTCAGAAAAAATTGTTCAGATTGGACCACTATAGCATATAGCTGCCGTACAAATCGGTCGTACAAAATCGAGTTCTTGTATAGAAACTTTTTGATTTGTGAAGGGTATTACAGCTGCGGTGCAACCGAAGTCAACGTTTTTTCTTGTTTTACATTTATTTATGTGCGCTTTGTATATACATACATACATATGTATGTATGTAGTATGCGCTTTATATATTGCTGTAAGCGTTTTTCACGTTTAGCTCAGGTTTTTTTTTCACACAATTCCAATAGCATTTTCGTTTTCTATTTTTTTTAGTTTTTGCACTCACTGTTTTTCACATACACACGTACACATGACATTTTTTACTTAGAATTTTTATTTTATTTTTATTCTGTTTTATTGTTTGCTTTGCATTTTTTAACACATTTGTTTGTAAGCTGCTCGCCACCCACAAAATTTATACGCGATTATCTAACAATTTCCACGCTGCTCAGCTGGAGACACTGCGTTCTTCAAATCAAATAAATTCAATACCGTATTTCACTACACCCAATGCTTCAAGCTTTTTTGCTTATTTGCGGCCTTTTATTTGTGTTGCTATTGATTTTTTCGTTTGTTTCTTAATTTAGCTTTAAGATTATTTGTGTTTCTTCGATTTTCATGCGCGTTTTTTACTCTTCACTGTGTGCCACACACAAACACATAAGTGTTATATGTACTTTTTTGCTGTTTGACACCTTCACATTTCACACTTTTCAACACAAAATGTTAAACAATGCGCATTTGAATAAACTAACAACTCTTTTGTAACTGTATATTCGTCATAGTTGCAAAATGAATTGTTATCACCAGTTTTGACCTTTTTTCGTGCAAGTTGCGCGTCTCAAATGCACACGAAGCGCCGCGCTGAAGCATACAACACATTTGTGGACACCTTTGCAGGCACACCCATACAGGCGCACACACACGCATGCACACGGCTACGTCACTCGCTGTGGACTTGAACACCCAAAATGAAGCACCAAAACCGAATTAAAGCACAAAAAACAACAACAAAAAATGCAGGGAGAACACAGCAAGGCTTTAACAACGAATTAGCAGCAAGTAGAAGTGCACGAAGTGCAACAAAATCAAGGAAAAACGAACTCTTTCAAATCGAAAAGATATTAAATAAAATAATTCAACGCAAACATTTGTTTAAGCAGGCGTTTTATGTTTTCCCTGCATATACACAACAGTTATGTATGTATGTATGCAGCACATAGTCCTCCAAACTCAAGCGATACACACGCACACACCTCACCTCACTGCACTACACTTGTGTGCTGCTGAAAAAAATGCTTTACGCTTTTCCGTTGCGTTGCCAGCGCGCTTTTTACTGTTTTCCGCGCTCAGACACGCTAACGACGAGTTGAAAATGAAGACTGTTCGCACTCTGCACGCTACCCTCATAAAAAGGCGCTGTTGCTGCTGCTGCGTCGCTGCCAACGCTGTCATTGGTTGCTCCCGCAATCGCTGCAAGCACGATTTTTTAGTACTCGCTGCGCTGTCGTGCCGCGCTCTCGCATGGCCCACCGACTCATGAATGAAACTGTTGTTGTTACCCCAAAACAACAACATGCAGTACTCGTCGGCGCTCTTGGCGGCACATGCCCCAACGGCAGCGGTTGGCAAGCGGCGAGAGCGCATTTGTTTTTTGTATGGCGCTCTTGGTTAAGCACACTCCCGCTTGGCTCTGCCTTTGGCTATTGTCACTGCTGCAGCGAGTTGCGCGTGTTTGTTTGTTGCCTGCGGCGCTATTGTGCTCAATACACTGCACGTGTGTGTGTGTTGTTTGCACTCCAATTGTCTGTGGCGGAGAGCGTGCGCGCGCTCTTTTCCACTGCGTTGGCCAGTTTTCCACCAAGTTTACGTATGCATGTGTGTGTGTGTGTGTGTCTGTTGTTTGGGCTTTGGGGCATTTCATTCGTGTGCGTTTTGTTTTCATTCTTATGTAAGTAATTATGTGCATATGTCTCTTCTCTTGTGTGGGTGTGTATCGGTGTGCGCATGATTTTTAGTACAGTTATACTGTCAAAGTGGGGGAATTTCTTTAGACAATGTCTAGACTGCGGACAAACTTAAAAAATTTGAATCTTAAGATAAATTTTAATCCAGAAGTTATAAAAAAAAAATCAGGAAAAGGAAGTTGTCCAAGAATCTTATGATTTATAAAAAAAATTGCAGGAATCCTAAAGAGAAGTACTTCTCAAGCCGTACCATATTCCGTGATTTTTTATGTTTTTTGTAAACTTGTACGTAATTATTTTCAAAACATATAACGAAACGTTATTAAAAGTTAGGTTATGTTCAGTTGATAAAAAGTTACATATGTTGACGCAAATAACATTATTGTGACCTATTGTCAAAATATTTGAAAATTAACACAATTAATTAATTTTTTTCTTAATTAATTTTTATGACGTTACGAATTTTTAACTATTTTTTAATCTCTAGAGCATGAAATATCGACGAAAGGGTTTCCAAGTACTTTCTCAACCGATATAAGTTTTCAAAAACAGTTTTTTACGCACGCTGAATGTATAATGGATTAAAAAAAAATACTTATTAGCAATCATTCTCCAAGCTTCTATTGACTCACACAGCCTAAAAGTAGACTCTATATTTTTAATTTTCTCGGTACTTTTGATTTAAGTGCACTTTTAAGAGCTAAGAGCAGATTATAATTATTATATAATTAAAATTTCAACATGATAAATCCTACTCATGACAATAACAAGGACTTAAAAATAAATAATATATTAAGAATTTCAAATTTATTGCATAATTTTAGGCGGATAATGAATATAATATTTCTAAAGGCATTTAAATCTCAAAATATGCTAATCACCGGCAGAGTTACGCCTCGAGTAACAGTTATTCGCAATTCAGAAATAAAAAAATATAAGCTAGAAGAGTAGTAGAGACCATCAAATCTAAATTCACTAATAAAATACTTCTTCGATTCAAGAAAGGAAATTATAGTAGCCCGAAATATGGTTTCTTATTAAATTAGTTTGTTGTACTGATCATTTTTTTATCCAATTGACACATTAGCCGCCGTTTTCAAGGCCTTTGCAACCATGTAGTCTACTTTTGGGCGCGAAGTCCTGCTTTCCATAAATCCATATACATATGTATATATAATGTATAAATCTGATACAAATATATTTCTAAGGCAACATTCGTTATCTTTTTTAATTTTTTCATTCTTATATTAACAGTTATTACAAATACTTTTTTTATAAAAAATTATATTTTCTTGCATAAATCTATTTTTTTCACAATTTTTCCATTCGTACACTACCATTAACATTTCGAACACATAAATCGTCTCGAGAAAATCCCAACGAACGATAAATATCCCAAGACATGCTGACAAGTAAACAAACAAAAACATAAACAATAGCACCAACTGTCACCTGCGCGTGTATGACATAACAAGACAAGTGAATGGCAGAGAGCGCATCGCACAGAACTCAACTGAGTGTGCGCCAGCCGCCAGCGCTCCAAGATGTTGCGAACGCTCAACAAAAAGCTAACAACAAAGCTACTGGCATTTTCCAAACAAAAAAAAACAATAATGACAATAACAACAGTTGAAGCAAGTGCTCAGGCAGAGCGTGAATGGCTGCGAGAGAGCGTTGAACGCTTAACACGCACATTGCGCTGAGATTGATTTTGGGGTTCAGCTGATGGCAAAGATTGCTTAGCAGCGAGTCATGGCATTTTCACGGCAGGTTAAATAACAGTAAAGTGTGGTAGAAGCTTTTGAACTGGTAACACACATACACACACCAACACTGGGTCAGCCAGTTAGGCAGCAGGCAGGCGAGAAGCATAGCCATAATGACGACGACGACGACGGCAACGAAGAGTTGAGTGATGAGTTGTGTGGAAAACGGCCAGCAAAATTAAGGTAACACTCGGTGGCAACTGGCAGTGTGTGGTGAAAATCGGACGCGAGCGGCAGACAATGTCATGACAAGAGGACCGTCAGTCAGGCAGCTAGCAGTGAAAATGAAAATGCAAAATTCGCTGAAAACAGGAAAGTGACGCAAAAAAATAAAATAAAAATTCAGCAAGCGTTGTGGCGAAGAAGAAGCAGCATTGAAAAAATAAGAAAATGTGTTGAATAATACAAGAAAAAATATTTGTGGAAAACAAAAGAAAATATTTTTAATAATTGCAAGCGTGTGTGTGCCATATAAAAAAAAATAACGCCAGCGATTGTTTCGTTGCTGCATGAAATTGCTCGCAAAGTTGTGTATAAGTGTGTGTAAACGGCATATGCGCTTAACCTAGAAATCGCCAGCGTATTTAGTATAAAGCAAATATATATTATAATAAATTTTTTAGCATACCAATTTATTTAAAAATCATATACATATGTATATATACAAATAAGTGTAATAAGTATATATGTAAGTGTGTAGATAGTGCTGAGAAACACAGGAAAACCAGAAGCAATAGCCGCAAAGCATTCAAATAAATTAATCGATAACGCTATGTCAATGGAAAGCAATACCCCGGTGGATCCCAGAGTGCAGGCAAGTATCCGCACAGCACGCCAATCAAGTAAAATTAATGCGTACGCACATAAAAATCTATTGTTGAGCATTGTAATTTGTTGAATTCCCTTGAAATGCATTTGCGCGAGATTTTGATGGTCATAAACGGAAATTGTCTTATCTGACAATGACCCGTGATGGGAAGGAAAATAAATAAAAAGCGTGAACATATGTACATATGTATGTGTGTATATGCGTATGAAGGTAGTGCATGTATGCTCTTAGATGTACAAACATACATACATACATGTAAACATATGTTTCATAATGCCAGCATAGAAAGTGTTTGTTTGCTTTTTTTATTTGCTAGTTAGTACAGATGTGCCAAGTTTATTTTAAATGATATATGTATGTACTTATATACAAATATATATACACATAAAGACACATATTTAAGCATAAACGTCAATGCATAGCACAGCTACCGTAGCTTTTTGCCACTATTCAAGTGAACATTAACATAACTCTTTGTATATATCGTCATCTAAAATGCAAAACAACGTATTTACAAACAAATCGAAATTGAGTTTTTATTGCCTACGATTCACCACAACACAGCATAAAATTTTCAGCTTAGGCTGTCAGATATAACCAAAATATAACCAATATATAACCGACATATAACCAATATATAACATATAACCAATAATATATAACTAATATAGAACCGACATATAACCAATATATAACAGATACATAACCAATATATAACCGTATATATAACCATTTTATAACCAAAACTCAAATTTTGTTTCAATATGAGTGGTTTCTATTATATCGTTTTTCCTTCGCCTGTAAACTTTTGAAAAGTGATGTTACGTTATTTTGCATTTTAGGTGACAATAAGTAGGTTTGTTCATATGCATATACCATACAAATTTATACGATATATTTACTTTCTATAGGTATTTACATATATTTGTCCTATTTTCGGCAAAGTTGATTTGCTTAAAGATGTCTTTTCGTGTTGATTCCGCTATGCTTGTCCGCTGCTTATGATGTCATTTGTCTAAAAAATTATAGAAACAAGTAGAAAAAATGCTTGACATACAACTTTATATAGAAATATACATACGCACGCACAAAAAAAAAATACTCACTGAGCAACCAGTTAGTGGATTGCGAAGCTTTTTCACACCTCTTCCACCTTTATGTACATATGTGATTAAAGGATATGCAACGAGCCAACACCCACACAGGTTCCTAAGACGAGCTAATATATTGTTATAACTATACATTAATACACATACATATATGTACTTTAAACGTATACTATGTATACTATATTAAACATACCTATATGCTCATTTATACATAACAACCATTTATATATTTACATATTTATACCGCTCGGCCTATAATAACTCTTTTTAAATAAGTAATATTTTGCTGTTTTTATATATATATACCCACACACATATACTTACATAAATATGTATATTAATTGTATATACCTGTAAGGCCCACCGGAAACTCGCTATATATACACACATACATAAATGACAGTTTTCTTTTGCATACTTTTGCAGGTTGAACTGGAGAAACTGAACACAGCAACAGACAATATCAACAAATATGAAGTGGAACTCGATGTAAGTATTGATTTTGGTTTTACATAATAGTCGCGCATTTAAAAAAATGCTAATCAGGCAGAAACTCGCAAAAAATATTAAAATAATATTTATTTGATACATACATAATTATATACTTGCTTTAAAAATGCTTCACAAGCAACGGATGAAAGCAATTTTGGCAGCCATTCATAAGTTCGACGCACGCACACACTTCCATGTATGTGCACATATGGAAAAAGGAGTAGTATGTTAGTATGGGTACATGCTTTACGAAAATATAGTAATCGTTTGTTTTTTTTTACGTCAGAAAAGAAGACAAAGAATTGTTTTGAAGGTAAAACAAACTGAATGGTGACTGAAAATAAACAGGGTGGTTCATGCGAGGATTTTTTAAACACACTGTTTTTTTTTTCAAACGGTTTAATGAAACATGCCCTTAAAAAATTTATAGCTTGCTATTCCTGTTATAGTTTACCATTGTAGTTATGTACTTTAAAAAATTTGTGTTTCACTAATACTTGGAACAAAATAATAGTAAACCGAAAGGATAGATACCGAGAGTTGAAGAGAATGGCTGAATGGCAGTGAAAGCATAAATACAGGAGATGGCGTACCCGATTACTCAATTGATGCCAATCCGTTCCATTTCGATTTCTCGACCAGGAAGAAGATGTAATAGCAATTACCCGTCTGAAGAACAACAAAGCGACGAGGGCCGATGGATTACCGGCCGAGCTATTCAAACACGGCGGCGAAGAACTGATAAGGAGCATGCATCAGCTTCTTTATAGTATATGGTCGGACAAAAGCATGCTCAACGATTGGAATTTAAGTGTGCTCTGCCCAATCCATAAAAAGGAGACCCCACAATCTGCGCCAACTACCGTGGGATAAGCCTCCTCAACATCGCATATAAGGTTCTATCGAGGGTATTGTGTGAAAGATTAAAGCCCACCGTCAACAAACTAATTGGACCATATCAGTGTGGCTTTAGGCCTGGAAAATCAACAACTGACCAGATATTCACCATGCGCCAAATCTTGTAAAAGACCCGTGAAAAGAGAATCGACACGCACCACCTCTTCGTCGATTTCAAAGCTGCTTTCGACAGCACGAAAAGGATGATGTCTGAAGAATTTGGTATCCCCGCAAAACTAATGCGGCTGTGTAAACTGACGTTAAGCAATACCAAAAGCTCCGACAGGAACGGAAAGGACCTCTTCGAACCGTTCATACGAGGTTTTAGTCAAGGCGATCCTTATTGCGATTTTTTCAATCTACTGCTGTTGAAAATAATTCGAGCTGCAGAACTTAATCGAGCGGGTACAATCTTTTACAAGAGTGTACAGCTTCTGGCGTATGTCGATGATCTTGATATCATTGGCTTCAACATCCGCTTTCTCCAGACTGAATAAGGAAGAAAAGCAAATGTGTCCGGTAGTGAACGAGAGCAAGACGAAATATCTCCTCTCATCATACAAACAGTAATCGCATTCGTGACGTGGCTCCCTCGTCACTGTTGATGGTTATAACTTTGAAGTCGTAAATAATTTCGTCGTCTATCTTGGAACTAGCACTATCATCAACAACAATGGAAAACCTTGAAATCCAACACGGAAAAACTCTAGCCAACAGGTGCTACTACGGACTGAGTAGGCAATTGAGAAGTAAAGTCCTCTCTCGACGAAAAAAGACCAAACTCTATAAGTCACTCATCATCCCCGTCCTGTATATGGTGCAGAGGCTTGGACGATGTCAACAACTGATGAGTCGACGTTACTAGTTTTCAAACTCCAGCTCTGACAGTATTAGACGCAGTAGCCGCCGGGGGAAGCAGAGGAAGAGAAAGACCTCCACTCCACTGGAAAGACCAGGTGAAGAAGGACCTGGCTACACTTGGAATCTCGAAACGACTGGGCGTTATTGTAAACTCGCCTATAACCGCGTGAGTGGTGTCTACACCAAAAAAGAAGAAGAAACAATAATCGTTCAATGAGGTATTCTTAAGAGTATATGAACGAAACTAAAGCTTTCGACAAGATTAAACCACAATTAATATAATACGATTACATTTGCGGAGTAAACGAAAAGGTGTTTGTTCAATTTTTAGATCCATATCTTCCACGCAATATGCCAAGTTAGGCTACGTATATAAACTGAAAATAAATCGGGTATAGTATTCAGAGGAAAATTATAGATCGAGTTTAACGAGGCAACAACAGTTTGTCGACTCTTTTTTTGAAGTAATTTGATTCAGGGATGTCATTTGTACTGATCTTCTATAAATGTGAAGTATCTGCTTATGTCACTCTGGATCCGTTCCGGTCTGGCCAATATTAAAAAATCACATTGCTATGTTACATGAAGGGTCACGAGTAGATGCGCTATATATTTCTTTGTAGATCTTAAGACATCCAAATTCCTAACAAGTTTATCATAAAGCAAAAATTCTTGAATCCCTTAAAAATCACAGATATCGATTGATATCCGAAAGTGAGTGATGATTGTCTAGCTAGTTTATAAATCTACCAAATGTCTTTCCACAATTTGTGAGGATCAGCAAAGCTTTTCAAGAATTCCACACTTTCTGCTGTTGATTAGCTTAACTAAACAGACATCCAAAGATTTGTTGAAAAGGTTTATTTTACCTTCCAGTTGATCCTTTTCAAAGAGCTCAGCATCTCTTTTCAAAACTGTCTCAAACTAGCTTATACATACTTATAGAAACCAATATTTTAAAATTTTTGTTTTTCTAATAATTTTAGTACAGATTCAATGCAACTCTACGAATTATCACACAAAGACCTAAAGTGGTACTTTTCGTAGCACAATTAATCTTAAATTATTCCTTTACAAAACAATAATCACTACCAATTAGGCACACTATTTTAGTTTACTTAACGTGAAGTTTATATGTAAACATACCCAACACACATACTCATATTTATACATACATATACCTGAATATATTTACTCACAGTGAGTTCAAGTGCCGTTTCACTTCGCCGTTTATTGCTACTTTAAGCCAACTTAAGTAGTTAACCCTTAGCAGATAATTAAAATGGCTTAAGCCGGCTTCACATGACAGTAACATTGTCAATAATCATCACAACAACAATAGCAGTGGATTCAATAAGTGTGCGACCCATTTGTATTACATGTGGCCACATACGAGTTAATTAAATTTCGAGTGTCATCGAAGATTTCATTTTGAACGTGAGTTACTCAAGTGGATGCCAAAAGCTTTGCACCTACTTGAGAGCTTATCGTTCAAATTTTGTAGAAAAGTATTAGTGCGGACATTAGAACGGGCCAATTTTGTTTATATAATGGCGTATGCGGGAAATATTCTATGGACCATAGTGAATAACTTTGCTTAGGAGACGATGAGTCCAAAACCGGTTTCGAGCCAGCGATTTTCAAGGCGGAATATAAGAATTTAAGAATATACAACATATTCCTATTTTAAAGGTCTAATAAGGTATGTTTTCACACAAGGTAATGCAAAATTTGTCAGTCAAATTTGGATGGGTATCAAAAAAGATCCGCTTTTACAGCAAATTTAGACGATCGATTCGTTGGACCCGGAATTTTTAAATAAATAGACTCTTTTCGCCTTGTAGCAGGATTGCTCCGTATCCTCCTGACTTGTGCTGACATTGAGTCCACCTCGGATCCGGAGGAATTTTTCTGCTGCGTCTGCGTCTGGAGAAGACATTAAGTTTGTCCCTCCGAACTCACTGTATACCGCTAATATGACGTCACACTAGCATTTCTTTAAGGAGCGAACTGATAGCCTAAAAAAGGCGAGTTTTAGAAATTAAAAAAAAAACTGCTGTATATATTGTTTTAAAATGTTATATACATATTAAAATGCACAGTAAAATTTTTTACGAAAAAAATTTAATAGTTTCCGAATTATACACGACTCCGATGGCGCTAAAAAGTGATCCTCCACTGCTGTCGTTGTGGCGACTTTTGAAAAAATATCTTGATCCACATCCTTAGAAGATCAAATTGACGCAAGAACTGAAGCCGCTTGACCACCAGAATCGTCGTATGAACGCGAATTGTGCTGTGCAACAAGTTGAAAATGATACGGATTTTCATCGAAGAATCATCTTCAGCGATGAGGTCATATCTGGCTGAATTTACTTCATGAGGTTTGGTGAGGTTCATGGGTCGACGGCGTATTTCTTCCGTGATGATAAAGACCGGCACGTTACTGTGAATGGGAATCGGTACCACTCAATGAGAACCGAATATTTTGGCACGAATTGAAATGTGGTTCTAACAGGATGGCACCACAAGCCACACAACGAAGGTCACAATCGATTTATTGAAAGCCAAGTTCGATTAACGAGTTATCTCACGAAATGGCACAATCAATTGCCTCGCCTCGCCTCGGTCGTGCGATTTGACGCCGTTAGACTCTATCCTGTGGATCTACGTGAAGTCTATGGTCTATGCCAACAAGCAAGCGACGATTGTTGAACTTCGTACTAATATCGAACGTAAATTGCAGCAGTATCGGACGATTTATGCTTGAAAACCGTCGAAAATTGGGTTCAGCATCTGGACTACTGCAAGCGTGCTCGTGGTGGCCATGCAAAAGAAATCGGGTTCCATAAATAATGGCATCAAATGTTCTTTCACAGGAATAAAGAATTTCATTGATATTCCAAACCATTTTGTTTTATTTAAAAATAATATTTAAAAATGTCATCGCCGTTTACGTTTTTCGATGACCCGGTACAGCATTTCAGCTGGAATTTCGGCTACTGTAAACAGAATGTTGTCCTCGAGCGTTGCTGATTTATTGAAGTAAGCTTTTGATTTAACATACCCTTGGAGAAAATATAATCTATAGGCGTTAAATCACATGATGTTGACGGGTATTTGGCTGGGCGTTTCTCGAAATTAACAAGTCACTAAACTTAGCACCAATGTCTTCATGTTTAGATGTGAAACATGAGGCGGCGCATCGTCTTGCTGGAAATAGAGATCGTACTCGTCGATTTCATCAAATTCCTGGAAAAAAGTCGGTCAACACTGTGTATAAAGCTCGCTATTGATGGTATCGGCATGTTGCTTTTCAAAGAAATAAGACCCGCTGATGCCGCCATACCACTCTACACACCAAACAGTCAATTTTTGGGTATACAATTACGTTTCCTGAACCACACGAGGGTTTGACTTTTCCCAATAGCGACAATTTTGTCTGTTAACGAAGCCATAAAACCAGAAATGGGCTTCATTTGAGAAGATGATTTTTCAAAGAACTTGTGGAGAATGTGAGTTTGCGTAATAATCTTGGACAATTTTCAAGCGTTATACCAAAGTGAAATGTGAAATGATGAAGTGGCAAACCTCATTGAATACATTGGCAAAGTTTTACACAAATCCGTAAAGAACTTGGACTGTCAAAATCACGCTGTTGTTGTTGTTGTAGCGGCAGAATTCCGTCGAGTTGACAGTCCTTGGCCGGATAAAAATCCGGATTCGTTCCGGTTTCATAGACCCAACTGTCGTGTGAATGTCAAAATCACGTCATCGCTCTTGGTATGATCAGGGTAATGCGTTGACTCGATTTAGCTATATCTATCTGTCTGCATGTATGTATGTATATACGCCAACTAGTCTCCGAACAAATTGTTTAGATCGCACCATTATATATAGGTTTGGTTAGGTAGGCCAATGAGCCACGCATAGACAACTTTTGGTTCTTTGCTATACAAGATGGAGTTATTAGGTCCATGAGGAGTAGTCAACTTTTGGGATGCCTGCACTTGACGCCAATTTTAACAGACTCTATGGCCTCGCTATCGATACCTCTTCCTGTACCATTATATTGGGTAGTCGAAAAAGTCGTTTCGTATTACTAACATTCTTTTTTAATAATCATTTCCTATTTGTAGAAACTTGTGTTCTTAGAAGTATATTTAAGAATTATGTACATAAGAATATGAATAAAATATTCTGCAGCAAATAATGAGGAAAGATAATTGGTATGTATGCTCCAAGCGTTGATTTTGAAGAACTAATTTTCTTTAGTCTAAAATTTAGTAATTCAATTTGTTGCAAAATTAATGGAAAATATTCAAATATTTGAAACAATTCCAATAAAGCAATGGCAGATGCCCGAAACATGCCATTGCGAAGATAAATACACATATATAGTACATATGTATGTGTGTGTGGCTTAATAAAGCGGCGCCCTAATTGCTTTCATTTAATTCAGTTATAAAAGCATTTTGTAATAAATGTAACCATATGCAATAAAAAGCATTTTGCAGCAATTCATATACACACACATACATGCAAACACAAACACATACAAACATATATATTATATGCAATTATTTATTTTGCGATATTGCACCGTTAGGAGGCGAAATGTGATTTCAAGCGTATCTTGGCGGAGAGCGAGGTGCGCATCAAGCAGGCCGCACACAAATTGGGCAACTCCATCGAGGCGGCGAAACCCTACTACGAGTCGCGCATCTATGCAGCGCAAGTGAGTACCGTTAAATGCAATCAAATGCAATGTAATCGATAAATATATCTACTATAATATTTCCTCTTTCATTTTTTCGCTACACGTGGATCTTACTATGCGGCTGTGTGTGTGTGTGTGTGCTTGTGCCTTGTAGTTGGCAAAGGAGACACAACAAGCGGCAGTCAATTACGAGAAGGCCAAATCGATACATTCCGCTGCCAAGGAGATGGTCTATTTGGCCGAGCAGGGGCTGGGTGAGAAAGCGACGTTGGACACCGCCTGCCAAGAAATGCTCAGTCATGCTACCAGTAAGACAAACAACAACAATGCAAACACATTATAGCATGTTGCTTTGGAAAAAAGTTGTAATTTGCATTTCCTTCTCCATTTCGTTTCTTCCTTCTTTGTGTTTTTTTGTTTTTGCGCCACAGCCAAAGTGAATCAGTCACAGGTGGAGGTGACGGATGCTAGGAATACGCTGAAAATGTGTCAGCTCAAGTTGGAAGTGGCCAATAATCGTGTGGGCAAATTGCAGGGTCAACTAAAGCAGGCCATACGCGCGTCGAGGTGAGTCCACCTGCCTGTGGTCGTTTTATCGCACTGTAAATCATTACGCAAACGATTGCTCGCACGCACTTATCTGCACACACTCGTAAATTGTGGCATATTAGCGCACATTACACACACATACATACATATCTGTTAAGTTTGGTTGCATTTTTTTTAGTTCGAACGCGATATCTTGGAGCAGGCGCGATTACGATTGCGCAATCGTCATTAAATTTTTGTGTTTTGTTTTTGTAGAATGTTAATCAGCGCTATCGTATGCAAGTGAGAAATATTATTTGATTACACTGACCTTCGTTGAAAAATTTTATTCTTCTTTATACAATTTTTTTTGTGTTTGTGGTTATTTTGACCCAGTTTTAGAATTTCAGTTACACCCCTTCGCATCTTATTATCAGAATGTAACCTAATTTTTCAAGTTCAAGTCCCGCAATATGGAAATATTTGGAAAGTTAATTCGATAACTGTGCGTCTATAATGTGAGTAGTACTCTATGTCAATTTTATACCAGGGTTGTTGCATATACATACATATTTCTAGTTCAGCAATGGAAAATTTTTTACTGGTTTTGGGAAAAGAATTCATTCTTAAAAAAAATATTCGTTATAATGATAAATACAGGGTTTGACCGGAAAGTGATAGGACTGATTTTCTTCCGCGACTGTACTTCGGACCGTGCGCGCTCCGACTGGATTCGGTAGAGAGTGTTCCTAGCTAACGAACGAGCGGCTAGTCAGTTGTTTCCGAGCACTTGGAGAGTCAAGACAAACATTTCCGCGCGACGTGTCTCTGTGAGTGGTGCAAACTGAAAATGCAGCGTTCGTTAGAGCAGATGTACGTGATTAAATTCCGTGTGAAACTCGGTAAATCTGCGACAAAGACGTTTGATATGATCAAGCAGGCTTACCCAGATGTTGCTTTAGCAAGAAGTGGTGTGTTTCGGTGGCACCAGGCCTTTTTGGAGGGCCGGGAAGAGGTCGCTGATGAAGACCGGAAGAATAAGCAAATCCAAAGTGAAAACGATGCTCATTGTATTTTTTGACATAAAAGGCATCGTCCACCATGAATTTGTTCCTCCTGAACAAACCGTCAACGCCAAGTTTTACGTGGAAGTCCTCTAGAGACTCAAACAAAGGGTTAATCGGGTCCGACAAGACATCGCAGTCGATTGGAAGTTGCACCACGACAACGCTCCGGCTCATGCCACCTTTTTTGTGAACAGCTACCAACCCAAGACGGCATCCCAACGTTTCCGCAGCCGCCCTACAGCCCATATGTGGCCCCCTAGCCTTGCCTGAAAAGGCCGATGAAAGGCAAGAATTTTTAGACGACAGAAGGGATCCAAGTAGCATGCACCTCGCTATTTCGGAGAATGCCTTCCGTGGCACCTTCAATACTTAGAAATCGCGCTGTCAGCGCTGCATCGACGCAGAAGGAACTATTTTGAAAGTTTTTAAAGAATTGTAACGATTGGTTCAATAAATTATTTTTATATTACTTTCTATTACTTTCCGGACAAACCCTGTACATTGTGACAAAAAATCACCCGCAAATTGTAATTAAATTCCCCGAATAAATGGGAATTCACCAGTCGGTATACTTCGGTAGTGCGTTGCGATTTTTACAATGGATAAAAATATCGAATATCTAATCAAATTTCGTGTGCGGAATCATTGTGAATATTGGAAAAGGATTACGGTGATTCAGTTTTATCAAAACCGCAAGCCTACAAGGGTGCAAAGCCTTCAAGGACGGTCGAGAGATAGTTGAAAACATGCCTCTTTCTTATGCCTCCTTCCCCTCCTTTCAACTGATGAAAATGTTAAAAAAAGTGAAGAATATGGTGCTTGAAAATCGTCAGGCAAGTGTTAGAGAGATGGCAAGAGAGCTCGAAATCTCTCGCGAGTCCGTTTGAATGAATTTGGCGAATGTTTTGGGATATGAAACGCGTTCTTGCTCGATTCGTCCCGATAAAGCAGAATTTTTTTCAAAAAAAGTACCGTAAACAGGTCTCTTTGGACATGCTTGATCGAGCGAGTTCCGATCCCACATTCATGGGAAGTATTACAACTGCCGAAGAGACATGGGCTTATAAGTTTGACATGCATACAAGTCAACAATCATCGGAATGGAGGGGAAAAAACGAACCGAAACCAAAAAGGCCACGCCAAAGCCGCTTAACAATCAAGGTAATGCTTATTGTATTTTCGATATTCGTGGTTTGTTGCATCATGAATTTGTTCTGGAGGGACAGACGGTCAATGAGGAGTTCAATTTGGCCGTATTGGGGCGTTTGCGTGAGAATATCCGTTGAAAACGGCCAGAATTGTGGAAGACCAATTCATGGATTTTACAATCCACGAATGTGACAGAATTTAAAGCCAAAAACACAATGTATACCACCGATCAACAACCGTATTCGTCAGATTTGGCTCGGTGTGATTTTTTCTTGTTCCCCAAACAGCAATTGCCGCTCCGTGGAACCCGTTTTCAGTCGATCAAAGAGATAAAACAAAATTCACTGAAGGAGCTGTAGGTCATCCCAAAAATGGATGCATGAAATGAATTAATGGCTGAACAACTCTTGGCTCCTTCTTCACAATAATGCACGATGTCATACTGCATTGGTTCGTCGTGACATTTTGTAAAAAACTCGACTCATTTCGTTCCCCAGCCGCATTATATGCCTGGTTTTCCTCTGAGCGATTTTTGGCTATTCAACAAACTCAAAAGGCCAAGGCTGGCATGCTGTTTCAACACACTTGAGAAGATACCAACCGAATGGAATAAGATCTTGAAGGCTATGCCGAAAAAAACACTATTCCGACTGTTTCGAGGACTGGAAAATGTTTGCAATAAATTTAAGGTTCTAATAATTAGCAAATTCGCAAAAGGACATGTAGAAATCGCTTGGTGACAGGTCCGGACTTAAAGGCGGATGTATAGGAACCCCCGAAACTTCTGTCGATGTGTGTGGTATAGTGATGGAATACAATTGCTCTCCTTTTGGCCAAAGCTGTCCACTTCTCGGCTATTTCTTCCTTCAGATGGTTTAATGGTTGATGTACAAATTAAGAGCTGGTGCTTAGGCGGTAGATCATGGCTGATCATTTCCTGCCAACCCCACCAAATATATTGTAAAACCTTCCTGACCGTCATTCAAGGCTTGGCCACCGCTTGTGCCAGCTTAACGCGATTCGAACCCGACCATTTTCGCTTGAAGCTGTCTTTTTCGTCAACAGAACCATCTGCTTCAGTATTGGATCGATTTTGTTGTGATTCAGCAGCAATTCCCAGCTGGAAATACAGCCCTTTTGTGACGGACAGTTGGACAGTATGATTTTCCATATTTTTTCGATATTTTCGATTGGTCTTCCAGATCGTAGTGCAACCTAGAAATCAAAATTACCAGAACGGAAACGACGAAACAGTAGCAGCACTATAAACAATGTTCAGATTTTCAGCCGCCTGGCTTGCGTATTCGCCTTTACCGATACAGAGTCAAACAATCACAAAACTGTCCGAGAAGTGTTTTTCGCATTTTTTCTTTTTCTAGCGTCTTATAGCGTAAACCCTTCGAATTTATACAGCACGAGATACAGGTTATCACAGAGAGTTTTTGAAAAATAATGGATTTATTTTTACTAGACCTTATATAGGACGATAATAGTTTTGTTCAAGAGCTAGGAGATCAGTTTGATAATATTTTAGAGAAACTGTAGGAGACTCTAATCTAGAATCTCAAATTAAGCTTACGATCAAGTTAATATATCTGGCTCGTATGATGAATTTGCGCTTTCAGTAGCCAAATTTTCTAATATCCTACTAACTTCTTTATATTTTTGTAAACACATGTGTATATATCAGTATAAAGCGTCACATTTGGTATAAGTTTTTCAATATAAACTCGCTACTTTATCATTATGCTAGTCACCATCTTTCTCACGCTTGGTTTTCAACTTAATTTTTATGTATAATTTATTTTCAGTATTTTAATTTTTAACTTTTAGTTTAAGCCTTAGACGAGACTTACTTGAAATGAACGCTTTGGTTTATCAGCAACGTTGCAATTGTTTGTAAGTATCAACACACTGACCGCACGCTTAAGGAAGACTACTAGACACTCAAAATTTAAGACACTATGCATTTTTGGTTTCCTTGGACACTTGTAGATTACATGCAAATTCTTTTAGTTTGCTCACTATTTGCCAAACTTCTAATATGTCTTTCCATGCCGCTCCACAGGCCCTTCTACGAGGCGCGCGCCAACTATAACGGACTGCTGAAAGCGCAAAAGCAAAAAATCAATGAACTGGAAAGCCGCGTGACCGAGGCGAAAATGACTTACAATGAGGCGTTGAAGAACCTCGAACAGATCTCTGAAGACATACACCGACAGCGGCAGGAGCAACGCGACCTGCTCAATGACACACTCTTGCCACAGCTGTGCGCCGTCAATAACGCCGCGTCAACGGCGCAAAGCTATCAACACTTTCCGCGCGAAGAGTTGGACGCAGCCGAGGAGTATCTGCAATTGCCCGCGAAGCTCAGCACACAGTCCAGTCCAGTGCATCAGCGGCGCTTCGACGAGCACGAATGTCCACACTTGCTGCAAGACTTTCCAACGCTCAATCTGAGGGAGGTAAGCGCTGCCATGATTTAAAATCTATTATTTATATTATATGTCTGTTTACTATTGCTTTCGCGCCGACGCAGAAACTCTCCACAAGCGGCGGCATGCACAAGTCGGCCAGCACCAGCGCCACCGGCGACAGTCTCTTCGGCCACACACCACTGCACGGACCATACGAAGTGAAGTCGAGCGGCAACAGCAGCAGTGGCGGTGGCGCCGGCAGCGGCAGCGCGCACGATGCCAGCTCGAGCACCGGCGCCGACGCCGACGACAATGACGATATCGAGCAATGGACTGAAATACGGCTGTCACACTCGGAGAGCACAAGTTCCAGTTACTCCAACCAATCGCTGCTGCACGATCAGCCAGGCGGCGGCGGCGGCGGCGCTGAGGATGCGCAATCGCATCACTCATCATCGTCCTCCTCGGACGAGCCGAAACGCAAAGTCACCTGTACGACGATCTTTCACGAGGATCAGCTGAACAAAAAGCAAAGCTTAAGCCAATGGCTGTCGCGTTCGAATAGCTTGAAGATGTCCGGTCGACGCCAGAGCCTTGATTTACTGATCGATGCGGGCGACAAGGTAAAGGATGTGTTTAGTTTCGGTTTCCAAAAAGTGGGGAAATCGCTGGAGCGACGCAACAGCGAATCGGAGATGAATGCCGAGAATGCGGACGGCAATGCGAGCGGTGCGGCGGCTGCGGGCGCGGCGAGCGGCGGCAAAACCTCATCGGCTGGCGATTTCTTCCTCTTCTCCAGGTCAGTAGGCGGTGGTGCTGCTGCCAGCAACAGCGCCACCAGTAGAGCTTTGCTTAAAAAGTCTGGACTGCTGAGCACACTGCAAAATCGCTTCACCAAATTGATTTAATTCGCGTAAAGCATTTTTCGTTGGCCAAAAAAAAAAATAAAAATTAAGCGCATACATACATACATACGCAGTAGTTTGTAATGATTCGCATAAATGGAATTTTTTTGAAATCTGTGCGGTCAGCTTGAAGCATTTATTTACCAAATCGTTTACGCATGCATGCATAACGGCATTCGTTCGCTTATATTCACATACATACATACATGCAGACGAGCATTGCGGTGACTTACCGCAAGCATTTAGTTGAATTCGGCGCACTGCTTGTATTTTAAGCAAAATTTGAAACTGAAATATCAAAAATTATTAAGAATTTATAAAAAATAATAAAAAAAAACGTTTGCAACTTAAGAAGTTGTTAGCAAATTTGAAAGCAATGTCGGACAATATTGATTTGCAAAACAGCATAATGTTGAAAATGCACATAACTGTATGTTTACATAACTGTATCGGTGTACGAGAGCGGAAAATAGAAAATTGTTAAAAATTGCATGTT
Source organism: Bactrocera neohumeralis (assembly GCF_024586455.1). Taxonomy (NCBI): domain Eukaryota; kingdom Metazoa; phylum Arthropoda; class Insecta; order Diptera; family Tephritidae; genus Bactrocera; species Bactrocera neohumeralis. The sequence goes on along the minus strand of NC_065922.1, from coordinate 10,699,392 downwards.
GAATTTAAAGGAAATTGTTACTTGTTCCAGTTGTTTGCTATTCAAATTTGTAGACAACTACATAATTATATAATTACATGCATACGCATTGGTAACTGATCAGCCAAATATATTAATCGCACAATGTTATCATATACACATACCTATAGAGTTACATAATGCATTGCATATTTTTTACAAATCAATAATATGTAGTTGGAATGCACAAAAAAAGCAAATTACTAAATTATTATATGAAATTTATATATAACTAGCTACATATATACCAATACTAGTATGTACATGCATACATATACTACAAATTGAATTAACCTTTAAATGCAATTAAAGCGCAGTACAAATTTTTTTATGTGTACTCTTTTATATGTATGTGTGTAACTGTAAACAACAAATGAAAAATTACATTTCAGGTCGTCAGAGCCGAAAGAGCTGCTCTCCGACGAGCAGGTCGAGAATTTATTGTTGAATCCCAGCCTGGATGAGAATGGTGTGATAATTGTTGAGCAACTTAAATCGCCGTTACAACAGCCAAATCCCTATGGCATGGCTGCCACGCCGACCACTACAACAACCACAACCACTTTGCTCTTCTAAGCGTTAATTAGCGTTAAAGCATAATGTTTAATAAAAAAAAATAGCAGCAACTTTCGTCTTAGAATTCATACAAATAGTTTAAGCATCCAAAATTGGTCATATGTGAACATGAGAAAACATATCATTTATGGGATTTCGTAGCTTGAAAAATATGCGGCGTTTATGCAAACCATACTATATAGTAATAATAGTGCGGCGGGGTTAGCAAATTAGCTTAAATTGTATGAGTTCAAATTTCTTTAATTATAATTACTTTTATGACACAGTTGCATTTACAGTACAATATTATTATGTAATTACAAAATTGTGTGCTTAATAGCATTAAGTATTTTTTTTAAATATTAAAATAGTATTTAAACAAATTAATGTAGTTTTTGAATTAGTGCGTAAAGTGATAAATGCATTTTCAGTTAAATATTAAAATAATTTGCATTAAAACGCTTGAAAGGAGCTTACAATTAATTACTGAGATCAAAAATTTTTAATTTCAAATATATAATATACTATATAATGTCTAATAATTATCATAAAAAGTAAACAAACTCGACTGCAATAACTAAAAAACTTTTTTTGCGCTAATTAAAAATTTTTTGTGTTAATTCTTTAATTAATTTTACAAATTGGCACAATAAATTGCCAATAGATGACATTTTATTAACTAAAGTTCTCTGTGTAAACGCATTTTTATGCTGGAAGCACAGTTTAGGCGCCACTAAGCATAAGCATTGTCAGTTTGTGCATACATCATAAATGATAAAGCTATTTTTATGCGTACCAAATTGTATGAAAATATAAAGTATATCTTACTTACTATAATAAGTGAGCTACAATGCAAAATAATTGACTACCTAGACATTATTTACTTAAGATATGTACTTTTCAATTGCGTGTTCGACGCATGTGGTTGTTTTACTAGTCATTTATAAATTATATACACAAGCGTTGAGGCAGACAAACTCTGTGAGCGTTATTTATAAAATTAAAAAAAAAAAAAAAAACAGAATTTAATTAAAAAAAATATTTAGTAATGAATATTTAAGCAAAATATATAATTACGCATACATACATATGTATACATTTTTAAATTTTAAAACAAACAAAGGAAATCGTTTACAAACAATAAATACAGTTTACAAGTATATGTATATGTCCTACTGATGTAACTGTTGAACTATGTATGTAGTGTAATGCCTAAAAATAATAAATATTACATCAAATTGTGACTTTATGATATTAAACTACATATGACATAAATTTATTACATTTAAATGTACTAAAGCATTAAAAAAATGCATAAACTAGGAGTTTGTTAGCGGAATCAGCTTTGAATTCGTAAATCTAAATACAGAGCAGCAGTGGAAATATACAAAAAATATATATACATACATACTTACATAAAAAAGTATAAATTTGTTTTTAATCAGCAATGCAAATAATGAAAACGGCAATATGTATTTTTACAATGCACATTTGGGTCCAAAATACCAAATCTGTACCATTTTATAAATATTCAATTATTTTTTTCGCGTTTATTAAAATTTATTGCATTATTTTCATTTTTCTCTTAGCCCCTTCTAATTTTTTACAAAACTCATGTTTTCCTTTCAACTGCCTTTTACAATACACTTTTAAGTCAAAAATTCCAACTCTGCACCATTTTATAAATATTTAATAATTTTTTTCGCGTTTATTAAAATTTATTGCATTGTTTTCACTTTTCTCTTAACTCCTACTAATTTCTTACAAAAGTCATGTTTTCTGCTGCCAACTACCTTTTCCAATACACATTTAAGTCAAAAACCGAGGCTGTTGCAACGTAATATATACACTTTATAAAGGTTTAATTTTTTCTTCTAACTTTTCCACTTAATCTCCTTCAATTGCTCATTTTTTCACTTTTCGCATGCCACATTTATATTCCACTAAAATTTTCAGCATTTGCCCATTTCGCTTCAGCAGCGCATTTGTCTCATCTTGTTTCTTATTACTTTCTTCCATAATATTGCATACACGATTCAGCAGATTTGTTGTTTGTTTGAGCATATCTTTTGTTTCCTTGACGTCATCCTTTAATTGCTCCACAGCGTTTACGATACGATTTGAAAATTTAAAGGATTTCACTATTGGTGTCACTCTGGCGCGTTTGTCTTTGCTTGCGTCGTATGTCGCTGTTGCTTCATTTACACTCTCCGCATTGTCAAGGTAATCGTCTCCTTCGACATCGTCAATGTCGAAAGGAAAATGTTCGCCAATATTATTGCTATCGTCTTGTGCATTTAGTAGATTAATAATATCATCAGTGTTGTCATCGGTATCGTCAATTTCCGCAAGGACGTCATTCACATGCACATCATTTTGTTTGTGCTGATCTTCTGTTGTTGTTGTAGATGGTTTGTCCATAGTTGGAAAATCTTCAACTATATACTCTTCGTAAGCGCTTTCGTATGAAGCAGGTATTTTGACATTTTCTGAAACATCGAGCTGCTCGAATCGTATAAAGTATGTTATTAGGCATAAGTCAAGTAATGTAAGCATTTATTACAAACCTCGTTGTTTTTCTCTTTTGCTGGTGGCTTCCGAAAGTGTTTTCTTTTCCTCCCACGCGGCACAGTATATTGCCGCAAATCAACGTGCTGAAATCAATTAAAAAATTCAAGCTGCCATTGCAAAAACATAGAATTGATGTTATTTTTAACCTTTTGCCACTCTTCTTTAGGCAATTTAACGCCGTCTGGTATATTATTCAACTCGTCTGCTATATTTTGCCAGAGACGCTGCCTCAGTGGTTCGTCATCTTCCGCGGTGTTGATAAATAAGAGCCTTTGTTTACTAACAAGTTCGTGCAGTAGCGTCAACTGACGGTCTTTCGGATCTAAGTACTGTTTAGCGATTTTTGGTTTAATAAACTTAATTGCATTTATCATATCAACTTACAGTGGCAGTCTCATCGTAAGTAGTATCACTAGACATATCATCCTCTGTTACATTTATAATAAAATAGTCATCATCCGCGACTGTAATACAATAATAAAATGATCTCACTGTACTAATTTCAAATATCTTCGATTTTACCATCTTTTATAATCCGCTCAATCTCTTCCTCGTAATATTTACCCGCATTCAAACGCCAAGAATTGTAGCTCTATTATAATAAAGATCGCGTTATTTAAATAAATTGTAACAAAAGTTAATGTGTATGTTAGTTTACCCGCTTCCAACCTTCAACGTCTTTCTCGGCACCTTGCATTTCGTTGAGCTTTTGTGTTATAACCTGCCATATTCTTTGCCGGATACTCAAGTTTCTGCGTGTTAAACCTACCTTGTTGACTTCAATTAGCTTCAAGAGCACTGCCAGTTGATCTTTGGTGCGAATCTATAAGGAACAAATTGGGAATTGATAGATTTAAATTTCTAACATATAGCAAAAAAGTATGATTTATAGTCGGAAGGTAATATTTGGCGGTTTAACGTCTAAAAAAAGCGGCATTTAAAAAAAAGATGGATTGCTTTCCGTGCGGCATTAAAGGAAGTGCTTTGTGCACTGGAAGTGTTTTTGAAGTTAGACAAACCTAGAAACTTTTTTACTTACCGCCATTTGACTTGGAAAGAAGCTTACTTAAACTAGCGGTAATTAAATAATTATATTTATTTGATTAAATAAACGTTCCTTTTGTTACAAATAAGTATTTTAATAATTTTGTACGACCAATGCGCACAGCTGATGAACTTTTTTACGCACTTCGACGACACGGCTTACACAGGGTTGCTTAATCTGAATGGTACGAAAATAACTTCTTAATTATTACATATATCTTAACAATAGAATTTTACAGTTATTTATGCTTGCAAGCAAATTCTTTATAACAATTAGCTTGTATGTAATTGTCGTTACTTTTTTATTGAAAAATATATCCCCAAAAAAGATATTCTCTGTTTAATATTTTTGCTTATAGGTGCCATTGTGAACTTCCAGCCGATATAGAAGCAGCATTTGTTTCTTATCAAATAACAGTACAACAATTCTATAAATCTTTAAAACTTTAATATTTACTTTCAATTTCTAAACAAATAAACATGTCACCTGCTTTTGACGACGCTTTAATTACCAAACACACTATACATCCTGGTAAAGAATATGTACCACTCAAACCGGGCACACGAGTCAAATTTCACTTTCAGACTAAAAGAGTTGACGATGGCTGCACACTGGACGACAGCCGAAAAATGGGCCAACCAATGGAATTGGTGCTCGGTAAGAAGTTTAAATTGGAGGTTTGGGAAGTTATAGTACAAAAGATGGCACTCAACGAAGTTGCCAAATTTACAGTGCACAAAACGGTGAGTAGTGTACTACCTACAGTTAACTTGGCTCTTACTAATAACATCATATATAGCTGGTCACCCAATATCCTTTCATATCGAAAGTATTACGAGACGTGTCTAAGAAGGTAGAACAGCGCCGGCACTGTTGTGCTATGACCCTACAAAATGAAGGTATTGGCTATACGGATCTCGATGAGTTGATCTCCAAACCAAGTGATTTAGAATTTATCATCGAGTTATTTTCTATCGAGCAGCCGAAAAATTATGAAAAAGACCTTTGGCAAATGAACGATGAGGAAAAGATGAATGCACAAGAGGCATTGCGTGAAAAGGGCAATAATTTTTACAAAGAAAGAAATTATAAAGACGCAGAGGAGTGCTACCGCAAAGCTGTCGGCATGATTGAACAGCTTATGACAAAGTGCGTAACTGCAAACTTATTACATACATATATATATGTATACGTTTTGTATTTCTATCAAATTTTTTTCTTGCAGAGAAAAACCGCACGATGTGGAGTGGTTGGCTTTAGCCGCTATCAAAGTGCCATTGCTATTGAATTATGCCCAATGTCGTCTATTAGATCGCGATTACTATGCGGTTATAGAGCATTGTACTGAGGTGTTGGATTTAGATAAAGACAATGTTAAAGCACTGTTTCGCCGAGCTAAAGCACATGCTGGTGCTTGGAATCCAACAGAGGCACGCAGTGATTTCCTCAAAGCAGCCGAACTAGATCCAACATTGACAGCTGTCGTGAATAAAGAACTACAAGCAATCGATGCGGAGCAACGTAAACGTGATGCTGAGGATAAATTGCGCCTACAAAAACTTTTTTAATTTATATTAGTAGGTGAATATTTTTTGTGTAATACACGAATGTCCACGTTGTTTTCTGTTGTGGAAGCGTTGCTATATTCGACAGCTCTCAACAGTAAATGTATTATTAACAAGGGTACTAATGTCTCTAAATGCAAAAAGCTGGTAACACAAAATGCTGCTGATATTTTACATGTGAAATGAGTCTAGAATAGCTTTAGATAGTAGTACTTGTTATTTTATTTCAAATAGTGATTGAAACATACACGAGTATTATGTGTATAAATATATGTATGTATTTGTGTATTAATGTAATTAGTACTTATATCAACTAACTGAGGAACTATGTATAAATAAATAAATGTATGTAATTATTTTATTATTCTATCCTCTTATTTATTTATAATAAACAGTAAACCTTGAAGATTAGTATTTTTAAATTAATATCTTACAACAATTAGAAATTACAAGATTTATCTTGTATTTATATTTACATCACATACCTCTTAAACATAACAAAAACTTAATTCAAACTACACATTCGACCCTAATCAAAACTATAATCCCACGGTTAAAGTCATAACAACAATGATAACGATTTTATACCTGAGAAAAGAAAATATTGCTTTTCCAGATTAGATCGTTTTGCCAGAACAGCGCTAACGTATATGCGAAAGAACAATTAGCGACTAGCATTCGCTCAAACGCATTACATACGCGTCAGTCGCCCACTACCTCCACCAGGGGCACCTTCCGCTTCACCACGCTGCTTACCATCATCTGTGCGCCAAATGAAAGGCTCCAAACGATCTTCAACATCGAGAAAATTATTTATAGCTTCCAAATTTGCAATATTGTCATGTAGCAAGGAGTTACACCGACTCAGTTGTTGTGATATAGTACGCACCTTGGAGAATTGTTCGGCATAAGCGGCATACGTTTTCTGCATGTCCACAAATGAAGCAAACAATGTTGTTATGGAATTGCTAACAACTTTTGTACGTTCCACAAGATGATTTTGTTCTTGAGTTACTTGTGTGGCGCAAAGATTTAAATGTGTTTGCATGCGACTACAAATATTCACTAAATGTTGCGCATTCAAACGCTCCAACACTTCCTGATCTCGTGTGAAGGCAGCTGTTGTTATGGAATCACGTAATACAGGCAGGAATTGTGGAATGTTACGCAAACGCGTCAAATCTGCATCCGCATCGTAGTCTGCGTCACGCGCGCCTGGTTTAACAATCACTATTGTACCAGAAGTAGATTGCGGACGCTTTGGTGTAGCACCCGTGCCGAAAGACTTGCGTATACCTGCACTGCGATTTATACTGTTCGCTTGTTGGTGACGACTATGCGGTTTATTTCGAATTTTCGGTGAGTCACCTATAGGACGATCTGTATAAGAAACGTAAGGCAAGTCAGAGCATACACTCAGCGGTGGCGAAGGTGGTCGACTAAGCTCTACAGAGGTAGTAGGAGATGCAGTTGCTGTTACTGTTTCAACGATATGTTTACTGCCACGATTGGAGCCAGCGCTGCTTGTGCTTTGTCGACCACTACGTCGTTTTGTGCTACCAGTGGGTGTGGCACTATGTGATTGCCTTGCATTGCCAAGTGTGATTTTTAAATCACTCTCAAATATTTCTCGTCCATCTGCCTCCGCTCGTTGCTGGGAATGCTCAGCTCCCATGTTAATATATGTTTATGTAGTTATAAGCTGTACGGCGCTTCGTCAAAGAACTTTGTTCTATTGATTTTTCGGTTTGCGATTGATGCAAACGAAATCTTACTTTGAAATTATAACGTGCTCTTGCTATATGTTTAACGAATTTGACACAAAATTATAATTATTTATATTTATTTTACTGACACAAAATGTTTATTTGCTTAAGTATTTTAATTCGAATAAAATTCGCTCTCAAAACAACAATCAGCAAAACAACAACCAATACGAATGATTGTATTTGTTGTTTTTACGTGTCAGCTGCTTGTTAAGGGGAGGTTCAGAGTAGTGCTTTGAATTATAATTACAAATTCATTTCAACTATATATTTTGGGCGAAAATAAAATATGTTGAAAAGGGTTGAATTAATAGCGTTTATTAAAAAACTTGTTATAGATTTCCTCAGGCTTTATTGAAATATTTTAGTTCCTGTTGTTGTGTTTTGCAATACAAGAGTTTTTGTTTGTCTATTAACTATTGTGAATGCACTCTAAATCAGCTGAGTTTAGGTTTAGATAATTCAATTTCCGGCATAATTCAATTTTAAAGGATGTTGTTGGAAAGCGTTAAAGTTTATATATGGTGTAACATAATAATAATACAATCTGTGTATATAACTATATGTTTTGTAAAGCTTGCAGATGGTGGTTATTTAGTTGAAGTCTCTATATACATAAAGTTAATTTGATAGGTAAACTAAGAAAAACAAAACAAGTATACTTAAATTTGCGTAGAAATATATAAAAAGCATAGGTAGCTAGTTCATTTATAACTTTTAATAGATTTCATATTTAAATTTACATTCAGCAACATACGCAATGTTAATTATGCATCTTTTAATAAAATATAATTTATAGCAGCAAGTTTGGGAATAAAGCGATTGTGACATGTTTAACCTTATATTTACCGATAAATAAAAAATATGCAAGACAGTGTGTCAATTCGGTCGTAAATTTAATATTGAGTTTATTTAAATATACATGTTTATTTGCTCATAAAATAAAGTAAGAGTACTGTGAAAATTTTTTTGTAATAATAAAAATTCATGGACTGAATCTCAAGGTGCTCAAATTTCGGTAAATATTCGTCAATAAAGTTTTCAGCAAAGCAAATATTACATAATTTAGTAATGGCGATTACTTAAAAGATGTACTTTTATTTATATACGCATGTATGTGTATCTAAATTTGTATTAATCCAGACCAGTGTACACTTTTATTTTATTTATAGTTTGCTTATATTGAATTTCAACTTTTTCTCCATTTTTGCGGCAAAAATTCTTACAATAAGAAGCGCGACAATAAGCGCAACCAGAAGAAGCCAAATAATCGAATATGCAAAGTGACTTGCGGTCTTTAAACTCTTCGCTAAGCACAAGTTTAATGCAAATATTTACATTATCAATATGGTATTTTCAGATAAAGTGCATATAAACAGTATTTAAAATGCATATTCATGCTTGCACACATGTTATATACATTATTTATGTGTATGTGTTTATATGCAGGCTTTGCTTTACGTATGTACCTGTATATATAAGTTTTTTTACACATGAGTTGCGGCGTAAGTTACAAGTAAATGTTTCCCTACTTTTGTAATTAATACTTTTACTTAATGAGGTGAATAATATCAATTTCTATTAAAATGTGAAAGACGTTTTTGCGCGTGTGCGTTTGTCAAAGCTGCAATATAAATTTATTGATAAATACAAGTATGTACATATGTATGTATGCGCTTGCAGAAAATAAATCTCACTTGGCTTATTCACTTTAGGCTGAGCATTGATGTTTTTAATTTTTTTTTAGTGTTTTGTAATACTAAAATTTGTAAATTTATATGTGCTACGTATTATCAAAATCAAATACGAAATATAATTTTGCTTAAAACTTATGAGAAATTAATCAAAAAACAAAGGAGTAAGTTTTAATAAGCAAATGCATACATATATAGACAAATGTGATATATATTTAGTAATAGCGTAGATATCAGCGCATTTGTAATAGGATACACTCGTCTGACACACCTGACTTATAATGTAAATGTATGTAAACTATAAATATGTGTAAACCATTTGATGTAAATAGGTTTTAATCAAATGTAAGTGTCTCTTTGGCGCTGTAAATCAGCGTTTTAATGCTGCGACTTTAGTGCAGTTGATAAAATAGCGGTGAATAGAACAAAAGTGCGGTTGTTACATCGAAATCAAAGAAAAGGACTTAAAAATTAAAATTAATCAACGCTAAGCGCTTACTGAATTTACAACAAATACAACATGTCTAAGGTAAATACATTTTCAATGTTTTTTTTAAGTGTCGGTAGTACATATGTGAGAACTTTATTGATGGTGGTGATAAAAGCAATGTGCAGCACGTGGCAAATAAATTTAATTCCTTAAAAATTTATTAATTAAAGCAGCTATTTGCACTTCTATAAATATTATTGCTAGCTTATAGTAAAAGATAAACAAGTGTGTTATTTTTATTTTTCATATATAAGTATGCATGTTTTTATAAAAAAAGTCTAATTTTTTCTGACTTGCCAGAATTTAGTTAAGAAGCTTAAAAGATACAGTTATGTAAATTTTTACGTTACATATGTACACACCTGTCCAAAATAATTATAGATAAGCGTATCTTTATTACGTGGTAAGGTATCTGGTAATATTTATAACTGTACTTATTAGCAAAATAACTTTTATGGATTATTTGTTTTGAGGAAAATTTAAAAAATTCTTTTTTTAGTACAAATATGAAAATAATTACGTGTAAATACATGTGAGTGCAGTTTATCATATTATTAATGAGTAGACGATATAAAAATAAAAAAATAAAAATACAAAAACAAAAATAACTAAAAATACATAAAATACTACACAAAAACACAAAACTATTTATAATATATACTAAAACAATATATGTTTTTTTTTAATTTAAACAAAAAAAAATATTTTGAGCAAAAAAATTTAAATTAATAATATGCACTAACATTTGTTATTTTAGAAAGGAGAGACTACTCGAAAAACCGCAAAACATATTCTGAAATTAAATGCAAAAGAAAAACGTGAATTCTTGAATTCATTTGATCGCATATTCTCCGATGTAGATGGTAAGAATTGAAATTTGTCAGTAACTTATGATTTTTATAAGAACCAGAGCATTCGCTGAAACCGAAAATCAACACAATTTCTTTGTCACGCGTTAAAAAAAGTAGAAAACTTGCAAATGAAAATGTCAAAATTGCTTACATTAAAAAAACTAACGTTATTTGTCAATATATATTTCAAATTCGCTTTATAATAATAATTTCCATTTCAACTTGTTTAACTGTATTTGTGCCCTGCTACTGTAATTGTATCAAAAGAGGAATAATCACCCGTTATTTTAACTTATTATATCAGTTTCTGTGACTTAAATCAGTTGTTTGTTCGATTCACCATTCATCAATTTATTTCAGAAAAAATTGTGTGAATTTTCGAGATAAGCTGATAAGCCACAATTTTACAGATTACATCTTTTGGGCTGTAAACTAGTGTAATTTAATCACTTACAATTCCCCCTCATCCATAGGTGTAGTTTGGGCGCGTGATGAGTACATTCCACGTGCTGCGGAAGGGTTCAAAGCACTCGCGGACGCCGGTAAAAAATTCAGTTTCGTAACCAATAACGGCGTGCGAACCATAAGTGAATATGCACAACGTTTCAAAGAGCTTGGCATCGAATTTAATGCGGTTCGTCAACGACTAACATCTATTTTAGATATTTTTATGCTATTCTATATATTTTTTAGAGCGAATTCGTGTATCCCGCCAAGAGTGTTGTGCAATATCTCGATAGTATTCACTTCAAAGGGCTCATCTACGTTATGGCAACCGACAATTTCAAGAACAGTCTACGCGAGGCGGGCTATGAATTCATTTTTGGTGTAAGCGCCCGCTTGTATAAAGAGAAACTTATTTTTTGTTTTACTTAAGCAATATTTTCCCTCTATACCAGCCTTTGAAAATCATTAAGGAAACTTACAGCGAGTTAGCCAATCATATCTTCAGCGACGAGCCTGTGCGCGCCGTTATACTTGATGTTGACTTCAATATGTCCTCGTTGAATCTCATACGCGCACACCTTTTCCTGCGTCACCCGGATTGCATACTGATTTTGGGCGCCAGCGACAAATTTTTACCATTCGCCAAGGGCGTGGATATCATAGGGCCCTGTTCGTTTGCGCAAATCATCGCCGATTCCAGTAAGAAGCGTCTCATTACGTTAGGCAAGCCGGGCAAGGAATTGGCGGAGATGATGTTGAAGAGTTTTGGTATAAAGGAGAGGAAGCGCGTGCTTATGATTGGCGATATGTTGGAGCAGGATGTTGGCTTTGGCTCGCAATGCGGCTTCCAGACGCTGCTTGTGCTGAGCGGTGGTTGTAATTTAGAGAAAATGCTAGCGGAAACTGATCCAGTTCATATACCAGATTACTATGCTGACAGTATGGGGGATTTCATTGAATTTTTGAAGGATTTGAAGAAGGCGGAAGTGGGAGAAGTTTTTTGTTATAAACAGTAGGGTGGATTTAAAAAGTTTATATTATATAAAAAAGTTATTTTAATTATGAGAACCGCCCTAATGAATACTAATGAATTATCAGTTAAGTTAATTAAGTTAATAGTGAGCATTTGAGCTTTTGAATTTTCGCCAGAATAAGGTAACCCTCACTATAGTGAGAAACATCACTGTAGTGAGGTTGGTGACTTTTGTGAGGGCATGAAAATAGGGCTGTTAGAATTGTTATGAAACTCAAATATACTTTTCAATTTTATTGCATTTTCATATTATAAAAGAAGTTGGTTTCAAGAAGCTTGTGTTTTATTTATCACCTTTGCAGAAATTTTACTAAAATATTATACAATAAAAACAAGCTACATAAACATATATATATATATATTCATACATGTGAAGCTATGAAAGAAATCCATTCAAATCGGCCAAGCGTTCGCTAACATAATCCGGGGTGTCGGTCTCAGTTAGATTTGATTGCAAATCCTCTGGCGTTGTAGTGCCGGTGAGCACTAGCAGACTTTGAAAACCACACACTTTGGCGAAGGGGATGTCTGTCACAATGCTGTCACCGATAAAGAGGCAACGACTTGCATTCTTGATTTTATGCTGCTCCATTATAAAGTCCCGTAAGGCCATGCCAGGTTTGCCCAATATTAAAGCCTTACGCTGTGTAGTGTTTTCGAGCATCGATATAAATATGGCGGGTCCTTGAAAATATAGTGTTATATTTACATATGTATTTATTTGCGGCAAAAGAAGGCAACTTGATAACTGAAACTTTAGTACGATAGTATTTTATAACCTCAAAAACTGCTTTCTTAACAACTCTTGCTGACTTCAGCGAGTGTAGTAGCCATAAAACGGCAGGGAATTTTATTAAAGACATTTCTCTTTCTACTTATAAAAGCTTTAAATATTTAAAATTTATATCCGACTATTGTAATCAATCTACAATATTTCTTTCTGGATCTAATATTCTAAGGAATCTCAAGCCGGACCCAGTATTCCACGAGCACCTCACTTCAATCTCCAAGATTTAAACAAAAACTTTGACAAATCTCTTCATTTGAATAATATTCTCTCAGAATATACCACCCATCTAACCCGGTTTTGTAAACTCAAACTTCTGTGAACCTTAATATGTAAGTTCTTTTATGATATGATTAGTAGACGTCAGCTGAAACTTTCCTTTCTGAATCTTCTAAACTTTCCTAATATTTCTCAACTCAGCGCGCATTTTGCAAAGTCAAATCATCAATTTTCGTATAGTAGTTCTCTAAAATCAATATTACAGTATGGTCTAAAAATAAACCTTCGCAATTTCGTTTAAAATATTTGCGAAGCCCTTACCTATAATATCCTTTCCGTCGACCGTGCTGAGTGTTTCACCAGCTCCGCCAATAAATAGGCAATCTGGATTCTTTCTCAAATAGCCATGGGCCCGTATCAACTTCGATATTGTCAAATTGAAGTCCATATCAATAATAACTGCCTTAACGGGGTCATCGCTGTTTATGAGCGCATGAAAATCGTTGAAATTATCTGCGTAACCGACGAGCTGGAAAAGTAAAGAGCACTTACTACACATATTTACCGAGACGTCGCATACAAATTGCTCACCTCTTCCACCACATTGAAGCCAGCCTCACGGAGCAGCGACTTAAACGCTTCCGAAGTGAGACAGAAGATGAGACCGTCAAATTGTATGGACTTCAAATAATCGCAAATTGTCTGCGCTGGATGCATAATCTCATGCTGTGCGGGCGGTCCGAGAAAGAAAGACAAAATATGAATTTCTTTAATTGATGCCGGCGCTTTGGCGAACACATTGTCACTTTACCTTCTTCACCTCGATGCCGAACCTTTCAAATTTTTTCAATTGCATATCAATGGGTGTTACGCTATTGTTTGTGACATAGATGACTTCTTTGCCCTGCCGTTTGAGATAATCAATAGCTTCTGATGTGCCGGGCAACAGATCGCCGCGTAGTGAGTGCCATATGACGCCTATTGATTAAAGCAGATTATCGGAATAATCCATTAGGGTGTCAAAAACGATGTCCATATAGTAAAGGGTGTTTAAAGGTGGCTTTCGAAATATGTGTTTTATGTTCATGACTTACCATCGCAATCGCAAAGGATAACGTCGAAGGAATCGAAAAAGTCTTGCTTCTGCTTGAGCGTCAGTTCCTTGACGTACTTGATGGCATTTGGATTTTGTGGATATTCCAACTCTGATATTAGCTCGGAACTCGATTTCTTAAAGAAGGGGTGTAGTTAGTTAAAATGTTTTCAGTGATGCCTTCAAATAAAAATATATTAGAAGATTTACATAAGAAAGTATCGTATTTCTTAATTGACAGAATTGGAGCAACTTCGAAATGCAGAACAATAAAAATCTTGCGCCTTTTTCTGAGAAGATGGTGGGTCTTAGACCCAGTTGCCAGAATCTCGGCAAATACTGCTTAGGAAACTACTTATCTAAAGCAGATTGGAGCGCACAAGAATTGGAAAAATTTTATATTTTAAGGAATCTTTTTCCGAACTTCTTGAGTAATCATAACTTTTTTAGTGAACTTTTTGACCAGGAAGATCTGAATGGCTTATCTTTTATGCTTGCACGTAATACTTTGAGGATTTTAAACAAGATTTGCTTTCATGAAGTTTCCTTTCTTTATTTATACTGATAGCTTTACTACATGTTTAAGGACTCTCGCTTAGTAAACGCCTACGTCCACTTCCCATATAAAATTCCGTTAGATCCTCACTTTAAATTGGGTTAGGTTTAGTGAAGAGGCCGGCCCTTATATTTTCACATTCCAGAAACTCACTAATTCTGAAAGAACTTTTGTTTGCACACTAAGCAGTATATTTGTTTCTCGGAATCCTTCTAAAAATCGTTCGAAGGATTTTACTTGCACTCACGTACTCCCAGCTTTCTGGACCCAGCTCATACCTCACTGTTAACTTTATGCTCCATTGCGCTTCGACACGAGTGCTCCGAACTCAATATCTGGGAATTTCTTCAAGTGGAAAGTAAAAATCGCTGAACTGAGACGCTGAACGCTTTTGAGATAAAATGCGCTAAATTATTCACACGAGCACGACCCGACGATAACTGATCTTTCTTATATGAAAGGTGATAAATAGTTACTGATTGAACCGCGCTGCACCGAGCAAAAAAAAAAACAGGTTCTTATCTTTCTTGAAATTAGTATTAGGGGTATTAGGGCTAGTATTTGAGTATGTCGCAATGAAATATGTTTATGGATTATTTAGTAAACCTTTTTTACGAGGCTTGTTTTATGGATTTGACTAAGTCAGATGAGCCATGTGTCCATAAAATCCATGTCTTTTTGGGTTTATCAGTCATTCATATTCAATAATGTAAAACTATATATGTACATATGTATATTGGAATTTGCAGCTTTGCAGGGAATAATCAAATTTGGTATTGCGACATTCAGGTATATGAAAAAAACACTCACCAGCTCATCAGCTTTTGTCATCGTCCATTCCACGATAGACGAAATTGTCCACGACTTCGAAGTTATGACTATCAACAGTGCCGTGGGACCCAGCTGGAATTATTTTCTCCAAGAGTAAATTGATGAAGTCGCACGAAAGGGAGTTGCCGTATCTGAATCCTCATTTGGTATCGAGCGGCTCAGAGAGGTTCTTCCCGATCCTGTCGGAGCATTTGATATTGCTCAACGTCAGTTTACACAACTGTATTAGTTTTGCGGAGATACCAAATTCAAACATAGCGGCATAAAGGGAGCTCTTTTCCATGCTGCCCGCGTCGATACCCTTTTCACTGGTCTTTTTCAAGATTTGGCGCAAGGTGAATATCTGGTCAACTGTTGATTTTCAGGGCTTGAAGCCACACTATTAAGGTCCAATCAGTTTTTTGAAGGTGGGTTTCAGCCTTTCACACAGTACGCTTAAAAGAATCTTATATGCGATGTTAAGGAGGCTTTTGTTTTCCTTTTTGTGGATTGGGCAAAGCACACTTAAAATCCAATCGTTGGGAATGCTTTCGTCCGATCATATTCTAAAGAGAAGCTGATGCATGCTCTTGGCCTCCGTATTTGAATAGTTCGGCCGGCAATCCATCGGCCCCCTCCGCTTTGTTGTTCTTCAGACGGGTAATTGCTATTCGGTCTTCTACATGATCGGACAATGGTACGTCTACTCCATCGTGATCGATTGGGGAATCGGGTTCGCATCTCCTGATGTTATACCTTCACTGCCATTCAGCATGCTGGAGAAGTGTTCCCTCCATAATTTTAGTATGCTCTGGGCATCGGTTACTAGATCACCCCTGGGGATCCAAAAAGAGTATGGTCTTGAAACCTTCTGTTAACCGCCGCATTTTTTCGTAGAATTTTCGAGCATTATCCCTATTGGCCAGCATGTCAAGCTCTTCATACTCACGCACTTCGGCCTCTCTCTTTTTCTGTCTGCAAATGAGGCAACTCTTGGTATCTATGCCATCCCACAACGTCTTGTGGTCTATTGTAACGTTGCGAGGTAGGCAGTTTATATCAAAATTCGTTCGATCTCAGCCATTTAATTCATGATATTTTAGCCCAAAAATGTAATTTCAGTGTATTTTAATATAAAAATAAATATTTAATTATGAGAACTTACGAGTTATCAGTTATGCTCTAGAAATGTTATGAAGCTCATATATACATTTCAATTTTATTGCATTTTCATATTATAAAACAAGTTGGTTTCAAGAAGCTTGTGTTTTATTTATCACCTTTGCAGAAATTTTACTAAAATATTATACAATAAAAACAAGTTACATAAACACATATATATATACTCATACATGTGAAACTATGAAAGAAATCCATTCAAATCGGCCAAGCGTTCGCTAACATAATCCGGCGTGTCGGTCTCAGTTAGCTTTGATTGCAAATCCTGTGGCGTTGTAGAGCCGGTGAGCACCAGCAGACTTTGAAAACCACACACTTTGGCGAAGCGGATGTCTGCCACAATGCTATCACCGATAAAGAGGCAACGTCTAGCGTTCTTGATTTTAAGCTTCTCCATTATAAAATCCCGTAAGGCCACGCCAGGTTTGCCAAATATTAAAGCCTTACGCTGTGTAGTGTTTTCGAGCACCGATAAAATTGTGCCGGCTCCTTGAAAATAATGTAATATTTAAATATTTATTTGCTAGAAAAGAAGGCAACTTGACATCTAAAAGTTTAGTACGATAGTTTTTTATAACCTCAAAAAATGCTTTCTTAAAACTTTTGCAAACTTAAGAAAGTTTAGCAGCCATAAAACGGCAGCTGAGCACGCCTTTTGCAAAGCTAAGCTCGAAAATAATATTCTAATGTCGTTTCATATTATATAATTTCCAAATTCGTCAATTTTGGAAAAATAGTTCTCTAAAACCGATATTAAGGTATAGTCTAAAAGTAAACTTTAGTCTACAATATTTGCGAAAACTCTACCTAAAATCTCATTTCCGCCGACCGTAAATATAGTTTCAGCTGCGCCGCCAATAAATAGGCAATCTGGATTCTTTCTCAAATAGCCATGGGCCCGCATCAACCTCGATCCCGTCAAATTGAAGTCCGCATCAGTAATAACTGCCTTAACGGGGTCATCGCTGTTTATGACTGCAAGCAAATCGTCTAAAGTTTCTACGTAACCGACGAGCTAAAAAAGTAAAGCGCACTTACTAAACATATTTACCAAGACGTTGCATACAAATTGCTCACCTCTTCCACCACATTGAAGCCAGCCTCACGGAGCAGCGACTTAAACGCTTCCGAAGTGAGGCAGAAGATGAGACCATCAAATTGTATGGACTTCAAGTGATCGCAAATTGTCTGCGCTGGATGCACAATCTCATGCTGTGCGGGCGGTCCGAGAAAGAAATACATAATATGAATTTCTTTAATTGATGCCGGCGCTTTGGCGAACACATTGTTACTTTACCTTCTTCACCTCGATACCGAACCTTTCAAATTTTTTCAATTGCATATCAATGGGTGTTATGCTATTGTTTGTGACATAGATGACTTCTTTGCCCTGCCGTTTGAGATAATCAATAGCTTCTGATGTGCCGGGCAACAGATCGCCGCGTAGTGAGTGCCATATGACGCCTATTGATCAAAGCAGATTATCGGAATAATCCATTAGGGTGTCACAAACGATGTACATATAGTAAAGGGTGTTTAAAAGTGGCTTTTATTTATTTATATCATATTTCGGTTTTATGTTCATGACTTACCATCGCAATCGGAAAGGATAACGTCGAAGGAATCGAAAAAGTCTTGCTTCTGCTTGAGCGTCAATTCATTGAGGTACTTGATGGCATTTGGATTTTGTGGATATTCCAACTCTGATATTGGCTCGGAACTCGATTTCTTAAAGAAGGGGAGTAGTTAGTTAAAATGTTTTCAGAGATGTCTTCAAATAAAAATATATTAGAAGATTTACATAAGAAAGTATCGTATTTCTTAATTGACAGAATTGGAGCAACTTCGAAATGCAGAACAATAAAAATCTTTCGCCTTTTTCTGAGAAGATGGTGGGTCTTAGACCCAGTTGCCAGAATCTCGGCAAATACTGCTTAGGAAACTACTTATCTAAAGCAGATTGGAGCGCACAAGAATTGGAAAAATTTTATATTTTAAGGAATCTTTTTCCGAACTTCTTGAGTAATCATAACTTTTTTAGTGAACTTTTTGACCACGCAGATTTGAATGGCTTATCTTTTCTGCTTGCACATAATATTTCGAGGATTTTAAACAAGATTTGCTTTCGTGAAGCTTTCTTTATTTGTACTGATAGCTTTACTACATGTTTAAGGACTCTCGCTTAGTAAACACCTACGTCCACTTCCCATATAAAATTCCATTAGATCTCTTACTTTGAGTTGGGTAAGGTTTGGTTATGAGGCCGGCCTCCTGCAGGGATCTCAATTGGACAACGACAAGAACGTCGTTCCATTGTGGTATCTGGAACTCCTACATAATAAATCATAAGACCCTTACATATCCGTGATGTAGAGCAGATTCGTCTCCGCGCGGTTCATCTTGGATAACACTAAATAACCTACGGTTACACGATCTTTAATCTATCACGTGTCTCTCACTTTACAATATAGAAATCGAACTTCAACGAAAATATCGGAATAATACTTTGCGTTCACCTAGAAAAGGTTGAAATCGAACTATATCTTTTCAAGCTCTTAGACTTAATAGTTCAGTGCCTGACTTTGTACCGAAAATATTAGCTGAACTTTAAGATATCCTAATGAAATCAAGTTCAATGAAGTGTCTGATGCTTTTGGCTGAGAATGCAGTGACGGGGTAACGTTTGAAGGCTGATTCATCGATTTGTGGTGACTATTCAAAAATATCCGGGAGTGGTGTGGAAGAACCGCACATTTTCCTCATATGAATCCGTAGAACTGTAGCAACAAACTAGCTTTATTATGAACTATAAGGCTGTGTGTCTCTTAGGGTGCGTAACTGAAGGTAGTCGGTGAATTCTCTTGACTTAAGAAAAGTGACGACGATTCCCAGCAAGATTTACGGTAGTTTACACTCACTACATTTTCACATTTGAGAAATTCACTTATCCTGAAAGAACTTTTGTTTGCACACCAAGCAGGATATTTGTTTCTCGGAATCCTTTTAAAAATCGTTCGAAACATTTCAATTGCACACACGAAATCCCAGCTATCCTGCAGCAAGCTCGTACCTTACTGTTAACTTTATGCTCCATTGCGCTTCGACACGAGTGCTCCGAACTCAATTTTTGGGAATTTCTTCAAGTGGAAAGTAAAAACCGCTGCACTGAGACCCTGAACGCTTTTGAGATAAAATGCGCTAAATTATTCACACGAGCACGACCCGACGATAACTGATCTTTCTTATATGAAAGCTGATAAATAGTTACTGATTGAACCGCGCTGCACCATGCTTATCGAGCCCTCAATAGAACTCAGGTTCTTATCTTTCTTGAAATTAGTATTAGGGGTATTAGGGCTAGTATTTGAGTATGTCGCAATGATATAGTATGTTTATGGAGTATTTGAGTAAACCTTTTTTACGAGGCTTGTATTATTTTCTTGACTAAGTCAGATGAGTTACGACCACAATATGTGCGGGATGGAATAGATACCGAGAGTTGAAGAGGGAAGCGAGACGCATTTGCAGACAGAAAAAGAAAGAGGCTGAAATGCGTGAGTATGAAGAGCTTGACAAGCTGGCGGACAGGGGTACTGCTCGAAAATTCTACGAAAAGATGCGGTGGTTAACAGAAGGTTTCAAGACCAGAGCATACTCTTGTAGAATCCCAAAGGTGATCTAGTGATCAATGCCCAAAGCATACTAAAATTATGGAGGGAGCACTTCTTCAGCGTGCTGAATAGCAGTGAACGCACAACGCCAGGAGAAGGCGAACCTGATTCCCCAATCGATGAAGATGGAGCATACTTTCCATTGCCCGACCATGAAGAAGTTCGATAGCAATTACCCGCCTGAAGAACAACAAAATGGCGGGGGCCGATGGATTGCCGGCCGAGCTATTCAAATAAGGCGGCGAAGAACTGATAAGGAGCATGCATCAGTTTCTTTGTAAAATATGATCGGACGAAAGCATGCTTAACAATTGGAATTTAAGTGTGCTCTGCCCAATCCACAAAAAGGGAGACACCACAATCTGCGCCAACTACCTTGGGATAAGCCTCCTCAAGATCGTGCATAAGGTTCTATCGAGCGTATTGTGTGAAAGATGAAAGCCCGCCGTCAACAAACTGATTGAATCTCAGCAGCGTGGCTTGAGACCTGGCAAATCAACAACCGATCGGATACTCGTCATGCGCCAGATCTTGGAAAAGACCCGTGAAATAAGAATCGACACACACCACCTCTTCGTCGATTTCAAAGCTGCTTTCGACAGCACGAAAAGGAGCTGCCCTTGTGCCGCGATGTCTGAATTTGGAAGTCCCGCAAAACTAATACAGCTGTATAAACTGACGTTGAGCAACACCAAAAGCTCTGTCAGGATCGGGAAGGGCCTCGATACCAATTAAGGTACCTGAGGACAAGGCGACTCCCTATCGTGCGACTTCTTCAATCTGCTGCTTGAGAAAATAATTCGAGCTGCAGAACTTAATCGAGCAGGTACAATCTTTATAAGAGTGTGCAGCTGCTGGCGTATGCCGATGTTGACAGTCATAACTTTGAAGTTGTAGATAATTTTGTCTACTTAGGAACCAGTGTAAACACCACCAACAATGTCAGCCTGGAAATCCAACGCAGGATAACTCTTGCCAGCAGGTGCTACTTCGGACTAAGCAGGCAATTGAGAAGTAAAGACCTCTGTCGACGAACAAAAACCAAACTCTACAAGTCACTCATTATTCCCGTCCTGCTGTATGGTGCAGAGGCTTGGACGATGACAACAACTGATGAGTCGACGTTGCGAGTTTTCGACAGAGAGGTTCTGCGAAAGATTTACGTTCCTTTGCGCGTTTGCCACGGCGGAGAAGGACCTGGCTTCGCTTGGAATATCCAATTGGCGCCACGTAGCGAAAAGAAGAAACGGCTGGCGCGCTGTTGTTAACTCGGCTATAATCGCGTAAGCGGTGTCTACGCCACTAAAGAAAAAGAATAAGTCAGATGAGAGCAATTTGTCCATAAAAATTTGTATGTTACGGTTTTCAGGTCTTACATTTGTCCACGTGTTTTTGGGTTAACCAGTCATTCATAATATCACTTCATTTGGTTACACCCCGCGTGGTTGATTGTTAGGCTATTGTGTTTAGAATATTTCATTCCGAATCCTTTTCAGAGCATAAAATACAGATTTAAAAAGCTGTATTGAACTAATCGTTACAATTCTTTAAAAACCTTCAAAATAGGCTCCTTCTGCGTCGATGCAGCGCTGCCATCGCGATTTCCAAGCATTGAAGGCGTCACAGAAGGCATTCTCCGGAATAGCCTTGAGACCCGAGGTGCATGCTGCTTGGATCCCCTATGTCATCTCAAAATGCTTGTCTTTTAACGGTGTTTGTCTCGGGATCATACTCATACTCGGGATTGTCACCTGGTATTATGTTATTCAAAAATTGGAGATAACTTTCACACATGTTCAAATTTTCTTGGCACATTTCCACTCGCCGCAATTTCTGGTCGTCAGTGAGCAGTTTTGGGACCATCTCCGCGCACACTTTCCGCATGTTCAAGTGCTCCGTCATAATGTCATGAACCACAGATTTTGAACATCTGGGCAATTAAACGAATATTTAGTCGATGATCTGAGTTCAAAACTTTGGGCACACGAGTCACATTGTCGGTTTTTGTCGAATTCGCGGGTCTCTTCATCAACGACATCTTCCCGGTCCTCCAAAAAGGTCTGGTGCCACCGAATCACACCACTTCTTGCTAAAGCAACATCTGGGTAAGCCTGCTTGATCATATCAAACGTCTTTGTCGCAGATTTACCGAGTTTCACACGGAATTTAATCACGTACCTCTGCTCTAACGAACGCTGCATTTTCAGTTTGCACCACTCACAGAGACACGTCGCGCGGAAATGTTTGTCCTGACTCTCCTAGTGCTCGGAAACAACTGACTAGCTGCTCGATCGTTAGCCCTCTACCGAATCCAGTCGGAGCGCGCACGCTCTGAAGTACAGTCGCAGCGAAAGATAATCAGTCCTATTACTTTCCTGCTCCTAAATTGTGTCAAAAGAGGAATAATCACCCGTTATTTTAACTTATTATATCAGTTTCTGCGACTTAAATCAGTTGTTTGTGCGATTCACCACTCTTCAATTTATTTCAGAAAAAATTGTGTGAATTTTCGAGATAAGCTGATAAGCCACCATTTTACAGACTATACCTTTTGGGCCGTAAACTAGTGTAATAGTTCGTGTATCCCGCCAAGTGTGTTGTGCAATATCTCGATAGTATTCACTTCAAAGGGCTCATCTACGTTATGGCAACCGACAACTTCAAGAACAGTCTACGTTTGGAGGGCTATGAATTCATATTAGGTGTAGGTTAGGTAAGGTTAATCTGGTAGGCCAATAAACCACCCATAGACCAGTTTGGTTCTTTGCGATACCAGATGGAGTTCACTTGCTAAGTCCAAGAGGACTAGTCCTCGCTTGGCCCGAATTTTAACAGACTCTGCGGCCTCACTGTCGATATTTCCTTCAGTGTATCAAACTGTGGGTACCGCAAATGCTTACAGCGTAGACTTGCCAATGCTGGGCAATTGTACAAGAGATGCTACATTGTTTTCCTGTTGCCCTGCTCTAAACATATCCCGCAGTCTTCTCGACCTGTGAGCCCCGTTCTGCAGACGTGTTCCACAATCACTTCTATCGATGTATTTGTGTATTTGCCATCTGAATATTTGCACATGACTTTTGCAGTTTTGCACCCAGATAGCTCCTTCCATCGTGTGCTGATTTTCTTTGCCATGCTTCTGTCGAGATCGTCGTATTGATAATGTATGGGTTTCCCAATGTTTATCACGTTTTCGGATGACAGCCCTACTGTCCACTGCTGCCCTGCTTTCCAAAACACTTCTGGACACTTCGTATGGGATACGAGATTACTGCCTACGTAGATGTTGACTCTGGAATTGACTACAGTTGCAGCTGCAGGCCAGCTCCGCTGCTTTCAAAGCAAACATCTCAGCTTGAAATATACTGCAGTGGTCCGGCAACAGGTTTCCTTATGCCTAACTCTGGACAGTATATTCCCCCAACAACTCTATAGTCCATTTTCGAGCCATCTGTATACAAGTACATAGATGTTTAGAGTGTTGCGCGTAGCTAACATACCTTTGCGCCAGCAATTTTTTTCTATGTTTACTTTGAATCTTCTTTCCCAGTTGAAAAGTGGGGTCATGTAGTTGGTGTTTGCTCAACCGCCATTACCCACCGAGTTATGCCCGAAGGTTCTATATGTAAATTTTGCTGCGCAGTTTTCAGCGAAGATGTCTATAGGTGGTAGGTTTGGTGTCAGTTCAAGAGCCGCCGTTCGAGTTGTTCTTAAAGCTCCCGTTATGCACAGCGCAGCGACCCTCTGAACCATTTTTATTGGTTTCCGGTAGCTGGATTTCCGTACGCCTGTCTACCATACTACTACACTATAGAGTGGAGTAGAATTGGTAAAACTATAGCTGTGTAGCACCAGTGCATGAGAGAGGGAGAGAGCCCCCAGGTTGTACCGAACTTTTGCCTACACGCATATAGACCATTGCTAGCTTTTCTCGCTCTTTCCTCCACGTGATTCCACAACAGTTTGCTGTTCGAGACAACCTAAGGTATTTGGTGCGGTCCTTAAGAGAGAGTTGTGTCCTCTTTATAGATCGAAACCTCCATAGATGAATTTTATGCTTTCTAGTAAACGCACCTTGAGGAGTACCTCATACAGACTTCCTTGGTCATTTTAGCGTCGTTCCATTCTGCTTTTATCCGTCTAGAGGTCAAAGGGCTCTTGATCCAGCGTTGTATAGCAGAGTCAACACCTATTGACTGGATACTGTTCAGAATAGATTCGGTAGAGATTTTGTTGAACGCTCCAGGAATGCTCCAAGATAGTAACCTTATATTCAAGAGCTCAAAAAGTTATCAGTTATGCTCTAGAAATGTTATGAAACTCAAACATATTTTTAAAATTTATTGCGTTTTCATATTATAAAACAAGTTGGTTTCAAGAAGCTTGTGTTTTATTTATCGCATTTTACTAAAATATTACATAATAAAAACAAGTTATATAAACAAATATATATTATATATATGTATATACTCGTACATGTAAAACTATGAAAGAAATCCATTCAAATCGGCCAAGCGTTCGCTAACATAATCCGGCGTGTCTGTCTCAGTTAGCTTTGATTGCAAATCCTCTGTCGTTGTAGTGCCGGTAAGCACCAGCAGAGTTTGAAAACCACACACTTTGGCGAAGCGGATGTCTGTCACAATGCTGTCACCGATAAAGAGGCAACGACTTGCATTCTTGATTTTATGCTGCTCCATTATAAAGTCGCGTAAGGCCACGCCAGGTTTGCCCAATATTAAAGCCTTACGTTGTGTAGTGTTTTCGAGCACCGATATATATGGACCGGGTCCTTGAAAATAGTGAAATATTTATGTATTTATTTGCGACAAAAGAAGGAAATTTAATAGCTGAAACTTTTTTTTTAACTTAAGGGGGGGAGATACCTTTAGAATTTTCAAAAAAAATTAAAAAAATGTTCGCTCTAGTCAATTAAAAAACTATTCAAATATATAGTCTCGAAGTTTCATTGGTTTACTCCGAATATTTTTGAAGAAATAGGCCCCAGAACCACTGCACTTCAAGCAGTGGCTGTATAGTACCAAAACTTTGAGGCTCGTTTCCTCGAAACTAACTTTTTTTATCCGGCCGTCAAAATTGCGAGCGATTTATTTAACCGTTTTATTTTAACTAAAGCGTATTTTATAGACGATTTTCTACTCAAGTGCGTGATAGAGCGCTTTTCCGAGAAAAATGGCATTTTGACAGATGTTTAAATATTTTGATGTCAAAAATCATACACGTTTTACAAAATTCAGTCCTATATCTCCAATTTTTCGAAAACAATGCACTTGATAGAAGCTTCCTGATTAAAAAATTTAATTTTTTTTTCAGATAAAAAGCCTAGTCAGGAAGTTGAGGGCGGCAAAAAATGTCAATCAATGGGATCGTTGATATTTCTGCCATTTTTTTATACAAAGAAAGTAGTTCAATAATACCTCTTAATATGTATGCAAACAAATCGCATGTGATCTGCTTTCATTCTCTCATAACAAAAGTGAAAAAATTAAATTTTTTGACAGTACTAGAGGTGTAGTATCCTTCCCATTAAGAGAAGTGTAGTCTCTCTATTTATAAAAGCTTTAGGTATATAGTATTTACATATATCCGACTATTCTAATCAATCTACAAATTTCTTTTCGTATCTAATACCCTAAAGAATCTCAAGCCGGACCCAGTATTCCACGAATACTTCACTTCAATCTCCGAGATTTAAATAACAACTTTGGCAGGTCTTTTCATTTGAATAATGTTCGGTCAGAATATACTACTCATCCAACCTAATTGTTGTAAACTGCAAATTTTGGGAATCTCACCTACTTGTGTCATGTATGTAGTATGTGCTTTTATGATATAATTAGTAGACGTCAGCTGAACCAAACAAATTCGGATTCTTTTCATAATTTTTATCGACAAAACTTTCCTAATAGTTCTCAACTCAGCGCGCCTGTTACAAAGCTAAGCTCAAAAAGAATATTGTACTTTCGTTTCATATTATAACCCACGAAGTCACCAATTTCCGAATAATAGTTCTCTAAAATCGATATTACAATATGGTCTAAAAGTAAACAAAATTATTTGGTAGTGAACGAGTTAAGACGAAATATCTCCTGTCATCGAACAAACAGTCGTCGTACGTCGTCGACTAAGTAGGCAATTGAGAAATAAAGTCCTCTCTCGACGAACAAAGACCAAACTCTATAAGTCACTCATTATTCTCGTCTTGCTGTATGGTACAGAGGCATGGACTATGACAACGGCGAATCACCCGTTCGATGGAACGATGAGCTGTATGAGTTAAACGACGACATTGTCATAGTTCAACGAATTAAGAGACAGCGGCTACATTGGAGCATACTCTTGAAGAACCCCCAAAGGTGATCTAGTGACCGATGCCCAGAGCATACTTAAATTATGGAGGGAACACTTCTCCAGCCTGCTGAATGGCAGTGAACGCACAACGCCAGGAGAAGGCGAACCCGATTCCCCAATCGATGACGATGGAGCAGACGTTCCATTCCCCGACCATGAAGAAGTTCGAATAGCAATTACCCGCCTGAAGAACAACAAAGCGGCAGGCGCCGATGGATTGCCGAGCTTTACAAACACGGCGGCGAAGAACTGATAAGAAGCATGCACCAGCTTCTTTGTAAAATATGGTCGGACGAAATCATGCACAACGATTGGAATTTAAGTGTGCTATGCCCAATCCATAAAAAAAATCCACAATCTGCGCCAACTACCGTGGGATTAGCCTTCTCAACATCGCATATAAGGTTCTATCGAGCGTATTGTGTGAAAGATTAAAGCCCACCGTCAACAAAATGATTGGACCTTATCAGTGTGGCTTCAGACCTGGAAAATCAACAACCGACCAGATATTCACCATGCGCCGTGAAAGAAGAATCGACACACACCACCTCTTCGTCGATTTCAAAGCTGCTTTCGACAGCACGAAAAGGAGCTGCCTTTGTGCCGCGATGTCTGAATTTGGTATCCCCGCAAAACTAATTTGGCTGTGTAAACTGACGTTGAGTAACATCAAATGCTCCGTCAGGATCGGGAAAGACCTCTCCGAGCCGTTCGATACCAAACGAGGTTTCAGACAAGGCGACTCCCTATCGTGCGACTTCTTCAACCTGCTTCTGGAGAAAATAGTTCGAGCTGCAGAGCTAAACAGAGAAGGTACCATCTTCTATAAGAGTGTACAGCTGCTGGCGTATGCCGACAATATTGATATCATCGGCCTCAACACCCGCGCCGTTAGTTCTGCTTTCTCCAGGCTGGACAAGGAAGCACAGAAAACGGGTCTGGCAGTGAACGAGGGCAAAACGAAATATCTCCTGTCATCAAACAAACAGTCGTCGCACTCGCGACTTGGCTCTCATGTCACTGTTGACAGTCATAACTTTGAAGTTGTAGATAATTTCGTCTATCTTGGAACCAGCGTAAACACCACCAACAATGTCAGCCTGGAAATCCAACGCAGGATTGCTCTTGCCAACAGGTGCTACTTCGGACTGAGTAGGCAATTGAAAAGTAAAGTCCTCTCTCGACGAACAAAAGCTAAACTCTATAAGTCGCTCATAATTCCCGTCCTGCTATATGGTGCAGAGGCTTGGGCGATGACAGCAACCGATGAGTTGACGTTACGAGTTTTTGAGAGAAAAATTCTGCGAAAGATTTATGGTCCTTCACGCATTGGCCACGGCGAATATCGCATTCGATGGAACGATGAGCTTTGACGACATTGACATAATTCAGCGAATTAAAAGACAGCGGCTACGCTGGCTAGGTCATGTTATCTGGATGGATGAAAACACTCCAGCTCTGAAAGTATTCGAAGCAATACCCGCCGGGGGAAGCAGAGGAAGAGGAAGACCTCCACTCCGTTGGAAGGACCAAGTGGAGAAGGCTTCGCAATCCAATTGGCGCCACGTAGCGAAAAGAAGAAACGACAGGCGCGCTGTTGTTAACTCGGCTATAATCGCGTAAGCGGTGTTTACGCCAATTAAGAAAAAGAAGAAGAGGCTACATTGGCTAAATCATGTCATCCGAATGGATGAAAACGCTCCAGCTCTGAAAGTATTTGACGCAGTACCCGCCGGGGGAAGTAGAGGAAGACGAAGACATTCACTCCGTTGGAGAGATCAGGTAGAGGAGGACCTGGCTGCACTTGGTATCTCGAATTGGCAAATTGCGAAAAGAATAAATGTCAACCCAAATATATAAGAAGACGAATTTCGCCTTGAATATTTGGGAAATACCTACCTATAACATCCTTTCCGCCGACTGTGATAAGTGTATCAGCGGCGCCGCCAATAAATAGGCACTCCGGATTGTTTTTCAAATATCCATGGGAGCGCATCAACTTCGATGCCGTCAAATTGAAATCCACATCAATAATAACTGCCTTAACGGGGTCATCGCTGTTTATGACCGCACGCAAATCGTCTAAAGTTTCTACGTAACCGACGAGCTGAAAAAGTAAAGCGCACTTACTATACATATTTATCGCGAATTCGCATAATTGCTCACCTCTTCCACCACATTGAAGCCAGCCTCACGGAGCAGCGACTTAAACGCTTCCGAAGTGAGGCAGAAGATGAGACCGTCAAATTGTATGGACTTCAAGTGATCGCAAATTGTCTGCGCTGGATGCACAATCTCATGCTGTGCGGGCGGTCCGAGAAAGAAAGACAAAATACGAATTTCCATAATTGATGCCGGCGCTTTGGCGAACACATTGTCACATTACCTTCTTCACCTCGATACCGAACCTTTCAAATTTTTTCAATTGCATATCAATGGGTATTATGCTATTGTTTGTGACATAGATGACTTCTTTGCCCTGCCGTTTGAGATAATCGATCGCTTCCGGTGAACCAGGCAAGAGCTCATGTAGTGTCTGCCATATGACGCCTATTGATCAAAGCAGATTATCGGAATAATCCATTAGGGTGTCAGAAACGATGTACATATAGTAAAGGGTGTTTAAGGGTGGTTCTCGAAATATGTATTTTATGTTCATGACTTACCATCGCAATCGCAAAGTATTACATCGAAGGAATCGAAAAAGTCTTGCTTCTGCTTGAGCGTCAATTCATTGAGATACTTGATGGCATTTGGATTTGGTGGATATTCCAACTCTGATATTAGCTCGGAACTCGATTTCTTAAAGAAGGGGTGTAGTTAGTTAAAATGTTTTCAGTGATGTCTTCAAATAAAAACATATTAGAAGATTTAATAAGAAAGTATCGTATTTCTTAATTGACAGAGTTGGAGCAAATTCGAAATACAGAACAATAAAAATCTTGCGCCTTTTTCTGAAAAGATGGTGGGTCTTAGACCCAGTTACCAGAATCTCGGCAAATACTGCTAAGAAAACTACTTATCTAAAGCAGATTGCAGCTCACAAGCAATGGAAAACTTTTAGTTTTTAAGGAACCTTCTTCCTAACTTCTGGAGTAATCATAACTTTTTAGTGCATTTTTTTTTTAGAAGGTCGTTAATGACTAGGATCCATAGAAGAGGAGAAAGAAAGCCACCCTTTTTTCTGCTTGCACATAATATTTTCAGGATCTTAAACAAGATTTTCTTCGTGGCCTCCTTCTTTTACGCCCAATTCCTGTACTTTACGTTTAAGACAGTTTGCTTCCAAAACGCCTACGTCCACTTCCAATGTAAACTTCCACTAGATCTCTCACTTTAAGTTAGGTTAAGTTTGGTTAAAAGGCCGACCCCAACAGAAATCTCACTTGGACAGTTTAGAACGTCGGTGCGTTGTGGTACCTAAACCTCCTATATAATAGATCATAAAACCCTTGCATATCCGTGATGTTGAGCAGATTCGTCTCCGCGCGGTTCATCTTGAATAACACTAAATGACCTGCGGCCTTACATCTAATACGGATCTCTCACTTTACAATTTAGAAATCAAGCTTCAATGAAAATACCGGAATAAAATTTTGCGTTCCCCTAGAAATGGTTGAAATCGAACTATATCCTTTCAAGTTCTTAGACTTAGTATTTCAGTGCCTGACTTTATACCGAAAATATAAGCTAAACTGTAAGATATCTTAATGAAATCACGTGCATATCTTTTCCTAACTTCATTCTTCTTGATGAGTTGTCTGATGCTTTCTGCTGAGGGTGAACGACCACAAAAAAAAACTTTCCTTTACTTCTTAATGTTGTTTTTATCGACTTTAGAATAAGGAAAAAGTTACGAATTTAGTCTGCTAGGTTATGAAACCCAAAAAATCGATGCAGTGACAGGGAAACGTTTGAATGCTGATTCATCGATTTGTGGTGACTATTCACAAATACCCGGGAGTGGTGTGGAAGAACCACACAGTTTCTATGAATCCGTAGAACTGTAGCAAAAACTAGTTTCATTATGAACTCTAAGGCTGTGTGTCTCTTAGGGTACGTAACTGGAGGTAGTCGGTGAATACTCTTGACTCTAGAAAAGTGACGACGATTCCCAGCAAGGTTTACGGTAGTTTACACTCACTACATTTTCACATTTGAGAAATTCACTAATCCTGAAAGAACTTTTGTTTGCACACCAAGCAGTATATTTGTTTCTCGGAATCCTTCTAAAAATCGTTCGAAACATTTCACTTGCACACACGAACTCCCAGCTATCCTGCAGCGAGCTCATACCTCACTGTTAACTTTATGCTCCATTGCGCTTCGACACGAGTGCTCCGAACTCGATAACTGGGAATCTCTTCAAGTGAAAAGTAAAAACTGCTGCGCTGCGACACTGAACGCTTTTGAGTTAAAATGCGCTAAATTATTCAGCTGGCTTCACACGGGCACGACCCGACGTTAACTGATCTTTCTTATAATGAAAGCTGATAAAATGTAACTGATTCAACCGCGCTGCATCGGGCTTGTCGGGGGAGTACTCATTACCCATTGAAATCCACAGCTACCTACTATATGCTACTCATATATTTATGTACATATGTATAAGTATATAAGTAAGTATATAAGCGTTGTTGACATTGCTTGCATTTATTCATACCTATCGTAAGCCATTAGCGACAGCTTTTCCGCGTTGAGTCGCCTCGATTAAGACAATTGCTGGAAGACATTGAAGAGTATCTGTGCGATGGCATACAATTCAATTTAGGCATGACGTGCGCCCAAGTGCTCTCCGCCAAGCTGACTTAACTGCTGAGGGAGCGGTGTGAATGTTGGCGCGTTGCTGCTCTGCAAGACTCTGTCGCAAGCGATGATATGCCTATATTATGTTTACAAATATTACAAAATATTATTGTCGACTACGAGCGTCGCAAAATATGTCCGAGTGTTTTGAAGGGCAATTCACATTTTGTGGCCTTAGAGTGAATAGTTCTTTACAAGACCAATTAAATGACGTGGATCAACTATTATCCACCGACTCGTGTCTATTAGTATCATCGAAATCACACTACGAGAAAAAAACAAACGCTTCGTGTTCTACTGTATCTTCTACCGCGCCTTAACTTTTTTCAAATGTTTCAACCATCCAGTACGTTTTTAGAGCTTAATGAACAGTACAATACCATAAGTTTTGGACAAAATCTATTTGAAGTGATTTCAACAAAAACTTTGACGGCACTATAATCGTTGCCCCACATCTTTCTCAAAGCAATCTGCTCTCAATACAGATCAGCAATCTCGCTAAAAAATCTTCGATAAAAATTCTATCCTGTAAGTTACTGCAAAGCTTAAGCTCTGATAGTTTTATACATCCGACTTCTTCCAGGCTTAAATGCTTGTGTCGGAGCCATCTTTCAATGATTCCACTGTAGACATGTAATACCTCTAAGGTCCTAAAATTACAGGTATAAACGTCAATATCTTTTTAATTACAATATCAACCACGAGTGCCCACTGTAGCAAATGAAAATTGTTTGTGGGATTCTTGAGTAAACCTGTTATACCAATTTTGTGTTATTGTCTTGACTAAGTCCATGAAAATTTGTAAGTTACGGTTATCGGGTCTTACATTTGTCCACGTGTTTTTGGGTTTATCAATCATTCATAATATCACTTTATTTGGTTACACGTTCCGTAGTTGATTTCTAGGCTATCTTGTTTCGAATATTTTATTCCGAATCCTTTTCACAGCATAAAATATTCCAGCATTATTTTTTTTTTTGCTGCAGTGACCTTACTTAGTCGCATTCGTACCATCTTTGTAGACCCGTTCTTAAATCGGAATTTGTCAGTTAGCAAAAAATATAATACAGACATGAAAAATCTGGCCATTTCAATAACGAATAATCGAATCAATGGCTCGTGATGTTCAGCTACAAAATAGATGTATTCGAGGTGATATTTGGTATTTGGATTTATATTTTTTAGGATCTGCTGGAGAACAGTGGAAGGAGATCACTGCTTTTCTTATTAATAATCGGAGACGATTAAAGGAACCTATGATTTAAGAAAAGTTGGTACTGAGAAAGGGTGGAACTGCTACAAAGCCATCCCTATCTTTTAAATAACGGCATTCTTTCACATGTTACATAAAATTATACGAAGTTAAGTCATGTTTTAAGCGACCATATGTGTATGCCCCGCTGGTTCATAAAGGGTAACTTGGTGAAGAGATCAGAATGAAGAGAAATATGTATTTCCGAGTAAAAAATTTAAAATGTATATACTTGTCTCTCGATAAAACTTTGGCCCGAAGTAAAAAGTTTACATGAAATTAGGAAAAAAAAACAAATTTGGTATTGTGACATACAGGGATACGATAAAAATTTGTTCGAAAAGTGGAAGCTCCATTAATCCATTTCGAGGTTCCCTACTTTTTAAAGAAAAAACACAGAAATTTCAAATTTAATGGGGAATGTTTTTTTTTTATCATTCGAACGAAAATTCTTTGCATTTATTTTTTGAAGATTATTTCTATCAAATGTTGGCCGCGGTTATGTCTCAGAACTTCCATCCGTTGAGTCCAATTTTTGATGACTAGTTCGAACATTTCGACAGGTAACTGGCGAATGTCATGCGTGATGTTTCGCCTCAAGGTCTGAATCGAAGCGGAGTTGTCCGCATAGACTTTAGGCTTTACATATCCCCACAGGAAAAAGTCTAACGGTGTGATATCACACGATATTGGCCAAACGACCGATCCAAAACATGAAATTATCTGCTCACTGAAGTGTTCTCGCAATAAATCCATTGATTGTTGCGTTGTGAGGCAAGTGGCGCCAACTTGTTGAAATCAAATGTCGCTGAGATCACGAGCTTCAATTTCAGTCATCAAATAGTTGGTTATCATGGCGCGACAACGGTCGCCATTGACGATTACGTTCTTACCGGCATCATTTTTGAAGAAATATGGACCGATGATTCTACCGGCTCAAAACCCTCATCATTGTTTTTAAGGATGAAATGGCAGCTCTTGACTTTCTTCAGTCCCAAATGAGGCAATTTCGCTTGTTTACATACCCAAAGAGCCAGAAATGAGTCTCATCGCTGAACAAAATTTGACTCGAAAACGTCGGATCTTCTTGGAACTTTTCAACAGCCCATAGAGCGAAGCGATGTCACTTGGAAAGGACGAGCGACTTCAGTTCTTGCACAAGCTGTATTTTGTACGTTTTTGATTCAAGATCTGGACGTAAAATGCGCCAAGTCGTTCGATCCGTCAGTCTGAGTTGCTGCGAACGGCGGCGAATCGACTCTCCACGGTCTTCGGGTATGCTCTAAGCTACGGCTGCTATATTTTCTTCACTGCGTGCTGGACATGGTCTATTTGGACGTATATTATCCAAACCCCTTTATCAAAGTGGTCACTAGCTAGCTAATTTGATTTTAGAAAAGATCACAGCAGGATTAATCAAGGTAAAGTAAAAAAAAAACTTGAGACCTTAAAAAAGCTTGTATCCTCATACTGTGTATGTGGTAAATATTAGTCCTCCCTATATACGTATGTGTATCTTATTATTATTATTTCTTAACCCCATAGACACTGATCATTAAGAACTTCCGGCTCTCTAGTCAATTTATATCGCAATTATAGATTAGAAGGCGTGACATTTCCTTAAAATCAGGTGCGATTTTTTCTCTTCGCATTATACATATGTATGTATGTATGTACATATGTGTAAAAAAAATGGGTGCAACCGGTGTTAATCTTTCCCATAACCTTACCCTTTTTGCTATTGTTTCAATTTATTAATTTTGATTTATCAAAGAATCTGCGCTTTCGAACGCTTCCAAGTGCTATTTCGTATTAGTTTATTTTCATTTATTTATATGTACTTGCATACATACATGTATGTATAGACATATGTACATGTACATTATGTATTGTACATATAAGGTACTGTTTGGATTGTATTACTTGCGTTTAATATGTGTTGCCACTTAAAGAATATCGGCGAATAATGCAAATGCATTCAATCACTTGTTTGTGTGTTTATTTACATGCGTACATATGTACATATGAGTATAGGAAAATGTGTTGTGTAAATAGAAACATAGGTATGTACATATATAATCCATAATGTATGTATATATGTATATATTTAGAACATATTTACGCTTTCCACACATAATAATAAAATCTCATATAAAATATACAAAAGTTCGTAAATAATTTTCAGACATTTAACAGTACATATTTCATAATAGCATAATTACATAACGAGTATGCACACATACATATATGCGTGAATATGTATGTGTACAGATATATAATATATAGATAGAATCTGGTAAATAATGCTCTTAGTGTTGTAGTTGTAGTTGTATGTGAATAGGTTAGTTTTGTTAACATTGAAAGAGAAGTGCAATTTGATAGGTACACGAGTTGTTTGTATGTATGTATATTAGGGTATTCAAACAAAAAATTATGGAATTTACATATGTATATACTTATATACATACATACATATAGAGGAAAAAATATCCCTGCAAGGCAGGATTTTAAGTTGAATTTTCAAAGGTGGCGATGAACATTCGAAGTTTCTCATATTTTTATAAAAAAAAAAGTAAAAAATTTAGTTTTCTTTAATAATGCCATATCTTTTGAAACGTTTAGAATACAGTTTTCTATATTGCGGATTCGTGTAGAGTATGCAATTTGGTAAAAAAAATGTACTTCGGATGAGTTTTTATATTAAAAACAAAAACAAATTCGACAAAATTTTAAATTGAAAAATTCAAAATATGCAAAAAATATTTAAAAATATTTATTAAAAAGAATTAAAAAGTGTCAAAAAATTTTTAAAAATTCAAAATATGAAAAAAATGTTCTTCATATGATTTTTTTTTATTAAAAAAGAAAAAAAAAACAAAAAAAGAAACAAAAAAGTGTCATAAAAAAGATCAAAATATGTAAAAAAATATTTATTAAAAAAAATTAAAACCAAAATTTTAAAATAAAAAAAAAATACAAATTAAAAAAGAATAAAAATAAAAACTAAATAAAAATAAAAGTGTCAAAAAAATTTTTCAAAATGTTCTTCATATGGTTTTTTTTTTATTAAAAAAGAAAAAAAAACAGAAAAGTGTCATAAAACTTTTTTCAAAATTGAAAAATTCCAAAAATGCAATTTTAGTGTTTATTTTTTTTTTTTTGCTTAAAATGTTTATATTTAAAAAGAACCCTAGGATGTAATAAAATAGTTCTGAAATACCGAAAGAAAAAAATAAATATACCATAAGTTCATATACATACATACATATATTTGTTCTCTTTTGTGAAATGTTCCGGCTCAGTATTTAAAAATTCCGGTGATAACTCTAGTAGCTCAAAAATTCTATCGGAACTTTTTGTGATAAAATAACTGAT
Source organism: Bactrocera neohumeralis (assembly GCF_024586455.1). Taxonomy (NCBI): domain Eukaryota; kingdom Metazoa; phylum Arthropoda; class Insecta; order Diptera; family Tephritidae; genus Bactrocera; species Bactrocera neohumeralis. The sequence goes on along the minus strand of NC_065922.1, from coordinate 10,663,237 downwards.
ATCTTTTGAACAAATCATGTCAACTTTGGTTTTCGTTAACGTGATTTTGTTTTCATGAACTTTGTGCTAGATTTTTTTCGAATTTTTTCGAAATTTTAACGATGTTTTTTAAATTTATTTTTCTTTTTGAAAAAATTCTACAGAGGTGGATGGAGAGGAAATTTTAAGCTCTACAATAATACGCGATGTAAAAAATTTGATCTTAAACGGTTCAAAAAGGCATTTTCGGCAAACTTACGACACCTTTTAAAATTAAGGGGCTATTCTAGACTAGAAATTTGAAGAAATCGGAAATTTATTTTTCCACGGATCGAACTGTCGATTATTAAAAATATTTTCCTAAAAGGATTTTTCAAAACTCAAATTATTTCTGAAGTTGCAGCGGTTTTAGTGTCGTGGCAACTGGACCGGTTCTGCTAAACATAAAACTTTTAACGCGTTTTTCTCGAAACTACTTTTTTTCGAGAAGGGCGTGTATGCGGTTGCCACAATATCTCAAGTTCTAATTAGTCAACTTATTCGAAATGAATATTGGTAAAATATTTTTCTCAAATCTCTCTCAATCAAAAAATGAAAAATTTTAATTTGTAATATTTTAAGAAAAATTCGATAGAATTAAAAAATTAGTAAAACTAGTAAAATTAGTGAACAAAAAATGAAGAATCTAAATTTGTAATATTTAAAAAAAAAATTGGCAAAGTTTAAAAATAAGTGAAAAATTCTACCTTTATTTTTGAATAGGCGCCATTTTACGAAACATTTTTTTTTTCAATTTCGCAGCTTCTTGATATAGCGTTATTCGTATAAACAAGAATCCGTCATTGTTTTATTTTCCAGATAACCACAAGCGGAGATGTCATGGCGACGAAAACGTGGCCTCTTTTCCCCCCTTTACTGCCAAGACGCATAACTCAAAGTATCAATGAAACTTTATTTTTTAACTCAATTTTCTGTACTCTTCAAATATAAATAAACAAATGATGAAAAAATTGATGGCAAAATATCAAATGTTTTTTTGTCATTTTAAGAAAAACTGATAGTAAAAATATTAAATGCTTTTTTATTAAATGCCAAATCGCTCGAAATTCGCGGCATTGGACTAGAATACACCAGTAAGCTAAAAAAAAAACCTGCCCTACACGGATATTTTTCCTCTGTATATAAATATGTATGTTAGTTTTAAGCCATAAATTCAAAATACTTTTTTTTTGACGCTCCCTAATGCATATGTAAAATATTTGTGACTGGTTGCTTTGAGCTTGAGTGAGTATAAATGTATGTGTTTAACCAAATAGTTAAATTTTTTTTGACGCACTCTAATGCACACATAATCATTTGTGACTGCTTGCTTACAGCTTGAGTGAGTATAAATGTAAATATGTAATGATTTTTATTAATATTTATTATTATTATTTTTTTATAATTTATTTGCTTGGCTGGCGTTTAATTAATTTCGTTAAAAACTGCTACTATTTTTAGTATTTAATTGTCTACTAATTTAAAATAGCATTTTGTATTAAAATGTGTTAATCTATTCAAATTGTGATTTATTAATGCTTTTTAGCTATTACTCAGTACTATTGCTACGAAAAATGGACACACATCTGCTGGTATAAACATATAAATATTTATATATTCGTGTACGTGTGTACGTGTGTACCTGTGGCGCGTTTTGACTCAATTACAAACTGTTTGCTTTATAAACATATGAAATATTTATATAAATTTTTACATTTATGCACGTACTTTAAGGCAAATGTGGCTGAAAATGCAACGAATCAGTTAAAAAAGAAATCAATTTTTCCATATTACAATTAATTAACAAATGTTTTGATGTATGCGTTCAGGTTTTGCTTTAAAATTAAATTTTTTATTGCTTTTGCTATGCAATAGCTGCCTTTTATAGCCTACTTGCATACATACATATGTATATGTGTGTGTATGTAATTTTTCCTTGAATATTACAAATTACTATGAAAAATTTATGAATATTTCTTGAGCAGTTTTTTGTTACTATTTCACTGGTTTGTTTTTGTTTTTGTTTGCTAATTAGCAGCATTTACTAAAAATTTAATTTTATATTTACATAGATAACAGTTACATGCACAACAACGGTGATGTCGCAGCTTAAAACACTTTAAGTACCTAACAATATCGTTATTTCAATTCAACAAATACACACACACACACATGCTTAAATGAGTAAACATGTATGTGTGTGTGCGGCATTCTTAATGCAGTCTAGAAATATTCGAAATGAGTTTAGAAAAAATAAAATTATATTAAAAAATCTACAAACCACCTACAAACATATTTTCTAACTACTTTTTACTTTTGCTTTTGTTTTTGCTCTTGTGCTTGCGCAATCACCTCTACATATGTTAATTATAGCCGTTACATAACCCATATTATACCGTATACAATGTATAAAGCAGGTATGCAGAAGCATTTCGTTCGCCATTGGCTTACAAAGTAAAACTATTTATAGCGTATATTACAGTTAGCAAATCGTTGTTCTACAGCGGCGTTGTGCGCTCATTTCTATAAACGACATTATCATTGTCGCCATAATCGCGTTGCACTGTCTGCGGCTGTGTTGTCGTCGTCGTCTCCTTGTTGTTCGCGTAGTAATCCAATTTCTCGTCTTCGTATTGCGCTTCGTCTATGGCACGACGCGCTGCTGCCTTTTCTGCCGCCGTTTTCTTTTCATACTCGATAATATGTTCGCGCAGCAGGAAGCCTTCGCGTTCGATGCGCTTGCGCAGCTTGCTCGGCTCATCGGCGATTGCCCAGGCGATTATGCCTTGTATCATGCCGATGACGTTCTGAAAATGTGAGAGAGGTGGTGGAAATGTTAATCGGTTAAAATCTCGAAATTGGACTAATCTAATTAAAGCACAAGTAATTATCTTCCATTGAGGGAGAGATGGCGGCTGTGGCGTGGTGCTTAGTCGAGGAAACTGTCTTTATAAATAAATATGTATGGCTAAATTTTATACTTTTGAGTCTAATCGTGATTAGTATAGGAGGCTATATCGCTTAAACGCTAATCTTACATATTTGAATGAACCAAGAGGTGCCAGGCTCAACACTGACTCAATTTCTAGAAGATGATTTTAAGCCAACTACTATAAGCTCGAGTCATACCTTAAACAGGAGCGGATTACAATAAGAATCTATAGATTCGTTCCCACGACAGTCAATTCTGCGTAGTCCCTCAAATGTTTGAGGAATGTATTTTGAGATATAGGAAGATGAACTTCAAGTTAAGCATCCTTTTTTCAAGCAGTACGATAGTAAAGGTAAGATATTTCCGACTTTTCTCGCTTCCTCGCGGCACGGAATCTAACACTTTCGCCCACTAAATCCATAGCGACCATATTCACTAACTGGACAGGTGTACAGACTTGACCTTAATATTGCAGTCGATGGCGTTAAAATCCTGACTGTCAATAACCCTTAGATTTCCTTCGCACTTCACACTACCGCGATTAGTGCCAAAGTACAGAGCCGCAACAAAATCCTCAAGTCGTTAGCCGGTAGCACATGGGGAAAAGGCAAAGAAACGTTGTTGGCAACATACCAGGCAATCGGCCGGCCGGTCCTTAACTACGCCACACCAATATGGTCGCATGGATGCAGTGAAAAGCAGACGAGGAGCTTCAGACATGTCAGAACACTGCACTCCAAACTACAACAAGATGCCTCTTAATCCTCAGCAGTGAGGCCCGTATGCTCCCAGTTAAGGAGCATAATGAACTCATTTCCAAGCAGTTGACTGCATGGATAATTTTTGTGAAAGCATCGCTTCTTAGGAGCATAATTCCTCAATTACGTCGACGACATTAAGCAATACGCCGACCAGACTTTGGACGCAATAAACTTCAGAAATGCACTGACCGCCATTTACAGTGAAGCCGTTAACACCTTCACCGACTCCCTCTCAGTGAATGGCGTACGAGGAGTTAAACCACCACCCACTGGAGACGACGAGCCAAAGTTGCCGCGAGAATCGAGACTGACCCTTGCGTAGCTTCGTTTTGGGTACTGTAGCACATTAAACTCCTTAAATTTACCCAGAATCAACTCTGACGTATCAAACATACATATGTTCAGCGTGCACTGAGTCCCCGCATGACACTAAACACCTCTTTGCATGCCCTGCTAAGCGTACACATCAGACACCCCATGTTCCGACCACGCCCACAACACGTTTCCTAGGTCTACCGTTGGATGACCTCGATGAAAACTTATCTAATCCTTACCAACCTAACGGGGATTAGGTACCATTTACAACAACAACAAGCAAGTAAAGATATGCTACATAACTAATATTGAATCTAACTAAGATGAACCGAATATATATCCCCACTTATTTACAAAATATGTTGACTTCAAATAATTATTAAACCAAAAGGAATATTTATACAGAGTGAATCGTTTTTGCTTTCTAACCTGAAACACTACGATAAACGCCAGACGTCCTGTTAGAATTTTCCAATAATATGTAGGACGCTTATATGGTTGTTCATCCCAAGGAGAATTGCGGAATTCAGTATAACGACAGGAGGTTACATTCTCATAGATGCTCCCCCGCAGCACTGGTTGTACCTAGAAGCAAGTCATTAACCCGATAAATACAATTTAGGGGAAAACATTTACATATTTATAAAAGATCGTGCGACCAACCTGGAAGTCCTCTGTGTTGAAGTAGGCCAGCGTAAAATTCAAATAACCCTCTAAGGATGCGTCATTTGTGGCAGTTGTGTAGACCAGTTTCGGTATGAGATTTGTGGAAAATGCAATGATCATAGCCTGCAAGTGTATTTTGAAATTTTATTGACAATTATTATTATTATTATGTAATGGCTTACGCTTGAAGCAACGGCTATGCGCGCCACGATCGCCATCATGTTGTACCACACGCCAATATTGCTGGCGCGCTGCGCCACCGGACGTCTTATGAGCTTAAGCATTTTTATGGCATCTAAACGCACTTCTATGACGTTATTAATTAAGGCTAACAGCGGCGCTAACGGGAAGGCCAAGCCGAAGAGTGTGATGAAGCCAAACTGCAGCACTGTGAAAGAGAGTAAAGATAATAAGCGGGTATATTTTTTGTTTTTCCAATATTTGAGGCACTAACTCACCCATTTCCAAATACTCCGAGAATAGTGAGTTCGTATTCGATGGTTCTAGGTGATAGTCTTCAGTCCACTGATTGCACGATATCAGTTTCTCTTCGCTCTCGACTTTACGCATGCCCATGCGCGCAGAGAGCTTGCGTATGCAACGCATGATATATGGAAAAAGCATCTCAACGATGGCATTGACCGCCTGCTTGCCGACCATAATGATCACCAACTGCATGCAAAGCTCCATCAAACAGCCGCCGGGATTGCATTCTTCCTGTCGGAAGCCCAAGATGCGATTATATTTGGCAGGGTACCCAACGAATTTGCCCTTCATGAAGGCGATGTAAAACAGCGACGAATAGTAGTTGACAAATTGAAAGATATAATTTTTGACTGTCAGACTTTCATCATATTGCGTTTGGGTGCGACAATATTCCATATTCGTGAGATAAACGGCCAGCGAAGTGTAGACATAATCGAGCATGGAGATAACGATTAGATCGATGATACCCGCGGTCATGGGAAGCACCATTATTTTGTAGGTCATCGAATTATCACTGCCCAAAATGCTGTGCGATGCTTTCTGTGCCATGCGATAGACTATCATGGAGAAGATGGCGATGAGTGAGACGCAGATCTGTGAGAAGCAGCGAATAATATTGCAGTTTAGCAAAAAATAGAGCACTCTTGCAATTATACTCACAAATAAGACCATAATGCTGTAGCTGGTGAAGCTGGGCAGGAATTTTATGCGCCAAAATGGCACATCGGGTTCCAGTATATTATTGCTTTTCTTCCAACGCTCTGTGATATCTTTGTGCTTTTGCAGTTTTGATAAATATTGCGGACGCGGATGTTCAACGTGCTTTGAGAAGGTGGTCAAACCCCAACGGTGCACTAAAGTGGCAGAATAGCGCTTCCAGAGCTCCAGATAGACTACAGCTGTAAGGCAAAATTGTATTTTTAGTAATTTTGCAATTGTTTTTGTATTGATTTTTGTCTTCTTATGCACATACCCCAAAGCGCCATTATGGAGGCAAACACCACCGTTATATTATTATCTATCAGATAATTCATTTTCGATGAGTTACAAGTCTTCTCCAAGAGCCAGTAGTCACAATTGCGATCGCATTGTGGGCACATGAGTGTCGTTTGGTTATCGTTGCAAATTTGGCGACTAGAACGAAAATATATTGATGAGTGGAAGTTATGAAAAACAATGTGAAGTTAGGTAAACGATTTTTTCGATCGAATTTACAACTTGCTTACTTATTTTTTGGTATTATAACTTTATAAAGCCTCATGACATACCTTATGGGATCACTGCTCCACGTTACAAATCCATAAATGAAACATAATATGCCCAATACACTGACAGGTATCAACATGTGTGTGTAGAAACCCAACCAGGCAAAATATAAGGCAACTTTCGCACCAAAATACTCTTTTATGCTGTCCAATGGTTGCAGGCTGCAGGAGAAAATAACATTTCAAATAAGTAAATGAGGAGTAAAGGCGAAAAAGAAGAAGAAAACGTACTGTATCCACTTGCTGAGTGTGGCCCATTCTTGCAGCAGGAAGTCACGATCCGTATCCTTAGTGAAATAAAAAAAGTAAAAATATAAAACTATTAAAAATCGATTTAAAAACATGTTCACACTAGCTTTGGAGTTTTGGGAAAAACAAAAAACTAAAAAATAAAATGAAAAGTGTAATTTGGAGAATAGAAAAACAAAGAACACGAAAGATATTAACTTTGGTTGCAACGAAGCTATAATATCCTTCACAAGTATAAAAGATGCCATACCAGGACTGGACATGGACCGGTGAGTTTATATGGCAGCTATATTCTATAGTGGTCCGATCGGAGAAATTTCTTCGGGGATTGTATTGTTGCTATTGGACAATAGTCTATGCCAAATTTCGTTAAGATATCCCATCAAATAAAAAATTTTTCCATACAAGGAAATGATTTCAATCGTTCAGTTTGTATGGCAGCTATATACTATAGTGGTCCAATAAAGACGATTCCGACAAATGAGCATGTTCTTGGGGAGAAAAACAAGTATGCAAAATTTTGGATTCATATCTCGCGTATATACAGACAGACAGGCGAACACCCTTAAATGGGCTCAGCTCGTCATACTGGCCATTTATATAAATATATTTTTATAAGGTATCCGTCGTTTCTTTCTAGGTGTTCAGGGTATAGAAATTGATGGCCAAAAATTCTTATCTCCGGATGATATTTGTATAAATATATATTTTTTTTATGAATCCGTTTTAACCACACAATTTTCCTTCAAAACTTACATCATGCAGTGGGTATGCGCTGTGATAGACACGGTCCTCCAATAACTTCTCAATACCCAAATTATCAGGTGTCTCCTCGCCCTCGACGAAATGCTGACGCTCCAATATGAAGCTGATGATCGAGTTGCGTACGCCAGCATCGAAGAAATTCGGTTGCTCCCAGTCGAATCTGTGGTGAAGTGAGGAGGTGAGTAAAAATAAATAAAGAAACAACAGTTTATGTGCAGCAAAGAAACACTTACAAATGCTCATAATTGCGGGAGAACTCAAAGTGTATGCGATATGGACGCTCCGCACTGACTCTTAACCAACTAAAGATGCGGCTGCAGGTGGTGGTAAGAAAATATTTGATACGAAAATCATCTTCCTCTATAAGCTCCTGCCCCGGTATCTGTAACGGGTTAGAAAAAGACATTTTAACAATATTGAACAAATTAAATTAAATTAATTCATGCGCGTTAGACACTAACCTTCTTCATTGGCAATTTGATCTTCAGTATTTCCGCATAACGGCAGAGCACCTCGAGTGGCGCATGAATTTTGATGAAATGTATGCGCTGCGTATTGTCATGCTCCAAATGCAGACCCTCTTTGATTAGATTCGTTTCGAATATTTCGCGTTTTCGTCTATTTTCGGGTATATAATCATCATCGCCGATATAGGCCAAGACGAAATCCACACTGCGTTTGCCATCTTGGAAGCGTCGACGTGTCTTTGGTCGCATGTGCGAGGAGTGAAAAAGATTTTTGTAATTAACGTTGGCCGACATTATTACTAAGAACTAAGAGACTACTTAAGCTACTACAGTTACTGAATGTACAGTTAGCACAAAGCAAGCAATTCTAGAAATTCTAAACATTTACAAAAAATCTCTCACTTATTAATACATTTTCGAAGCTACACTGGGGCGAAGCTTAATTGATACAGCAGCGAATTTGAATTTTAAGCGCCTATAATTAGAAACTGGAAATTATTAGGTATTATTTTTTTTACGTTTTTTTTCTAATTTTTTTTTTTTTTTTTTTTTTTTAATTTTTCGGTTTAGAGATTACGTATTAATGCATCTTTAACAAAACAACAGAAATATTTAGAAGATTTAAGTAATTTAAAAAAAAAAATAGTTTAGCTCATTTGCAAAGAATTTCTTTCTTTTTTTAAATAATACACGTGTCAAGTTTGCTACAAACATGTTTTAAAAATTCAACAAAATTAAAGCGAGAACGCGATTAACGGATGATTTTATTGTTTTTTAATGGCTTTAGGGTAAACATTTTTTAAATCCTTTCAAAAACTGGAAGAGAGCAGCTTCTTCCCAATGAAAGAAAAAATACTATACTTTTTAACAGCTTGTGCATGCATATTAGGGTGGTCCTTCAAAAATCCAAATTAATGTTTATATCCCTCATTGGGAACTACTACGGTCTCAGTATCAAACGTTTCGAGTATATTTCAGCGAACGAAATATTATGAAATTTTTGTGTTATTACAGCAATAACAAATACATATAAGTCATAATATACTGAAAAAATATATAAATGAAAAATATCAAAAAAATTTATTACTTTTAATCTAATATCTGGAATCTATACTCCTTTAGACCAAAGTTCCAGCCCTATTTTTTAATTTATGTTAATAATCATATTTTTCGATATACATTATATATTCAATTATTATTTTTTTCTTACAAAAAAACAAAAAAAGTAATAGTAACAAAATTGGAAACTAAATGATTTTTTTTTTCTCGATTGCTAATTGAAAATAAATGTCGCGAAATTTTCAATGAAATTTTAATTTTTTTGTAAAAATATCTGCTAAAAATCCAATTTTTAATTTTTTTCCTTCGTCCAAGTTCTAAGTTAAGGTTTTAACTAAACATATATTTTTCCACTTTAGATGATCTTGTAAGGAGTTATTGGCCCAAGCGGGCGAATCTTTATTTCGAGGGTTCACCGGAAATGGCGTCGTAATGGCCGAGTTTAAAATACTTTTTTCGAAAAATTTCAGAATTTCTTTGTTAATAGTGTATGTTAGTAACAATAAAAAATTCTAATAAAATACTGAATTTTTTATATGAGAAAAAAATTTTGAAAAATTGCTAGATTTTACCCGAGGAAACTTATGTAACTTCTTAATAATGACCTTTGGGAAGTAATCTTACCAAAGATAAACTTTGTTTATATTAGATATATTTTTTTGTGTTAGAATGGAATTGTAACTGATAACTTCAGAGTATATATTAATAGCGGGATTCTGTAACCAGTCTCTAGTCTCTATTTGAGACATTTTGAGGCAAAGTCTCAATTTGAGACTAGTTACTATTCACTAAACAGTCTCTAGCGTTAGTCTCAAAATATTGAGACCTGGTAGTTAGCAGGTCACAAAACTAAAAAGAACTCTTGTCTGCCATTTTGAATATACTGAATAGAGATCATCATAGATATTAATCGATTGTCGTTTCTTTATATTTTGTAAGCAACTCAAACACGAAAAGGTTAAAAATAAACCAATTTTACATAAATTTCGTAAATATTATGAAACAAAGTCAACATATATTTTTATTTTCATTGATAATAATTTTTTTTGACTATGTTATAGAAAATTTAATATTTGTTATCGACATATTTATTTTCATTCAAGTGTAAAAACATCTCTGAATAATGAAATGTAATAGATTTTGTGACTGTCACTTACAGAATAGCAATATCATCTCAAGTCACAAAAATTGTCTCTAACTTAAAATCTCAAATTTAGAGACTTGTGACTGGATCACAGTGCCAAATCGCACGGTAAAACTATTTATCTTTTCTTACATAAGAAAACAAAATAATATAGTAGTAAAAAAATTGAACAGTAAATGTTGCCTACATTTAGGCGCATTTTACAAAGCTATTAAAATAAATGACATTGCTTGTTAATAAATTGTATTAACTATTATCAATAAAAAATGTTTCCAACACTTCGACTAAGCGTATTAATTTAATTAATAAATTAACGCTTTTTAAGTAAATTTGCGATTTTGGCCTTAAGGGGACTAGAAATGTGAAAAAATCGATTTTTTCTTAATTCGTTAGTTTAGATATTCAAAATTATCTCCCTAAATGGACTTTTCAAAATTCAAATTATTTCCGTGTCGTGTGTCGTGACAAATGGACCGGTTTAGCTTAACGTAAGACTTTAAACGCGTTTCTTCTCGAAAGTACTTTTTTGAGGTGGTTGACATGATATTTCAAGTTCTACTCACCGATTTTTTTGAAATTTGGAATACATCACTCTAACGTACTGGGCACGGATTTTGAAAAATTTTAATTTTGAGTAATTTTAAAAATTCTCGGATTTTGAAAAATATTAATTCAAAATATTTTTAAAAAATTCGAAAAGGTTCAAAAAAAAGGGAACTGGTCTCGGATTTTGGAAAATTTTAATTTTAAGTCATTTTAAAAAATTCTCGGATTTTGAAAAATATTAATTCAAAGTATTTTTAAAAAAATCGAAAAGGTCCAAAAAAAAGGGAACTGGTCTCGAAATTTGGAAAATTCTAATTTTAAATATTTAAAAAAAAAATCTCGAATTTTTGAATATTTTAATTTCAAGTATTTTTAAAAAATTTTTCGGGAAATCTTAGTTTTAAGTATAATATAACTATTTAAAAAATTCTTCGGAAAATTTTAATTTTAAATATTTAAAAAAATTCGAAAATATTAAAAAAGGAAGCTGGTATCGGATTTTGGAAAATTCTAATTTTAAATATTTTTAAAAAGTTCTTGGATTTTGAAAAATCTTAATTTTAGGAATTTTTAAAAAACTCAAAAAGGTCCAAAAAGGGGATGAAACAAAATAGAGCTGGTCTCGTATTTTGGAAAATTTTAATTTTATGATATTTTAAAAAAGTTCTCGGATTTTAGAAAATTTTAATTTAAAGTTTTTTTTTTTTTAATTCGAAAAGGTCTTAAAAGAGATCAAACATTTTTTTTTTGAAAGAAATTAAATACCTTTTCAGTTTGTAAGTTTAGATTACTGCAAGGGTTGCAATCAGTTCAACTAGGAAGTACCGTATCCCACTCCACCGTCCTGTGATTCTACGTTTTTTGGTTTTTCTTCCAATTTTTTTATATTCTTTTTTTATATAAAATTATAATCAAAAAACTTAGAATTTTTTTATATAGAAAAAGAATATAAAAAAATTGATAGAAAAATGTTTTTATTTTTTATGTTAATTTGAAAAATGCCTAGACCAGAGTACCCGCTTGAATATAAAAATAATTTACAATAATAGTTCTTCCTGTAGCAACCCTAAATACGAATTTAGTGCTGTATCAATCAAGCTTTTGCACTGAAAGCTGTTAAATTACTATTAATTATTAATGAGAAATGTTTCAATTAATTAAAACTACAATAAGACTTTCAATTTGGGATGGTAAATATCATTTGTGTTGTCGTCGAGGTCATCTAACGGTAGGCCCAAGAAACGTGCTGTTTCGACGGGGTCGGACCAAAGGGAGGAGGGTGTTAGATGGGTAGGGTTTGTGGGGCATGTAAAGAGGTGGTCAGTGTCATGCGGAGACTCGTTGCATGCAGGACATACATTGGATATTCTTTATAAGTAGGCGTTTAACCTGCTACAGTATCCAGAACGAAGTTGCGCAAGGGTCACACGCGTTTCTCGCGGCAGCTGGAGCTCTTCGTCTGCGATGGGTGGTGGTTTAACTCCAAGAACGCCATTCACGGGAAGGGAGTCGGTGAAGGTGTTGATGGCTCCACTGTGAATGGCGGTCAGTACCTGTCGAAAGTTAGTTGCGTCCGAAGTCCGGTCGACGTACTGTACGACGTCGTCGACGTAGCCAAGTAAAGACCTCTTGATGCTCCTAGGAGGCGGTTCCGCTCCAAGCAGGTGACTGCAGCGATGATTTCTGTGAAAGGGCCTCACTATGTAGGTGTTCGATGGGAGACATCAAGAGACATCCTGTAGTGGTCGGAAGTATTTTGGCAGGTCTGAAGTTTCCTCATCTGCGTGCCACTGCATCCAACCATATGGGCGCTGCGTAATTGAACCGGCCGGCCGATTGCCTTGTATGTTGCCAACAACGTTTCTTTGTCTTTTCCCCATGTGCTGCCGGCTAGCGACTTGAGGATTTTGTTGCGGCTCTGTACTTTGGCGATAATCGCGGTCGAATGCGGAGAGAAGGAGCATAGACTGTCGAAAGTTACACCTAAAATCTTAGGATTATTGACAGTCGGAATTTTGACGCCGTCGACTGCAATGTTAAGCTCAAGTCTATACTCCTTCGTCCAGTTGGTAAAAATGGTCGCTGTGGATTTGGTGGGGGAAAGTGTCAGAGAGAAAGATCGGAGAGGTAGCTGTTTACCTTCGAACACATGCCATCGATTCCATTGCCCGACGCCAATATCGTGCAGTCATCAGCGTACGAGGTTATTCAGTTTCGAGATATAAACAGTAGTGGGGAGAGGACTGTTTAGATGTTTTACCTCGAAATAGTACGGATGACTGGCGACCGCTCAGGTAGTTCATGGTCCAAACCCTGGAGGGAGCGTAGTTGTTTCAATGTAGTAGCGTTGTGTGATTGACCGTGTCAAATTTTGACAGGTCCAACGCTACGAGGATCGTTCTTTCGCAGGGTGGTTTCTGGTTGAGGCCACGAACTATCTGGGCGTTTATGACGCTAAGTGCTGTGGTGGTGCTGTGCACTTTTCGGAATCCATGCTGGTGGCTGGCTAAAAAAGTAGCAAGGCCTCAAGTGTCTTCACTACTGGGGAGAGGAGAGTTATCGGGCGATAAGATTCCCCTTTGTTGGCGGGTTTCCCAGGTTTCAGTAGTGGGACCACTCTTCCGACTTTCCACACATCGGGTATTTGAAGAGTGGTCAGCGACAAAAGTACCTTGGTGAGATATTCTACTCCCGTCGAGCCTAGATGCTTTAAGCATGTTGATTCCATCAAATGGATTTGGAGGATTTCGCTTTTTTGATGACACCCTGAACCTCCTCACCGGTGAAAGTAAGTGGCGCGCCGTCGTTTGGCATTTTGCGCAGCCGTCGGTTAACACATCGTTTAGCTTTGTCTACCGAAGGGTGCAGTGTGAACTGCCGGCTAAAATAGCTCGCGCACTTCTTCGGGTCGGGTGAATTGAACTTCAACTCGGTCGTCATGTCTCTTCGGGTTAGACAGAGCTTTGACAGTAGCCCAAGGCTTACTCACTCCGGTGGAGAGGTTGCAGGACTTCAGGTGTTCTAACCATTTCGTCCGCTTATGTTGATTTACCATACGCCGAATCTCCAAATTGAGATCCCGTATTCGGGGATCCCCGGGATCGGCATGGCGTAAGGTGTCGCGCTCATTAGCTAAAACGGCTGCTTCGGCTGGGAAATTAGGGCGGATTTCCGCTATTCTTCCAGCCGGTATGAAGCGAGCGGTAGCTGCTGCGATCACCTTGCGGAATTGACGTTCGCCAACGCATACGTCCGTAGGAATGGGTAGAGCGTTGAAGGTGCTCTCACTAAATTCTGTGAAGCCGACCCAATTAGCTTTGTTAAAGTTAAAGTAGGTACGGTTGTCCACAGAAACAAAATCGGGAGGCTTCTCGATCGAAATAATTATGGGCAGATGGTCTGATGCGAGAGTTAGCATAGGTCGCCAGGTTATGCTGTTTATCAGACCACCGCTAGCAATGGTAATATCTGGCGAGCTATTACAGGTGCCCATAACTCTGGTGGGGGCTTCGTCATTCATTGTGCAGAATGTCGAATCGTCAATCTGTTCCGCCAGCTCCATCCCCCTACGATCATTTGACAGGCAGGAATGCCAAAGATCGTGGTGCGCGTTAAAGTCGCCTAGTACCAAACGGTTTTCACCACGAAGTAGCGCACTTATATTCGGGTGATATCCTGTTGGGCAACATGTAACTGGAGGGATGTATATATTAAATATTTCGAGCTCGACATCGCCTGACCGGATAGCTATACCCTGACATTCTAGGGTAGTATCCCTGGGGTCGATGTCTACATCGATTAGACGATACTGCACGGTGTTGTGCAATATGAAAGCTAGGCCACCACCATTATCTCGCTCGCGATCTTTACGTATAACGTTGAAACCTGCACAACTCAGAAGATCTGAGCGGCTGTTTAACTTGGTTTCTTGGACCGCAGCTATCGATAGACGTTCCCGATTCATTAGTGCAACTATCTCCTCGATCTTGCTCTGGAGTCCGTTGCAGTTGAATTGAAGTAGCCGGGTTTGTCGCGGGTGTCCGTGGGTGATCCTGGGGGTGAGGGAGTGACGTGTGGGTGGAATTTGTTGCAGCTTGGCGACGCCACTGTTGTGAGTTGCGGGGGCAGACTCCTGCAGCATGGGGCAACGTATGAGTCACTCCACTCACGTGTGGTGCGCAGGCCGGAACACGTCGAAAAATGACACCAGCCAGTACAAGAATTGCACTTGACGGATGTCACATTCCGGTTTATGGGTATGTACATAAAGACTGCTCGTTTGTTGTGTATATATGTATATATGTATGTATGTAAATTCAATACTTATGTATGTATGTATGTTATACGTGTTCAAATTGGTTGAAAAATAGCAATGAACTTCCGCCAACTCTTAACAATTTCTAAGAATTTAACTAGATCGTCTTACTATTTACAGTTAAAGCTAAAAAAGCTTAAAATTGCCTAAAATACTTTTCAACATATACATATAACTGTATTCAATCATGCGTAGCAGCATTTTCCTTAATAAAAATGGCTGCTTTTCAATTTAAGCTCAACGTGCAAACTTTTGAAGCACATTTATTCAACTCAACACTAAACTGAATTCTAAACTCAATACTAAAATTAATTATGTAAGTGTAAAATATACTGTTTATATGTACATATGTATGTATGTCGGTATGTGTATATTATGTGCTAATAAGAAACTTAGATTAAATATAAAAGAAAAGGAAAAAATTGCCATTACCCGTTCCCGCAAGCGTTCAAGCATTTCGTAACAAAATTCAAAACACGAGTGTGGAAAAAAATTATTCAATAAATTATTCAAGGTCATATCTGTTCATTAAATCAATATAATGTTATAGTTTCATTGATGAAAAAGAGAAAATTAATAAAAAAAAGTGAAGCAAGAAAGGAAAGCATTTTTTACAAGAAATCAATTGCAGAAAATAAGTTTATGGGTATGTACATATGTATGGTTGCTTAAGGGTGTCGTTGTTGAGTAACAGCAATAAAGATCGTAAACGACTGCATAAAAATAAATACAATATTATTTAAAAAATTATAGGAAATATTTTTATACAAAATTAGGAGTTGTGAGTTGGACACGTGAGAGCAGTTGGTGCTCAAACAAAATAAGGCTAATGAAAAGGGAATTATAGAGGGTTTTTGAAAATATTTTTTTAATAATTCTATTATACATGTGCTTATATACAAGTGAGAGGAGAGATCTCGCGTAATATTACACTTCTGAGTTAGGGACATTTTTTATACCCACATACATATATTCGATATATATGGCAATACGTATATTCGAAGTCTCTAAATATTGGTTTTGAATGCAGTTTAACCGAAAATGTGAAAACAATTCGCATGAGATTAAATCCCATGTTTCAGAAGCTTTTATTTATATTTTACTTTTGAAGTCTGATTTTGTCGAAAACAGGGTTGCCAATTTTTTAATTAAAATTTTTTGGATTAGCAATAAAATTTTAATTTTTTAGTTCCGATGCTGGCATTAAATATTGAATATTGAAAATTTTATTTTGAATGAAGAACGCAAACGCTAAAAAATTTTAACTAAAAAAATTACTTTTTTTATATTCTTTCTTCATATAAAAAGGTATAAAAAATATTTTAATGTTTTATGTTGGTTTGAAAAATCCTAAAATTTAGCAGTCTAGACCAAATTGTTTTTTTTTTTTAATTCTTAATTATATATATATTTGGGATTAAAAATGTTACTTTTTTTAAATCGGAATGGAATAAAATTTTATTCTTTTAATCAGGTATGCGGGATTAATTTGTTTTTTATTTTTTCAATGTGGAGTTAACATTTTTTAATTTTTTAACTCTATAATTGGTATTATAATTACTAAATAATAAAAGAAAATTAACTAAAATGCTAATTCAACTATTTTTTAATGCATTATTTGCAACCCTGGTCGACAATAACTAAATTTCAAGGATACAGGTATGTTGATTTAGTCTATACTCGAGTGATTTTATTTCTTCCAGAGTTTATATGAACTTATGAAACATTATCATTAGAGCGACTACCAATTAAAATATGGTTCAGAAGACAGAAAGCATGGCCTTTTTTTCTTTTATGTACATATAAAAGCTCTACTGTTCTTTGTAAAATATATTGTGACAAAAAAGTAGCCGGAAATTGATATTATATTATTGCTCATTGTTTTTTTTCGATATTCGTGGTTTGTGCATCATGAGTTTGTACCGGAGGGACAGACAGTCAATAAGGAGCTCTATTGAGGAGTTGTCGAAAACGGCCGGAATTGTGGAAGAGCAACTCATGGATTTTACTCGAGCCGCGATTATGACCGAATTTAAAGCCAAAAACGCAATGAATACCATCGATCAACCACCGAATTTGGCTCCATGTGATTTTGTCTTGTTCCCCCAACTAAAATTGCCGCTCCGTAGAACCCGCTTTCAGTCGATAGAAGATATAAAACATAGTTCGTTGAAGGAGATGAAGGCCATCCCCAATAGAATTTATATTACAGATTTCTTCTGAGATTAAAAGAGCTTATGAAAAGTGTTTCGAGGACTGGAAAAATCGTTAGTATAAGTGATTTATAGCTGGTGGGGACTACTTTGAAGGCGACAAAATAAATATTGATGAACAATTTAAATATTTTGCGTTTTATTTACAATTTCCGGGTACATTTTTGTCAAGGATTTGTGAAATTAATTTTGAAGATTATTTCCACGATTTTGGGATTCATATTATCATATTCAGGTACTAATATAATTTATTTTCAATATGGCAACGCTCTTTCGGCAATGATTCCAAAATTTTGGAAAGAAAATTTTACAATATTACAAAAATAATAACAACATCCAAATGTGAAAATATTGAATAAAATACAAATCTATGAAAAACATGGAAAAAAACTGTACAACAAAACATTTAAATTAATAAATCAAAGATATTTTAATCCGAACTCAATTAGTTGCACTTATTTTCATAATATTAAAATATAAAAAATGTCAAAGTTTTCAAAAAAAAAAGAAAAAAAAAACAAAATCATTAACTTTAAGTTAAATTCAAAAATATAAATTTCCTGTTTTCTTGAAATTGTTAAAAAAAACAAAAAAAAACAAAAAAAAATGCAAAATAAATTCGAAACCTGTTTATATATAACTCATACTCATAAGTAATTGGAAGAAAGCAAATTAATAAATATGTAATATGTGTAAAGTGCAGAAGTGTGTGTGAAACAAAATTGCAGTGTGTTCAAACAAGATTAAACTCTTGCGTATAAGAAATACCAATTCTCCCGTAAAATTGTGCAATAAAATTTTGCAACAAAATATAATTATTTTCAAAATTTTGCCACATTCCAGAGTGTGTTGGTGTGTGTATTTGTGTTTTTCATATGTGTGAGAGCAGAAAGTTGTGCATAATTGTTAAAAAGGTAATAATAAAAACAAAAACATAGAAATCAATGCAAATAATTTGAAGAAAAATCAAATTTCGAAACACGAAAATATAACAGGATATGGTCAAAACGCAAAAATATACAATATATATACATGTAGGTATGTACAATTGCTGTATATACATGTATTTGTATTTGTAAGCGTTCAAAACCAAAACGAAAGCAAAAATTCAACTCTGATGTTTACCCTAAATTTCCACTGGGAGTACGTAATTGGCAATTTCTTATCTTTACTAGTATTTGTACTACTTTGTAAGAGACGCTTAGAGACCTCATCGGCATTCAGCTGCGGCGTGCTGTTGCTTTTACCGCCGGCGCTGTTGCTATGGCCGATGCTGTTGCCGTACGCATGCGTGCGTCCGTTGTGCATCGCCATGACTTGGGCCGCAATAGCCGCATCCGCTTGGTCGCCAGCACCCAGGCCAGGTCCATTGTTGCCATTTGCATTGCTCGCGCTATTGTTGTAGTGCTCCAAAGCGGATGAGTGGCGATAATTCAGATTATATGGCAAACGGCTGTTCGGATTGTTCATTGCCGCCGCCGCCGCTGCCGCAGCCGCCACTGATGCATTGCTGCGGCTGCTGCCGTTTTCTGAGCGCAAACTGCGGCGCTTTGATGGTGTATCTTCGCCGGCTAGGTCCACCGCCGAGTGGTAGATGGTGTTGCGTGATTGGGAGAGTGATTTACGGTGTGCGGCAGCGACGGCGGCTGCCGCCTCAGAATCTGCCAGCGAGATTGTATCGAAGTAGAGGCTCTCCAGGTCGTCCATCTCCGATTCGGGATATTCAACGAAATCGTTTGTGCGCACTATGGTGTGTGGATTTGTGGTGGTTGGGGGAAGAGAGAAAAATATATTTAGTGATTGAATTGCATGTTGGAACTATATTTAGTTTAGTTTGTTATTAACAATTTGTTATGTGTTTTTAAACAGATATATTTATGTATGTAAATATAGTTTTGTGATGAAACATGTGGTATATAACAACAAAACAAGCAGCGAATAAAAATTGAAATGTCATGCAAGTATTTGTTTACGTTATCCAACACCAAATGTCATGCTTCAATGAATCGATGCGCTTAAATGAGTTAGCAAGCTGAGATCTGATGAATTAAAGACTATAATTTTGGATTCCCGAACTTAAGGTATTCACTCGGTATTGAAAATAGTTATTATTTTAATTTTCGGAACACAAAGTTGAGCTTCTTGTCTTATGGAAGTCGCTGTAGTTCACAATAGAATTTATATTACAGATTTCTGCTGAGATTATATTATGTTAAAGATTGATAATATAACAAAACCCAAAATAGTTCCAATATAAATAGTGATATATAGTCTTAAAAACAAGAAAAAGCGTTAACTTCGGTTGCACCGAAGCTATAATACCCTTCACAAGAGTATTTCTGATAATGTAGAACTAAATCGGAAAACATAACCGGTCAATATCTAACAAGGAAGGGTTAACTACGAGTATAACCGAATATTTCATACTTCTGTAACTTGCAGGGAATAAAGTCAGGGAAATGCCTTCAGGTACATAAGACTTGTTAGCTATATGGAGTCTAAGGCAAGTATTTACATAATTTTATTCATTCTAAGCACAAGGATGCACCGTTATAAGAAAAACACGCTCTCTCAATTTTATGAAGATAACTCATTGGCTGAAATATTCGGTATAAAGGCACCCGATAGTTCGAAAATCGCCGAGTTTGGTTGAAACTGGTAGAACAGGTACCGAGATATGTGATCGTACTTAAAAGTGGGCGGTTTAGGAGATACTCGTATGTACATTAAACTTTCTGTAGAGCGAGGCCAAGCCCACTTTTTTTTTTAAATCTTTTCCCCCACAGGTGCCCCTTGCTACTACAATCACCTGCAAATATTTAGTTCTTATTTATGGGTCTTTATACGTCCTCGATTAATGGTGTTTTGTGGACGTAGATGGTCAAGAAGAAGATTGCACGCAGACTGCTTTATGTAGTCCTTTGTAAAGGTAGAAAAGAAGAACTCCTGTGTTCGAACTTATAAATTAGCAAAACGCTTAGTGGCTAAGGCAAATTTGCACAGGCGTTTAATTTCTATTCTCGCCAGTTCGCTGGTATGTCTGAAGGTATGCGCTCCCAGGTGTTTAAGTCTTGCCTACCTAAACGCGGGACAGTCAAGAAGAAAGAGTTGAATTGTTCCCACCTCGTCTTCTTCCATACAGCTTCTGCAGATGGCGTCTGGGTAGATTCCCAGGCTTACAGCTTGGTCGGCAATGGCCTATTAAAAGCCCCAAACTATAATCCATCCCTTTTTCAAGTCTTTCGACCACACTTAAAGAGAAAATAATATCCACAGAATGAAAAATCTTGCTCTTGGATCTTCATTTTTTAGTCGATAGATGCTGATTAAACCTCGTTTCCCTTGTAATTTATCGAAAAGTATCGAGGTCAGAGCCGCAATTCAATTTCTATGAAAAGAAAAATTTCCACAATGCTACAAGATAAGATCTCAATGAAGGTTATATATGTTCCGACATCATAACCAGCTGAGAGCTGCAAGTTTGCTCACAACTCAGCACGAATATATCGCTATCAGCTCTGCAGCATACGTGTATTACTTTCCAGTGGGGGACGGAGCTGCGACTGTGAATGTATAGATATGTTATACAGTTTGAAGGATTTGGAATTCTTACTTTATATAATACATGTAGGTATAGTATGAAATCAAGAAAGTTATCAATAACATTGTAATTAATTACATTACATTAGTACCAGCAGACGGTGTCCATATTGTCCTACTTTAAAATCAGAATTTGCAAAATGCAAGATAAGAAAGAAAGCCAGACAAGACCCGATTCGCTACACTCAAAGAAATTTGATATCAAGTACCTATGTATATTTAAATCTAAAGGTTACTACTTCAACTTGTGCCTTGCATCTCGAGAGCCGGTTTTCATATGAGTAAGCAGCCACAATTAATACAAGTGACGTAGCCATTGTGTGGAACAATAAAGCTAGTTTTAACCAGAATGCAAATAGGTATTAAATCCATACAGTTGTGATAATAAAAATAGAAGTAAATAAGTTTTGGAACACAGAACTAAGCAGCTTGCGAAGGGAGCCTCAAATATCAAAGCAGTGTATGTGAATGTGGAACTTATGTAAATACTTCAATATCATGGTAAAAAAGTGTTATCCTGAAACGTTGTATGGCAAATTTACTTATCTAAGAGAGTTTTATAGTGAAGTATCTTTGATTGAGTCAGAAAACATATTTATTATTTTGCGAAGAAATAGACTTAAGAGAAAAAAAGAAAATATCATGAGGAAAATATCATATATGAGGGATTAGTTCGCATATGTGTAGACGAATAGACAAGCAGACGGAAATCCGTACTCACGACAGCCGGGTCTAAGTAACGGGAACGGCCCCGAGTTATTATCCGGTCAAGGACTGTCAACTCAGCACCTTTTTTCGAAATTACTTCAGAAATATTTTCTGGCGCTACAACAACAACGGACGGACAAGGCGAAATCGACTCAGCTCGTTACGCTGATCATTTACCGGGTGATCCAAGTAGAGCTACTTTTTCAAAAGTCTTGCTGTCATGATTTTTTATTCAGTATTGTTTGGCATTTCATCATAGAGAGACTTACGGTTAAACAATGTTTATAAATCACTCAACTTTGTTAAAAAAAATCATGTTCTGTAGAGTATGTGTCTCGCGCGCTCCGCTCAACTTATTTGCAACACCATTATCTAACTCGAAACCCAGCATTAATTATTGGCTTGAAGAAAATATAGCAGCCTTAGCGCAGAGTGTACACGAAGACCGTGGAGAGTCGTTCGCAGCAACTCGGACTGACCTCCCCAAGGGACGTCGCTTCCCTTCTATGGGCTCTTGAAAAGTTCCAAGAAGATGCGACGTTTTCAAGCCAAATTTTGTTTAATTTCTGGCTCAATGGATATGTAAACAAGCAAAGATCGTGTGATATCATACCGTTAGACTTTTTTTCTGTGGATATGTGTAAGGTCTAAACTCTATATGGACAATCCCGCTTCGATTCAGGCCTTGGAAGAAAATATCGCGCGTGTCATTCGCCAGTTACCAGTCAAAATGCTCAAACGAGTCATCGAAAATTGGACTCAACGGTTGGACCATCTGAGACGTAGCTGCAGCTAACATTCGAAAGAGCTAATTTTCGAAAAATAAATGCCAAAGAATGTTCTTTCGAATGATAATAAATAGTAAGTAGGGAATCTCGAAAGGGATCACCCTTTATATACGTAAATATATATTTTATACAGTCTCCGAAGTTTCTTTTTGGGTGTCACAAACATCGTAGCAAACTTAATACCCTGGGTATAAAAATGAAGAAATATTTTCACTCCCTTATTGATCAGCTGATAGTTTTATACATTCATATGATAGATAAAGATAATCATAATGTGCCAGGGAGCGGCAAAGACGTCAGAATCAATAATGTCCCATTACGAAAACTTCGATTTTTTGTTATTTTTTTAATATTAATTTTTTTCCTCCAAAATTGTACTGTGTATTGTGTTCGATGTGCTCATTAAACTATTACTTGCATTGACCACACCTTTTTTATGCGTATTTTATGCTCTTTGATGAAAAAATTTGAATTTTGTCGTTATTAAACCAAATAATTATCTTCCGTACCACTTTATTTTATAAGCTAGTCACTGAACACACCGAGGAATTTAAAAAAATCACAATCTGTGCTAATGTCTGGGACGTGAAAGAACTGAAATTTTCAAATAACTGAACTGTATTGCCTGACAGATTTCTAATACAGCCCATCCGCTACTATTTTTATGAACGCAACTGTATTTAAAGTTAACAATTAATACACTGTTTGTGTGTGGGTATATTAAGCACAATTTTTTAGTTTAAACTCTTTTACATACTAATATATAATAGGTTGTCAAAAAAGTCTTGCGGTATTTTCGCTAGTTGGCGCCGAAATCGCGTAGTTCTAGTTTTATTCGTCGCATCGGGTCATGCTATACCTTTTTGGAAAGCTCATTTCACGCGCTAACACGTGTTTGATTGATTGTCGTTTCTTTTAAGTCGTTCGTGAGTTATAGCGTCGCGAACATGGAGTAAAATAAAGAGAAAATACGGCATATTTTACAGTACTACTACGATAAAGGCAAAAATGCATCTCAAGTCGCCAATAAAATTTGTGCAGTTTATGGACCCGGTACAGTTTCCATTTCCACCGCACAACGATGGTTTCAACGGTTTCGTTCTGGTGCAGAGGTGGTCGAAGATGCGCCACGCTCCGGAAGGCCTGTCGTCGAAAATTGCGATAAAATCGCTGAATTGGTCGAAAGAGACCGGCATAGTAGCAGCCGTAGCATCGGTCAAGAGCTTGGCATGAGTCATCAAAAGTTCATTTCAATTTCAATAAAAAAAAATTCAATAAAAATACCGCAAGACTTTTTTGACAACCCATTTCATATGTACATACATAGGTTGCATATACATATGTATGTATATATACATAACTAACTATGTATCTAATCACCACTTAATCAGAAAAAAATACAATAAATTTTCACTTTCTGTAGTTCAATCCAATTAAACAACTCAATACAACAAAATGAAGAAGTAAATAAATAAATGAAAAGAACAATAAATTGACGCTAGCTAGGTCAGCGGCCACTGATTGTTGTTGGTGCAATGTATTATTATTTACTTGAGTATATTTGAATAAAGATATATATACATATACACACATTATATGGATGGGAGTAAATGCGAAAGCCGGAGGGACATTGGTTAATTCAATTTAAAAATTTTATTTTTGCTGAAAATAAAAATATATAGATGTAAGTATATACATGTAAGTACATATGTACATATGTATATTATGAATTGAAAGCTCGTTTCATTTACTTCTCCAGCAAACTGGGTACATGACATTGCTCTTGTTGACGTATTTGGAAGCATAGAAATTTTGTTGTTGTTTTTTTTTTTGGTGTTGAATAAAATATTACTTGCCGCCTATTGTTATTGTTATTGGACAGCTGCGCGCCTAAGCAACAACCACTTTGTGTTATATTTTTCATTCCTAATGCTTTTTTCAACAGCTCTATGCAGTCATAAAGTCTAAAAATAAAGCTGGCGGCTATTTTGGATCGACAATAAACTTGGAGGCAAAGCATATAGACAATGCAGAGCGCGCGCCCATTGTCAAATAGGCAAACTGAAATTGGGGGAGCAATGCAGGAAGTGTACCTAACGAGTATAAACAAATACCTGTAACAAAAATTAGAAGTAATGTGACGATATCTTAATTTTTTACTGGTGCAATTTGGGAGAAAAAATTTCAAAATTGGCGGATTTGAAAGGCTAATAAATATTTTTTGAAATTTCAATATGCATTACATAATTATAAAAATCAAAAAAGCTTATAAATACGATTTTTCAAAGATTTGAAAACTTTTGGAAAACTATATTTTTCAAATAAATGAAAGTGGAAAGAATAAAACACATTTTTTGGAAGCATAAAAATATCAAAACTAAGAAATTTCTTTACGAAAATTAGAAAAAAAAATTTCGAAAACAATAATTTCGAAAATTGCAACCGTTATAAGTTAATAAAATTCTCCAATTATACGAATATTATTGTATTATTATTTATTGTTTTAAAAACATTATACTTGGAACGACTTGTCCTCGCAAAGTTTACTGTCCAAAGTCGAAACAAATTCAAAACTCTTTATATATTTCAAATATTCATAGCGTTAATCACCTTTTTTGGAAGGATAAAAAATTAGAGTAAACAAGTAAGGAAGGGCTAAGTTCGGGTGTCACCGAACATTTTATTCTTGTTAAAGTGATAATCGGATTTCAATACGTCATTTACATGTTTTTCAAATAATTTTTGTAAAGTTTTATTCCGCTATCATCATTGGTTCCTAATGTATGTATTATACAGAGAAGGCATCAGATGGAATTCAAAATAGCGTTATATTGGAAGAAGGCGTGGTTGTGAACCGATTTCACCTATATTTCGTACATGTCATCAGGGTGTTAAGAAAATATTATATACCGAATTTCATTGAAATCGGTGGAGTATTTCCTGAGATATGGTTTTT
Organism: Bactrocera neohumeralis; assembly: GCF_024586455.1. NCBI lineage: Eukaryota > Metazoa > Arthropoda > Insecta > Diptera > Tephritidae > Bactrocera > Bactrocera neohumeralis. The sequence goes on along the minus strand of NC_065922.1, from coordinate 10,637,984 downwards.
GGTCCATAAGTGGGCGAGGCCACGCCCATTTTCAAAAAAAAGCCTGGATGCAGCTTCCTGCTGCAATTTCTTCCGTAAAATTTAGTGTTTCTGACGTTTTTTGTTAGTCGGTTAACGCACTTTTAGTGATTTTGAACATAACCTTTGTATGGGAGGTGGGCGTGGTTATTATCCGATTTCTTCCATTTTTGAACTGTATATGGAAATGCCTGAAGAAAACGACTGTGTAGAGTTTGGTTGACATAGCTATAGTAGTTTCCGAGATATGTACAAAAAACTTAGTAGGGGGCGGGGCCACGCCCACTTTTCCAAAAAAAAATTGCGTCCAAACATGCCCCTCCCTAATGCGATCCTTTGTTTCAAATTTCGCTTTAATATCTTTGTTTATGGCTTAGTTATGACACTTTATAGTTTTCGGTTTCCGCCATTTTGTGGGCCATTTTTTGGGGGCAGTAACCTTCTTATGGAGCCAAGAAATACGTGTACCAAGTTTCATCAAGATATCTCAATTTTTACTCAAGTTACAGCTTGCACGGACGGACGGACGGACGAACAGACAGACATCCGGATTTCAACTCCACTCGTCACCCTGATCACTTTGGTATATATAACCCTATATCTGAAGTTTTAACTTACAAACAACCGTTATTGAACAAAACTATAATACTCTCCTTAGCAACATTGTTGCGAAGTAAAAAAGTTTAGAAATTATTTTTCGGCAAATCAAAAAAAATATTTCTAATGCATATTTTCGAAATTTCTAAAGTATTAAATTTAGAAAAAAACACTAAATATACGAAAATTAGAAAATATAAAAAAGAATTAAATTAATTATCAATAATCAAACTTCGTTTTTGAAAAGTATCACCTCGGAAATTTTACTTTTCAAAGTCGAAACAAATTCAAAATTCTTTATGTATTTCAAATACTCAAAATGTTACACATTTGTGCGGAAAATTCGGTACCTCCCAAAGCGTTTTGAGTAAGATTTAAAAATTTCTTAACACACTTCGTCTGCAAAAATTTTCAAAAATATGAAATAATCAAGAAATTTACTAGACTTTTTTTAGAAGATTGAGTTCATTTAAAGATTTCCTTTTTGAAAATAAGAATTGAAAAAAAAATTCTGAAACGGATTTATCAAGCAACAAAGTCCAACAGGGACGCAAATACATCGCATTGCACATATGTATGTTTGTATGTATGTATATGAACATGTCTATAAATGAGTGGGCATAAACAAAAGCAACAGAGCGTGCTGCAGTTGAATCCACTATATGCCAATATAAATGTGTGTATATAAATTGTGCTTCCAATGATTATATCCAGAATTGCCAGAACCGGTGACAACTTTTCGTATTTGGCGTTGAGGTGACAAGAGATAAAAATAATCAAATAAATAAACAATAAAAAAGTTAAATTAAAATATATTTACACGTTGAAGCATAATATGACGAATCACATAACTATTAAACTGCAGTAGCTAGAAAAAGAAAATTTTGCAAATATTAATTATTTTCAATATAGTTTGTGAGGTTATTTTTTGAATAAAAAAATTTTCATACAAAAATTTAATTTTGTTCAGTCAGTTTGTATGGCGCTATATGCTCTTGTAGTCCGATGGGCACAAAATATATGGAAGAGCTTGCGCAAGAATTTTTAAAATAACTTTTTTATTTTTTCTTGATATTATTATTTATTTTCTTGTTCAGAAACCGCAAACTGAAAGCTAAACTTTAACTTAACTTTGTGCATGTTAGAGAGAATCATATTCTCAGAATTTTTGGCAAAAACTTCAGCATAATATATTTGTAAGAGAAAACTTCCGCAGAGTTGAAGACATCTTCCACAAATTGAGATTTAAACACGCTAACTGCTAATTTCTCTATCATCATCTCGAAAATCATCTGTATTTCCGCCATACAATTTCCCCAAAAGGCTTGATTTTACTGTTAGAAGCTCAGTTAAGCTTTAAAACAAATAATTAAAAATATATAAATGTATTATGAGGGAAATGTAGTTATGTATGTACAGAAAACGTGATCACCAAGTAGAATTTTATTTAAGAACGGCAAATAGACACACAAACATACAACAATAAAAGCTGTATCTATAAGTTTTATATACATGATGAATAAAGAACAGATGGTTTATATAAGAAATGCGCGAGAAAGCCACTGAAAATATATACAAACTACTTTTTATTCAAAAGTGCTTATATGTGCTTATAAAGAACGTCTGTGGTATGTATGTATGAGCCGCGTGCTTTTTAAAAATTTACATATGAATGCTTAATTTGTATAATATATGTGCGTATGTAAGCATTTGCGAAAAGAAGATTTTTAGCAAAATAGCAAAAACAGTAAATATTGCAACAACACAACGCTTATAAAGTACTATTTAATTTTCATGTATGTAAAATGCTAAATAAAATCAGTAAAAATATATGAAACTACATTTGTGCGTAAAATTGTTTTTGTTTCACATATACACATAATGCTATATGCATGTGTTTGCGAGTATTGTGTATTTCCATTGATATGCATTAATTACCCGCCGAATACATTTTTGTTGCTTTGTTGTTGAGGTCGAGTTGCTTTCCAGGCCAGTTTATACGCACTACGTCAACACGTAATTCGGCACAATCGCAGTGCTGTTGTTAAACCAATAAGCCGAAAATGAAGATAGAAGCATGGAAACAATGCCTCCAGTTTCAATTTGTAATTATGTTGTGTTTTTCTGTTTTTTATGTTGCACTTTTGTAAAACTTTTTTTAAATTTCTATGAAATTTCTATAGGAAATATGATTACATTCATACGCGTTTACTCGTTTACATGACATTCATAGTCACACTCGCGCCACCAAATTGATTGTCCGTCACAATAGCACCATCACAGCTGCAGATACTTTGTCATTTTCAAGAGCAACACATTGTTCATCATTGTGGGTATCATCACCACCCATATAACCATCATCATCAACGGCAAAGTCTAATTCACTGAAAACACAATCAACGGAAGTCGCATTAAGCGCACAACGGTTTATATAAATTTGTATGTATATTTTTATGGATGATTCACAAAAACAAAAAAAAACACAGTAAAAATTGGCACGCTGAGCTAATTGTAAACACTTGTTAACGCTGAGGAGGCGCATTGATTTGTGAGGCGCTGCAGCATCAAGTGGTTGTGCCCCATATGCCAAATATTATTATAATTTATCACTCTAACGAATATTGAATACGCTTTACGCCACACGAGTGCTACACATTAATATTTATTTCTTTCAAATTTTGAGAATGGCATCATTAACTAAATTGAACATGTGCCGGATTAATTCTTTTTGGTTTTGTTATTCCAGTATATAAGTATATTACACACTATACACACTACAGTCATATAGACCAGCGTACGGTTGTCCGTTGCCCGCACGTGAGACCGGCAAATGGCAAAAGCGCAAACAATCCGCTAGCAACAACGCTCGAAACTTGCCAAACGTACGCGTAAGCCGTCGCGGGTTTACTAAATGTACATTTTATTTTCAAAGCGTTCCAATGCTCCGACACATTGCCGGCGTGCGACGCCACATAGTCATCAGCGTGTGAAGCCAGCGTCGCTCCCCAATTGGCTTTGTGGTCAAGTGTACCGCTTGGGACGCAGTCGCAGCTGTTGCTGTTAAGTCGTTTGGCGTGCGCGCTGCTACTTGTTACAGTTGTTTGTTGCCGCTTTTGGCTTTGCTTTCATTGACCACACTCACTCACTCACTCACTGCTGATCTTTTCATTCAAATGCTTTCATTGTGCTCACCACTGTCTCTTGGCGGGTCATACTCAACCGAGCGTATCATGCTAGGGCATTCGTTCTCAGTTAAGTACTTTAGCGCAGCGTCTTTGGCAATAGCACACAAAAAGTGTTGTTGCTGCGTTAATATAAATGTCTTGGAATGATTTATTTGAAGTGTTTGGTATACGCCGCGGCGAACAGTGAAAATTTTTGTATTGAAATGCGAATAGGGGGAGAATTAGATGGAATAATTGTAGAAGTGGAGGAGTTTTGTGATGGTAAAATAGTGCAATTTATTGAAATTATATTTTCTTGTGTGATTCTTCATACTAAAATGATGGCTTAACTTGTAAATAGGTCAACGGTAGAATTTTATTTATATTTAAGAATCATCTTATGCTTGCTTCTGTACGCAAGCAAGAGCACATGTCGGCATTTTGGTTTGTCGGTGTTCGGATTTGTCGACATTTTGAACCTCGGTATTTTATGCGTATCCCATTTTGAACACAACCCATCAATACCATGACTGAGGTCAATATGGTACAATCCTCTGCGTATGAGGTGATGGAAATTTTTTCTGGTGACTGGGGTTATTTCGAGATATAGTAGTTAAACAGTAGAGGGAAGAGGTCAGCACCTTGTGAAATTCCCTGTTAAATTCTTCTTAGCTTAGAATTTTGAACTGGAATCTGTAAAACTGCATTTATGACTGTAAGTCGTGTGTGTGTTGGTAATGTGCATTTTAAAGAAATCATGTTGATAGTCTGCTAGGCTCAGATGGTGAGTGAAGGTTTATACATATGTATGTATTTATTTAATCATAAATTTTTTTTTGGGTTTAGTACCGATAACAAAATACACAAATTATGGTACAACTTAATACTATATCTTTAATACGCGACTGTTGATAACAAATGTGTTGCATATATGTATGTACATATGTAGACCTTGATCATTTCGGATTACTAGCTTGTTTATGATAAAGTGCAGTGAAGTAAATAACACAAACAGGTGTGCATATTAGCAAACAAACATTATATTTACTTTTCAAAAGAAGCCTTATGTGATGTTAGTATTTAATTATTTGCTAATTTACAGGCTTAAAGTGTAGTTTTGAGAATTAAATAAAACAATAAGGCTATATAATGGTTTTCAATAGTTCTACGCAGATATTAATTCAGAATGTCCTGTTGGAGTCGCTTAAGGAATGTATATGTACATATATGCTATATAAATATTTATTTATTTTATTTATTTATAAAAATTTGACGAAATTATTATAATATTATTTGTTAATTTTTATACAATGTTGATATGTTTAAATATCCACACCAATAACATTATTACAATTATAGTATACGTAATTGTTCCTATTTCGCATATCTCATTCTTAATTATTATATAAATTTCGTGAATTGCTAAAAATCACGTTCTTTGAATAGCCAGGAAATTCTTTGACTATTTATTTTTATTCCACAAGAAAGCACCTGTAATCGTGAGCATATGAATTATATGTACATATACATATATGTACATAATAACACCGAATTTGAAAAATAAATAAAGTAATTGAGACGGTAATAATAGAATTGCTAAACCATGAGTAGCTCTCAACAGCCAACGTGACAAACGACCATTTATAAGTGTCCAAAGCCAAAAAAAGCAATAAGCCAAACGCATGTCAATTGTTTTTCGGAGGTCTGTCCCAGAGAGTTGAGAAGGCGCACCGCGAAAGGGGCGAATTTCGTTTTGCAGTTGGATATTCAAATTTATAACCGTAGGCACAAACAAAAGTCGCGCTATGTTACTTTGTAGGTATGTACATAAGTATATATGAATGTAGGTATGCCATTCGGCTCACAAGCCTAGTAGCACCTATATAAGACGTTGTTAACGACATTTGTTTGCGCGACGCACCCCTTTCATTCAAGGATACGACGCATAAACTTTGTAAATATGATTGTGTATATTTTTGCGTATACGTATGTATTCAAGTGTTTTTGAATGGATTTTTAAATAGTGTCTTCACCTATTTTCCACACCCTAAATTGCATAGCACTACTGTAAGAAGCTATAGTTTTGTTGTTGGACTGATGTTATTTCCGTTGCAATCAAAGTAGTCGGTGTGGGAAGTTGAGGATAGCTTATAGAAATGTATGTGTCACTTTTAATTTGATTTTTTTTTTGTTAACCATATGTTAATAGACATTGGCGATGATTCAGTAACCAGACTTAGCATTATATTACTATATTCGATTGTTAATAGATGTTTTATTAAACTATTTACATTTATATTTTATGTTAGCGATATCTAGTAGTTGTAGTTTGTTAGTTTTTTAGTAGAAAAATGAAGTTAATAGCTTTTCGTTACTATTATTGACCTTACTTGACTGAGAATTCACGCTGAAGTCATTAGAAATTTAATATTTTTACACTATATGCGATTATCCGGAAAACAGCACTGCCCGTACCTGTGCTACGATTACGACTTAGAACATTACATTATCTTGTTGTTTGACGCACTCACTGTTATTTAAGTTTCGTATTTGTTAATTAATATTTACTCTCGTTTTAGTTTTTATATATGCGGGTAAATAATGCAAAAGTTATGAAGAAGAAAAATTAATGAATTGTGAAGAAGCTGAGCAATAGAGAAAACTGTCAAATTGGAACAACACAAATTGAATTTGTTGTTGCACACTCAGCTGTTTGCTTATGTTGCCAACGCTAGTAGAAATTATTATGGCACAAGTAGCCGCAAGGTGACGCTGTAGACAGTAAATTTAGTTTTATTAAAAACAAACCGAAAATGTTAAAATAGCATGATTTCAGATTGCATTTCTTGTAACTAAGATAATTCGAAAGGCGATAATTAAGATATAAATAATGTATATACTTCTTAACAATACCAACCTATTCTTGATCCACATATTAAATGTCCGCTAAAACCCACACCGACGGCAAATATCTATCATCCACTTTCTTCAATATAAACAATTATCTTTTTTTTAAATTTCATTACTGAAATTTAATTTCTTAATTTGTTATATTTTTAAACTTACACAACTTCATTATTAAAAGCTATCAATGGAATACAATATATGCCATAAACATCTGTGTTTACTTCTTCTTTTTCTTGCCCTCATCGCCGCTGCTTACAGGTAGTTCGATATTACGTGGTTTTTGCCAATTCAAGGGATGACGGCGGTATATTGGCCATGGTGGAATAGTTATCTAGTGGAATAAAGGTTGTGTAAACGAAATGCAGCTTTACAATTTCTTTATAATACTTACAATAGAAGCCAACAGAAATCCTGCACCGAGAATGTAGACAGTTTGCGAAAATTGCTGAATGATAGCACCCCAGATGAGTCCGACAATGCCGAAAAGCGTAATGATGAAGCGTGAGAACTTCTCCGCTTTGTGCTGGCCCTCATAGTCCTTTTGCAGAAAATATGTGTTTTTAATTAGTTAACGTTGTTTAAAATTTATAAAACTTCATATTTACCATATGCGTTTGAATATTAAACATTTTGTAGAAATAATTAACACTTGTTTTTGGCTACGTTGTCAATTTCTGTATAAATCAAAGCGACAACACTTGCTTCTTCTTTTACGGCGTGAATTCACAATGGTGACCGGTATGTTTGTAGGGATGCCGTTAGGCTGAAAATAGTGTACATTTTGAATGCTGGGAGTTTTGACGATAAGACTTGGAAATTTATTCATACCGTTATCAAAAAAAATTATAATAAATAAATAAATAAAAATAGAAGAATTATAAAAAAATAAAAATAACAATAATAAATTAAATTAAATAATAAGTTTAACGTGGTATTAGACAAATTTGTGTTGACTACAAAATATCTTTTTTATACATTATTTTATTTCATTTTACACCCGTTGACATGTAAACTTAAAATTATGTTCATATATAAATAGTATTCAACTATTTGTTATAATTTTATGGTTATTTAATGTTTTATCGCCTTTAAGGAGTTATATCCACTGGCAATTTTGGAAAAAGCTTTTTTTCTGAATTTTGTGGATGAGGCTTTTAATAAAAAATCATTTTTAAAAATTGCATTCTCTTGATCCCGTAGCCGATCCCGAGGAGGACCTCCGTAAAAAGAATAATATTTTTTAATGTATGTATGTGTCCATCTTGATATACTATAAGCAATACAAAAACTTCATTTTGTTTAATTCACAAGTGGACATGACCCTTTAAGGACTGATCACTGTAAAAGTCGCTTATGTCAATAAATGTGTATGTACATATGTATGTATGTGTCAAAAAAACGATTGCAAGCATTTAAATTGATGTCGGCGCTTTTGGCAAATTGAATCAAAATGACTTCGTGATTACTTTTTTAATTTTATTTGCAAACAAATTCGTGTTTAATTGCTTGTTTGTAATTCAAACGCTCAGCTCAGTTAACACACAAAATAATAGAAAAAAGTTTGAAGTGTAATTGACATAAATATCTACATACTTACAAACAAGTTCACACGCATGTATGTATGCACAAAATAATTCAAGCAAAGTCACCTTGCGGATAAAAACAAAACAAATGATAATTTTTGGAGTTTGGAGGAAAAGCAATGAAAGTGACGTCTACTCCGTAAGCCGCAAATTGAAGTGCTGGGCAAACTAGTATTGATGATCAATTGGACTCGCTTTATTGTTTTATATTTCGTAATTTCACATTATATATTGTTTATGTGGGGTGTGCAGAGATTGCTAGTGTTGATACTGATTTCGTTTGAAATCCACTTGGATGGACTTTACAATAACCTTGACCGCTTGACGTTGGGAGTTTATTGCAATTACTTTGGCTCTCAAATATGTATATAAATATGTAAATGTGTATGTATTTGTGCGCTATATAGCAGATGCAATTGTGGAATATCCAATTGGCGCCACGTAGCGAAAAGAAGAAACGACTGGCGCGCTGTTGTTAACTCGGCTATTATCGCGTAAGCGGTGTCCACGCCAATTAAGAAGAAGAAGAAGAATTGTGGAAACTCAATCGAGTGAGTCTAATAACGGACAACACTAATTAAGAAAGTAATTTCTTCAACACTCCAGCTCTGAAAGTATTCGACGCCGGGGGAAGTAGAGGAAGACCTCCACTCCTTTGGAAAGACCAGGTGGAGAAGAATCTGGCTTCGCTTGGAGTCTCCAATTGGCGCCACATTGCAAAACGAATAATCGACTGGCGCGCTGTTGTTAACGCGGCTACAACCCTGTAAGCGGTTTCTACGCCAGAAAAGAAGAATTTCTTCAGACAAGAAATCTTTCATTTTGTTTTCTTTTTCACAACCATCACCCTGAGACGCCAAATATTTCATATTTAAGAAATGCCTGAGTTCCGTTTCCGCTGTTGTGATAGATGATAGACCGGAAATTCCAAGTATTGTACTGTTACACCATACTAAGGAGTTGTGGTTAAGTTTTAAAATTAATAAACAAAATAATCGATCACAACTATTGGTCGTGAGTTTCTGCATGACGTTCCAGAGGTTGAAAATATGAAATTACATGTACTGATGAACTTCACCAGAAGCACTGGGTCAGAGAGGAGACAATAGTGTGAGGAAATATTAGTTCCGGTGGTGTCACAATGATTCACTAAAGCCTAGGTATGTCGTAAGACAGGCACTCTACCTTTTCTACTTTCAGTTGACAAGAATATCTCTCCCCTCTACTATTTTAAGGTATTAATTGTGAAATTAAATTTTTTACTTTGAAATTTGGGTTTGTATTGAAGTTGCTTTTTTATGTATCGAGTTTCCACCACAGTCATGAGAGAGAGAGCACTTCATGGTCACTGAATGCTTACCTTGATTTCATATAACATATACATACATATCTATACTACTTACATATACCCTGTAAATTATGTATAAAAAGGAGGAAATTAAATTGTTATTAAACCTTAAAATTTCTAATCATCGTGACTATACAAAAGAAGTAAAACAAAAGTAAGAAAACGTTGCTAAAATTCGCGATTACTTTTACCCCAAAAAAAAAAAAACAAAAGATCAACAACAGGAAGCCATTTATCAGATATAGTGAGAGTGTAATGATTTCCGTAAGCCCCAAACCAGAGGGGGTCAACATGCCAAATGAATGGAATCGTCGCATGAATCTTTAAACTTGAGGAAGCTGACGGATTGAAGTGTAATAAAAACTATTGTACTCGTATGTTGTATGCGAAATGATGTGCGAAAAGAGAGTGAATGTGCAAAATGTTCATAAATTGGCAAAACTTCAAATATGTGAAACATACATATGTTTGTAAACTTGCAAGAAAAATTGTCTGTCACAAGTCAAGTGCAACATAACAAAACGATCATACAATTCAATGAAGTCATACTCATTAAGGGCACTGAGAGAAATATAAAAATAATAAGTCCATACTTTGGACTTCATATTTCAGCGGTATGTTGCCTAAGATAAAACTGCGTCTGCAGTCCTTCCTCCTTTGGGATGAAATTACCTTACCTCTGCCAAAAGCTTCTGCTGTCATTTGAAGCAGTGTGTATTTGGCAACCTGACCGATTACGAGGTGAAGTGGTGTGAGCACAAGCATGACTTCAAGTGCTGCCGTCGGGTATGCGCGCATGGTCCCCGACATGCAGCTGCATGTGAGTCATTGCAATGTCGATAGTTGGAGCCCTATTAAAGTCTGCGAGGTTTTTGAGGCTCAAGCCACCGGTGTACAACCACCTGACAATCCTTGGCCTTAGCTCCAGGATTTACAAGTTAATCGATTGTACAAAATGCTACTTCCACCGCATAGTGGATTGCAGTGTGAGACCAAAATATTTGATCATATTAGTCATCTATACCGCTCTGCGCCCAAGGGTTAGGTTCGTGAGGCCGGGCAGGGACCGACGTCTCGTAAGCCGGACGATGGTCGTCTTCGAGTGGTTAATATTCAGCTCAAACCCAACTGCATCATCCATTAGCCAGGTTTAAACCGCTTTGTATTAAGTCGTAGAGAGTTTACTCATTTTGCCTGTAGCTATAATAACAATGTCATCATCCGCATATCCAGTACTAATAGGTCATCCACGACAAGGCTCCATAACAGGGGGATATAATTCCACCCTGTGAACAGCATCTTGTAGTACCGAGACAAATCCTGGCATCCCCTACTGTGGCTTTAGCTATTCTGGAGCGCGGTACAGTCTCCATCCATCTGCAGACCGTTGCTACCACATCCCTTTTTCTCCAGTGTTCTGGCTACGCTGCTGTGAGTCGTGTTGTCAAAAGTAAAGAACATTACTTCCCCTCCTTCCAGCGAACTCTGTACCTCCGAAATTAACCGGTAGTTGATCTGCCTGCTCTGTAAACAATTTTCAGCGTCTTTTAATATTCCGTCCATCCTGTCTTGGGTATGAAGCTCACCTTCGCGGTCCTTCATTTTTCAACGATATGCGCCAGTGCAAGGCTATCCCACATCAGTCGAACAAGGTGTGGCAGTGGAATCTGCTCTCCCTGTTGTGCTGGAAAGATACCGTCCGCCCCCGGAGACTTGCATTTCGCGAACGAAGCCATAGCTCACTTGATTTAGTGCGCAGTAAACAGTTGCCTTTCGACTATCCCCAAGCGAGCTGGGTTGTGTACGACTACGGATAGACACTGGTGCGCCCGCAGAATAGCCGTAGCTCTCTCTTGCGCGCTGGTCGTATATGTCCCGTCGCATCTTTTGATTGCCAAATGCATCTGGCCAGAGCCTTGTGCTACCTAGCTGTTGCCTATCTCGTGCTTACTTTGGCATCATAAATGGGTGATTAAACCGAGGCCTCTATTATTTCTCTAGAAACAATTTATCTCTTTCTTGCTTTCTACGCCAACACAACCAGAAATCCAGAATATAGTTACACCAATTTCCATTATTAGTAGCCTCATTGGACCTATTCTATATATGCATAGATGTATCAACATCTAATGAACATTCCAAAGGCGCTTTCTGTAGTTGTTGACATGTTTACTTAATTTATCGTAGATCATTTCAATATAGCTTCATTGATTTAAGTATTATGAAAATCAACAGGGTATCATATCTAAGTTTGAGAAGAGTTTCTTACAAATTGAACATTGGTTGGCCGGATGTAAAGTTTGATTTTCATTTCGCCAGCAATCAGTTATGCAGCATTTGCCCCTGTGGCTTGATAATGTTGCCTGCCTACGGTGCCGCATAGGCCTTACAGCACAAGTTCATATGTAAGTATATAATTAATTTGTGTGTTCATTTTGTGGCATGAATTTGAAGATAAACTTTTTCTAGTCATTTTGTGCTCGGAGAAATAATTAAGCGCAAATCTTTAATATTTTAATTGTAATTATGAATTATGCCCAAGCATCAGCAACGCCGTCAGCGGTGTCTAAGTCAATAGAGATGTTGCCTAATATTGCCACATTTTTATACCCTGAATAGGGTATATTAAGTTTGTCACGAAGTTTGTAACACCCAGAAGGAAGCGTCGGAGACCCCATAAAGTATATATATAAATGATCAGTATGTTGAGCTGAGTCGATTTAACCATGCCCGTCCGTCTCTCTGTATATATACGAACTAGTCTCTCAATTTTTAAGATATCGTTTTGAAATTTTGCAAACGTCATTTTCTCTTCAAGAAGCCGCTCATTTGTCGGAACTGCCGATATCGGACCACTATAACATATAGCTGTCATACAAACTGAATGATCGGAATCAAGTTCTTGTATGGAAAACTTTCACATTTGACAAAGTATTTTCACGAAATTTGGTGTGAGTTGTTCTTCATAGAAATATAGTAATATCGGAAGAAATTGTTCAGATCGGCTCACTGTAGCATACAGCTGCCATGCAAACTGAACGATCGGAATCAAATGCTGGTATGGAAAACTTTTGCATTTGACAAGATATATTCACGAAATTTGGTATAGATTATTTTTTAAGGCAACAATGTAATCTCCGAAAAAATTGTTCAGATCGATATACATAGCTTCCATACAAACTGAACACATAGGTACTAAAAGAAATGCACCTGTGAAGGATATAATTTGGTATAATAGCTTCGGTGCAGCCGAAGTTAACGTTTTTTCTTGTTTTCTTTTAATAATATACATTTATCTCAAATTGCTATATTCACCAAATATTTTATCTTATTTGTAAAGTTTTATAATGTTTTTATGATATAAAAATCAATGATAGTTTACGACGATCAATAAAATTTGTTGATATTTCATTCGTAAAGCACTTTATGCCAACATTTTTCGTCACAAATTGATCGCATAAAATTGAATTGGTGTGAAATGTACTTTTATGGGTTTTCGTCATTGAATTTGACATAATGAAAACCATGTAAAATAGTATGTACAGTGTAACTGCCATAACTCGAACTCTTGAATTGACAATAGAAGTCAAATTTCATGCAAATTTTCTTCATAACTTCAAGTTTTTTTGTGGATTATGGAGATATGAGTTAGGCAAGTTCAACTGTAATCATCTTTTAAATAAATAATAAATAGAATTTGTGAGCTATATCGACCAAATTTCAAGTTTTTACATATTTTAATACAGTCTTTATTGTGGCTTACAAACTAAACTCTTGAGCCAATACAAGCAGGACAACGATTAATTCAATTTTCCATACACTTGTTATAAGCCTCAACTGGGATGCCTAAAGCTCAGTGCCTTAAGCAAATTTTGTTCTTTTAAATTTCGTCTAATTTGCTAGATTGTTGAATAGTTTTGACGTCATTTTTTGTACAAGTCTAGCATTGCAAAACATTAATCAAAATGATTGAAGTCGATCTGTAAGGAAATGTGGAGATCCGCTGCTATCTCTCTCTTGCCAACGTGTCGATGTTTTCTTCATTTACAGAGTTGGGTGGACGGCTCCCAAGAGGCAAAATTTCGATGACATGACGACTTCTTATAAAGTGGACTACCCAAACACTTTTGCAACATTTCAACGATTCCGTAGCCGTGATCACCTAGTAAATACAAAATATCAAGCACATTCGTTGTTAAATTTGTTTCCTTGGTAAAAATCGCCAGACAAACTTTCGTTGTTTTTGTTAGATTATGAACTTGCGAGGCACCCACTTTGCACAGTCCTTCATTGTCCTTGGTGCCCATTTCGCCTCTTTCCAACTTAGCAAATCTTTTTTCAACGCAAAGCTTTATTAACACACGAAATGTTTTTATGATCCATTTCTTTTTTAAACTAATATAAGTTTCTTAAAAAAAATGCTATTTCTCATTAACTAATAGTTATAATCTAACTAATAGAAATCATATAGATGGTGATTTTTTAAGATTGATAACTTTTTTCAAAAAAAACGCACAAAATTTGCAAAATCTCATCGGTTCTTTATTTGAAACGTTAGATTGGTCCTCTACTTTATATATAATGTTGACCGCGGCTTCTTTAATTAAAAATCAAGACTTAAAAAAGAATTGGCAGAAAATCCGCTTTTTTTATCGACAAATTTTTAAATGATCTTTCAAATGTCAGGAAATCAAAATTGCCGCATTTGGGGTGAAGAGCAAATACCGTTCAAGAACTGCATGCAAGGTTTGGTGTGTTTGTACGCTGGTCATTGGACCGTATTTTTTCAAAGATGCTGTTGGACGCAACGTTGACGATAATGGCGATCGCTTCGATTTGATTCTAAAAGAGAAAGCCAAAAATGGAAAATGGCAACTTTTTTTTTGAAAAGATGGCGTGGTTGTGATTCTATGATTTCGTTAGTTTTCAAGAAATGTAAGTTGGCCACCAAGATCAGTTTTAACGCCTGAACAAAGAAATGTTAAAGTAACATTATAAACCAGCTATATATTTTTCTGGCCAAATAATGTAAATTCGGCTATTTATCAACGAAAAAAAATTTTTTTGACGATCTTTAAGCGTCTTTTGAAGCACCGCGATCGTATTTTTTCAGCATTTCTTTACAAAGTAATCCATGTCATGAACCTTTTTTGAGCGATTGTCAAATAAAGAACCGGGATCCAACGAGAACAAACCTTTTTTACGGCCAAGTGTTCATGCAATATCCGATATATGCTAGATGGGAGAAATCATGGGTCACTCTATCAGAAAACGTGTTAATGGGTCTTGTTTATATATAATGCTTATCGATTAATTAAAACGCTTAAAAAACAATTAAGGAAAGCTTAAGCCCGGGTTTAAATGATCTTGCAACTTGTCAGGATCAAAGCCAAGAAAATACCATCAGCTGCATAAGGTTTGCTAGTTGAAAGGGGTCTAGGTCAAGTTTTCACCCAATTTCATTGAGATAACTCAAATATTGGTCGATATATGCGGTATGAAGTCAACAGGAAGTTCGAAAATCTATCTAAAATGCTTGATTTGCATTCTGGAAAGAGAAAGAATCAAATGGAAAATGGAAATTTTTTTATATGGAAAGTAGGCGTGGTTGTAGTACGATTTCGTTAGTTTACCGGCTTCCTTAGTTTTCGACCATGAACAAAGAAATGTTAGGGTAACATTATATAACAAATTTGGTCGATATCGCTCGAGTAGGTCCTGACATACGCCCATTCTGCATATTTGGCCCCGACTCCTATAGAGTCTGTGAAGTATTTATTTGTTGGTTTATGGCGCTTTTAGTAGTTTTTAACCTAATCGTTATATGGTGAGTGAGCGCGGTTATCACACGATGTCATAAATTTTACAGTGTCCGTTGGGGTCCTTAAACTATTTTTTCTGAGCGAAGTTGGATAGGGTTAAGGAGATATGTACATTAAAGCTACTAGAGGGCGACACCCCCCCTTTTACAAAATTTTTGCCCAAAGGTGCCCCTTGCCAATGCGTGGCAGTGGTCCGATTATGCCCCTCTACGGACTAGTTCTCACTTTTTGCCAAGCAGCACTTTTTCATTCAGATATTTTAATTTGTACTCAAGGTATCGCTTGCACCGATGGACAATCAACCGGATTTCAGTTTTTCTCGCCATCCTGATCATTTATATATATGTATATTACTCTATATCGAACTGGATTATTTTTAGGTGATACGTACAACCGTTAAATGAACAAAACTCTGCAGCAACAAGTTGCAAGAGTTCACAAATTACTTTTTTATAATGAAATGAGCATTATTTTAATAGGAATTGGTGCAAAAGCAACAACAAACTATAATCAGTTCAAGGGACAATAACCTGTCAGCTGTCAATGTGTTAATAGGTCTTGCAGTGCTGCCAGAGTTTAAGCGGACACGAAATCGCTTTCAACAAGATTGGATCATAAATGCAAAACATACATACATACATACATGCTTACATACAAATGCAAGACGCTGTCTGTAAGTGTGTCTAATGATTAGCCGCATAACCGACTGATCAACCGCTCTACTGACTATTATAGAGACATGTGTGTGTGTGTGTGTGTGGCGGTAATAAATCGCACCAAAGTAAAAATTCAAATAAAAACGAAAAGGAAATGCTGTTAAGTCCGTTTGTTGCCTTTTTATTACATAAGAGATGGAAAGATGTTACCACGCAGCGTTGCTGTTGTTGTAGTAAGCTAACGCCTTTCATAAGCGCAAGCGATTTCGAATTTGTTAATCAATACTTTTTTTTATCAAAAAAGTTGTTTTTGAAGTGAAGTAAAATGCGTTGCATGTATTTGTGAGAGTGTGTGTGTGTGATATGCAGATTGTGGGGCTTACGCTCTGACATTGTTGTTTGTTTTTGTTGTTTTATTGTCATTTGTTGCCGATCAGGCTGATTAAAGCTATTTGGCAATAAATGTTGGGGCACACGCTGCTATTTGTTTTGGGACACACCGACCCCGGAGATACTAGATACGATACACTCTGGTCGAAAAGTAAACGGAATTTAATAGTTATTGGAGATGTTAAGTATTAAGTATTAAGTAGTCATTAATATTATTAACTGTTAAAAAGACCCCGGCCTAGCATAGTAAAACACATTTTTTTGGCAAAGTTCATGTTTCTTACTCAACATGATTCCTTTCGTGGCAACTGATTAAAGTGACCCTCCAACTTTTCGTTACTATTTTTGTAGTACGATTTGTCCCTTGCTTCAAAAGAGGCCTCGGTATCCGTGAACACCTCATCATTCGACGAAAATGCCATTATTTTGAGGTCTGAGAACAAGAAATGGTCGCTGGGAGCCAGATCTGGAAAATAAACGTTCCATGCGAATCTCAAAATATAGACGGCATAGTCTTACTGCCGACTGCTGCGTTTTTCCATGCTTTGGAGCGGGTTCATCGTGTGCAGTCCACTCGGATGACTGTCGGTTGGACTTCGGAGTGAAACGTTGGTGCCATATTTCATCCATTTTCACATATCGACTCAAATCTCGACTCGGGGTTTATTTCGCTTGAACTTCTCCGAATACTGCTCCGAATCATCAACTTGTCCTTGTTTTTGGTCACTGGCTCACTGGCGCGGCACGCACTTTGCATAGAGCTCTCTCATACCCAAATATTCGTGCATGATATAATGTAGACGTTCTGTTGATATCTTTAGAGAGCCTTCCACCTCGAATAACTTCACTTTATGGCCATCCAAAATTGTTTGGTGGACTTTTTTTGGTGTTTTCGTCGGTAACAACCTTTTTTGGACGTCCAGCGCGTCCGCCGTCTTCGGTGCTTATTTTACCACGTCTAAACTTTGCATACCATTCATTGATGGTTGATTGCTCTGAGGCAGTGTCCGTAAAGTCGTCATCAAGTCAAGTTTTCTCTACAAACAGTTTATTCCGTTGTTCAGTTTGCTATTTGCTATAGTGGACCCATATCGGTCATTCCGCTATATGAGCAGCTTCTTGGTGAAAAAAGGACGGCTGTAGAATTTAGATCGTTATCTGCCTGGTTCGTATTTTTACAGACAGACAGATGGACAGAGAAACGGACATGGCTATATCGGCTCAGCTCGTCACATTGATTTATAGGGTCTGCGACGTTTCCTTTTCGGTGTTACAAATACCGTGGCAAACTTACAAATACCTTATTCGGCTTATAAAAATCATTGTTGGGTCTAATTGAAATCCATCACTGGATGGTCAGAGCAAAGTAGAACTCTCTTAACTAGAATTGAAAGTAGGGGATATTGTGTACTTCAAGGAACTCATATGTAACTAGCATCGCTTATGGAAAGGAAAAGAGCTATAGCCTAGCTCTGATAGAAACATTGTAAAGAGCTGCATCATAGGCTTTGCGACAAAATATGTGGTCATCAAGATAAGATCAGGGCAAGTGTTCATTGAAAATAGATTAGTAGCAGTGATTCAGGCGTGGAAGCTCTCATGACGAGCAATTCATGGAACACGAGTTAGCTTAGAACATACAAAGCTTTCAGTATTCTTGAACTTACAAAGCTTTCTGTATTCCTGAACTTACATAGTTTTCAGTATTCTTGAACTTACAAAGCTTTCAGTATTCTTGAACATTTTTTGACAACTCTGTTTTACGGCACTTCAAATCTTGAATGAAGTAGCGAAACTCGAGACTAATTTTGCTCAATTATAATGAAAATTAACGTAATTAAGAAAACCGTCTGGCTACTTGAAGCTTAATACACCCACTTTTTTGAATATTTGAAAGAAACTTTCAAATAATTTTATTTACAAACACGCATACATATGCATTTCCGACGCTTGTCGTAACATTTTTTCCAACTCATCGGTGACTTGGATTAATATTTCAAGCTCTCAGCAGCATCTTCAACTCAACTTCATCAACAACGCGCCGGGCATTTCCTCTTTCGACAAAATTTCATAATGCAAACACACACACATGCTTCCAAATTAATCCACGCGATGCTGTTGAAATACGCTCACCACTTGCACCTTCGTAACCGACATTAGCGACGATGGTTTGAACCAGTTTCGGCCGAATTTGGCATCGCAGAGTTCAACCAAAGACGAAAAGACACCGAAGAGGCCAATGTAAAGGCTGCAGCAGCAGCAGAAGAGGTAGCAAAAACGAAGCAAAACAAATCAAAGTGATAAAGAGTTGCGTTGCTTAGCCGGCATAATTGTTGTTGCTTACTACACTGCTACACATAATCGTTTTGTCTTCGGTCACCAGCAAGCGCAGCCGCCGTTCGTGCATATCATTTGCCTGTTTATTAGGCAAAATTATTGTAAATCGCGGGATGAATGCAACAAACACTTTCGATTTCTTTTTGTTTCCATTTCTTCTGGCTTCTCTTTCTGCAGCGCCGTTGGCTTTGGAGAGCGCGGCTAAGCTGGCTAAGCGCAGCGCTCCACAACAGCGCACATTCATGGTATATAAAGTTGGTGGATGACACTGGAAAGTCATCAGTTACACAGTTCTCTTCACAACTGGTGTTTGGTTAACCTCGTCTACTAACTTACACGTAGCAAAATCTAAGCACAAACTACAACAAAATGAAGGTACGGACCGCTGAAGCTCACATCCTTCTTGGAATACTTTGACACTAAAGGATTACGGTTTACTTACTCACGCTTTTTGGTTTTTTTTGCGTTGCAGGTTTTCGTTTGCATCTTAGCTGTGGTGGCCACAGCCCAAGCAGGTTTTCTGGGTCTTGGCGGTGGTAGCGGTGGCGGCGGCGGCGGCTACTCTTATGGTGGCGGTGACGGCGGTCACGGTGGACATGGTGGTTTTGATGGTGGTCATGGCGGTCATGGCGGTCACGGCGGCTTCGATGGCGGCTATGGTGGCGGTCACGGAGGTCACGGTGGCGGCGGCGGCGAAGTGAAAATCATCAAGATCATTAGCGATGGCGGAGATGGTGGTCATGGCGGACATGGCGGACACGGTGGCTTCGATGGCGGCTACGGTGGCGGTCATGGCGGACATGGTGGTCATGGCGGTCACGGTGATGGCGGCTTCAATGGTGGATTCGGAACCAGCGGTGAATTGAAAATCGTGAAAGTCATCAGCGGAGGCGGCGGCGGCGGCGGTCATGGAGGATACAGCGGCGGCGGTCATGGCGGTCATGGTGGTTACAGCGGCGGCGGCGGTCATGGCGGTCACGGTGGATACAGCGGCGGTGGCGGTCATGGCGGACACGGTGGCGATGTTAAAATCATCAAGGTCGTGCATGAGGAAGGCGGCGCTGGTGGCTTCGATGGCGGTTACGGAGGCGGTCATGGCGGTCATGGTGGTTTCGATGGCGGCTACGGCGGCGGTCATGGCGGACATGGTGGTCATGGTGATCACGGCGCTGGCGGTGAAGTTAAAATCATCAAGGTCATCAGTGAAGGCGGCGCTGGCGGTTATGGCGGTGATGCCGGCGGTTATGGCGGTGGTGCTGGCGGTTGGGCTGCTGGTGGTGGTGGCGGTTGGGCTGCCGGTGGCGGTGGCTGGGATTAAGCACCTTAGATGCCATAAAGCATTTGTACATATTGTACTATACGCCAGCAGCGCAATGAGTCCTTTCTAAATAAGTCAAACAAAAGCAGTCCACGCAGCCATTCGCCAATGACTGAGACTGAATGATTATTACGTCATGGTTGCGCACTGCTACCTTGTATATAAATCACTCTTTCCACTCCACGCTTCCCGCGCTGCATCACTTCTCCTATATCCTCCTCCTACACACAAACACACACACGCACACCAACTCGCGCGCTTACATCCGTATGCTGTACCGTTAGGTGCGTGTGAAGTGCCATTCTTCGCCAGTTCATAAGCATTCTCCACATGCCTACTCGTATTGTGATATACAAACATACCTATCTACCTGCATGCTCACATCTCTCTTAGCTGTCTAAGTGTAAATGTTGAACCACATTTTTGTTGTAATGTACCTGTTGAGCAACAACGTGAGTTCGTAGACGTTGTTAATGTTGTTATTGTTTTTTATTGTTATCAAAATATAACAAGTTGAAAATAAAAATAAAAAAAAAATTAATAAAAAATTTATGTGTTATCATTCATTATCTCATTATGCCCCTCTAACGCTTTGGTGGTGGCGCGCAGTCGCGGAAGTTTCTTCAGTGTGCCTTCAATGCTTCTGAAATCGGCATCGTCATAAATTAAAGCCATTTGTAAGTCACTTTTATCGTTGAAATCTAATTTGCGTTTTGGGGCCAATTGGACCTTTCACTTTTTATGAGAAGTTTCGGCGAAAGAGGAAGAGAAACCCGTTAGCCGTTATTATGTCATGGATTTTTGACACAGCTGTATGGAAATGCGATTGAGACGTACGGAGCTCCCATATTTGCGCACATAAACACATGTTTCCGGCGTCTAATTCGAAAGCTTTCACATAAAAAGAAAATTTAATCAAGTTAAAAAAAGAGCCGTGCAACAAAATATGCATTTTTTGGGACTGAGCTAAAATAAAGGTTCCGAAAAGTTTTACATTGTACATATAATATACTTTGATAAAAAGAGAACAATATATAATTAGAAGCGGTATAACAGCGAATAAAGTCTAGTGGGATGCAACCGACATCAAGACGTCATTTTATTAGAGTGACATTACTTTTTCACTCAATCCTCTCTCTTCTTATTAAATTTTAGTAAGATTTCTAACACCTTGGGCTATTACATTCCATATATAGGAGCAAATTTGGTTTCGTTTATGTTCCGGTAATTTTGAGGTCAGATTTGGAGGATGAAGTCATGTGTAGAAGCTCACGCAAATGAGGAAAGTTCTCTGAGCGCCATTCACTTGGGAGTGGCCAGAAACGATTCTTTTACATATGGCTCAAGCAGCTCACGACTTCCGATCTTAAGCCAAGTATTCTCTAGGAAGCCAAAAAAAAAAATCTGTTTGAAGGCGAGCTAAAGTGAGAAGGCGAAAACATCCCCTCCCCAGGGTTGTGCGCTGGATTTGTGACCCGCCACGTAAAAGCACTACCAATGAAAAGAAGAAAGCAGCATCAGATGAGAGACCCTCCTTTAGATGACGACCCCCACAAACCAGTCAAAGATTACAATTCAAGGGCATAAATCCGGGAATATCCGATCCCTTAATTGGAAAGGTGACGCTGCTCAGCTGGTTGACGCCCAAGAAACACGATGAACAGGACAAGGACTGAAGCGAGTAGGTCCTTGTCGCATTTACTACTCTGACCATAAAAAGAGAGCGCAAATTTGGTGTGGGATTCGTTGTGGGAGAAAGACTACGTCGGCGAGTACTGGAATTCACCCCGGTGGATGAACGTCTAGACGTAATCAAAGTGAAGTTCTTCAACATATCGCCGATTTGCGCCCTCGCTCCAACGGAAGAGAAGGACGATGTGACCAAAGATGTCTTCTATGAGCGCTTTGAGCGAGCCTATGTGGCAGCCTCCGCATCCCCAAATGGGTTGGGGCTGAACCCGAAACATGGTGAACTGTAGTACTAGATTCCAGCATAGAAAAATTCATCAAACTACCTGGTTGTCTCCGGATCGAAAAGCCAACAACCCGATCGATCAGGTTGTGATAGACGCAAGACACATAGACGTACGTACGCTCCGTGGTTTAACATCGACTCGGATCACTATCTTGTTGCACTAAGATACGCACACGCCTCTGTGCAGCAAAAAACGCACGTCAACAAACACAAGGAAGATTCGACGTCGAGAAGATGCAAACACAACAGACAGTCGAACGATTTTCTACTCGACTTGTACTTCTCTTGTTTAATGTTTTCAATTGACCCAACGGACGGAACGGTCGTTTGCGCCACAATATTGGTTGAAAATTTAGCGCAAAACTCACGAAGAAGAAGGTGCCAAAACCAAGAGTTTTCAGCCCACAATTCTAGACTCTTGGATTTTCAACCGCCAATTTCTTTATTTTATTGAGGTGGATGGCCGTCCTGGACGTGGTTCGTCCTCAACGCGTTCGCGACCCTCTTTGAATAATTTTTACTAATCAAAAACATTTGCTTGCGACAAACAATTAAATCGCAGAATGCACTTTATGTAATTCAGACAACCAAACGTATACTAAATACTAATGATTCTTTTGATGTGACAATTGCTACAGATGTCACTGATAGTCATACCAACCTAGATAAAAAGTATTACGACAAATGGCTTTTTGAACGATTTCAATTTAAATATCGTCTTGCTATTTTTTGCCCACAGTATGTATATATATAGAATTTGTGTTTATAGTATATATGTAGGTATGTGCGACTATATTAAATACTAAATTGTTTTGTAACATGTTTGTTTCAGGCAATGGCGACTGCTAGTCTTTAATAAAGCCGGTCACCACGCCAAGACACAAAAATGAACCAAAACGGAAACAAATTGCTGCCTTCGAAATCCAAATAAAGTACGGTCACATTTCGAATTTGAACTAGTTTCGACGAATATGGAAAAATTTTGTATAAATGTATATACTCTTAAATATATGATTATACGAGTACCAATCTGCCCCATGTTTCTGTAGAGCAGGAATAAATTTTTTAAAAAGGTAAATATGCAAATCGACAGGATTTTTAAACTTAGCATAGTTAATGTTATATTCTAAAAGCTTGGTGTGTCAACAAATATACCTAAATATAACTGTAGCAAATTGTTAAAATAGCATAAGTCGATTTAAGGTAATAAACTATACCATAATGATTTTTGTTGTAGATCAGGGCTCGCCTTTACCTACATTTCGGTCTAATTTGATAGTTTCAATTCAAAGTTATCTTTACGAGTTAATATGCCACAAGTAGCCTCAGAAGGACTCAATAAGTCTCAGTTACCTTACTTCGACTTATTTCGAGTTATGTTACTTCAAGTTTTTGACACATATGTTTTCTTGTTTGTTTACGTTATTTTGTTTCTTCTATTGTGGCTTGTAAAGTCCCAAAAATGACAGTCAATCCGGCTCTATATGTTTATGTAATTTATAGTCTAATTTATGCAAGAAATTCGTGTTCCAGACACATGGACAAATTGTGTGTTTGTTTTGCTTTTGGGCTGCTCATAATAATATCTGCAGAAGCATGGTGTTCTGAGCAGATAATACTACCGCTTGAGGTATTGTGTTATGCAAACTCAAATAAAAATATAAACTTACAGCATTTTAGTTCTTTTTTGCATTTAATTGCTTCTTAAAAGTAGTCAAAGCGTTTGTCTCGCTGAGATCGCGAAATGAACTTGAAGGGAATCAACAAAAGTTCGCTAGCTGAAACACTTAAATAATGAGTACCACCTTTTACTCACAGAAATGGTGAAGAAGGCAAAATAATGTTTGTTTTTTTTAAATAGTAGACCGATAGGGGCACCAAACGATGCCATATTTTTCCCCGCCCTTTCAACATTTCTCTTCTGTAGGGTTTGCGATTTTATCATGGAAAGATATACGATCCAACAACGAGTTGAAATTGAAATTACTACAATTTACTACCAAAATTCGGAGTCAGTGGCCCCAACTTTAAGACGACGTACTATTTATGGTCGCCATAATCGTCCTGTCAGATCAAGAGTTGAGCTTCTAGTGAACAAATTTGAATTCACAGGCACAGTGCAAAATGTTTTGAGGCCAGTGAGACTAAGCAGTGCCCGTAATGTCGAGAATATTGCTGTCGTTGGCGCATCAATTGAGGAAGACCCAATTCAGTCTCAAGCGGCTTCAGTTCTTGCGTCAATTTGATCTTCTAAGGATGTAGACCAAAATATTTTTGCAAAATTCGACGTCGTTCTCAAGTGTTGGACATCTCAGTTTCGAATTTTGCGAAAAGATCTTGATCTATATCCTTACAAGATCAAATTCACGCAGTAACTGAAGCCGCTTGACCATCCGAATCGTCGTAGTATGTTCGTGAATTGGGCTGAGCAATGACTTGAAAATTATTCAGATTTTCATCGAAAAATCAACTTCAGCGATGAGGCTCATTTCGGGCTGAATGGCTTTGTCAATAATCAAAATATGCATTATTGGTCAGACAGTAATTCACACGTACTCCATGAATCACCATTGCATCCCGAAAAAATTACAGTTTGGTGTGGTTTATGGGCCGGCGGCGTCATTGAGCCGTACTTCCTACGTGATGACCAAGATCGGCACGTTACTGTGAATACGAATCGCTACCACTCAATGATAAACGAATATTTGTGGCCCGAATGGGATGATATGGATTTGGGCAATATGTGGTTCTAACAGGACGGCGCCACAAGCCAAACAGCGAATGAAAACCGTCGAAAATTGTGTTCAGCTTCTGGATTTCTGCAGGGGTGCTGGTGTTGGTTCGGTAGCAAGACGAGTCGTACTTTTATCAATTATTTCATTTCCCGGAATGCCTAAAAGCCAGTGTATATGCAGCCGCTTACTGTATTTACATAAGTTTGCGCATATTTTTCACATTTTTTTTTCTACACAAGTTATTCGAACATTTGTTCGTCTCTCCTTATGAATCCGCACTCTGAAAATATACCGGTAGCACATGTCCGAAATCACCGAATGCAAAGCTACTTTTATCTTTTTAATTCATTTTATTTTTTTGGACAAGTACGACTAATGAATTCAGGTGAAGATTCGTACACCAGCAGGTTTATGGGTGTTTCCTTCTAAGCTTCATGTATTTCTACATATATACTAATCAAAATTCATATAGCCGAAATTAAAATAAAATAATTCTTTTTTTTTGCAGCTTTTTGCTTGTCTTCTTCTATGCCATTTGATGTGTAAAAAAATCGTCCAACAACAACGAAAGTCAAGAGTCACCATGAAGCTTCGACACTCCGAAGATTGTTCTATTGTAGTATTCGCTTATAAGTAAGCGGTCTTTTATTTCTAGTTTTATTGTTATTATTATAATTCTTTTTTTTTAAATCACATGTTAGTCCAGTCTTAAGATTTTTCCAACGCAAGTCACGACGGTTTATAAAACGATGAGTTTCGTCGCGCACGGACATTAGTGTGCAAAATTCGTTCTTAGCGGCGCGTTTTGTCGACATCAAAATGAAAGTGAGTTCAGCAGGTGGCGAGATCATTGCACGGAGGATTATAAATATAAAAAATTTTTGCATTTTAGGTTTTTGTGTGCCTGTTGGCACTTTCTGCCCTAACGGCAACCACCAATGCAGGATTTCTTGGATTATTAGGAGGACTTAAAGGCGGCCTCGGCGGCGGCGGTGGCGGCTACGGAGGTGGTGGCTACAGCGGTGGCGGCGGCTACAGTGGTGGCGGCGGCTATGGCGGTGGTGGCTACGGCGGTTCCAATGTACAAGTCATTAAAGTTATTGCCTCCGGAGGTAGCGGAGGTGGCTACAGTGGTGGCGGCGGCTACGGAGGTGGTGGCGGCTACAGTGGTGGTGGTGGCTACAGCGGTGGTGGTGGTTGGAGTGGAGGCCATTCCGGCGGCTACAGTGGAGGTGGTGGCTACAGCGGTGGTGGCGGCTACGGCGGCGGTGGTCATTCCGGCGGTGTCCAAGTCATTAAAGTAATCGCGGCAGGCGGTCATGGCGGCGGCGGCTATAGTGGTGGTGGCGGCTACAGTGGTGGTGGTGGCTACAGCGGTGGTGGTTGGAGTGGAGGCCATTCCGGCGGCTACAGTGGAGGTGGTGGCTACGGCGGAGGTGGCGGCTACGGCGGTGGTGGTCATTCTGGAGGCCATGTCGATGTCTACAAAGTTATATCGTTAGGAAGCTCCGGCGGCGGCGGTGGTGGCTACGGAGGTGGCGGCCATGGCGGCGGCGGTTACGGAGGTGGCGGCTATGGCGGCGGCGGCTGGTCTGGTAGTAGTGCCAGTAGCAGCGCTGGCAGCGGAGGCTGGGGCGGTTGGGATAGAAAGAAGTAAGTAAGCTGCCGCTCAACAACAACTACTAATTATGTTTCCTGCAAACCGTTAAGTGAGTTTTTGAATCGAAATGATTTGATGCACTGCCATTATTTAAGTGCTTCGAAGGTCAAGGTCGAAGCGCTGAGAATATTTAATGTACAATTTTTTTTAATGAAAAAAGAGTGATAACGAATTATAGTATAGAGTGTAAAAGAATGAAAGAGACAAAACAATAAATCAAAAATAAATATTATAAAGTTGTGTTTAAATTTCTTGCACTGCAAGTATTATATAATGAACGAGTATGCAAAAGCGTGTTTATGCACTTAAGAGCACGGAAATCAAAAATTGATTTGAGAATCGCTAATTGTATGGAAATTCCCGCTTCTCAATCAAGCTCAGCCTTAGCAACAATTAATTGAGCAAATGAAACAAGTCAGACAACTCAACTAAAAGTCATTTTAAGTCAAAATAATGACTAAACAATACCTGTTTGTTTAAGTTCATATTAACTGTACTCTCCCGAAGGAAAATTATGACTAAATTAAGAGAAATCTTTGAACTATCCTTAAATGAGTCAATTAGCAACTCATTGCTATACAACTCAGTGAGACAATTTGCTAATTGACTAAATTACCGGGCTATTTGAAACGTCTCTTAGCCCCTACTGTATTGCAAGTGCTGGATAATAGTAGGATCTATTAATAAGAAACCTGTCATATTCATTCCTTTTCTGGTATTTTCCGTTCACGATATTCCTCTTTTGGATCTCCTAGTCGTGCTGAAATCATTAAACCACCAATTAGTCGCCAACAATTTTGCTAATAAATTCATTTTGCAACTTATCAGATCATACTGAAGCTTCGAGAAATAATTTATTCAAATTAAAATAATAAAAAATAAAAATAATAATAAAATTCAAATTAAAATAAAAAAAAATTAAAATTAGCAATTTGAAAGGGAAGAAGATATAAGATGAGCAAAACATTCGATAATTTGGGGAAGACAGCGCTTAAAGACAATGGTCAAGCACAAAGCTTCGCAATACAAATTAACAAATATATGAAATTTCATAATAAAAATAACGTTACAGTGTCTTTTTGTGGACAACAAATATAAGGTACATTATAATCCGAGTTTGGGGTGAGTTTAGACCGATTTCATTAATAATTTTCAATTTGTAAGATCGAAGCGCTAATGCTTTATATACTATGATTTGAGGTTCCGCCAGCATACAGGGTTTGTCCTGAAAGTAATAGGACTGAGGCGATTTAAAAAAACTTATTGAACCAATCGTTACAATTCTTTAAAAACTTTCAAAATATTTCGATGCAACGCTGCCAGTGGGATTTCCAAGCATTGTAGGCGTCACGGAATGCACTCTCCGGAATATCCTTGAGAGCCGAGATGTGTCGTCTCAAAATGCTTGCCTTTCATCGGCTTTTTCAGGTAAGGAAACAAAAAAATCCGGGGGGAGATTGGTCACATTTAGGCTGTAAGGCGACTGCGGAAGCGTTGGGATCCCGGCTTTGGTTAGGTAGCTGTACACAAGAAAGGCGGTGTAAGCTGGGGCGTGTCGCGGTGCAACATCCAGTCGGCTGCGATGTCTTGTCGGACCCCATTAACACTTCGTTTGAGTCTCTTGAGGACTTCCGCGTAAAACTTGGCGTTGACGGTTCGTCCAAGAAGAACAAATTCGACGCCTTTGATGTAAAAAAAAGACAATGAGCATCGGTGTCACTTTGGATTTGCTCATTCTTCCGGTATTCATCAAAAAGACCTGGTGCAACCGAAACACACCAGTCCTTGCTAAAGCAACCTCTGGGTAAGACTGCTTGCTTATATCAAAACGTCTGTACCTCTGCTCTTACGAGCGCTGCATTTTCGGCTTACACCACTCACAGAAACATGTTGCGTGAAAATGTTGGTCCTGACTTTCCAGGTGCTCGGAGATAACTGACCACCCGCTCGTTCGTTAGCTAGGAACGCCCTCTACCGAACTCAGTCGGTGCGCGTACGCTCTGAAGTACAGTCGCGGCGGAAGAAAATCAGTCCTATTACTTTCCGGACAAACCCTGTATCTCTGAATGGAATTTCTGGTTTCAATCTTTTCATGGTGGCCGAAGAAAACAAAGACTCTGACGAGATAATTGGCGTAAAAGTAAGAATAAAATAAGATAAAAGAGGTGTCTCTGGTTTCGATCTCTTAATGGTCTCCGAACAACACAAAAACTCTGATGAGATAAATGCGGAAAAGTTAAGGAGACAATAGGCCCTGCGACTTCTACTGTGGCGGCTTACTTTGGATTGAACTTTTTGTTGAGATTCTTCGGTATCCCATCTATTCGCTCTGTTAGCTGAGAAAACTTAAACATGAAAATATCTTTTTCTACAACTCTTTGAAATACCCATTGAGGAATGCCCAGAAACATTATCTAAATTAGGAACTGTCAAATTTGTTGGCAGGATGGGTAAGAAAGGAATGCTTAATCTCCCTTTCGAAAACACAACGTAAACGGAACTAAGCATTCTCAATTTCAGAAAACTAAATTTTCTAGAATTCCCTTGAAATTCATAAGACAGACAAATAGGTTATATTTGTCGTAAATAAGGCAAAGGAAAATGACATGTTACTTAACCCATAAAGCAGTATACCAACACTTTCAGCATAAAGCACGATTATTAGTACTTTGAGAGACGTGAAGATACGAAAAGGTACCACATTTACTCATTAATATAAAATTCATTGCCGGAGTTGTAAAGTTATGATAGGATAAACGATATAACAGAAACTACTTTTTCATAACTGGATAAACTAAGAAACTTGCTTATAAAATGATTATATATTGGTTATCATATTGGTTATTATATTGGTTATTATATTGGCTATCATATTGGCTATTATATCTGACAGCGATTTCGATTTTATTTTGATGATATATTGTTTTGCATTTTATGTGACGATGTATAGGCTGCATGGCTTGACACCCTAAATATATAAATTGTAAATAACCGACCTCAAGTTTACTAGACCACGAGTATAAACACTATCAATAATAGTCAAATATTCATATTACAACATAATGGTTGTATCTTAGGTACTTCAGAGACATAAGCTTGTAATCAAAGTACCATATAACTTAGGTTTTTAAAAGTATATACTTGTGAATCACTTAAACAGCACACTGTACAACATATCGCGAGGCGTGAGAGAGAGGACAAAAGGCGCAGAAGATTTAAGTCAAAATGGCAAAAAAATCGAGCAGCATTAATAATTAGTAATTTTATTTGCAAAAACTAAAATAAATAAAGCTCGAAGCGATGAATATAAATTATGGCCTCCATGGCATAAATGAATAATTATGAAGTCGATTTCATATTCAATTTTCGATTGTTCAAAGAAAAGAAAACCGCACGCTTAAAGAAACAAAGAAATATCTAGAGGGAAATAAGAGAATGAGAATTGCATAATGTCACACAAATTTAGTGCTAATAAAACGATGAAACTTTTGGCAAAGGTGCTTTTCAATGACACGAAACTGCTATTATTCAAAGGAAATAGGGTCCATACAAAATATTTTGTTTTCTATTTTGTTTCACAGGATCGTTGTAACGGTTGATCCAGATAGAGGCACTTTTTTCAATAGCCTTGTTTTGACAGATGACGTATGAGTAGTATCAAGCTGTCATGTTATTTTTGTTCAGTATTATTTAATATTTCATCATGTAAAGACTTATGCCTGAACAACGTTTACAAATTTTTCAACTCTATTACAAAAATCCACGATCTGTAAAGAATGTATGATATTTCATGAACACAGTGAAGAAAATATAGCAGCCGTAGCTGAACCGATTCCCAAGCGACTGGAACGACTCTATTTTACGTCGGCTTCAATTGAGAAGTACAAAATATTGTGCCAAGAAGATTCGATTCTACTTCTTTTCCAAAAAGCCAAACTTAGTTCTGAGGCCCATTTCTAGCTCAATGGGTATGAAAATAGCAAAATTGCCATTTTTGGGACGAAGAGTAATCTGAAAAGATTCTAGAGCTACCATTTCATCCAGATAAATCAACGGTTTGATGTGGTTTGTGGGCCGGTGGAATCGTCGGTGCATAATTCTTCAAAAATGATACCAGTGAGAACGTAATCGTCACTGGTGACCATTATTGGGCCATGATAACCGACTATTTGATGCCTGAAATTTAAGCTCGTGATCTCGTCGACATTTGGTTTCAACAAGACGGCGAGATTGAGAGAACACTACGGTGAGCAGATAATTTTACGTTTTGTGACGATCGATTGGCCACCAAGATCGTGTGATATCACACCTTTAGACTTTTTCCTGTAGGTATATGTAAAGTCCAAAGTCCATGCGGACAATACCGCTTCGATTCGATTCAAGCCTTGTAGCAGTTACCACTCGAATGAGTCATCGAAAATTGGACTCAACGGATGTACCAACTGAGATGTAGCTGCGGTCAACATTTGTTAGAGATAATCCTCAAAAATTTTACTTTTTATTTATTTATTTATTAAATGAAAAATAATAATACTCGTACAATTATTATCTTACAGAGTAAGAAGCACCAGCTGCCAGGGCTTAGGGCTTACATCAAAAATTAAATGCCAAAAATATTCCTTAGAATGATAATAAACATTTCCCGTTAAATTTGAAGTGTCTGTGCTTTTTTCTTTAAAAAAGCAGAGAATCTCATTATGGATCAGCCTTTATTTTTACTCTTGAGCATGCCTAAATAGCTTTTTCCTGAGAAACCTTTATCTAACCTGGCTAGTTTCGATGTTCTAAATGCATCCAATCTCTAAAATCTGCAAAGTAAACGAAGAGCTGCCGGCTAATGATAGCACCACAGGGAACAGGATGGTTTTCTTGGCATTTAAGTAAAGACCGTTAACAAAAATTTCGTCTTTAAAGTCGAATCAAGTGAATGTGAAATATGCAGCAAACTATGATTGTATATTCAATGAGATTAATAAAGTCAATTAAAAAATTACTAGAGCTTAATTAGTTAGGCTAACAATGTCTTACACCAGCTGAGCGAAGAAAAACATGTCATAAAGTCATTACGGTTCATACAAGTATGAACACAAAATCGACAGACTAGTAAATGTTATAAAATCACTTAGCCTACTAATTTATACAAAAATTTACATTCGTGCCTAAAGTTAAAGATGGTAAAAGTCGGTAAATTAAAACACACTAATTAATCATACGAAATGCCCAAAATCTAGTTAGGCGCACGCAAAGCATAAAGCAAAAAAGTCGTGATTACTTGAAATTTCCAATAACTTTTGAATATGTATGAGGTAAAGTTGCAGGTATATAGCGGTAGTGCGTATTTATGTATTTATAAAGCAGAAAAAAATGAAGAATGTGAAGCAAAATAATGCAACATCGCATGTCAAGTTCAGATTACCACATCATCAATTTTCGACACCACACAACTGTGCTTTAAGCAGCTGCTGCGTCTCTCTCAAGAGTGCTGAGGGTAACAGAGAAGAGTTTTGTTCACCTAACGGTTGTACACGAGAATGGTAAACAGTTATAGCCGTCAGGATGATAAGGCGAATCGATATACACAACCTTGTATTTTATACTACACAGCGATAATGGCCGAAATCTGATAATAACCACGTCCCTAAATTAAATAAATCTAATTCTTTCAACGCCACAAATGTTAAAAGTACAATACCAGTAATTGCAGCATTTTTACAATAAGCGTCGGTTTTGCTTATAATGCTGATCCAGTTGATCATAGCTGAAGAGCTAAAGATAAGTTCTTTGTGATTTCAAAAAAAAAAAAAACTCTGAAGTTCTCTCTGAAGGGTCTATGTGCCGACAAAGAGCCTTGAATTCATAACAATTCTGTTTAGGCGATTGGCGATTATATTTCAGCTAGTCACCCGGGTGATTGAAACTATAAGATCCCAGATATTGGAACCTTAGTCGCGCTAAAGCTGGACAGAAGAGAGAAAAATCTTGAGATTATCTACCTTGATTACTGCCATTAGCATTCGGCAAGATTTGGGAAAGCTCACCGCATGGACGTCCATTGGCCAGTGCAAGATTAGTACTACCACTGGTGGAAATAAAACTTGACTAAGGGCCGAGGAATTCAAAAGATCATAAGCGATTAATCTCGGGATAAACAGGTTTCGACAACTTTCTGACTGTAGGATTGAATTGTGGTCAGCTCAAATTCGGACTATGGGCTATCTAATTTTAGTTTAGTTAGGATACTAGCAGCTTATTTGGACTTTCA
The DNA here is from genome assembly GCF_024586455.1 of Bactrocera neohumeralis. Classification (NCBI taxonomy): domain Eukaryota; kingdom Metazoa; phylum Arthropoda; class Insecta; order Diptera; family Tephritidae; genus Bactrocera; species Bactrocera neohumeralis. The sequence goes on along the minus strand of NC_065922.1, from coordinate 10,605,212 downwards.
GAAATCAAGAATTCCTGAAAGTTCTGATATCTAGTTGAGAGTTGTGATACATTTTCTGTAGCAACTCTGATCCGAGATAGACGGACTTCATGCCAAGTTTGAGTTTTGATGATCACCGAAAATGGCAACTCTGATCTGAGTTTGACGGACTTCATGTCAAGTTGAGAGTTTTGATATATTATCTGTGACATCTCTAATCTAATAATAATAGACGGAATTCATGCCATAATTTCCTTTATATATCACATTCAGAATCTCTGTCCTTTCGACAGATTCTATACTGTATTGATATCTATGCCAACTCTGATCCAATATTAATGGACTTCATTCAAAGTTGAGAGTTTTGATGCATTTTCTGTGGCAACTCTGTTCGGAAATGAATATCTCACACACCGAATTTCGTCCTTTCGACTGATTATATATTGCATTATGAAAGTACCTTATATCTGGCTGTGCTCGCTCTAAGCCTCTCCTTACTTCTTCTTTGTATCTTTTGTTGAGCCGGCACATAATAGTAGGCTAAAGACCCACGCGCTGAAGCCATGACTATGATGAGATCGTTTTGTGGTAAATCCCCAAAATTTGAATAAACAGTGAGCAAAGCAAAACGAGGGGAAAAAACACTTAATTAAAAAGAAATAAAATAAAATCAACGCATAGTAATGATTTCGGTTACGAAAGGAAAGAAGCAAAACAGAAAGCGAATGTAGACACCTGGACCGCCGGTTTAATATAATAATTATGTATGATGTTTAATTTAATATTCATGATTTGGCTTTTTTGCCTCTGCGATACATACATACTTTCTATATTATTATTAGGAGAATGACCATTTGGTATTTTGAAAATAAAGTAAACAATTTGGTTATGTAATAGCCGGTTAGATAAATAGGTGCTGATTGTTCTTTGTATCATTTTATTTATTTAAACGCTGTAACTTTTCGATACGGTCGTAAAAGTAGAGCATAACCGACTTGTTTTTTTAGGGTTGCCACTTGTTTGAAGATTTTATATTAATAAAATTAAATCAACACTGCACTCTCTATTGGCTTATGGAAGTTTAAGCTGATTTTTTTTGTGAAGGGTTGCTAGCTGTTAGTAGTTACTAAAATTTAATTAATAGAAAAATATTACAATCTCTATGGATTTATAAAAATTCAAATTGATATTTTCTTGAAAAAGGTTGCCAGCTGTTTGAAATTTTTGATTCAATTAATAAATTATTATTACAATATGAGCATGAAAACAAAAGAGGTTAAGCGAAAGTTACAGTAGAAAATAGTATTAAGAAGGGTTGCCACCTGTACGAAAACAAATTTGGAAGTTATATGGGTAGTGGTGGATATTATTAGCTTTTTTATAACTATTTTTAGTTTTATTTGAATACATTACAACACAACATTGACGATATTTTTTTAGGTCGAATAAAAGTTTAACTGCTCATAACATGCTTTGGAGGCAATTAGTATTTAACTAGTAATATCTTATTATTATATCTCCGTTTTAGCAAAGTTCTTAAGTAATGTGGTCATTAAAAAGTTGTAATTTATGTGTGTAATCAAGACATCGTTAACAAGCATTAACGAGTCGTCTCGGTAAGCATTGCTAGCAATTAAATCATTGAAAATTTAGCTCTAACTACGGTGATGAGCGATAAGTTTTAATTACTTAAAAGCAAATTTAATATGAAAAGGAAAAAAATATAAAAAAGAAAAAAACTTTACCTTCGGCTGTACCGAAGCTGCACCCTTCACAGATGCCTTTCTTATAATATTAGGTTGTCAAATATCTCCCTTCCGCTTTTTTGCTCTTTATTCAATCCTCTATAAAAAGTATTACAGTGATAGGATTTAGTTCAAATATGCGCCCTTTCGTTCAATAATCTGTTTCCATCTAGACGGCAACTTTATAATACCTCCCTCGCGGAAGCCCCCCTCCTTACATCAAGAAGGGCGTTCGCCATGGACAGGAACAGGTGGTAATCACTTGGCGCTATGTCCGGGCTATATGGTGGATGCGATAAAACCTCCCATCCGAGCTCCCGTAGCTTCTGACGAGTCATCAACGAAGTGTGTGATCTGCCGTTGTCCTGGTGGAACACTACACCCTTCCTGTTGGTAAATTCTGGACGCTTCTGGTCGATCGCCTGCTTCAAGCGGTCCAGTTGTTCGCAGTAGATGGTAGAATTAAGCATCTGGCCATATGGTAGCAGCTCATAGTGGATGATTCCCTTCCAATCCCACCAAACACACAGCAAAACCTTCCTGGCCGTCAATCCCGGCTTGGCCACTGTTTGAGACGATTCACCGGCCTTCGACCACGACCGTTTTCGCTCGATATTGTCGCCAGTCACCATCCGCTTCAAAAATGGGTCGAGTTCGTTCCGTTTCAGCAGCATATTGCAGGCGTTGATTCGGTCCAGAAGGTTTTTTTTGCGTCAAATCATGCGGCATCCAAACATCAAGCTTTTTTGTGCATCCAGCCCTCCGGAGATGGTTTAAAATCGTTTGGGGACTAACTCCCATTTTCTGGGCGATGTCATGAGATGCCACATGTCGGTCTAACTCGATGTTTTCCATGATTTGATCGGTATTCGTCGTCACAGGTCTTCCGCCGGCTGGCTTATCCATGGTGTTGTTTTCACCCGCTCTGAATCGTCGAAACCATTCCTCCACAGTTCGAAGTGATAGAGTACCATCCCCAAAACACCATTAATCTCACGGAAAGTTTCTCTAGCGGATTTGCCTTTAACGAAGGAAAACTTTAAAATAGCGCGAGTTTCGGCGTTAGTGAACTCCATGTTTACACGCCTATAACTGTTGAACGCAATATCCAAACTAATCATGCATAGCGTCGTTTTGTAGGTTATGTCAAGACCTTTCAAAGATGTATAGTATTGCCAAATACGAGCTCTGTAGCGCTTTATACATAGCCGCGAAATTCAAAAGACAAAAAGGCGGAAGGGAGATATTTGACAACCTAATATATAATATAAAATTTTAAACGGTCAGCTTGTAAGACCGCAATCTGCTATAGTTAGGTTAGGTTAAGTTAAGAGGTCGATCCTGACAAGAATCTCATTGGAACAGCACAATCTTGCAAATGCTGGACAATGATGGAGAAGGTGTCTTAATGTTTCCTTCTCACCCTCCTCCATACAACTCTTACAACTTGCATCCATCAAGATATTGAACCTTATCGTTGAAACGTCTATTAGACAATGTTCAGTAAGAACTTCAACTATTGCGGAAAGATGAACTTTGCTAAGGGCAAGTAATTCAGCATTCTACTTTAGACCAGAATTGTCTTGCAATCCGACATGAGCGAGTCGTCAGCCAGCGTCTGCTTCAGTGGTCTAGTATTAGAACGCAAGATGCCAATGGAGATCCATTTCGCTCCCATTCCCATGTAAGCGGGGCAAGAGTGCTCCACTGGCTAGATCATCGGCTTTGCAGTTACCAGCGATTCCACAATGACCAGGCATCCAAACGAGTCTGATGATGAAATAGTTTGGTGCGATTTCTAGTAAAGACAGACATTTCTTTACTAGCTTTAAGGGCACAGTTAGCGAGCACAGCGCTAGTATTGCCGCTCTGCAATCCACTTCCGTTAGTCTAAAGCTAAGCTTGACCAAGATCTTCTGAGAGAAAACTTCTCCTGCAAACTTCCCTACAAGCTTTGACTCATCTGTGAAAAGGCTGACTTCGCCTCTCCTCTAGCGACTCCTCTTCCTCCACATATTCCCGTCGGCATATGAGCCACCCTGAGTGGGCTCTGCGACGCAGTGATCCAGGTTTTTCCCTTACGCAACACGCGCATTTACGTTCGCCTCGGCTTTAAGCATCCACTTTGCAGACTACATATTCATATGCTGGAATGATCCATGAGTGATGTGTTTAAAATGGCATTAAGTGCTACTGTTGGTGGACTCTGCGCTTCAGAGATGTCAAGAGGCGCTCTTTGGATACGCTTCTTGATTTTTCTAGTTTTTTCGAGCGACCCCCCATCAGACAAATACACCATAGAACATGTTTGACTTGACACCTTTCCTCTATAGCTCCTCTACAGCAATATAAGGCTACCGATCCCCTCCTTACTCTTTCCTCAATGTTTGGCTTCAATGAAAGCTTTCTATCAAGAATGGGTCCTGGTTATATCTCCATATTTACAGGTTGAATACCCTTCAAATGAGGGGAAAGGCACGTCTGTGTTCATATAATTCGTGGTAAATAAAACCATTTAATTTTTTCTTGGATTGTTGCTTTTATCCGCCCTGTTGGATACCACGTTGAGATATGCTTCGGTTAGCTATGCTATAGTATTCCGATATGCATTTTTTTCGGAAATTGCGACACTGCTTTGAATAATGATCTATGCAAAATTTCTTTATGATATCTTATTAGGTAAACAAATTTTCCATATAAGGATTTTTTATTTTTCAGTTTGTATGACAGCTATAAGCTATGTATGTATAGTATAGCTATCGACGATTCCGGCAAATGTCAGCTTTTTGGAAATAAAAAAAACGAGTGCAAAATTTCAGATTTATACTTTAAAAACCGCGGGACTAGTTCGGGTATATACAGACAGTCGGACGAAAATTTCCTGCCAACCAGGAAATAGTCGCTGGGGACCAGATCTGGAGAATACGGTGGATGCGTAAGCAAATCGAACTCCAATTTATTGATTTTCACCATCGTTTTCACTGACTTGGGGCACGATGTCAGGGTCTTGGTGAAACCGCACTTTCTTTTTCTTCAAAAGCGAACGTTTTTCTGCGAATTCATCCAAACGTTATTGGACCGCTATGATGGTCCTTCTTTTTTCAAAGTATTATTATTCCATGCGTATCTCAACATGCAGACGCCATAACCATGTCAGGCGACTTTTGCGTTTTTCCACGCTTTGGAGCGGGTTCATCATGTGCAGTCCACTGTATGACTGTCGATTGGACGCCGGAGTGAAATAATGGAGCCATGTATGTATCGATGAAAAACCTCGGGTTTATTACGCTTGAACATCTCCAAAGACTGCTCCGAATCGTCAACTCGCCGTTGTTTGTGGTCAAAAGTGAGCTTTTGGGGTTAACTAAAATTCAAATGGATTTATTTTTATTAGCGCCTTCTATGTGTCTGCCGTTCTTCAAAATTCATGACACTATTGATTGCAATACACTTCAATTACTCCAAATCGAGGAAGTTCGAGTTGTTAGGAGTCAAGTAACTTAATGGTCTCCTATGGTCAAGGCCATTGTTTAACTTTAATTTCTTACTTGTTTACTGGCTGTGTGGTGAGGCTTATTTTAGATATGACTCATAAATTTTACCCTCTTTTTATAAATTTCTAAAGTGGCACTTTTTTATCATTTTTATTTTAATTTTTATCATTTAATTTCATTGTTCTCAACTATTAATCATAACTAAACGAATAATTGCTGACTTTTGTTGAAATCGAAATGAGCACTTGCTTGATTAAATGACGTGATTTGCGCATAATGGGAGGATTTTCCGTCTAGCCGCACATTTACACAATAAATCGACCCTGCAGGAAAACGTGAATTTGAGTCACACTGTGGTTAGTTTAGAACTGTGGTGAATTCGTCAAAATTGAGGCAAAATCAATGTAGGAAAAAATTGGTAAGAAATTGAATAAAACAAGGAAATGTTTCTCAGTAACAATAGTTATACATTGTGACAAAAAAGTACCTGGAAATTGTAAATAAAACGCAAAATATTTAGATATTCATCCATATTTGTTTTATTGCCTTCAAAGTAATGCTGACCAGATGAAATACTTATGCCAACAATTTTTCCAAATCTCGAAACACTTTTGAGAAGCACTTTCAGTTTGAGGAACAAGAAAAAATCACACGGAGCTAAATTAGGTAAGTACGGTGTTTGATCGATGGAATTCATTGCGTTTTTGGCTTTAAAATTGGTCACAATCGTACTCTTTTTGAAAAAAATTCAGCTTTATCGTAACGTTCTTGCTCGATACGCGTTTTATACTCAAAATATCCACCAAAATCATTCGAACGGACTCGCGAGAGAAGCCGAGCTCTTTAGCACCATATCCTTCACCTTTTTAATATTTTCATCAGTTGAAGAGGTCGAAGGTTGCCCAAAACGAGGCATGCCTTCAACGATCTCTCGTAGGCTTGGGTTTTTGAAGAAACTGAATCACCGTAGGATCCTTGAATCGCTATAGTTTGTTATGTGGCTTTTTATTTTATATTTTTACAAAAAATTTGCATTCTAATCCTTAAATTTAAAATATTCTATTCAAAGTGGATTTTTTTTTCACGAATAAAATCAGGTACGTATAAAGCCCTCGTTCACTTTATCAGCTGATTCGTTGGATTTCAACGACCGACGAAACTTCTACTTCCTCGGAAGGCGTCTGTACTATAGAAAATGTGAATGGATAGTAATCGTTACCCTTTTTGAGAAAATGTTAAAGTTAATTCAACTGTTCCAACAGTAGTATTGGTGCCTTATTATACTAGAAAATAATCAGTTTAGTTTTCCTACAGGGCATGTGTAAAAATTTTGAAATGTTCAAGAAACTAAGAACAAATTGGTATTGAAGTATTGACGAACGCCGGCGGCAAAGGATGACCCGCGTTCATTGTGTCAGCTGAGCTTGAGTAACGAGCGATGATCGATTGATTTGCTCACGATAAGTGGAGGCAAATTAACGCCAATGTGGGGTACGCGCTTACTATGATACGAACAATACCGATAATTTAGCCAAGCAATAAGTGTTCTGCGAAATTGAGTAAGAGAAGAAAACAAAAGACCTTGTCTAAAAATAAATACCGAACCAAGGCACTTCAGCATTTAGAATAAGGAAATTGAGAATTGCAAGCAAATGTTTGTGTATTATTTTTGGACATGATTACTTGTACCGACGATTTTTTGTTACGCTTTCCTTTCATCGGTAATATTCTGCAATTATTTTTCTGGCCTGAGCTTTGCCAATATTTCTTTACTCCCAATTTGTAGAACGTCATTAGTTCGTTAGCGGAGGAAGCTTCCTCTATAAAAATCAATGGCAATCGGTTATTTGGCAACAATTACACAATTGAGTTCTAACAGTGAAGTCTCCGTGAAGCACTAGTACAATGAAAGTGAGTACTGAATAAACTGTGATCTAGATCCGCTGGATACAAGGACTAATATTTATTTCTACGCTTCCAGGTTTTCGTCTGCATTTTAGCCTCCTTGGTGGTAGTTAGCGCAGGAGGTGGTTATCTGCCACGAGGTGGCGGCGGCGGTGGTGGCTTTGGCGGTGGTTATGGCGGCCAGGGTGGCTTTGCAGGCTCTTCCAGTTCCGCCAGCTCGAGTGCGTCTGCATACTCCTCAGGTGGTGGTTTTGGTGGCGGAGCCGGAGCGGGGCGCTATGCCGGCGGCTTTGGTAAAGGCGGTGGAGGTGGCGGTCGTGGCTGGAAAAGTAGTGGTGGCGCCTTAGGCGGCGCTGGCAGCTATGGTGGCGGCGCATCTTTGGGTGGAGCTGGTGGTTATGGTGGCGGCGCATCCTTGGGTGGAGTTGGTGGTTATGCCGGCGGTTCGTCCTTGGGTGGAGCAGGTGGTTATGGTGGCGGCAGTGGTTTCGGCGGTGGACATGGTGGCGGTAGAAAGGGCGGTTTGTATGGCGGCGTTACCTCCAGTATTTCCTTCCAACCAGGAAATTCTTTGGGTAGCGGCGGTGCAGGTTCTTATGGCGGCGGCGTTGGCCATGGCAGCGGTTTGGGCGGTGGAGCATATGGACCTAGTCTTGGCGGTGCTGGAATCGGTGGCGGTTATGCTAGCGGTGGCTCTTCATATGGAGCCAGTAGCAGCGCTGCTGGATATGGCGGTGGTGCTTATGGTGGCGGTGCTGGATTGGGTGGTTATGGTGGCGGTGCTGGATTGGGTGGTTATGGTGGCGCTGGCGGTAAATCAGGTTACGGCTACTCTGCTGGTAGTAGTGCTTCAGCTAGCTCATCCAGTTCAGCCGGTTCATCTGGTTGGTGGAAGAATTAGTTCGATTCTATGACCGTGATATATCATAAAAGCTTTCAGTAAATACTCTATGTGTAATTCAGAAAACATGGAAATAAATAATTGCAACGACGTTTCGTTTATCGAAAGATTAAAGCATTTTTAATTCATACTTCGATGATTCACCAAGAGTTTTGCCAAAACAAAGTAGATCGGTTTGGTTTTTAAGGAAGTATTATATTTAAGTTTTCAGCTACTTTTTTGAATGAAATTCAAACACCATTCCTTTCACCCCACTGAGAATCCAATGACTGTCCAACTGGCGATCCAATGATTCTAAAGCTGAGCTTCCATCGAAGCTCACTAACTTCATAAGATATTGAATTACAATCACCTGGGAAGTTTTATCTAACAAGCATATTTTAAATATGGAAGAACCTGGATACAAAGGATAGGGACATCCACTTGAACATAAGCTCAACTTACAGATCATTCAAAATCAGATTCGGAGGATGCTTGATCGACATGAATTTGGCACTTTTTTCAAATCAAATACAACAAGGAATCGGAATACACAGGCGTTTGAGGTAGATTTACAAATTAGTATATTTCGAGTTGAAGTTAATCGAAAGGCTCTTTAGAATATGGTCTTCAACAACTTGGAACGGAACATTCAGGTTTAATGCTATCCGACTATTTTCTTTCCATCGCAGGTTTCACGGAGTATGTATTTAAAAAAAAAAATCGTTCGGAAAACTCTTTGTATTTCCACTCTATTTAACAACATTCCAGACTCAGCAATTATTATTTTATTTCAGAAAGCAAGCTATATCCCCAATTACGCTAAAGAGCTACGTATATACCAGTTTTGGTATTTTGCGATATCAGATATAGTTCCGTTACGAAGTCCAGGAGGATTAGTCATCCTTAAGGATGCCTGCGCTTGTCAAAGTGGCCTTGATCTTGCATTTCCTACAGTCTTCTCGATCTGTCAACCCCCTTATACAGACGTGTGCCGTCACCACACTGTGAGCAGCGAGTACTCCAATCATGTTCCTACAATTCCTTCTATCAAAAGCCCGCAGGAACTTTGTATATTTTCAATCTACCGTTTTACACATGACTTATGCAGTTTTGTACCAAAGTAGATCGTTCCATAGCGTTTTGATCTTTCTTGCCATGCTCCTGTTCAGATGGTCATGCAGACAATGCATGGGCTTTTCAATGGTGATTACGTTTTCGGTTGACAGCCTTGCATCATACTTTACAATCTTACTCGATGCCTTTGTGACCTGACTCCTGGTAGAAGTGAAGTCACTTGGTTTTGTCGGCACTCTCCAGTAAGAAAATAATGTCGCATAAATTTTATTTCATTTAAAATTTAGATATAATTTCAGATTCACCACCATTAAGGTGTCGTTTAGGAGATTAGTAAAGGCTTTTCAAAAGATCTAAGCATCAAGCTCTTTCCTTAATCGTGTCTTATGCTTGAGTTTAACAAATTTTTCAGCCAAAAGTTGAACAAAACGATCAATTTGTATGTCAAAAAGCTCAAAAACACAAATTATTTGCCTACAAAAATTAACGCTAGATGTCACCGTCAGCGCTTAAAAGCTCAATTCTCACATTTCAATCGCTTGCAATTGGTCTAAAGCTACTTTTCTCTAAGCCACATATGCTTTTATACCAAAATCTGCGAAGAGCGCATGTATGTGTGGCTTAGTAACTGTTTTTTGTTTCATTCAACATCAAGTTTAAGACTGGTTTCGCTTTCTTGCAGTCGTGGACGCATCATTTCCATATGCAATGGTGCCTTTGTAGGGTCAGCGAAGTTCAATGCCGCCGAGTGAAGACGAAAGTTGAATTTGTAAGTGTTACAACAACGTGCAGCCGAGACCGTGAGTAATGTCAATGCGATTAGCGAGTGACATGTGTTCGTTGGGATTGTTGTGTAGGGCATGGCTATAAATATGTGCGTATGTATTTGCAAGTGTGTGGTATGCAGTTGGTGATGCGCAGTGTGTGCAATGCAGTTGCGCATGCGCCAGCGTTTAGCCACGCATTCTTTTGCATTATTGTAAGTGGATTTTGTTTGAGGTTTTTGGACAACTTTCGAAAATCACTATTTTGACATTTTACATTGTAAGGGATTATTTTATAAGTTTTTTTTTGGTTTATGATACTGTTGAGGTATAATACTTTGGTGCATTTTGTCGCATTCAACAATCACTTTTTTCTGTTTGCGGTTTGATGTCGGTGCTTTAATATTTAATTATTTATTTAGGTGAACATTTTAGTAAAATATGCTAGTGTCCAATGATCGGGCCACATATGACCTTTACTACTAACTTTTTGTATTAATTTGTTCTTATTTTTTAGTTTAAAGTCTTTAACTCCCACACCTACAAGTGTTCTATCGGTTTTAAGTCAAGGGATAAGACAGGCCACTCCATTACATTAATTGTTTGGTCGTGAAACCATTCCTTAACAAGTTTTGAGGAATGTATGGGCTCATTATCCTGCATGAACTCCCATTTTAAGGCCATTTCTTCCTCGCCATAGGTAAAGCATCACCAGCATATTAATGTAATCTGGAGCGCACATTTTTTCTTTTATCCAGAATATTGAACTACCTACTGATGCGGAAATACCCATAGCATGGTATTGCCTCCCCCATGTTTGACAGATTTTATGGGGTGTTTAGGTAGGTAGGGAGTGCAGCCCTGCTGTATTTCGGGCTCAATTAGCACTAACTGTGCCATTTGATGCACTAGTCGTAGACCTTTTTATTATTGCTATCACGTTTCACCTTCTCATTCAAACCATGGTATCGATGAAGCTGCTAATGTCCGATATGCTTTTTGTCGACATCCATTCACGGTTTGGAGCTTGATGGATTCAAAGTGTTCTGCATCGGATCGGGCTAGGCATTCAGAGAGAAAGTGGAAAATTGTTTCCCTATTCCCTACTAGTTCGCAGCCTCGTCAGATGTTGTTGTAGGGCAAACCAATTTTGTACGCATGTTCTCCAAATGGCCAATCTGCTGTTATGTTGGCAGTTAGTCTGTAGATACTTTTCCTGGGCCTATTTAATAAGTCTTTAGTTCTTATCTTGTCAAATATTGGCCAAAGCTGCTTAGTTATATTGCATTTGGTTATATTTTTCCATCTATTATTTGCTAAATGTTGAAATTGTATATTGAGCTATTTCCTGATTGATCCGAGCGGGCTTGGTATTAACTCTGCCTCGGATTCGTTTAGGAAAGCTCCTGCCTTTGCCAACTCGTCTGCTTTTTCGTTGCAGAAAATGTTCCTGTGGCCGGCAACCCAGATCAAGTCTAGCTGCAGCTTGTCTTCTAGTGAGCTCAGTGCCTTCTTCTAGTTAAGGACTATGCTGCAATTAGTCATGGGCTAGGAGAGCCGCCTGGCTTCCGTGTATAAGAATCCATGTTTAGAATCGTAGGTAGTTAGTTTTGGCCATCTTACATATATTTTTCTATCAGATCCAAACAAATTAATTGTAGTTTCATCAGACCATAGTACGTTATTCCAATTTTGACGGATTATGTGTCGCTTTACGTAAGATAGTCTTTTAAGTATGATTTTTAGTAATATTTTGTTTTTTGCTTAGAACTTTCCTAGCTGAACGCGATTTCAAATTCAAAAGCGAAATCGACTAAAAAGGAAAGCGCGATAAAGTATCACAATCAGTGCTCTATGTAATACCGGTTTTATGTACTTGGTTTTATTTACAGGAGAAGATGTTGTTTCTATTATTTTTTTTAATAGTGTATCTTCATCCTAAGACATCATGCGCTCAATTTCATTCAATTTCGTATTGTAATTGGTTAAAGATTGATCTGTCAGACCAATAATCTCTGAGTGCTATGGAAATATTTCGTTAAAATTATTTACTGATAAACAAACTGATAACACGAAATCAAATCGTATCAAAATTCTGCATCAGAGATAAAGAGTTGCCCAACTTATCTATCATTGGAAGTGAGAGGGCAATTCTTAAACGTCAAAACCTCCTGAACTCGATCAGCTGTCAAAGTTCAGGAGGCCAGTTTGAAATCTTACCAAAAAAAATATGTAAACGGAGGGACTAGTTGCATCGTTCAAGACCACTTTTAAAAAATGTAAAACAATCAAAATTAAATAAATTTGTGAAATTTAAATGTATTTGATAAAACGTTTTGTAATGTGAAGCACCATAGTAATAATTTTCAATGAAAAATGATTAGAAACATTTATTGATTGAAAGCTAACAAGCTTAAGTCCTGTTATTAGGTATTGAATGGTCAAAAGTCAGTTGTTTTAACATACCATTAAAATATTTAAATAGATTCTCCATATATTAAACGACCTCTATATAGTAAATTTTAATCGTAGTAAATGTTTGTTCTTTTATTTTAAATGCCCAAAAGTAATTATTTTGTCCAATCTGGCCATAATGGTAAATGTTATAAAAAACGCTTACTTTGAGGCGCTCTCACACTGAAATAAGTTGGGCATCCCTTTATCTCTGTTCTGAATATTAATGGACGAATCTACTAAGGCCATAACAAACTTTTCGGATGAGGTTAATATTGGTAAGGGATTCTTTCGAATTGAATTCAGATGTTTTGTAGTTAGATCGAATCTTCAAAACGCCAAGTTGTGTATTCGGAAAAAATAAATTTCACAAAAATAAATTCATAAAAAATGTCGCTGATTCCAAAATTGGGTAGGCGAGTGTTATGTGGGCTCAGCGACAGCGAAGCAGCTAGTCGTAAAATGTTTGCTAAACGAAAAATCCTCAAAATAATGTTGGATGACTGCAAAATGAAATTGATTGAGATAGCTGCCATTATAAAAATATCAAAGAAGGTATTTGATATATCGTTGAGGAATAATAAGAATATCAATGAACGTATTTGAGATATCGTTGAGGGAAATTTGGGTATGTAAACACTCTGTGTAAAATGGGAATCACGCGAGGTCTTAGTTGACCAATAACCATTGTAAAGTAATGATTATGAGTATTTTTGTATCTTTTCAATCGCATCAAACATTATTTTTGTGTCGAACGCACGAAACATGGCTCCATCATTTCACTTCGAAGTGTAAGCGATAATCCTCAGAGTTGACTGCGTAGGTCGAAACGAACCTGAAGCGTACGAAAGATGCAAAAAGTCAGCTGGCAAAGTTTTAGGAAAGCAATAATATTAGGCGATTATGTTGAAAGAGGAAATACTATCAACAGTGACTACTCAAAAATATTATTGGAACACTTATAGAGAGAAATCGCGGAAAGATGATGGCAAATTTTCATGCGACGGACTTCGAAATACATTGTCAACCATCTTATACTCTGCATCTGCAGTAACCATTACATCGACGAAAAATGTTAAAACGCAGAGACAACTCCTGAAATAATTCTCAACGTTATCGAGCAGTATATAAATTATAGATGTCCTAAACCTCTAACTCAGGTCACTAATTTGAATTATCCAAGCAATCCGTTTTGGCTATTTGGTTCCACTATAAAGTAAGACTAAAAAAAAAATTCGCTTGTAAATGGAAGAATCTCTCACTTTATAAATACAAAATGCTTTATTTTTCTAAAATATGTCACATATCACTTAAAAACAATCTTTATTTTTATTCAAAAATATATTCGTTTATCTTAATTCGTAAAAATTTGAATCTAGTCACTCAACTTCAACACTACTGGCGATTTTTCACTTTCCCCATGAGCTCGAGTGAGCACTGGCCGAGGACTGAGCACTGGAATAAGCACCGCCACCACCGCTACCACCATAACCACCATAGCCACCGGGGCTGCCACCGCCACCACCACCACCGCAGCTATTACAAGTACCGCCGCCGCCACCACCACCTGGATGACCGCCATAACCACCACCGCCACCACTTGGATAACCGCCATAACCACCACCACCACCACTTGGATAACCGCCATTGCCGCCATAGCCACCACTGCCACCGAAACCACCGCTGCTGGCGGAACTAAAGCTACTGGCACTGCTGGATGCATAAGAGCCGCCGAAACCGCCACCACCACCGCCGCCGCTGCCACCATAGCTCGGTCCAAAGCCACCGCCGCCATAGTTGGGTTTATATCCGCCGCCGCCGCAGCCACCAGAGCCACAGCCGCCACTACCACCGCCGCCACCATAGCTTGGTGCAAATCCACCACTGCCATAGTTGGGTTTATAACCGCTGCCGCCGCCGCAGCCGCCAGAGCCACAGCCGCTACCACCTCCGCCGCCGCCATATCCACCACCACCATAACCACCGCTGCTAAAGGAGGGCACTTGTTTCACAGCATACACTTGAATGCTGGGGGTGCCATAGCCACCGTGACCACCACCGCCACCACCAAATCCACCTCCTCCGTAACCACCACCGCCACCGCCACAGCCGCCGCCGCAACCTCCACCACCTCCACCGAAGAGCAAAGAATTCTTAAACTCTTTCAGTTTATGCAAAGTGGGCGTGGCATGGCAGATGCCCAGCAATAATAAACAAATCACTAAACGTTTCATAGCGCGAACCGCGTTAATACCACAATCGAACGGACTTCTGTAGTCCTTTAACTCGTGCGAAAATTTCTCTTATCTAAATTCCGCGAAATCCGTGAAAGTTCTATTCCGTTTGTCGCCTCTTCTTAACACTTGTCAGTTTTTTTAGCGACTGATTTGTCTGGATGTGAGCTCCAGCACATTTATACTTAATCATTTGGGAATTTTATTCTAAACATGTGTGAGCCGACAAGTACCAGCGCGATTCGCTCAATTTGTCGGCTCTGGGGGTAAGGGATTGGTGGTGGTGGAACAGCTGTCGGAATCGTGAGCTTCTGATTTCAATTCAAAATCAAAACAAAAATATAAATCTAAAAAGAAAACTAAAAACATAAATAAAGTGTGGGTGCCGACATCGCCGTCCCTGTCTCATACACAGTTAGTGCTCAGCTCACACCGTCATACCGCTCAAACGGAGTATACATAGTATTTAGCGCTGAAGCTTCTCATCACCCATACCCTGTGTCGTCTTCGCTGATCTATCATTCAGTGACGTGGAACGAATTAATGAGTGGTATACCCAAACCAGTGCTGCAGGTGAGCTACCCACTGATCGTAGATCAGATAAGATCACAGATGCTTTGAGACACTTTTACTGCTGAGATGTGAATTTTGCAATGACATATTTTTGGAATTACTAATAGTCTACTTATAAAACGTGAAAATATGCATTACCTTTGAAGCTCTTAAAGTGTAAGAGACAAAGGTGGATCAAACACGTGCCCAGCTCTACTGGAAATTCCCTTGAAAAAGCATTTTCATATATTATATTAGAGCTATGGCTATTTTTCCAGAGATTTTACATCTCAGCGAAATGAAGACCAACTTGTTCGTTATGCGTTCAGTCACCAAGTTCTGTTGAATAAAGATCATATTTCATAAAAATAAAAGAAATATTGGATAGTCCAGGTCATTTTCATTAAGTAGGACTAAGTTGATCCCAGAGGCGTAGATCACATGAGAAAGTCAAATATAATTCCTAAGTAATTCCGAAAAATTCTGAAGATCAACTAAAACTCTCTTGTATTAAGGGGTTACATGGGTTTACGGGTTCCAAAAAATATAACTTTTTTATTATCTTATTAAACAACTCTAGAATATTGTTCTAAATTTCCAAGTTGATCCGATTAATAGTTTCGGAGCTACAGTCTTGAGAACTTGTGCGCTCGAGGTTAGCTAGGCTAAGTGCGCCGTCTTTAAACACGTTTTTCTCGAAACTGAGTTCTTGAAGTCGGTTGGCAAGATTTCTCGATAACTACTCAACCGATCTTCATGAAATTTTATACAGATCTTTGAGATACTATTCTTAAATGAAGGATTATTTTTTTCGATTACAACTATTTGAAAAAAAAGTGTCGCGTAATTTTTGACTGAAGTTTTCAAGTTTTAACTAAAATACGTTTTTTTCACTTTAAATGGTCCTGTAAAGAGCTTTCCCGCCAACGCGGGCGCATCTTTTTTCCGAGGAGTCGCTGGAAATGGCGTCGCAATGGTCGAGTTTAAAATATTTTTTTTTTGGTAAAAAGTCTAACTGTTTTCAAATACCGACTGTAGCGTACACCTCGTAAACTTTGGCATCTATTTGTGAGTATTCCACTATTTAAATTATAGTCAAACAATTGCAAGTACAGACAATTAATTGACAGGTGGCTCACTTGTTCAGCACTCAATTGCGCTGGGGCCAATACTAACACTCGTAAAATAATTTCTCCTTGCATGTTGTCGACTGGGGAATTCCGTCAACAACATTGTGGCGTCATCGCAGCGCGACTTCCCGCGCATATGCCCATCGGCAGGCTACTGGACTTGATAAAGACCCAGCAGGAAAAAGTATACAAAAGGAAGTATACGAAGGAAAATAAATAAATTTATATGAATTGCTTAAGGTTACCGGAGGTTGTAATTTTGCATGTAGTGTTGCCACTTATCTAGTATAAAATTAACTGAGATACAAAGTATGTTAACTGTTGAAATGTAAGAAAACCTGTTGGAATAGTTGAATTATTCTTATAAAAAATATTTGTTGTTGTTATAGTTTAGAGTTGCCGTATTTCTAAGGCGCTTATTAATATGTATATGTTAGTATGTAATTGGTTAAAAAAGAAGTTTATTCCAATATACATTATAAAGAAGAATTTTAGTAGTATATCTCCCAGATAGACCTGAATTTCCGGGAAAAAATCAGCTATACGTACTGGGGTCCGCAAAATCAGAATGTGTGGCTTGAATAGTTATGGTCCGATTTTGAGAATTTTTAGACTCCAGCTGGCATGCCTCACAACTTGTGTAACTGATTATTGTCATTAGATCTTGATTTGTGCGAAGCGAGTGGGTCTGGTATTGAACGAGGGCAAGATGAAATATCTCCTGTCATCAAACAAACAGTCGTCGCACTCGCGACTTTTACTCCATTTCACTGTTACAAAGTCATATTATTAGTCGTAGATAATCTCTCGTCTATCTGGGAACCAGAATTAACACCAACAACTATGTCAGCCTAGAAATCCAACGCAGGATAACTCTTGCCAACAGGTGCTACTTCGGACGGAGTAGGCAATTGAGAAGCAAAGTCCTCTCTCGACGAACAAAAACCAAACTCTATAAGTCACTCATAATTCCCGTCCTGCTATGGTGCAGAGTCTTGGACGATGTCAACAACGGATGAGTTGTTCAGTTTTAGAGAAAAGTCTGCGAATATTTATGGTCCTTTGGTTTCTAAATTGTTCGATGGAACGATGAGCTGTAATCATATGAAACGACATTGACATAGTTCAGCGAATAAGAGAAGCGGCTACACTGGCTGATCATGACGTCCAATGGATGAAAACGCTCCAGCTTGAAAGTAATCGACAGAATCAGAGGAAAAGGAAGACCTTTACTCTGTTAGAAATACCAGATGGAGAAGGACCTAGTTATACTTGGAATCTCCAATTAGCGCCAAACAGCGAAAAGGAAGAACGACTGTCGCGCTAAACTCGGCTATAATCATGGTGTCTACGCCAATAAAGAAGAAACAGCTTGATTTGTGTACTGCTAAGAGAAATAAGCATATGGAAGTTCAAATTGTGCTCGATAGAAAAGAGGCGTGGTTGTAGTCCGATTACGCCCGTTTTCACAACGTAACATAATATCGTCAGGATAATGTTATGTATCGAATGGAAATTGGTTAAGTGTGTCCGGAGGTATTTATTTTCAGCTAATGTTAACGGTGACATGCCAATCGTTTTTCTGATCCCGGCTTCCGTATAAAACCTTCTTGTCTGTAAATTAATAAGTTCAATAATTTTTAACATGGATTTTCATTTAATGGTGTTTTGTGGGTGTGGCAGTATCTATCTCGATTAGTTTCAGGTGATAAAAACAACCGTTAGGTGAACAAAACTCTTATACTCTGTAGCAAGAGTATAAAAATATTATTGGCGATCTAAGGTTCGGAAAAGAAAGGCTGGTTAAATTTTTAAAGGTTAAAAACTGTTTATCTTGATAAATGGCATAGTTGTAGGTAGTAAAATTTCTGCGAAAAATTGAAAAAACTAAGTTTTTGGGTTTTCATCGCTAACTAAGCTTTTTTATGTAAAAGGTTTCATTTAATTATGTTTTTTTTTCTACTCTTTACCATTTTCAAAGGCTTCAGCACTGGTTTATTGCCCGTTAAAGTTTCGGATAGAAGTTTACTTTATTTATTTTACGGTAAATCATTGCTATAACTAAACGTTGGAAAGAGAAACCATCAGTTTCAGTCACTACATTTCCTACTGGGGTCAACCAATTGAGAATCTTAGGTAAATGTGTGTGTTTTCCCAAGTAGTTGCAAAAATATTTATTTATATTATATTTATTGAGCTAAATAACTGATATTCTGAAATGTTAACAGATCGCTGCGGTCATTGGCGCTGATATCCGTTTTGTGGTTAAGGCAAAGATAATTTGAGCGGTTTTTCTTCAAGTAATTGAGCATTTACTTCAGTCTGTAATTTATCAAACATGTCGAAGTGGAATGGAAAGTGATGACAAAATTGCCGGTGTACCGTTATTAATCGCTTAAAGGCGGATGATATGTCAGCTAAATATCTTAATAACGGTTAATTAGAACTATTTATGTTAGAAACTAGAAATTAAAGTATTAATTTGTATAATATTATTTTTATAATTTGTTTTAAAATTAGCAAAGTTGTCATTCTCATCACTTCTGAGCCTTTAGTTACTTGCTTTAGGCAACTTCGTGGGGCTTCCCTTGTGCCCGGTTTTACCTTACTAAGAGTATATAACTACATACAGCCGCTTCTGTATGTTTTAGTAATTCAATTAGTGCCTTTCTAAATACAAATACAAGTAATTATATTCAAAATTGTGTAATTTTTTGTACTCTCTTGCTTATAGTAGAAACTATAACTACGTAAGATCGCTTTCAAATTGATCGGAAATATCAGAGATTCTCGATTTTCAATTTAATGATTGAGCAAATTTAATGTTATTACCTAAAAAAGTTAGTGAAGATGAGCAGAGTTGCCTTTGTATGTGTGGGTGTATGCTGTACTTTTAGTATCTATTTAATCATATATTTTATTTAATGACTTGAGACTTTTGTAATTCTTATTTGAGTATAGACAAACCAACAGTAATTAATATACTCGTATAAATATATTTGTAAATATATATTTATATTTTTTTCTTACATTTTAGCATATTATATAATTAAAACCGTTTTTTAGAAGCTAATTAAAAGCAACATGTTGTTGTTTATTAGGTAATCGGCATTTTTATAAATATTTCAATGCTCTTTTTTGTGGTTTATGGACACTTTCAAGTTGATTACAATGTATCCATTTTTTTTTCTACTGTCTACCCGGAAATAGTCTAAGGAAACTTAAAAAAAAGGAATATTCTTTTCTGCTTTGCCTCACAATAATTTAATCAAGCAAATTTGAACGTTGCTTTAAGATAAACAAGTATAATAGTATTATTCAAGGTATTCTCATCCCCAATCGATGTCTTCGAAAAATTATGCGGATATTCTGACCTAACGTTATTAGCAATGCTAACCTCTGGACTGTAACCAAACAGCTACCGATCCATATCGAAATTCGACACCATAAATGGAAATGGATCGGCCACACTCTGCGAAAGCCTCACGATGACATTAGCAGAACAGCGCTAGATTGGAATCCGCAAGGAAGCCGACGACGCGGGAGACCAGCCAACACCTGGAGACGGGAAGTCGAAGCAGAAGCACAGAGAAGTGGCTATTCTTGGAGAGAAATTAAATTCATTGCTTTAAATAAAATTAATTATAATTTGTTTATTGAGGCCCTATGCTCCACCTAGGAACTACGGGAAAATATATATATGTATATATATATAACTGCGCTGGCTTAGCAGCTTGGAATAAATGAAGCAAATTTTTGATACCCCGTTCAAGAAGTGAATCGTTTTTCTGTAAGGGCGTTCTGCATTGGCCGGAAAAAAAGGTATTCAGAAGAGACTAGGTCTAAGTTACAAAATCAGGCAGATGAAGCAAAATTTTTCGCTATTTTTTAAAAAGTTTCTAACTAGTTTGCAACATTGTGTCGATCGTTGTCAATATGAGAACTTATTGCCTCGTGTCTAGTCGTTTCGTTCTGGGCGATTTTCGGCAATCACTCTCTTTGATTGTTGTCGGAAAGGTTTCCGCTTCAATGGTTTCACCTGGTTTTAGGAGCTCGTAATATAGCACCCCTTCTGATTTCACCAAATACAGAAAATTACATTGGTGTCATGGATATTCGGCTTTGGCGTTGATTTGAGTAGTTCACTAGGCTTCCCATATGATTTTTTGCAGTTAGAGTTTTCGTAATGAACTTTTTTTTATCATCAGTCACAATACGTTGCAAAAACGGCTTCTTTTTGTAGCCTTCTCATCTCTCTAGGTTTTTTGTCTTAAATTTATACGTCACCTTATTTCCTTGTTTTTGAAGGTATGCGGTTGCTTTTACGCAGATTAAAGTGAGCACTTGAGTGACTTCCAAGGATTTACAAGGTAACAATCTTCATGGGGTATTTTCTCATCTTAAAACTTTTTTGGATATCGAGGGCGTTGTTTGTGTTTCAATCCAAAATCAACGCTTTTACATCGTGCAGACCACTTTTGGCACATTCACTCAGTGAGAACATGTTTACTATAATCTTCCACCAACATACTGTGCCTTTCTGTTGAGTCCTCCTATTTGAAAATCATGAAGAAGCACGCCGCGTAAAAACACTTTTTCAGACACAAAATTTTGAGTGAAAAATATTATTGTTGCTTTAGCTTCAAAAGAATGTTTTAAGCTGAAAAGGATGCAAAAGGACAATAGATTTCCAAACTATGTTAGGAATATTGGAACAATGGAATACATAATTATCAATTATGCCACTATAGGTATAATAATAATCTTGGTAATCGCAATAATCTATGGCAACTCTCATTCGAAAATTATCGGAATCCGAGCATAACTTTTCAAGCTTATCGAAGCCAAATATGAGAACATCAGCGCCTTTGTTTAAGTTCATAGCGAAAACAATGTAAGATATCGTAACGAAATTAAGTACTAGTCTTTTCTTTACAATAACATTGTTCCACAGGAAAAATGTGCAAACCCGTTTTAGACTTTCCCCAATCCACCTATATATTTAAATAACGATTTCAAAACTTCCGTTTGACTTTATGCCGTATATATCGGCCACAAAACATATAAGATAACTGATTCAAATAAAAAAAAAATTAAAATCAGTTCCTGACTTGCCATAGATGCCAAAAATAATAGAGATTTCAACCTCAAGCAGATCTTATCTTCAAGTGGTCGGTCTTCAGCAGAAGAACCCAGCACACCTGATTGTTTTCTCTAACAATTAAAAGGCGACATAAGACATAAAGAACCCTCCATATAATGCACGTGAACTAATTTAGAAGTTTAGTCAAATATCTACCAAAGGGGTTCTAAAAATATGTGTGGATCTGTGAAATAATGTTATAGAAAGCGTAAATAGACTTATGAAGAAATATTGTTTGGTTTGTAGTCAAAAAAATCTAATTTTATATTTTCGAATATAAGATACTTATAATACTACTTTGAGTTAGTTTTAATTTAGTTTAGCAATGTCATTGCTATAGTAGTCTTCATCTATGCTTTATTAAATGCTTTTCAGTAAATTTTCAAACAAAATCGTTTCTATTAATAGCACTTTGATTAAGTGTATCGTAGACGAAATATTATAGAAATTATATGGGTATTTTTAGAAGCTTACAGAGCAAAGCAGAATGCAATACAGTCATAAATATTAATTATTGAGCAAGACATGCCTTTACGGATGTTCAGAATGAAATAAAATGAAAAACTAAACTACTTTGTTAAGCTTTTGGGAGTATTAGGGTGGGCCAGTTTGTCTGTACTCTATTTAATTTCCAAATGTTTTTAGGGAGTAACAGGTCAACACATTATTTATTGATTTAATGATTTTTTATAAAAATAAAATTTTAGATACAAAAAATTTAAGAACAAGAAAAAACGTTAACTTCGGTTGCACCGAAGCTAAATACCCTGCACAGGTGCATTTCTGTTAGTAACTATGTGTTCGGTTTGTATGGAAGCTATATGCTATAGTAATCCGATCTGAACAATTTTTTTAGAGATTACATTGTTGCCTTAAAAAATAATCTATACCAAATTTCGTGAAGACACCACGTCAAATGGGGAAGTTTCCCAAACAAGCATTTGATTCCGATCGTTCAGTTTGTATGGCAGCTATATGCTATAGTTAACCGATCTGAACAATTTCTTCGTAGATTACATTGATGCCTTAGAAAATAATATGTACCAAATTTCGTGAAGATACATTGTCAAATGTGAAAGTTTTCCATACAACTTGAACTTGATTCCGATCGTTCAGTTGGTATGGCAGCTATATGCTATAGTCAACCGATCTGAACAATTTCTTCGGAGATTACATTGTTGCTTTAGAAAATAATATATACCAAATTTCGTGAAGACACCACGTCAAATGGGGAAGTTTCCCAAGCAAGCATTTGATTCCGATCGTTCAGTTTGTATGGCAGCTATATGTTATAGTGGTCCGATATCGGCCGTTCCGACAAATGAGCAGCTTCTTGAAGAGAAAATGACGTTTGCAAAATTTCAAAACGATATCTTAAAAATTGAGGGACTAGTTCGTATATATACAGACAGACAGACAGACGGACAGACGGACATGGCTAAATCGACTCAGCTCGACATACTGATCATTTATATATATACTTTATAGGGTCTCCGACGATTCCTTCTGGGTGTTACAAACTTCGTGACAAACTTAATATACCCTGTTTAGGGTATAAAAATATGTAATTTTGGTAATTTTAGTTATAAATTTCGAAATTAAAAAAAAGTTTAGCTTAACAGAACTAGTTGGCAACACTACTTAGAAAAATATTTAATTTATTTGACTTTAAACTTTAATTATTTGTCCTTTTTTTTATAGACTTAAAGCAACCGAAGTCCAAATTTTGTATATTGGCAATACTTCTTAGGTGAAGGTTATAGAAAAGTCGGTTTGAAATTGAAATTCCACAAAACGCTTTTTCTTTTTTTATAGCCTAACAACCTTAGTCCCATCTACCCTAATATTTATAGTTCCTCCAACCCATTCTATTACTAGTTGCTCCCACAGCTAATTCCTGAATTGCTCATATAGCTCAAGGTATCGGCTTAAGGTTACACGAAGCTGCCACGATTACCACGCGTAGATTGCTTTTAATAGATTTTTAAAATCTCAACTGCCAAATGTTTACCTCATACTATGATTCATTCAAATCTCTATTTAATATTCTCCCCAAAGGCCGCTAAATCTCCTAGCAAACAGACGTGTGTGGTGCATTTGCCTCCGTTGGCTGTCGTTCCCACCAGTTGGTGGTGATCGTTTAAGTTTTTAAAATATTGCTGTTCATTTCGTATGCGGTAAGCGTGTGCGATTTGTACGCGCCAAAAGCAAATCGGACACGCCCGATACTTTGGGTGTCTAACGCCGTGACTCTATGTACATATGTAAATACATACATAAAGATAATTCGTTGGGTGTCATCGAAAATCTTGGCTAACCACGTTTCTAAAAAAATTTGACACCGAAATGTGACGGACGATGATGTGACGCTGGATGCAAACTCAGAAATCTAGTTGCTCAGTTGATATATTGCAATGTTTACACGTATGTACAGTTAGGATCGAAATAATAGCACGACAGCAAACAGTGTATGCAGTTTATTAGATACATCCACTATCGAATAAGCAGGGAAAATACCAGAGAAGAGAAAAGGTCAGACAAAATCTGCATGATTTTCGCAAATATTTTACTTAAAATTTCCAAAGCTCATCTCAGTCTTAATTAAAAATACGAAAATACTTAATGGAGAATCAACATGGTCGAATTACTATTTCTGTACCAATTCGAGTTTCGTACTTCCAGACTACTGAAGCCTTTTCAAGTAGTGATGAAACCCATTAAGTAACCATCAGCTTTTTATATCAAAGTAGCGACTATGAGACAGGTCCGTGACATCGGCGTTGGAGTACTTGATCGCAGCGGAATAATGGGAAGCTGGGTATTTAATTGTCTTCTTGCTTCCTAGTCATTGAAAGTCGGGTCATATTTACGCTCAGCGGGTGCACACTGAATACAGCACATTTGCTATTGGAAGGCTCTTCTGATACAGAGGGAATCTTAGAAGGTTTAGAGGTTTCTCTAAGCAAAATTACTTTTCCGTTTCTGGAGGTTTACGAGATAAATATCAAATTTTGCCCCCTGTATCCGGCGGATGCAGTAAAATATCTAGGGCTCATCCTGGATAGGAAGCTTTCATGGAAGCCGAATATCGAAGAGAGAGCAAAAAAGGCGTCTATTGCCTTATACTGCTGTAGAGGAGCTATTGACAAAAGGTGGGGCCTCTCATCGTAAGTGGTCCTCTGACTCTATGACACCATAGTCAAGCCCATTGTGTTCTATGGAGTCTTTATGTGGTGGAGGGTTCTAGAAACGTGCGGCACTCATCAGCATTTGTGGTCCACTAAGGTCCACCCCAACCATGGCACTTAACGCCATCTTGCACAGAGTGCCCGTAGACATCGTCGGAAGTTGACTGGCTGCGGAAATAGCTATCAGACTCAGAGGAGTTGGGTTCTTAAAATAACACGTATCTGAACACTCTCATATCCCACACACTTTGACTAAATACCGGATCACTTAGATCATGAGTCGCCAAACTGAACTTTGGCGGCTTCCTCTCTGCCCATAAACCGACGAAGTGTGGGATGAGGTCGTTGGAGGGGAGGTGCAGTGAGCTTCTTTGTGGGGATGGGTCAAAACTTGGGAGGAAGCTTCAGATATCCCGACTATTGCACTGTCTTCCAAGCCGAGAGCAGCAGATAGCAGTGGAAGAAGATGAGGTGGAAACAACTCAACATTTCCTTCTTGACTGTCAAACGTTTGGGAGGTCAAGACTTAAACACACGGGAGCGCATATCTTCAGACATCGGACTGAACTGGCGGGAGTTAAAATTATTGCCCTATGCAAATTGTATTTGTATTGACCACTAAGGGTTTTGCGAATTTATAAGTTCGAAAACAGGAGTTCTTCTTTTCTATGCCTTCACAAAGGGCTAATTATAGTAGCCCAAGTGCGGTCTTCGATCAGCCATCGAACCCCTTCGTGGATGTTTTCGGGAATGTTTTGTGTAGAATTCTCTTATTGCTTCTTATCACCATACCGCTTTTGGGAGCCTGAGTTTCTAGGCCATTGACTATAATTCATTCATATAAATTAGATGTTATTAGAGTCAGTAATTCTGGAAAATTTTTGACGTCGCCGATTTAGAGGGACATTTATTGCTTAAGGAGTTAAAACATTAAGATTCAGGAGATCCCAGATTCTTGAAAACTTATGCAATCGGTGGACATCAATTTTTATTTCCTTTTATTGAATTTGAGACAGATGATTTATACTTTGAAGAATATCCTGAATTCTATTATACTCTGAAGAGGGGATATTAAGTTTGCAACGAAGTTCCAGAAAAAAAGTCAAAATATATACGTACAAGTAAATGATCAGCGTGACGAGCTGAGTCCATTTAGCCATGTCCGTCTGTCTGTCAATGTAGTAGTAATAGTTTTTCTCTTGTTTCTCTTATTTAATTTGCTCGGATCTTCTTTACTGTAGAGTCTTATTTCTACATTAAGCTTTTTTATGGCTCACTGCTAATGTTTTCTGCGTGACTGTAAAAATTTAATTCGCCTGCAAATTGCACAGAGTTTTAATTGATTTACACCCGTATAAACATACATACATATATGTACATATGTATGAACATGCTAATCGCGTGCCGCTAATTGTTTTTGGCTTTGTTTTTTCTTAAAATTTTTCGCGCTTTTCGCTTCAGCGCTATCCGTCATGTAAATTTAGAACTTTTCCGTTTGTCAATTTTTTCCAGTTTTTGTTTTTGCTTTTGCATGTCATAAACTAACTTATTATTAACGCGCTTGCAAATTTGTTGAGAAATTCCCAATTGTTTTTGCTGTTGTTATTGCCCATAAAGCACTGCCTTGTGTGAGGTATAAACATACGTATGTAGTACATTAACAATAAAAGACATACATAAATATGCATGTTTGTACTTGTTGCCATTTGTTTTCGGTATAAATTAGATCTGTTTGGGTTTTTTGAGCGATTCTTGATGATTCCCTCATTTCTCTCATTTGCTGCCAATTATTTATTTCGCGCACGTCTCTAGTTGTCGAATTTAATGCTGGCGTTTATTTCGCCTCAATTTGTTTGTGTTTTACTAATTTGTTATGGCTTTTTAACTAGATTTGGTAAATGGTGAGAATTGGCGTGTCTTTTTTCCGCAGCCATTTACGGAAGTTGTAGAAATTCCAAGCGTTTTACATGCGGCTGCTTGGGAGGGAATATCTGTAGCAATACGAGTCTATATTTATAAACTTGACAGTGTGGGTAATAAATAAGTTAATATGTGCTATCAAATTAATTAAAATCAAGCTTCGTTTTGGCCTTAAGGAGCTTAATAAAAGGTGATAATTCAACGATATGATTGAAACAAAGATTAGCGATGTATATTATACTGAACAGAATATACTATGTTTCCAATTCAATACCAAGAAAACGTCGGAGATAAGCCAATTCATGATGTCCATCTGACCTGTATGTAAACGAACTAGTCCTTCAGTTTTTGAGATATCGATCTGAAATTCTGCAAACTTGTTTTCCTCCCAGGAAGCTGCTCATTTTCTGGAACCACTGATAATGAAACACTACTGCATATCAGGTTAATTGAAAAGTACCCTAGTAATCCTAAAAGGCGCGCGTATAAATTTGATAGCTGTCGGTGCATTACTTTGTGAATTATATCATTTTGAGTGAAATATGTTATTGTGGTAAAAATGGATAAGAATACAAGAAAAAACGTTAACTTCGGCTGCACCGAAGCTACTCTGAGATTACATTGTTGCTTTAGAAAATAATCTATGCCAAATTTGGTGAAGATACATTGTCAAATGTGAAAGTTTTTCAGACAAGAACTTGATTCCGATCGTTCAGTTTGTATGCTAGCTATATGCTATAGTTAATCGATCTGAACAATTTTTTCGGAGATTAAATTGTTGCTTTAGAAAATAATCTATGCCAAATTTGGTGAAGATACATTGTCAAATGTAAAAGTTTTCCATACAAGAACTTGATTCCGATCGTTCAGTTTATATGTCAGTTATATGTTATAGTGCTCCGATATCGGCAGTTCCGACAAATGAGCAGCTTCTTAGAGAGAAAATGACGTTTGCAAAATTTCAAAACGATATCTTAAAAACTGAGAGACTAGTTCGTATATATACAGACGGACGGACGGACGAACGGACACACAGACAAACGGACATGGTTAAATCGAGTCAGTGGAGTTGCTTGAGATAGCAGGTACTTAATTGAACGTGTACATCAAATCATGCACGTATATTTGGGTATTGGAAAGGTTAGTGCAAAGAGAGTGCCGCGCGAGCTCACTTCTGACTAAAGACAACGGACTGACAAAGTTAAGGCTACTGTATTTTGGGATGAGTATGAAATAATTTCTACTGACTACCTTGAAAATGGAAGTACATCAACAGCGTGCACTACAAAGCATTATTGGTTCGCTTGAAGGACGAATTCGCCGAAAAACGTCCGTATTTGAAGAAAACAGAAGTGCTGTTTCACAAAGCCAATGTTCCATGTCACAAGTCAGTGAAAACTAATGCAAAAATCCATGAATTGAGCTTCAAATTGCTTCCCATTCACCGTATTCCTCATATCTGACCGCCAGTGTCCTTTAATTTCCGAAAAATACTCTCAGGGAAGAAATTTTCGTTGAATGAAGAGGCACTCGAAGAAACTGAGGCTTATTTTGAAGCAAAAGACAAATCGTACTACAAAAATGGTATTGAAATGTTGAAGAGTCGATATAATCAGAGTATCAGCTTTGAAAGGAAATGTGTTGAATGAAAAAACGAATTTTGCCAAAAATATGTATTTCAGTGTGGTAGGTCGGGGACTTTTTAATTGACCTTTTATAACTATCATGTAAGATTTTCGTGTACATTATTGTCCAAAGATTGCAAGCTGTTGGTGGGTTTCGTTTCCATATTTAGTTAAACACCACGAACGCTGCCTTTTATATTTCGCGATTTGACTACCCTAGTATAGCAATATGACAACTCACAACTTTATCGTAAATTTCGATTATATATACAAGGTCTGTCGCAAAAGAAACAGAACTTTTTAAATATAACTGTTTCTGGTGGCGCCACCTATTGGTGGGTATATGAAATATTATTTTAAGACAATTGGATAACTACAATCGATGTTATCGATCAAAAAGTGACAGCAGCTTTTGGTCATCGGTCGTAAAATGCAAAGAGTAAATATTAAATTTTGTTTAAAACTTGGAAAAACGTTTACTGAAACATTTCAAATGATGAAAAAAATTTATGGTGATCAGTGCCTATCACGTAGTAATGTGCATGAGTGGTTTAAGCGATTCCAAGAAGTCGTGAGGACCTCTGTGACGATCAGAAGTAGGTCGTCTTCAAAAGATCAAAAATAAAGACAATGCTGATTTGTTTTTACGATTCCGAGGGTATTGTACACCGAGAGTTCGTCCTACCTAGCCAAACGATTAATGCTGTGTTTTACCTTGGTGTTATGAAGCGTCTTTTGTCACGCATTCGTCGTGCTGGACCACAATACCATGAGGCAGGATCCTGGCGCTTGTTGCACGATAATGCGCCGTGCCATCGGTCGACGCTTGTCACTGATTTTTTGACAAAAAACTCCATATTAACCATTAATCACTCACCCTACTCACCTGATCTGGCACCCTGTGATTTTTACCTATTTGAAAAACTTCATTTGCCCACGAAAGGACACTGGTTTCAGGACATTTCAGGAATCCAAAAGGCGACGACCGATATTCTCAAGAGCATTCCGAAAAATGGCCTTAAACACTCATTTGAAATGCGAATTGACCGGGCTAAACGCTGTATCGACGCACAAGGAAACTACTTTGAATAAAAAAATATAACTTTTAAAAAATATTAATTTTTTGTTGTTTTTTTAACAGTCCTGTTTCTTTTGCGACAGACCTTGTACATACTCAGTGAACGAGCGGTATTTGAATTATTTACAGTAACTTAAAATATTCCTCAAGCCCGAAAAATGGAATTAAATCCCGAACATTTTCTGGCGATTATTTTCTTAAAACTTTTGACGTGAATTAACTCAACAAAAATGCATCGATGAACTTAATTCAATTTTTGGAAATGACGTTTAATCAGTGACCAGTGTTTACCGATGGTACGGTGAATCCAATAGAGGTCGTAAATTCAAGTACCAAGATGAATTTCGTGAAGGTGTCGTTCTGGAAACTATGAAGTTAACGTATTTTTCTTGTGTGATTAACTGCCCTAAATTCTGTTAAACCTCAAAATTATAAATAAAGTTTTTTAAGGAAAATCAATCAAAAAAATTACTATCAAATATATCGTTGATTTATATCGTTAACTTATTATGAAGGTATATTGATTATTTATACACTAGGCGATATAAAATATAACATAAGTTGGATGAATAATAATCCTTTCCTCAACTGGCTAAAATGTATTAAAATTCAGAATAAAAAAAGTCGAAAAGACGACAAAACTAAACGTCTGATTTTTCGAACTATTAGAACATATGTACATATGTATATCACTTTATTTTAACTTCGGTTACAACGAAGGACCAAATTAGTTTCCGTAATCCAGTATTATTAGAAAAATGGGTGATTGGCATAGATTTCCCAGGTCATTGATAGGTAACAAATACACTTTTACACAAATTATAAAGAAAATGATAGAACCATAAATATTTTTTCTGATAATTGGGTATTCACGTATATTTTTAGCGTTATTTAAACTACAATCTTAAACCATTTAAAAGCTGAATTGAATAAAGGTACAAACTGTTAACGTCTGATCATGACATGAGCGATTACTAAACGCTTTACTACCTCACATATTAGTGGACAGCATGTTGTGAAATCAAATATTTACAGAATGCTTTAAAACAGCCATAAAACTGTTGACCAAACTGTTCCGACAAACATACAAGATTAATAAAACCTAAGCTGCAAACATAAAAACTAAATAGTAAGCAATTACTCAATTAAACCGGCTAAGGCATGACGGAAGCAAACGAAAATGCTTTGGCGACACAGAGTCTCTCATTAAATTCCCTTCACACAAAACTACATTTTCATATATATTTATTTATTTATAACTCATGACTGTATATCTGTGGCTAAAACCTTGCAGGCGATTGTTGATGTTCAACATAGATTCGCTTGGCAGACCGACGGAAGACTCTACCATGAATGACAAAACAAATAACTGCAGACGACGCTTTGAGCCACGAATAATTGGTGGCTTGAGGGCCGAGTGTGTCCGCTAAGGTCAGCGGTTGCATAGAGAACAAACGGTTTGATTTAAAAGCCAAGACAAAGAGCAGATGCACACAAAAAACCATGTGAAAACATACACATTTATAACGAAGAGTAAACAAAAGAGAAGTTTGGTCAAAAAGCGCCGAAAAGCTTCGAAAATCAATCAATTAATTGTTAAAATTATGAATTTATGCTATTCGCCAATGATATGCTAATTGTGTAGTTTGTAGACATAAAGTATATATTTACATAAACATGCTTAAGCATAATATAGATCTTACTAAATACATATACGGTTTGTTTGAGGACGGAGTTGTCAACAAAAATTATGCTCTTGACTGAAGGGCAGATAGCGCACTTTGCGGCGTTTTTGTATACCTACAGTGTCTAACAAAGGTATGCGGTCTTTTATCGACCGACTCATCGTTTCATCGACTGCGGTATTCGCCGGTGTCAATGCGCAAAGGTCTATAAATCTTCCATAGAACTTTTCTCTCGAGTACTCGTAACGTCGACTCATCGGTTGCTGTCATCGCCCAATCCTCTGCACCATTTAGAAGGACGGGGAGCATGAGTGACTTATAGAGTTTGTTTTTTGTTCGTCGAAAGAGGTCATTACTTTTCAATTGCCTCCTCAGTCCGAAGTAACACCTGTTGACAAGAGTTATTCTGCGTTTCTAGGCTGTCTTTATGCTTGATGTTGATACTGGTTCCAAGATAGACGGAATTATCTATGAATTCGAAGTTTTGACTATCAGCAGTTACGTGCAAGCCAATTCGTGAGTGTGGCGAATGTTTGTTTGATGACAGGAGATATTTCGTCTTGTCCTCGTTCACTACCAAACCCATTTGCTTCGCTTCCTTATCCATTCTGAAGAAAGCAGAACTAACGGTTGTTGAGGCAATTTATATCAGTATCATCGGAGTCAGGAGCTGTACACTTTTATAGAAGATTGTGACTTCTCTATTCAGATCCGCAGCTCAAATTATTTTCTTCAGGAGTAGATTGAAGAAGTCGCACGAAAGGGAGTCGATTCTTTTACATATGGCTCGAGCAGCTCACTACTTCTGGTCTTAGACGCTGATTTTGGGGCCCGCCACGTAAAAAACATATCAAACGAAAGGAAACAAACAGTTTCGAATAAGATACCCTCCTTTTGATGACGACCACTGCAAAAATGTTAAATTTAAAATAAGAAAAATAAAAAGCAAGAAGAGAATTTAACTCCTTCTGAACTGAAGCTGTATTACTCTTCACGGGTGCATTTATTTTAGCTTAAAAAGATAAAAAATATCTTAATATTGATTTTGATGGGTTAGTTTGAAATGGATGTATAGATGTATATTATATCGAAGACCAAATCGAACAATATCTGCGGAGATTGCAGCTTTGTCTTGGAAAATAATCTATCCCGGATTTCTGGCAGATATCTTTTCAAATTAAAGAGTTTTTCATACAAGAACCTTTATTTTGTTCGGTCAGTTTGCATAACAGCTATATCCTACAGTGGTCCAATAACGGTGGTTCTGACAAATGAGTAGTTTCTTGAGGAGAAAAATTTTATTTTATTACATTAATTCTTAATCAAGTTCAAATCGAATTGAAACTAGAATGCAACTCTATAGATTGATGGCCACACTGTAAATTTGGCTGTGATTAACTCTGCGGGTTGTTGTCCAGGGTATAAATTTGGTTGTGCGCATTGATAAAATAGCAATCAGCTGATGAATTTTATTCATTAGAAAAAAATAACAAAATGAAGAACACAAGCAAGTACAACAGCTGAGCTTATTTTTAAACGAGTAGCCGAGTGTTTGAAAGGCAAAAACTGGCTTCTCAATTATAGTCCTAATGTGCTAAATTAATTTGGTTGTGCGAAAAGGCTATAAGGTCCTTCAGACCTTAATTGAGTGAGGTAGAAAAATTTCTACTTCTAAGGCTAAGAGAGAGTTGTGAATAGATTAAATTAAGTGTTGCCTGAAACTCTTATAATATGTACAGCACTATTTAGAAATACGCCAGAATGTAGGCAACGATTTTTTATTTTCAATGTATGATTACTGCTTCCTATGGAACTTTTCTGTTGCCTACATTTAGGATGACTCTTGTGTAAAAACTTTTCAACGTAAAAATAAAAGGAGAATAAATTACAGTAAACAGAAAACAACAAATAATAGATTTCAATACTTGCAGTAACACTTTTTAACCAGAAATATTTTTATTTTGTACCTTTTTTGCATAACTTTTGGCCCAACTGTACCCCAGCATACCAATTACTAATAAAAATATGAAAATTACTGCTTTAAAATGCACGTAAGAAAATAGTTTTAAATCAAATTTGGCAAGCTTATTATTTATAGACAGCTGTTTTGGACCGCATCTGCTGGCGCGAAACCGGTAAAAAGATTGTGGTAACAAAGACAATACAAAATTTAGTGACAAATTTAATTTACATTCAAATTCATTCATAAAATGCATAGGCTCAGCGCTTTGATATTGTTGTTATTATTATTGTTTCTTTTTTGTGATGTTGCATTTTTGCACACTCTTCTTCACTGCTCAGTTAGCGGCACGTTTTCTGTGTTTGCAGCGGGCAAATACCCAGACGAAGATCGAAAACCTTAACGTCGCGGCACTCATTTACGTTTAACGGTCAATGTGTCTGCTTGAACCGGTTTTCGCTTAACACAACGCTTTATTAACCTAAAGACACACAGTGATTTGATAATCCGGAAAAGTGTAGCTTTGTTTGGTGTTTATTTGACCTTGAGCAAATTATGATTTCAGTTTGTGTATTTACAGACTGTTTCCGTTGAAGATTTATATTTTGTAGACACTCGTGTGTGTCTAATTTGTTATTTCAATTAACGGTTGTTGTATGCTAGTTTTTGTAATAACATTAACAAGAGAGTTCGGTTAATTTGTATTATTCCGAAAAAAATAAACAAAAATAGCAGTTTTGAAATCGACATCTGTTCTCAATAACCAGGAAGCGATTAAAAGTCTGAGGTGGCCGCAAATTGAAGCACAAAAAATCTCTTCCATTCTTTCATCAGTGTAGATAGATCTGAGCGTCGTGTTCAAATAAATCGGGTTTATTATTACTTATTTCATAATAAATATACATCTGATCAAATTTGACCCGGACTGACGAAAACAACAAAGTTTGTTCGTATTTTAATACACATCTTTATTATCGTCATCAGCATAGGCTCTTGAGCCAACAATATAATGCTAACGCTTAAACCCATTTTCTATACACTTGTTACAAGCCTCTGCTGGGGATGTCTTCACTGCTCGATTGTTGAACAGTTTGGACGTCATATTCATAAAACCTCACCTTGTCAAAAGTAACTGAATTTGAAGAATGAAGAGTCCATAGCTACGTCGTTAAGCATCTTTGTAGAGCTCGCAAACTACCCAACGTCGTTTTTGCCAAAGATTCAGGTCCATTGGTTCGGGTTTTGACCATTGACACGCCTCATACACAAAATATGTTGAGACGATCCTGCTATTAATCTGATGCCACCATGGCAATATTTCTTTAACTTTTTCATCATCGTTATTTAAGTTCACGAATGTAGATAGACGAGCCGCACGAGGCGAGTTTTCGATGACTTCAACGCCGTCCCTGATTGTTTTTGTCACTGAAATACTTGTGTTCGTAATAAAGTGGACTTCCCAAAATTCTGCTCCAACATTTTCAATGATTCCATACCCGAGATTTCTTTTGACTCACAAAATTTCAAGCAAATTCGTGTTATAAACAAACAGCTTCACGTGTTATATGGACTAGTCCGATCAAATGCGATTAGATGTAGATGTAGACCTCTTTATTCCTTCCGAATGTATTTTCGTTTATTCACATATGCTATTGCAATAAAGTAGTAGTAAAGTCTATAGATTATGGGAGGAGAGAACGGTTGATAGCATACTATTACTGAATAAACATGGAATATTGGTTGGATCGAAAGATAGAGATATGGAGGGATACAGGACAATAGGGATTCCATTTTTATTACAGTTGTTTCTGCGTAACTAGATTGAATCCAAATTTCTACCCAGCCAAGAATTGTCACTTCGGTATAGGACTTAATCGGATTTGGTAAATATTTTTAGCTAACAGTGGAATGGATGAGGAGTTATCGCCAAAACGAGAAAACGAGATTCCTAATTCTGATATATACAAATCTTCTATCATTCTGCTCACTTATGCTTATACCCCGAACCGTTCAACAAATTCTAATGAATTTTTGGTGGGTTTGTTATATTCATTTTATTTTCTAAGGTTTAATAGTTTTAAAGCCAATAGGTTCCGTATGAGTATTTTAGTGAATGTAATTATGTTTGTAAACTTTGAAATATCCTTCTACTCTCGGTAAAGTAAGATAAAATACTAATATCCTACTATGAGCAAAAACTATAAAAGACTCAAAACGGTTTCCCCGAAGTAGTCGTTTGAGTTTGCTAAATAGCCAGAAGTTACGCGGAGACTCACATGTACCAAGAGTTGTCGGCCCACTATTCCGGCCTAATTTTCGTAATAGCTTCCCATAAACGAAGCAAAACAATCAAATAGTATTCCTTGTTGAAAGTTTGGCCAGTCAGAAGAAATTCAAAATGCACCACACCTCGATAATCTAAGAAAACTGTCAATATAACCTTCTTTTTGACCCGCTTTTACGTGGTTTTTCGGCTTCGGCTCATTTTTGTCACGTTATTCGGCCGATTGGTCGTCTGATTTCGGGTTATAAGCATAGATCCAAGACGCATCGCCAG
Organism: Bactrocera neohumeralis; assembly: GCF_024586455.1. NCBI lineage: Eukaryota > Metazoa > Arthropoda > Insecta > Diptera > Tephritidae > Bactrocera > Bactrocera neohumeralis. The sequence continues at coordinate 10,569,842 of NC_065922.1, read as the reverse complement.
TAAAAATACATTTTATGACATCCTGTTAGTCAAAAAGTATTGTTTTATAGATACTGTCTTTCGAAAAAAGTGAGTGATTAGAAAAAAATCGTACTTTCACTTTTCTTAGGTCCAAATGATCTTTCAAAATGGTTTTCATTGATCCTTCCGATATTCCAACGATTCTCAAGTACCAATTACTTTATTTTATTAACGTATTGATCATCATTGATGTTGATGGCCGTCCTAGACGTGATTTGTTGTCAACGCGTTCTCGACTCTCTTTGAATAATTTGTGCCAAAAGCACTTTCTCGCCACAAACAATTATCACCGAAGGCCTTTTCTAACATTCTGAACGTTTTGACACAAAAAATTTAATTCCGCACACAAAATTTAATGGAACTCCTTTGTTAAATAATTTCCTTGATGGTAAAAATAGCCGAATACTTTATGTGACATTTGAAACTGATGCCACTGACAGTCATACCAACCTAGAAATAAATACGACGACGAATGGGTTTTCGCGGGAAATTTTAATTAAAAAGTCTTACTTTTTTTGCTGACAATAGTATGATTGTCAAAAATAGAGAAAATGTCCGTTGTATTCTTTCAAACCATTTTTAGTTTACCAAATAATATTTTCAACTTTCTATTCGACCTAGTGCTTATTTGCAATATTTTTATACCCTGAACAAGTTTGTCACGAAGTTTGTAACACCCAGAAGGAAGCTTCGGAGACCCTATAAAGTATATATATAAATTATCAGTATGTTGAGCTGAGTCGATTTAGCCATGTCCGTCTGTCTGTCCGTCTGTCCGTCTGTCTGTATATATACAAACTAGTCCCTCAGTTTTTAAGATATCCTTTTGAAATTTTGCAAACGTCATTTTCTCTTCAAAAAGCTGCTCATTTGTCGGAACGGCCGATATCGGACCACTATAACATATAGCTGCCATATAAACTGAACGATCGGAATCAAGTTCTTGTATGGAAAGCTTTCACATTTGACAATGTATCTTCACAAAAGTTGGTACAGATTATTTTCTAAGGCAACAATGTATCTTCACCAAATTTGGAACGATCGGATAGATTTTCATTATAATGTTCTTCACCAAATTTGGCATAGATTATTTGTAACCTCCGAAGAAATTGGTCAGATCGGTTAACTATAGCATATAGCTACCATACAAACTGAACGATCGGAATCAAGTTCTTGTATGGAAAACTTTTGCATTTGACAAGATATATTTACGAAATTTGGTATAAATTATTTCCTAAGGCACCAATGTAATATGTGAAGGGTATATTAGCTTCCGTGCAGCCGAAGTTAACGTTTTTTCTTGTTTTATTTACATTTTTATTTTATATTTTTTTTAAATCTTTCTTATTTTATTTTAGAATTGTTTTTGTTCTCTTCAAACAAGTTAATTTGTGTTAATGACCGCTGTTATATTAAGTACGAAAGTCAATCAGGTGTCAATTCAAAGTGATAATGACGTGCAAATTTATGGCAAAAACATTTTAATTGCAAAAAATTACTTTTTTTGCAGTCAAATATTTTTTCCCCAAATTCTTCACCTGTTCACATTGTCATTTCAGCATCTAAGATGTCTGGTTGTAGCAAATTAAGCGTAAAAATGTGTGGGCTTGGTTCACAAATCGCCGATCGGATATTCATTCCAGCACATAATCTAAAATTTTTGCATAATTGATTGTTTCTGGTTTTTTATTTATCTATAGTATTTAAGCAAATCAAGTTCGAGGTTTCGATTGCCGCGCGCCAGTGGTGCCAAGTTGCAGCGCGTTTGAAGCGTAGGAAATCTTCGACGCGGTAGCTTCGCGCTTGCGCAGCCTCTGTGCGCTATTGTTTGGACAACTGAATTATCACTATACACTTGAAGCACAATTTGTTGTTGCATTGTTTGATCTCAGGTCTCAGATAAGATGCCAAATCAGTATTGCCATCTCGCACCTGCCAACGCGCATCTGCCGCGCTTATCAGAAGCTATGCTGGCGCGCATAGTTCTATTGCCGCTGTTTTAGCCACTTCTTTCTATGAAGATCGATTGAATTTGCATAAAGTTTCTTTTGGTTTCTTTGGCGGCTATAAAGGTTTGCGCGCCAGCAGCCGAGCCATTAGTTTTGATCTTGATCTTGCTTATTGATATATCGAATTCGGCTTGAGTTGGTTGTTGCGATGAAACCGTTCACTTGTATTGTGGTCATTGCGGCCGCACTTATTGCCTGTGGTCAGGCGCATAGTGTGCAGAAGCGTTCTTTGGGCGGCCTGCTGGGAGGACTAGGCGGCGGCGGCGGTGGTGGCCAAGGCGGTGGTTGGAGCAGTGGTGGCGGCGGCGGTGGTTGGAGTAGTGGTGGCGGTGGCGGTGGAGCTGGCGGTATTGGCGCCTTGCTTCAGCAGAAACTGGGCGGTTTGCTCGGAGGCGGTGGTGGCGGACGCGGCGGCGGTGGCGGCCAGGGTGGCTGGAGCGGTGGTGGCGGCCATGGCGGCTGGAGCAGCGGCGGTGGTGGCGGCCATGGTGGCTGGAGCGGCGGTGGTGGCGGCGGCCATGGTGGCTGGAGCGGCGGCGGCGGTGGCTACTCAGGTGGTCATGGCGGCGGCGGCAGCAGTAAAGTCATCATCGTTAAAGTCGTGAACGCTGGCGGCTCAGGTGGTGGTTACGGCGGTGGCCATGGAGGCTGGAGCGGTGGCGGCGGCGGTGGCGGCTATGGCGGCGGCCATGGTGGCTGGAGCGGTGGCGGCGGCGGCCAAGGCGGTTGGGGCGGCAGCGGTGGTTGGTAAATTATCAATCACGTCAAGTCGTTGTAAAATCACCACACCAACAACAAAGTACACAATTAATTTAAGTTGTTAGAGCAAGCAGAAGTTTCATAGGCTTAAGCATCCTTTCTAGGCTAAGGTTCATTCATTTAATGAAATCAAAAAACACATTGGAATTTGAATAAAATTTCCTTAAAAATGTTAAAAATAGTAAACCCGTTAGTTATTTCGCATATGTTGTTGTGATTAGCAAATAGATTTTTTCTACATTGTCTCCTAATTAATTTAAATATCGTGTATAACGGGTTCTTAACTGGCGCGCTTCCTAGCGGCTAATTACAACTCAGCTCAGCGACAACCGGTTTGGGGAGAATCTTCGTATGGCTTTTCATTTAATTGATGTGCATAAATTAATGAAGCGATAAAAGAACAAATGGGTTTCGTTTACAGTCAACTTTTATTATGTTTTGTCGTGAGTATTTTAGTTTCATGCCGATTTAAGTGTTTGAGAATTCGCATGCTAAAATATGCTAGCGACGGGAGACACCATATATGTATGTAACCTGCTGTAAAAGGGTCATAAACTCTACGTTTTTATGGTATTAGACTGGTTACACAAACTATTGAATTACAACAGAGTGAGACTGAAGACTCAAGCTGGTATGTTTGTAAATGAACAGGTCTGTATTACATCACACTTTTCCAGTTTAGTTCTATCAGAGCGAGATCTGAGCATAAGAAAACATTCTACAATATATTCTATGCTATGGTGGTGATAATTAATGTAAGTGACTTTGAGATTTTAGTAGCTTGAATTTCAAATAACTGTAATGAAGCTTATCAATAAAAAAAATTATGGTCCACTTATTACTGCTTGGAGGAAGTACCTATGAACCAATATCATCTAAGTGAGGCACCAAATCTCATTATGTTCATGAACAGATATCAATTTAATTTCATTAGAATTTTATGCATAGTGAGCCGTATGTAAAATAATCATTTCTGGGCACTCGCAAGTGAATGGCCTCAGAAAACTTTCCTTACTTGCGTGAACTTCCACACATGGCTGCATCTATTGGTTTTCGGAAAAACCAAAAGAACAGCTTTTACGGTGAAGAGTACCGTGTCCCACAGGAGAGAAAACAGCAAAGCAAAGTTACAATCCTCCACAACACGTGCGGAATAGGATACATACCGAGAGTTGAAGAGCGGGACGTATTTGTTCACAAAAACAAAAGAAGAGCCCGAAATGCGTGGGAACGAACAGCTTGACAAGCTGGCCGACAGGGGTAATATTCGAAAATTCTATGAAAAGATCTGGCGGAACTGGAGAAGGTTTCTAGATCGGAGCATACTCTTGTAAAACCCCAAAGGTGATCTAGTGACTGATGCTGAGTTATACAAGGTGCTTTCCAAAGTAAACAGGACTTAAAAAAACAGAACAAATGTTTTTTTTGGCAAAATCAATTTATTTTATTCAAAATAGTCTCCTTCTGCTTCAATACAGCTTTTTGAACGGTGCAAAAGCACGTCGAACGAGTTTTTTAGCTCGTTGCTCGGCGGATTTCGGCTGTTTTTTGATGATGAACTCACACACAGTTTCGATGGAATTTCCAGTGATCACGGATTTTGTTGGACCCACATGTTGATCGTTATTTATGTCCTCACGACCACTTTGAAAACGTTGAAACCACTCGTGCACTTTGCTACGGGATGGACAATCATCGCCGTAAACTTGTTTCATCAATTGAAACGTTTCGGTAAAAGTTTTAGCAATTTTAAAACAAAATTTAATGTTGATTCTTTGTTCGAAGCTCATTTTCGCACCGATACCACAAACATACTGACACTTAAAACGCAATAACTTCACTTCCAATCAATGAAATGTCATGAAATTCTCACTGGACAATCGATAAAGACAGCAGATTCTAACGCACTAGTCGACATATAGATCGCGCCACCAAGGGGCGCTAGATTCAAAAAGTCTTGTTTACTTTGGAAGGCACCTTGAAAAGTCAATAGGAAGATTTATTGTCATTATGGTATATTGGGATTATTTCATAAATTCTTAACAGTAATAGTCTTTATTTACATTAATATTTCCTGTAATTGGCTTAACTCCTTAAAGAACCCGACTTTTGACATTCATAAAGTATGGTGGTTTATTTAACTCCTGGAAATACGTATGCATACATCCTTACTGGAAATTTGTTCGCCCCAATAGTTTTTAGGGTAAATGACATAGTGCCATCGTAGCGTCTTCAATGTCAAAGGCGTGGTAAGCTCATACAGCTGATCACTCGTCCGGATGCGATAATAGTCGCCAATGTGTAAAGATCTAATGATTTTTCTTGCGAATACTCCGAACTCGAGCTCAATCCTTTTTGACATAGTGTATGATTCTGCGCCATAATGTAACACGGGTACTATGAGGGACTTGGAGAGGATAAGTTGTGTCTGCCGAGAATGGGCTCTACATTTTAATTACCCACTGAGCTCGAAATATTTATCTCTCGCTGGATTTCTAGATACACGTGATTACACTACTCAAAAAATCTGAAAAAAAACAAGTAAGGAAGGGCTAAGTTCGGGTGTCAACGAACATTTCATACTCTCGCATGATAAAGTGATAATAATTTACTTTTTTTTTATTTTGCTGTAAAATTAATTAGATTAGATCAATTTGTGTACTTTGAGCATTGAATTGTATTTTCATTTCCTAGTGTATATATGTATTATACAGAGAAAGCATCAGATGGAATTCAAAATAGCGTTATATTGGAAGAAGGCGTGGTTGTGAACCGATTTCACCCATATTTCGTACATGTCATCAGGGTGTTAAGAAAATATTATATACCGAATTTCATTGAAATCGGTCTAGTAGTTCCTGAGATATGGTTTTTGGTCCATAAGTGGGCGGCGCCACGCCTATTTTCAATTTATAAAAAAAGCCTGGTTGCAGCTTCCTTCCGCCATTTCTTCCGTAAAATTTGGTGTTTCTGACGTTTTTTGTTAGTCGGTTAACGCACTTTTAGTGATTTTCAACATAACCTTTGTATGGGAGGTGGGCGTGGTTATTATCCGATTTATTCCATTTTTGAACTGTATATGGAAATGCCTGAAGGAAACGACTCTATAGAGTTTGGTTGACATAGCTATAGTGGTTTCCGAGATATGTACAAAAAACTTAGCAGGGGGCGGGGCCACGCCCACTTTCCCCAAAAAATTGCGTCCAAATATGCCCTCCCTAATGCGATCCTTTGTGCCAAATTTCACTTTAATATCTTTATTTATGGCTTAGTTATGACACTTTATAGGTTTTCGGTTTCCGCCATTTTGTGGGCGTGGCAGTGGGCCGATTTTGCCCATATTCGAACTTAACCTTCTTATGGAGCCAAGAAATACGTGTACCAAGTTTCATCATGATATCTCAATTTTTACTCAAGTTACAGCTTGCACGGACGGACGGACGGACGGACAGACGGACAGACAGACGGACAGACGGACGGACGGACAGACAGACATCCGGATTTCAACTCTACTCGTCACCCTGATCACTTTGGTATATATAACCCTATATCTGACTCTTTTAGTTTTAGGACAAACAACCGTTATGTGAACAAAACAATAATACTCTCCTTAGCAACTTTCTTGCGAGAGTATAAAAATTGTCGCCTGACGTGTTATGAGATCTGTGGGGTATTTGAGGTCTCCTCATTAGGAATTTGAGTGCAAAAATTTTTCAACACGTGCAGCCATTTTTGTCATTTTAAAAAATGGCGGTAGTTTGAGCTCTACTTCTATCTTACTTAATTACGGCAAAAAAAAGTTTGGACATTTTTAATATCACTTTCGATTTTAGCAACCCAAATTTAGCAAGAAACAGCTCCTAACATTACAGCCGCGAAATGACTGACTAGTGTTGTTACTGTTGATGGTGGTGGCGGTGTTCTTGAATTTTTCGAAAATATAGTTCGGAATTAATAGTCCTTTCTCCTTAACATTTCTGCTGGTAGCTGGCATATATCTTGTTTTTCCTTCAGGTCAATTTTGGCAGATACCTTTTCGATAGCTCCCAAAGCTTCGGATAAATCCATCAGACATGTTTTCTTCAACCAATATGGACTATTTTGTTAGCATAGGCAAGCTGTTGGACACAAAAAAAGCGTATATGTTAAGGGATTGCCATGTCTAAAATCTTGCTGATATACCAAACTCTAAAAATGTGGCATGCACACGATTCCTTGTCGGACTAACGCAAGCTTTCTTGTAACCGACATGGCGAGTATCGATTTCATATTCTCGGGTCTTTACTATGATTGCCATATTGTGAATATTTGTACAATGGTGAAATAACAATATCTGAAGCCGCACTGATAAGGTACAAGCAGTTTGTCGACAAGTGGCTTCAGAGTTCCACACAATACATATGCTTAACAGGACACCAGGCTAATGCCTCGATAGTTGGCTCATATCATAGGATGCAGCTGATGCTTGTTACCTGTCAACACATCTCTGCTTTAAATTCTTTTCTTCTTTAAATTCGATTTTATACCATAAGATCTTTTGTTCTCAGCCAATTACTTACAAAAATGTACGGGACTAAGTACAAATTGATTTAAAATTTTAGAGATATTTCGTATCGTTCGTACTTTATTGATTTCGTTTTTGTTATCCTCATATTATTAACTTGCTTAGGTGTGAGAGCTTGTACATGTTTCTGTCTATATAACTGAGTATGTATGTTATGTATGTATTTGAGCTTGGTAAAGCGCGTGCCAGATTCTTGCAGTCGCTTTTGATTGACACTTTTGTATATTATTCATTAAGTCAGATATATTTTGATTAAGATTTTCATATCTGCGAATTGAAGTCAAAATTTAATTAACTTTTCAGTTGTTGTGGCTTTTATGATTTGGCAGCTTGATCAAAAGTTTGTTGTACATATATACAAATACACTATTATGCAGTCATTTTGCAACTGTGATGTTGGAGGATGGAGTCATGTGTAGAAGTTCACGCAAGTGAGGAAAGTTCTCTGATCGCCATTCACTTGGGAGTGGCCAGAAACGATTCTTTTACACATGACTCAAGCAGCTCACTACTTCCGGCCTTTGACCAAGTATCCTCTGGGTAGCCTAAGAACATCCGTTCGTAGGCGAGCTAAAGTGAGAAGGCGAAACATCCCCTGCATAGGGTTGTGCGCTGGGTTTGGGACCCGCCACGTAAAAAGCCTACCCCAATGAAAAATGACAAATAGCCTCGGATGAGAAACCCCTCTTTTGATGACGACCATGGCAAACGAAATAAGGACTACGATTTGAGGGCATGCACCTGGAATGTCCGGACCCTTAATTGGGAAGGTGCCGCTGCCCAGCTGGTTGATGTCCTCGCAAAAATAAAGGCTGACATCACCGCCGTCCAAGAAATGCGATGGACGGGACAAGGACAGAGACGAGTAGGTCCTTGTGACATTTACTACAGTGGCCATATAAAGGAGCGCAAGTTTGGTGTGGGATTCGTGGTGGGAGAGAGACTCCGTCGCCGAGTACTATCATTCACTCCGGTGAATGAACGTCTAGCCACAATCCGCATCAAAGCGAGATTCTTCAACATATCGCTGATCTGCGCCCACGCCCCGACGGATGAGAAGGACGATGTGACCAAAGATGCCTTTTATGAGTGCTTGGAACGCATTTATGAGAGATGCCCCCGCCACGATGTCAAAATCGTGTTTGGCGACTTCAACGCCAGGGTGGGCAAAGAAGGTATCTTTGGCACTACGGTCGATAAATTCAGCTTCCACGAGGAAACATCCCCAAATGGGTTGAGGCTGATCGACTTCGCCGGGGCCCGAAATATGGTTATCTGTAGTACTAGATTCCAGCACAAAGAGATTCATCAAGCCACCTGGCTGTCTCCGGATCGGAAAACTACCAACCAGATCGATCATGTTGTGATAGATGGAAGACACGTCTCCAGTGTTTTAGATGTGCGTGCGCTCCGAGGTCCTAACATCGACTCGGACTACTATCTTGTTGCAGCCAAGATTCGCACCCGCCTCTGTGCAGCAAAAAACGCACGTCAAAAAACACAAGGAAGGTTCGACGTCGAAAAGCTGCAATCACAACAGACTGCCGAACGATTTTCTACTCGGCTTGCACTCCTGCTCTCTGAGAGCACTCATCAACAACTTGGTATAAGGGAACTGTGGGACGGCATTTCAAACTCCTTACGTACAGCTGCATCCGAAACCATTGGTTTTCGGAAAGTGCAAAAGAAAACCTGGTACGACGAGGAGTGCCGCGACGCAGCGGAGAGAAAACAGGCCGCCTACCTCGCAAAAAAAATGCGGCGGCTTACAGAAGGTTTCAAGACCGGAGCATACTCTTGTAGAACCCCCAAAGGTGATCTAGTCACCGATGCCCAGAGCATACTTAAAGGAAGAATGAGGAATGAAAGGAGAATCGACACACACCACCTCTTCGTCGATTTCAAAGCTGCTTTCGACAGCACGAAAAGGAACTGCCTCTATGCCGCAATGTCTGAATTTGGTATCCCCGCAAAACTGATACGGCTGTGTAAACTGACGCTGAGCAACACGAAAAGCTCCGTCAGGATCAGGAAGGACCTCTCCGAGCCGTTCGATACCAAACGAGGTTTCAGACAAGGCGATTCCCTATCGTGTGACTTTTTCAACCTGCTTCTGGAGAAAATAGTTCCAGCTGCAGAACTTAATAGAGAAGGTACCATCTTTTATAAGAGTGTACAGCTGCTGGCGTATGCTGATGATATTGATATCAAGTGGAGAAGGACCTGGCTACGCTTGGAATATCCAATTGGCGCCACGTAGCGAAAAGGAGAAACGACTGCTGTTATTAACTCGGCTATAATCGCGTAAGCGGTGTCTACGCCAATTAAGAAGAAGAAGAAGAAGATGTTGGAGGCTGGTTCTTACTATGGGTTGCTAGTAAAATGATAGTAAAAACTTCCAAACACGTAGGATTTTTTGTATTGTAGTCAAGGGATGTAACGGTCAAACCACAACCATTTACTATAATGACAAAAATAACTATAAATGATGGAACATTTTGAACTAAAATTCAAATTCGTAATAAGGGCAATCAGTCGCAACGGGGCTTTAGATTTGTTCAGTAGGGGAATGAAATATATTTTTTGCATTTGTTGAAATGTGCTCCGAACACGGTGATTGCAGTGGGCGTTCAAAAGAGATTGTTACCAGCAAAAAGTCCACAAAATAATTTTGAATGACCATAAAGTAAAATTGCTTAAGATTGCCGAAGCTCTAGAGACATCAATTGAACATATACATCATATTATTCACGAATAGTTGGCTATGAGAAAGCTCTATGCAAAGAGGGTGCCGCTTCTGACCACAAACAACGACGATTTGATGATTCGGAGCGGTGTTCAAGTACGCTTGAACACGAGTTTTTGCCTCGATATGACACAATGGATGCAACATGGCTACATCATTTCACTCCGAAGACCAATCGACAGTCATCCGAGTATACTGCACACGATGGACCAACTGCAAAGCGTTGAAAAACGCAACAGTCAGCTGGCAAGGTTATGACATCTGTATTTTTTAATGTGCTTGGAATAATTTTAACTGATTACATTGAACAGGGAAGGACCATCGACAGCGACTACTATAAAACTTTATTGGACCGTTTTTACTATGAAATCACCAAAAAACGCCAGCATCTAGGAGAAAAAAATGCTGCTTCACCAACACAATGCACCGTGTCAGAAGTCAGTGAAAACGATGGCAAAAATCCACTAATTGAGCTTTGAATGTCTTCCGTATTCACCGTAATCTCCAGATCTGACCTCCAGCGACTATTTCTTGTTCTTAGATCTCAACAGAATGCTCGTTGGGCAGAAATTGGTGTCAAATGAAAGGTGATCACCGAAACTGAGCTATAATCAGTGTATCACTCTTGAAGGGTGAAAAAAATAAAACGAATTTTGCCAAAAAAAAATGTGTATCACTGTGGTAGACCGGGGACTTTTCAATTGGGTTGAAGAATTTGAAAAATATTTTTTAACATAATTTTATTTCTTGAAACAATAAGTCTACGATAATTTTCAAATTCAGGGACACTCTGACTGCAGAAAATGGTATGTCGGTGCCTACCTTAACTTAGAACTTGGACGAAGGAAAACTGAAAATTGGATTTTCGACTTTTTTTTCAAACAGTTGTAATTGAAAAAAAGAAATTCTTCGTCTAAGTCTTAAGTCTTAACCGCTTAAAATGTCAGCTGAATACTTAGAAAGGCTGTTAGCAATGTATTGTTAATACGCCACATTATTAAGAATTTACTAAAATTGTATTTGTAAAGCCCTGTTGTGATAGAGCTTAGCATTATTTGAGTTTTTAAAATAAAGCTTTGTCTTGTCTTTTTATTAAAAGACGCGCTGAATATTTATAGATTTACTGCTACTTATTAAGCTTAAAATATCATTTCGATAGATAACTAATTTACTGATATACAGGTATACGAGTATGAGTATTGTATAAATGCAAGCTTTAAAGCTATAGCAAAAGTTTATAGCATAAGCTTATAGCTATGAAGCTTTGCATAGAAGCAACCACTTACTACGAGAAATGATGACAAATTTTGGATATATACATATATATAAATGATATTTCAATACTTTTTTACTGCAACTCTACTCAATGGCGCTGTTATATGACTAAAATGTTGCGCATGCGCACTGAAATATACACCAGAAATGCAAAAATGATAAGTGAACGTTATTGAATAATAATTTTTGTGTGGCAAAATGAACTTATAGCGAAAGTATAGCTACCAAAAATCTTCACTTTCAACTTCCTAGACAATTTATTGCCAAAAATGGTATATTTTTCATAATTCCGTAGCAAATTAAGAGCCTGTCGCCATAGCAAGGTGCATTAATTATAGTTTCTTCACAATATTGCTACCAAATTAAATTATTTTGAATATTACTTCTGCTTTATGCGACTTCACCACAATCAGCGACCTGTCATAAGCCAACAACGCGGCTTGTTGCTGTGTCAGCTGTCAGGCGGCAACAAAACGAAACTGAAGCGCGTGTCTCAATACACATACACACACACGAATACATACATACACAGTCATAATTGCTGTTCTGCGCCAGTGCGGTCGCGTCAATTATAAATTTACGCTTGGCATTAAGCTCCTGTATTTCTACGCTTGTGTGTGTGTGTGTGCCTGAGGGTTTGTGTGTGTGTGTTCAGCTGACAATTGAATTTTCATTACATTTTATGTATTTCAATTTATTTTCGGTTGCATTATGAAATTTTCAGTTTATTTTCGTAAATTCATTGTTGTTGTCCTTTTTTATTTTCGAGCTTCAATTTAATTAAAGCGCAAATTGCTGACGACAAGCGAGCAACAGCTACCGCTGGCAGCCAGCGCTGAACAGCAGCAATCAATGGCGGTGTGGCGTGGCGCATGCGCACGCGCCTTCCAATTCGCAGCACTTCGTTTGCATTATGTGCTTGTGCGCCTACTTAGGTATGCATTTATTTTCTATTTTATTATTTTTTCCCAACTAACCTAACTATTTAGGCGGCTGCCTGGCCTTTGACCCTACCCGGCCTCGATGGGCGTTTGTGAAAGAGCCATTTTCAATTGATAATCATAGGGAAGCCCGTCAGTCATGGCAGGTTGCCATTTGCGCAAGCGTTGTCTTTGTAATGGCTGCGCATGCGCAGTTGCCTCCAGTGCACGGCTGCATAATTACACTGAAAGTCAGTGCGGGCCGCGAGTTTTCGTACAATTTTTGTAATAAGTTTGTAAAAAGCGTTTATTTTGCGGGGTCATTAGGTGCGGAATGGTATAGTAATTTAGTGGCGATTAAATTTTGGAAAATTAAAAAACCAATGAGTGTGCTTATTTTTAGTTGGTGGCTGTAGATGATGTTTTGAAATGGAAATAAGGGAGCTGAATACAATTAAAATATTTTAGAAGTTAAAAATAAACTGGAATAAGGGCGTTATATCATATCCTTTGGTACATGGTGTATGCCTAGAGACGATTAGGATAAGATTTTATGAAGTCAGAATATTGTTTTTTAATATTTTGAGAACAAATTTTAAATATTTTTTCAAGGCTAGACATTGGGCTTAAATCTTTTGGTTAGTAATTATAAGGTCTAGTGAACAAAAATTCCTTCAAAACATAAGCCAATTTCGTTAAAAAATCGCTATTAACTCTTTGCACTCCGCACTAATTTGGACATGGGCTACCAGCTACTCCGCGCCATTTTACAGCAGAAAGAAGCATTTACATTTATTATAATTTTAGAACTAAGTAAAGTATTTTAAGGGGGGAGCCTGCTTTAGAAGCTTCAAAAAATCGATTATTTTTTTTTGCTTAAATCTCTTTAAAAATAATCTAAGAATATGTCCCCAAAGTTTTAGATGGGAATTCGAAATATTTTCGGAGCTAGAAGGGAAATAGTGACCGAGCGTCTAGCAGAAATATGAGCGATTGGGGAGAAAGCGAAAACTTTGACGCGCTATTTCTCGGTTTTTCATTTTTACGATTTTTCTTAATTAGCGGGCAGGATAGAAAAAAAAGTATCGAAACGAATCAAAATGCGTTGTATTTGGAATTAAATTCTCTTCTAGGTGAACCTAAAATACCTTAAGAAAGTTAACATTAATCCGGTTTTTAAACGATTTAAAGTAAATTTTTTTTTGTAATGCATTTTTTTTTGATCTGCGAAAAATTGTTGAATTTTTCACTTTTTGTTGAATTTTTTTGGTTCACCTAGGAATTACATACATTATTGAAAATTAAAAATTTCTTTTGTTTTTGTGTCTCAGATGAAAATTGCGACCTGCGTCTTGCCCGCCACAAAGAAATTGCACACTCGAGGCGCCTCCGTAAATTTCTTCAAACATGAAGAATATCTAATGTATAATAATAAAAAAATTTGAGAAGACTCTTCAAATATATAAAAATAAATCCTAAAAGTTTCATTTCAATCAGACATTTCTTTCCTTTCCAAAAAAATCCTTGAAAATATAGATTTTTTGAAGCCTCTAAAACAGGCTCCCCCTTAATGATATTAGACTGATACGAGTATAAATAATTATTTGTGTATCGCTTGCCACCAGATGTTTTCTTATCAGAACATACTATACAGTCTAGTTTTCTTCACCTTACATCTGGAATATGTAATTTATTATCTAATATGTTGTCCGCAGAAGATGTGGATGAGCGAGTTCTTGACACACGACAATCGTCCCTCAATTGGTCAATTAATGTTTTGAGGTGCGATTAATGATGTATAAGTTTATAAAACACATTTTCAATCCACCAAAAAATGGTTTTCTCCACCATTTCAACGAAACAATATGTCATATTTGCCGTATATTCTAAAACCATTTCAGGGATATTTACTGTTGCGACATTACCACCGCGTAATGTTCAGTGAGTAGATTGTATTTGAGTTTTACAACAATTCGTGAGCATGGTAATATTTCTACAACTGTTTTATTTGGTGAAAATTTTAGTTTTTTATTTGTGGCAGTACACCTTTTCGATTGGTGTTTATAGTGCCAGTAAGATGACAATTCATCTTTCGCAATTCTGCCGCCAAAAGGATGCTGGTATAGTACCTGTCAGTGAACATGTGATATCCTTTTGCACCAGGAACTCTGTCTAATTATTTCGTGTATAAATGTAGCGGAATTGTTGTTTTTGCTGCCATACAAGTAGTATGGAAGTTTGCCACGCTTGTGGTAAACCTGTGACCTTGAAATTCCCTTTCTCTTTTCCCGGCATCCCTCCCCTCTCCATTGATATATGTACCATCGCTCTAGCTTGTTTAGTTCGCCTGCTGCGTCAAGTTGAGTAGACGTGCGTTTGTAGTGCTCGTCACGAAAATGGAAAAGCGAAATCAAGAGCAACGCGTCGCGATAAAATTTTGCGCCAGATTGGGCGAAACAGCTTCGGAAACGTACGCTAAAATTGTAAGAGTGTATGGTGATAGTGCTCTTAGTCGTGCCCAGGTGTCCCAAAGCTCACAATGGTTGTCTCCGCGCGCCCCCCGCCCGTAAAAAGCTCGCATGAGCAAGTCGAAGGTGAAAACGATGATTATTGCCTTTTTTGATAGCCGTGGAATCGTCCACAAAGAATTCGTTCCACCGGGGAAAACTGTGAATCAAGTCTACTATTGCCAAGTACTCGAAAGATTGCGAAAACGAGTCAACAGACATCGCTCGTAACTGGATCCATCATCACGACAGCGCGCCATGCCACACCGCCCTCAGCGTGTGCCAGTATTTGGCCTCTAAAGGGATCGCCGTGTTGCAACAGCCGCCTTATTCGCCCGACATGTCACCCTGTGCCTTTTTTTTGTTTCCTGAAACAAAATCGGTGGTCAAAGAACCCATTTTGAGTCGATTACGGACATCCAGGCGGCCGTGATGAGGGTACTCGCGGACATTCCAGCCGAAGCGCTCCAGAATTGTTACGAAGCATGGAAAACGCGCTGGAATCGCTGTATAGCTGCCCAAGGGGACTACTTTGAAGGGGATGGCAGAGTTGTAGAATAATTTTCAAATATACGGTTTTTATGGAATCAGTTTCATTACTTAATTGTCATACCTCGTATATGCGTTTACCCCACTTTGTTGGCTTGTTCGATTTATAGGCGATGAATGCTATTCTGCCTTTCAATTTTACAATCGTTTCATCCAAAGCGACTTTTTTATATGGTATGAAATATTTTCTGAATTTCCCGTCTATATATTTCTAAAATGTTGTTGATTCTTTGAATATATATTGTCAATTAAGTAATATCCTCCCACTTCACTTCACTTCACTTTATGATACGTTGTCATGTTGTCGTGCGTTTCCTTCCGTACTACTTTCTACGCTACCGCCATCTATCCGAGCTCTTCGTCGCTTTCTTCGTGTAATGATAACACTATCACTGCTGTCGTTTTGTTCAACAGTTAGAAAGACCTAACATGTCGACATATAGGACTATATTTGGTGTCATGAGACTCACTCGTGGTTGGAAACTTTGCCATTGTTCTAATAAAAAATATGAATAAAAACATGGGTTGAAAATTTCTAATAGTTATCACTAATTTACAAGATGTTATTTACCAAAATAGCTATCACCAAACAATTTATTCACTTAAAAGACTTAAGACACAAACCCCACTGCGCATATTACAAAAGACTTAAGAAACAAACTTCTTTAAATATAAAAATTTAATTTAAGAATTAAAGTTCTTCAAAATTCATACCAAAAATAAAACCGTAATGGATGCCTGATTAGTACGAATTTCGCTATCTCAGAAGCTAAAAAATTAAAAAAAAAAATCTCAGAAGCTAAAAAATTAAAGAAAAATATCATAAAATGACGGCTACTCAAAATTAATGTAGATTTTTCGCTAATTTTTTAATTTGTCAAAAAAACTACTTCCAACTATCGTCCTCACAGTTGAAAATACTAAGAAACGAACCCGCTCAAGAGTAGGGAAACAAACGACTTCTGAAACAAACTGCATCAAGGTTCGAATTAGACGACTTAAGAAGGATTCTGCTGGTACAACAACAACAACAACGACTTAAAAACCAACCCGTTCAAAGGTAGAAATAAAATATTAAATCAGTTATATTCACTTGCAATTCAGATCTCCAGGAGGACCTACAAAAAAAAAAAGGTGTCTGGCGGTAATTAAGATTTTTCTGCTCCAAATTATCTCAAAACCAAATTTGTTATTATTATGAGCGAAATAATAGTATTACCTTTTTGTGTACCAGAAGGGATTAAATAATCGAAATTATGATAAAAGTCTTTGAAAAATTCAAATTTCGAAGAATATGCTCAAATCATATGAATAAATTCGATATAAATAAAAAAATTGAAATTGAGCAATGAATGTAATCTCTTAAAAGCTTCAGGACACGATTTTGTACTTAACAGTTTAGGAATGAATTTAAAGAGTCTCGAAGGAGCCTTGGTCAGGAAGTATATACTAAAGACTTAGGAAACGAACCCGAGCAAGCGGACATATAAAACAGCTAAGCATTGCATATGGCTTGAAACAAAAGACTTAAGCTGCAAGCTTTATCAATTAAAAATATGTAATAATGTATATATCAGCATGTATATTTTTCTTCTTAAAATGAAATGATTAACAGTGTTTTTAACCAAAGCCTCGCCTACCAAGCGCCATTAACAGCGCTTTAATCAACATAAACTTAGCGCTTCTTTAGAAAAATTAATACAACGAGCCTAAAATATGCAAGTCCAAGTTATGTTAGCGCCGAGTTGTTGCTTCTTGTGCCAAATTTGCCACTTTGTTTACATGCAACAAGAGTCTATGCATATTTATGGTGTTTTACTATGCTAATATGCCGCTTCATCACAACGAAATGCATGAGTGTGTCTGTATGTGTTTCATGGCCAGCGCAATTGTAGTAATTGTGGTCAGTGAAGATTAATTATATTTTTACGGCGCGCAATTCTTAAGTGACTTCTATTAATAGCGATGAGTTGCTAGTTATAGAAAGACAAATATGTTTTTAGCACTCGAATGAATTAATTTTCCATGGATTTTTTGAACTTCTGCTTTAAATAAGACATAAATATTAGCGTGAAGTGGCCGAGTTATTTGCGCTCGGCCGTTTGAGGCCATAAAAGTTAAGGAACTGCGGTTTAGAATTATATAAGCGAGTAAAAATGTTTTTAAAAAAATATATACGTATAATATATATATATATTTTTAAAAGTACGGTATATGTATTTACATTTGTAATATATTAAAGTTTACTCACCATATTTTTTGTTCCAGTTATTTTTCAGTAGCTGAATAAGGTCGCTGAAAAATAAGGAAAACAAAGTCTTTGGTAAAAATAATAACATAAAACACTTAAATTCGTAAATACATATTTATATACATATGTATGTAGATATAAAGCGCAGATTTGTTTATATACTTTTTTTTTTTAAATTTTTGAAAGGTTGACACCTGTTGGAAAATTTTAGATAAATAAAACGCATAAAGCTAAATATCACTGTGACGAGAATCAAGCCCAAAATCCTTAAAATTAAAAAAATAAACAAAGTTTGCCACCATTTCGAAAATTTAATCAAGCTAAATTGATAAGATAAACGATTTGTTACGATATACACTTGAATATAAACGGTTTGAAAAAAACATAATGTTGAATATATGTTTTAGAAAAACGTTGCCACCTATTTGAAAATTTTAAAGAAACTCAATAAGATAAGGTCATACCAAGATAACTATCAAACTACTGACTTAAAAAAAACGAATAATCAAAAAAAAAAAAAAGGTTGCCAACCTTTCGAATTTTTTTATCAAATTAAATTAAGAAGGTAAAGGTAAAAATTGATAAGATAAACGAATTGTTACGATGTAAACTTGAATCTAAATGGATTGAAAAAAATGGTGAAAATATGTTTTAGAAAAACGTTGCCACCTGTTTGAATATTTTATATAAAGAAAATCATTAAAATTAGGTAATATTATGATAACGATGAAAGTGCTGAGTTAAAAAAAAAACGAATAGTTAAAAAAATAAAAAGGGTTGCCATCCTTTCGAAAAATTTAATCAAATTAAATTGATATGATAAAAGAATGGTTACGATATACACTTGAAACTAAACGGATTAAAGAAAGCATAATAAAGGAAATATGTATATAGTACTAGAAGTACGTTGCCACCTGTTTGAAATTTACATAAAGTAAATTAGTAAGATAAAGACAGACTATAATAAGGATCAAACTGTAGTGATTTAAGATATTAAAAAGTACGAAAATAAAACTTTATGTTTAAAATATTTTTTGAAAAACGAGGTTGCCATACTTTTGAAAAATTTAATCAAATTAAATTAAAAAGGTAAACGAATTGTTGCGATATAAACTTGAAACTAAATGGATTGAAAATACTATAATGAGGGAAATATGTATTAGAAATACATACGTTGCCACCTGTTTGAAAATTTTACAAAAAGAAAAAAAAACAATAAGACTCTAACAAGCATCAAACTGCAGATATTTACGGAAGTCTAAAGAAGCAAATGTGTTTTGGGTTGCCACCAAATTGAAAAATTTTAATAAATGAAATTGATACGATAATATTAGCAAACAGTTTTAGAGGTACATATGTATGTTGCCACCTTGTTTAAAATTTTTACAAAAAAAAAAAAACAATAAGACAACATAATGCTAAAACAAGCAACAAACTGCAGCTAAAGCCTAAAGTTGCAAATGTGTTTGGAGTTGCCACCTAATTAAACAATTTAATTAAACGAAAACGGTACGATAATATTATTATATGCACATCAAAGTAAATATTCTTTACACTTTTTAAATTTGTATAGTTAAAAATGAAGAAATTGAAGAATAGTTGCCACCTGTTAAATTTTTATATGAAAATAAATTAATTATTATATAATACGAATATTACAATATCATTATCAATTTAAAAAGGTTTAAGAACGCTTGTAATTAAAAATAAGTTAAAGCAGGCTTGCCAGATCTATAAAAAATTTTGTTACATAAAATTTGTAGAAAAACACATTAGAAATTTTTTAATTTAATAGGGATAACAAGTGAATGTATGACAGATTTATGTTGAAAGTATTTTTGAGCAGGGTTGCCACATATTGAAATTAAAAAAATTTCCACCCCGAATTGAAATAAAATTTTATATCTTGATCTTTGAAATAAAAACTCCTAAGTGAGCGCTTAGGTCTCCATTCATTCCTATATTTAACTTTTATGAAAAAAAATCAATTGGCGAGGTGCTTATGTACTATGTATGTACACATAAATGTACATAAAAAGTATGAGACTTATAATTAACGAAGTCATTAATAAAAATGTGCTCTTCACTTTTTATGCACCCACACACACACTCACACACATCCACACTGTATCGCCTATGTTTGCTTTGAAAGCGTGCAATGCAGCGTGTAATTAGAACGTTGCAGGGCAACTGGGCAAATGATTTATTATCCGCAGCGAGGTGTCATTAAACGCAAATAAATGTAATTAAATGGAACTTAACATAAAACAAATTGCTTACATGCCTTAACAGCATACCTACACACAACTGAAGTGTTCTTATGTTACAAGCATATGTTCTTAGGTAAGTGTGTGTGCTTAGAGAGCGTTCGCCAAGTGAAGCGCATTTGCTGAAATTTTTTATAAATTTTTTTTTCTAATTTTTTTTTTTTTTCGTAGTTTAATTCTTATTTTTTTTCTTTATTTTTTAAATTTTTTTCATTTATTTATTTGTTTTTTTTTTGTTGTGGTTAATTTAGCATTTCCACTGCACTTGAGCTTATTCCACATATAAAACTCACAATTTGCTATAAAACATATAAATTTAGCAAAACAATTACCGCGAACGCTTACATGTGTGCGTGTGTGTGTTACTTTGTGCACTTGACAAGCATGTGTGCGAGCAACTATTGTCTGTTGTGGTGCCATATGACATGGTCAATTAGCTGAGCTTTGCTTTGCGAAGCAAAGCTTTTAAAAATTACGCGCCAATAAATTCATTTTAAATTTTTCGGTTTGCCCATTAGCATTTTCGTGTGTGAAACGGAAAGCAATATTGTTTGCTCATGTGTGTGTGTATGTGTGAGATGCTCTTGAGACTATGCAACAAAAGGGAAATATGTTGGATTTTTTTTTTTAAATTTATTAGAATTTTATTACAAAATGGTGAAGTGCGTTGAAAAAATATTATTTTTTGGAGATATATTGAAAAATTCTTATTTTTTGAGATATATTGAAGGAGGCTTGCCACCTGTCAGTTAATAAATTTTTATATATTTTCGTTATGAGATTTTACAGTTTATAATAAGCTTATTTATTTATTTATAAAAAGACTTTTTTGAAAATATACTATAAAAAGGCTGCCACCTTTTTGATTTTTTATTTTTAAATTGTTCATTTTTTTATGATAAAATTTTATAATCCGTAAAAATACTTTTAAGGTAAGAATAAAAAAAAGTTTTTTTGGAGAAAGGCTGCCACCTGTTCAAATTATGTATGATTTTTCTCATATATTTTTATGATGAAATTTTATAATCTTTAAAAATACTTTTATGATAATACATTTATTTTTGAAAATGTATGTAATATAGAAAGGTTGCCACCCTTTTGACTTAAATTTTTTAATTTAAATTTCTATATATTTTTGGTGAAATTTTATAATTTATAAAAATACTTTTAAGGAAAAAATTGTGTGTTTTGAAAATATACTGTAGGAGGGTTGCCACCTGTCAGTTAATACATTCATGATATTTTAAATTTAATAATAAACTTATTTATTTACAAAAATACTTTGATCGTAAGAAATAAATTTGAAAATATATTATAAAAAGGCTGCCACCTTTTTGATTTTTTTATTTTTAAATTGTTCATATTTTTATGATAAAATTTTATAATCTGCAAAAATACTTTTAAGGTAAGAAAACAATTTTTTCAAATACATTATAGAGAGGTTGCCACCTTTTTGATTTAAATTTCAAAATTTTTATGTATTTTTATGATGAAATTTTATGATTTATAAAAATACTTTTAAGGTGAGAAAAACTTTTTTTGAAAATATATTAGAGCAAGGCTTCCACCTATTTAATTAATATTTTTGTATATACTATACTTTCATGGTGAAACTTTTTAGTGTATAAAATATTAATTTACTAAAATACGTTTTTGCTGAAAAATAAAATTAAAAACAAATTAGAGAGAGGCTGCCACCTGTTTATATAAATGTTAATTCGTTATATTTCGAGCTTGATTTATATTCATTAATAAACTTCGATGAAAAATCTGTATTTCTTATTGACTGAAGTCGAAAGATGCAAAAGGTTAGGTTCGTCTGGTAGGTTAACGAGCCACTAATACACCTGTTTTCGAAGCTTAGCAATGTCCGATAGAGTGCCTTTTCGTAGTTCATAAGAAGTAGTCATCCTTCAGGTTGCCAGCGTTTGACCCAAATTTCAATATATTCTGCCGCCTCACTTTCGTTACATTTTCCAGCAGCTCTTACCGTGGGACCTACAAATGTTTGATGCGTTGGCTTGCTAATGCGGTATAAGCATACTAGAGATGCTTCATTGTTTTCCTGGTGCTTTGCTCTTGATATTTGATACACTCTTCTCGATCTGTCAGCCACACCAGACTGTGACCAGTAAATAATCCAATCAGGCTATACAGCCGCTTGTATGAAAAGTGTGCGCTTATTTCTGATCAATCGCCTTGCTCAGAACTTTTGCAGTTTTTCATACCGGTAGATCATTCCATCTCGTTTTAACCTTCCCTGACAAGCTCCTGTCCAGATCGTCAGTAAGACAATGCATGGGTTTACCAGTCACGTTATCGAATGGCATCTATACACCACTTTTACCAATCTCGTCCACTATTTCATTGCACTAGCTGCCTTTGTGACTTAGCACCCAGTGGAATTAAAGTCGCTTGTTGCTGGCGACTCTCTCTAACACTGCTCTGCTTCCCAAGACACTTCTGGCCGATATACGAAACGAGATTATTGCCTTGATTGTTGCTTGCCTGTTCACGTAGGTGTTGAAAAATTTGTCTAGATGCTGATAGTATTATTTAAGAATCTTTGCATAGCGATCTCAAGAAAAGAACAGTCTTCATAGATATAGCATTAAAGCCAATCCAAAAAATTTATTCTACTTTTTCTTCCGACATATTTTTTAGTCGTATGGGAATTTAATTTCGTACTTTAATTTACTTCTCTGATAATACAGCTATAAATATTTCGAAATTTTCAATATCGCTAGGGTCCATTCTTTTCTCCTTTTAAACCTAAAAAGGCACATCTACTAGAAAACTGCGTCCTTCCCTTATTCCTTCCAAGGACTTTAATTCAAAAATACTCTTAACTCAAGAATAAACGTATTTCTGAATAACATTTTCCATAATAGTATATATATTAGTCTATCGAGTCTGAACCACTAGATAGGTGTAACTGCTTATCATCTCAATCAAATATAATCCTCGCTTCTTCGTTATCTCAGATCAGATCTCAAGCTCACTGTTTCACAGTGTAATTGACCAAACGCTTAGCGCTGTGGCTATTCGCGTGAAGATTCTTGCGGCGAGTCGCCGGGTTGAGGGTCAATGTGTGCGCATGCGCGCATGAGAGCAACAAAGTCAACGAGCAGCTGCTGCATGTTTGCGGCCTAAACTCGAGGACACTGCTGGCGGTCGCTGTGGCAAAGTTGTGCAAATGAACGGATATGTCAACGCCGAGCGTCAGCTGTTGAAGAGCAGCAAGCAGCAAAAAAGAAGAAGACAAAATAATTTGGCCAAAATTCGTTGGAGGTGGCAATGATGGTGTTGCTGTGCTGGCGGCCGTGCGCTATGTGCTACCGTCAAGCGGTTCGCAATGATAATAACAATAACGCGGCAACAACAGAAACAACAAAGCGCCAGCAAAGACTCGAGCAGTAAGCATAACCGCAACAAAAGACGCTGAAATGTAAGCGAGCGCGCTTGATGCTCAATTTGTTCGGAAAATGTATAGTACAAGTGTGTGTGTGTGTGTGTGCTGCGGCGCACGAGAGTTGGCGTGGAGAAACGCTTAAGCGCTGGTGCGTTTTCCGCTGGGCGCGGGGTCTGGCGGCGTTGGCCATTAATTGCACTGCTAGCAACTGCAGAGAATTCACTAATCAATTTTTGTTGTTATTGTTGTGCATGGTCACCATATTTAGGCGTCTTATTGTTGTTGTTGTCGTCGTTTAAACATTTCAGTTGGCTTCGGTTGGCTCAATTGTGCCATTTTATAAGAATAGAATTCGTATTTGCAGCATTTTCAAAAGCAACAACAACAGCCGTAACAACAACAATAGCATAAACCATTGCTACAACAATAAGGAATAATAATTCATGTAAGCGCTTTACTTTGGCGCACGCGCATATAAATAGTTGTGTCTCAAAGCTGTGGAGGATTAGTTGTGGCAGAACCTCAGGTGACAACAGTTGTACCTGCAACAACAAAACGGTGCAAAGTGCTACAAAGAGCAAGTGTTCGTTAGAAGCGACAAACAGTGCTTACGAAATCCTTTACGAAATGCAACGCGTCTGCTTAGTGTTGCTCAGCTTGTGCGCCGTCGCCATGGCCGGCTATCTGGGCGGCGGCGGTGGCGGCGGCTGGAGCTCCGGTGGAGGTGGCGGTAGTCGCGGCTGGAGTTCAGGCGGCGGCGGTGGTGGTTGGAGTGGTGGCGGTGGCGGTAGTATATCCTTGTGGCCCAGCAAGTCCTCTTATAGCAGCGGCGGCGGCAGCGGCTGGCGCTCTTCGGGTGGTGGTTGGTCTGGAGGTGGCGGTGGCGGTGGCTGGCCGGGCAAGTCTAGCTACAGCAGCGGTTGGTCGAGTGGTGGTGGTGGCGGCAGCGGCGGTGGTTGGAAAATAAGCAGCCTCGGCGGCTCGGGTGGTTACGGTCATGGCGGCGGCGGTAGTGGCGGCTGGGCGCAAGCACTATCTGGTTGGAAATCGGGTCTCGGTGGTGGCGGTAGCAGCGGCTGGAAGTCGGGTGGTGGCGGCGGCGGTGGTTGGAAATCCGGTGGCGGTGGCGGTGGCGGCTGGTCACTTGGTGGTGGAGGTGGCAGCGGAGGTGGCGTTTGGAAGATTAGCAGCGGCGGCGGTAGTGGCGGTTATGGCGGCGGTTGGCCATCAGGCGGCAGCAGTGGTTGGTCATCGGGCGGTGGTGGCGGCGGTTGGAAGTGGTAAATCTTTCAAAGGAGCTGTGAAACTCAGTAGCAAACGAAAGTGTTGTGTTGTGTACAAGTATTTCTCCCAAATGTGTATTTAAGCTTAAGTGAAGAATGAACAACTAAATGTAAGCATAAATATTTTCACGCACTTACATGCATACATTTGTACATTTTTGTAAATAAAGTCAATTGCATTTAAAATCACGAGATTATTTTTTGGAAGATAATTGAGGTTAATTTTTGCTGCTTAAAAAGGGGGATTGGTAAATAAAATGAGCGTATAATGAGAAGAAGAAGTGTGAAATAGGAAAGAAGTGGCCTGAGGTATCCATCATAAATCAAGTTTTATGAATTTTTTTGAAATCTTCTGAAAATTGTTGTTGAAGAACGCGAAATTTCCGAAGCCATTATCGAATATTTTTATTATATGGAAACAAAGAAGATAATTACAGATATAACACAGCTCTACAAAAACAAAAAAAGTGTGTTGCCTGGATACCTTAGCTAATTTTGATGCTTTTCTGTGTCCAGATTACGATTTCTTTCATGACAATACTGAATGTGCTCCTATTTTTATGATAAGTGCATATTAAATATTTGGATTAATATTCTCGTTTTAGTTAAAAATTTTTTTCAGTCAGATTAGGGCTCAGCGCATCTTTTTCGGGCATACAAACATCACGTGATCCCCACTCACAGACTCCTTACCTAAAATACGCAAAAATTATGCGATGTGAATAAGAGCGTGAAGATCTACACCAAAGTTATTTTCTCAAAATGAGTTCAATTTTTTAATACGTGACTAAATTAGCAGAGGCATGATATTGTTCTTATGACATTTGTAAAAAAATTCTGAACTAAGTACGAAAAAGCTGAGAGGTGGAACATTTTATATATCAGTTACTGAAAGATACAGATATTATCAAATTAATGGGTGAATCGTGAAAGAGTTTAGTGTTGATAGTAGAAAATCTCATAGCTAACCAATAAGTAGCAATTTATGAAGAAATTGTGTGAAATATGCTGACAAACCGTCAGTCTTTAGACACAAATTTGGTTTGATACTCAAATAAGACTACCTCCGTAATCATCCGGATACATTATCGGATAATTTTGGAAATTATAGTGAGAAAAGACAGAGCTGTGCAACCAGCAACTAAAAGTGACGGAAGAATAGTGTCAAGATGTTGAGATCACCATATGATAGTAGCTGGTCCTTAAAAAGATATTGCCACATGGAAAGTTATGAAAGAAATGCTCATACAAGGAGTGTTTTAATAATAGGTTGTC
The DNA here is from genome assembly GCF_024586455.1 of Bactrocera neohumeralis. Lineage (NCBI taxonomy): Eukaryota > Metazoa > Arthropoda > Insecta > Diptera > Tephritidae > Bactrocera > Bactrocera neohumeralis. The sequence goes on along the minus strand of NC_065922.1, from coordinate 10,544,004 downwards.
AAAAAAATCATGCGGTATTTTCGCTAGTTGGCGCTGAAAGCGCGTAGTTCTAGTTTTATTCGTCGCATCGGGTCATGCTATACCTTTTTGGAAAGCTCATTTCACGCACTAACACGTGTTTGATTGATTGTCGTTTCTTTTAAGTCGTTCGTGAGTTATAGCGTCGCAAACATGGAGCAAAATGAAGAGAAAATACGGCATATTTTACAGTACTGCTACGATAAAGGCAAAAATGCATCTCAAGCCGCCAATAAAATTTGTGCGGTGTATGGACCCGATACAGTTTCCATTTCCATCGCACAACGATGGTTTCCACGTTTTCGTTCTGGTGTAGAGGTGGTCGAAGATGTGCCACGCTCCGGAAGGCCTGGCGTCGAAAATTGCGATAAAATCGCTGAATTGGTCGAAAGAGACCGGCATAGTATCAGCCGTAGCATCAGTCAGGAGCTGGGCATGAGTCATCAAAAATTCATTTCAATTTCAATAAAAAAAAATTCAATAAAAATACCGCAAGACTTTATGTTATTACGTTAGCCTATGTGTTTACTTCGATATATACTTATTTTTTCCAAACAAAACTGACTGATAGGTATAACAGCTATTTCGTTTCAAGTTTTCTAATTTTGGTTAAGTAAAATGAAAATAAAGATTTAATAAGTAAGAAAGCTAAGTTCGTCATATTTCTGTCAACGTTTGTATGTTTATTTTTGTCCATGCACAACCGGTCTTAACTCAGAGCCGATATCTGTTTCCCGAAAAAGTAATCTTCTTTAAGGTTGCCTTAGTAACGAGGCGAAGGCGAGGCCTTATAAGGCTATACGTTCAGAGCCGACCAGCGCAATGAAGGAGTCGTCTCAACTTACATCTACCATGCCTACTTAACAACGACGAATGAGGAACATACCCTCAGGCCTGCCAGGGCTTTAAAGGGGCGTCAGCCATTTCTGATGAGTGTCACTCCACCAGGCCATTCTGATGAATGTCACTCTTAGATGTCAGAAGGCCGCAATAATCCAGGAATTGAAAGGCCGCGTTTATAAGTGCGGAATAAACAAACAATTTAAGCTAATTTTATCCAAGTTTGAATACTCTTCACTCCACTTTTTTAAAGCTTAGAGGTCCTCCATAGGATCTCAGAGCATGTCCGAAGCTATATAGAGCTTTGTTGTTCTAGCTAGTTTCCGATTAGCTTCCGTCCGATAGGAGACATCAACATCTGCTGCTCTTAGATCATGTTTTAAAAGGACTAAGGATGCTGAAGGGTATATGCCAAACGTATCAGGGTATCGGTGCACAACATTTTCATTGAAAGACAGTCGGAGGAAATATTTATAAATCAATGAAAAGATGATCACTGTGTCTCAAGGAGATTTTTTTCTCAAATATACATATACTTTGTTGGATCATACATCTATGACTATGATTAGTGACAAAGATTTTAGAAGAATATAACGAAAGCTTGTCGAGCAAATTTCAAACTTTTTGATATTGGAAATATTTGAGATTTTTAAAATTATATATTTTTAAGTGAAACTTACTTAATTATAGTAGTAAACTTCATCCGCATTTGAAGACAAATGAAAATTCTGCAACCCATTTGAAAGAGCCCCTCGATAACTCAATTGAACCAATTTTAATAATGGTTAATTAAATGGTAAAAAAGTTAACATTTCTTTTGTTCTTTTTAGGTTAAAAATTATATCAGATGAAAAAATAGAAGAAGGCCTACATTATACATGTTTTGAGAAAGATTGCAAATAGTTAAGTTATTTTCTCGTCTTAAGACTTACACGTCACTATTTCTGTCCATGCTCCGTTTATTTTTAAACAAAGAAAGTTTTCTATGTAATGCTTCACTTTCCTCCAGTTTTCTTCGTTTTAAAACATGGGAGTTACAATGGGGCCTACCAAAGTGTGCAGCCTGTTGCGCTCCTTTTGACAGCGTATGATTTTTAAAAACGTCTGTTCCGAATCGTTCTCGATTGCTTAGTGGTATATACATAATGTCTCTTCGACTTTTCCCATTTTATTTAGACACTTACATAAATATCCGTGACATCTGCATAGTATAATAATCTCCTTCGCCATGTTTCCTATATTCATAGCCGTCCACCTACCAGACGTCTTTGCGCCCAACGAGTATCATTCCTTTTTTCATACTTTTTGCTGGTTACCTTCGGTTTTGTACCTTTAAAGTCCACACCTTCTTCCATTCAAGTAAATCGATAGGCGAACTTCTGCTCCGATACAGGTTCGCCTGAAACTATGCGGTATGTCGATACCATCCTTACAGCAGCTAGATTTCTAGGGCTTTGGGTTTAGGCCGGTAGTTTTTTCTCAATGAGTCTGCCTATAACTCTGCACCGTAGGGTAAGACATTCAGTGTAGTCAAAATTGAAAGCTTCCGTTTCTGCTTTGTCGGTTCTCCAACGTTGACCATCAGCCTGCTAAGTTGGAAAGTTAACACCTTTTCCGTAGCGTGTTGAATTTGTGCCCAGTAGGTAAGTCTAGACTTTAGTCTTACACCCAGATAATTGATAACCTTTTGGTTCTTAGAATCTCTTTTGTCGCACTCATGTCTACTATAATCAGAATAGGCTTCTTGGTTTGCAATTAAATTCCCGCGCGTCAAGCCACATTTGTACATATCGTCGGGTATTCCAGTTATAGTATGCCATCGTAGCCGAGGATTGATCCTTGCACTGCTCCTAACGTGACATTTAAGAGTTGTGGTCATTCAGAAGTTTTATACAACAAAATTCTGTCTTGCAAGTAGCTCCTCATCCAAATGGGCTGAGATTAGTTGGTATTTTAAAGTTTTCTGCTTTTGATAAGTTTTCAGAACTTTAATGCCAAAATCGGGATTAAAAAATGAAAGTTTAATTTTTAATGCAAAATTTTTGAAGTAAAAAATTTGCAACCCTGTTTACCATAAAAACATGATATAGATAATAAAAGGTGAGCTATTTCAAGGTTTCCTACTTTTATTTAAAGCAAAACCACAGAAACTTCAAATTTATTGGGAAATATTTATTATCATTCGAAAAAACATTCTTTGGCATCTACTTTTTGCAGATCATCTCTTTCGAATGTTGACAGTGGCTATGTCTCAGATGGTCCATCTTTTGAGTTCAATTTTCGGTGACTCGTTCGCGCATTTCGTGTGCTCACAGGCGAATGACAAATGTGATATTTTGTTCAAACACTTGAATCGAAGCGTGATTGTTCGCATAGACTTTAGACTTTACATATCCCCGCAGGAAAAAGTATAACGTTGTGATATCATACGATCTTGGTGGCCAGTCGACCGGCCCAAAACGTGAAATTATCTGCTCACAGAAGTGTTCTCTGAAAAAATTCATTGATTGCTGCGATGTGTGGGAAGTGGCGCCGTCTTGTTGAAAAAAAAATGTCGCCGAGATCACGAGCTTCTACATTAACAGTTACATTCTGACCGGAATTTTTTAGAAATATGAACCGTTGATTCCACCAAATCACAGACCACAACAAACCGTAATTTTTTCTGAATAAAATGGCAGCTCTTGACTTTCTTCAGGTTGCTCTTGCAACCAATTTGGCTTGTTTACATATCCACTGAGCCAGAAATGAAATGGGAAGGTCGAGGGGTTTTAGTTCTTGCACAAGCTGTATTTTGTACGCTTTCAATTTACGTAAAATTCGGCAAGTCTTTCCATGCGTCAGTCCGAGTTGATGCGAACGGTGCCGAATCGACTCTCCATAGTCTTCGAGTATATCCTCAAGAAATATTTTCTTCACTACGTGCTGGACGTGGTCTATTCGGACGAATATTATTTATTAATGAATGTTGAGTCTCAAGATGGGTGATGGTGTTGCAAATAGTACGCTCAGTGGACCGATTATGTTGACCATAAGTTGAGCGAAGCGCCTGAAACACATTCTTTACAGAACGAAAATCTTCGTAATAATGTAGAACGGTTTGTAAACGTTCTTCGGGCGTAAGTCTTTCAATGGTGAAATGCCAAACAATACTGAACAAAAATGAAAGGACAGCCTGACACAACTCATGCGTGATCTGTCAAAAAAAGGGCTATTGAAAAAGTACCTCTAATAATTTTTTTTCATGGAGTTATAAAATTCATAAGAAATAAAAAATTTTCCCAAAAATAATCAAACTTTAACTGTTAATATCTTTTAAACGTTTGGGTTTACGAAAAAAATCATTTAAACCTTTTTTGTAGAGCATTCAATTTCCTACAAAATCTAAGGAACAAGCTATCTTTTCAAGTTGTTGGAAGCGAGATATAAATTTTTCTATCTGATAATAAGAAAAAATAGAAAACTGTATGTAGGAGGACCTTCCCGTTACAATTGTCATGTTGGAGAGGCTTTCTTAGAGGTGTCTAGGAACCTATTTTTCCGAGTACCAAACGAAAAAAAAATTGTTTTGAATCACTCTCTTGCACCCTGTTTGATAAAACATTATTTTTTTTAAGATGCGAAAAAAATCATTAACATAACATATCGAAGGTCCTTTAGAACCAGCAGTTTATTAAACGCACAGAACTTAGATGACAAAAACAGTAATCTTAGAAAGTAAACATGAATAAAATGAAACAACTCCTTATTGAATCAACTTTAACATCAGCACTAAAAATGTTCACTTCTATTTCACGTTGTTCTAACCACATAATCATTTTTTTTTATAAAAAAGCTAATTATTATAAATTCAGCGACTATAAGAAATTAGCTTAGAATCCTTTTTTAAAATGCCATTTTATATTTACAAATTTTCTTTATTATGAAGTTATAAACCAGCATAGTTATGTGAGTCGAAAGCAAATGTTTTACCAAAGTTTTAATTTTATGAATTTTTTTCCATTTTCAAGACAAGCGAGATAGTCCAGTTAGGTGAGGCAGAGCATATAACATTCAAACGAATCCAGTTTCTGTATTCGTAAGCGTTTCTTGATGTGATGAATTACCACTTACCGCCACCACCACCACCATAACCGCCGCCGCCACCATGACCACCACCACCACCGTAGCCACCGCCGCCACCACCTCCTTTACCGCCGCCATAACCACCAGAACTACCGCCATAACCGCCTTTACCGCCACCACCGCCTGATTGCCAACCGCCACCGCCACCTCCTTTGCCGCCATAACCACTGCTTCCACCATAGCTGCCACCACCGCCGCCGCGTCCTTTACCACCACCACCACTGTAACCGCCACCACCACCGCCATATCCGCCTTTGCTGCCGCCACCATATCCACCGCCGCCGCCTTTACCACCGCCGCCACCACCTCCTTGCCAGCCGCCACCGCCTGCCATGGCTAAGGCGATCAAGGCCAACAACAATACAATGACGAAAGCGCGCATCTTCAAATGTCTCTAGTCGCGTTTCGTCGAGGACTCCAAAATTCGCGGTTCTGCTTTGCTGATTCGCTGATTTATTGCTTGGTTGATAACTCTGTTGTGCTGCGTATGCTCCAACGCTGATGGTTGGCTTCACTGATGCCGCTGACACTTGCAACATCGCTTTTATACACGCGAGCCCTGGTGCATTTCACACTTGCCGCTCGGCTGTTTTGTTTCCCTTTTTGCACACTCGTCGCCTTTTTTCTTTTATTACTATTTTATTTATATTACAATTTGTTATTGTTTAATTTTGAGTGCAGTGTTTTTGTTTTTGTAATGCAGCAATAATTACAAGCACTTTTACAGTGCTTTTTGTTGTCGACAATTAGAGAAGTTCACATCGCGGCGCTCATCTCAAGCATAAATTAACGAAATCGGTTGGCAATGCATAACAATTTCTAAAAACATATGGACACACAAACATACACACATGTACTTACATATACTCGTTTATATGTTTATTTCGAAACAAGCCAACATGCGAGTTCACACTTGCAGTGTCATGACTTTGGCGGGTTCAACTTTTCTGACGTAACAAAAAGGCGGGAAAGAACAAATCAAAACAGAAAGTACCCGTAGGTGTACTTACATATATATACATACATACATACATACATATGTATATACAGACAAATCTGTATATCTGTGCACATCGGCGTATGTATACACCAGTTTTTATTATACCAGTAAAAAGTGTAAAAATGAGAGCATAAAAGTTACCACATTGAAAAATAATTTTTATGTTTTAGTGGCAACACTGGTTACATACATTTTCAGATTTAAGCTTCCATATAAATATATTTATATACCGTTTGAACGATTTTTTTCTTGCACATTAAAATTTTTTTTATAATATTTCTGAATGTGGCAACACTGTTTAAAATATTTCTTATTCATTTAATTAATTCATTCATTTAACTGTGATACATTTTACTAATGCTTTAAATTTTTAAATACCACATTAGACAAAATTGTTTTTTTTTTTATTATTATGGTAGATGGCAACACTATTTAAAATATTATTGTTATTTTTATTTTGCACAGCAACAATAAAAAATCTTGCTACAATTTAAAGACATAGTTTTATACCAGCACTTTTAACTTGTGCAGATTTTATTACTTTATTTAAACGTTACACAAGGTGGCAACCCCATTAAATAAAAAAACATTTTAAAACATGTGTGCACACATAGGGCTACATTATTGTTAATATATTTTTGAAAAGTTTGCGCAATAGTTGCGACGTCAAGTACAATTTTCGGTAGACGGCAACTCTATCTCAACAATTTTTTAGTTGAACTGCCCTAAAAGTTTATTTTTCTATTTTTTTAATGATAACAGTACCTACGTTGCATACACTTAATTGCTTATTGGACTTAATTTAAGACAAAATTTAAATAGATGGCAACACTATTAAACAATTTTACATTTTATTACTCTCCTTGGTTGATATTTAGAAATTTCAGTAAGTTTTTTTTTATTAATATATTCAAAATAATTTATACATCTTAAAAGAAAATATTCTTAAAAATTTGAGTAATGTGGCAACTTCGACTATTAAATGTATTTATTATTTGTCATATATTGATATTTGATATTAATTTCTGAAGTAAAGTAATAATCTGAAATATTTTGTTACATGCATATACATACATATGTGCATACATATGTACTTCTTAATTGCCCATAAGTACAATGTAAATGGCAACCCTAAAAAACTTTTCGCCGTAAACGCTTTATAAAATAGTGAATTGTTTTATGTTTGCTCATTATTGCTTCATTATTTTAATGACCAAAGTTGTGTAGTTTTTTTTCTTTTAATTATATCGGTCTGGCAACCTCATTAAGAAAAATGCCGTAAAACAAATTATAAGCCCCATTTGATTTGATGCACGTATTTTCATAATAAATATGTTTTTAATATTGTTTCGTTCGTTAATATGGCAACCCTCTATTTTTATTTTTGTTTTATTCACTATACTACTTTTTTAGATTTTTTTTATTTTTCTCCATTCGTATGAAATATTTTTATTTTCTGCTATTTTTTAAATAATTTACTTGCAGTTAGTTGGCAACTCTACCAAATTCTTTATATATATTAGATTTTTATTGAAACTTTTTTAGATTTTTTTATTACACTTATTTCGTATGAATTTTTTTCATTTGCTGCAATTTTCGAAAAATATTTCACTTTTCAGTTAATTGGCAACTCTACCATATTTTTTTATTTTTCACATTTTAATTGAAACTTTTTTATAATTTTTTTTATTTTTCTCAATTTTTGTCATTTGCTTCTTCGTAAAGAAAATCCAAAAATTATTAATTTTTCAGTTAATTGGCAACTCTACCATATATTTTTATTTTTTTTAATTTTCATTGAAACTTGTTTAGATTTGTTTTTTATTTTTTTTAATTCGTATGAATTTTTTTCATTTGCTGCTATTTTCAAAAATAATTCACTTTTCAGTTAGTTGGCAACTCTAACATATTTTTTCCACTTTTTAAATTTTAATCATAAAAAAACGAGTATACTAACATTCGTAAAGAAATATTTTTATATGTGGCAACTCTATTCAACGTTTACTCACTACTTAATTATACCTTATGGGTCTATGTAATGTATTCTATTATTAATTCATTGCAAATCGAAAAAGCTTTGGGAGCCCTCAATTAACACATTTAGCAGAAATATAATGTACGTATTTAGTTATAAAATGTCTAAAAAAATTCATATTTGTTTATTCTACAATATTATCTCACATTTACGGTTTAGCCCTAGTTAGTCATTGAACTAGGGGACTTTTTAATTGTCTTGAGAGAATTTGAAGCAGGCTTCTAAAAATTAAATTCAAGAAATTCGCAAAGCAAACCCGCAATATTCATAAATTTTGTATAATTATAAAATTGCTTTATAATTTCATAAAGTTACACCTTGCGATTGGCTCAGAAGCAATAGAAGTTTGGAAGTAAAATGAATGAATTATATTGTGGGATTCACTAAACTTTTACAGAGCTTTATATAAAGTTCGCACGCGCCGATATAAATTTTGCTGCAGCCTTAGAGCATCATAATTCTTGTGTGGAGCTCTTGGTAGTTGGGTATTTTTTACGAAATGTGTTACTATTTATGGAACTAGACAGTTTCAAAAGTTTTTGACAGTTTGAGGACAATATTTTAATGGGAAATGTTTCATAGAGGTATTGAAGTTCTACTCCGTGAATTTGTTATAATGTTTCTTTCGAAGTATAGTGTACTCAAGCTCTAAGGAAAAGAACGTTGCCAAGATCATAAGATATTATTTAGGGTAGTGGAATGATGACCGTTTAAAGTTGGCGAATCTCTCCATTTTAATTATTTGAACCAGATATATAGCTGTTATTACTTTTATGTATTTTTTCATCTTCTGTTAGGTTAGGTTAGGTAAGGTTAAGAGTTCGACCCTAACAGGGATCTCACTTGAACAGCTAAGGACGCGAATCCGTTGTGGTACCTAAAAACTAAGTTTTATATACGGGATCATAAGACCATTACAAATCAATGTAACGCTTTGAGCTTCACACAATTTGTTGAGGTGGCTAATGTCAGTTTCGGCTATATCTTCCGGCTGCCGAAGGTAAGACTACCGACATGTTTCAGCCACAGTCGTGCAAAAGCTGGACAATGGCGGAGAAAGTGTCTAGATTTTTCCATTTCACCCTCATCCATGCAATTTTGATAATTAACGTCCGACAGCATTTCCTTTCATCTGTTGTAGAAAAAGAAGTTTGAAACCTAATGCCATAGAAAAGATCGGAATCAGATCAAACTATAATTTAACACACTATAATCAAAATTTTATCGGCTATTCTTACTGTAGTTACAATAAACTATACGATTATTAGTCGAAAAAGTCTTTTCGTATTTTGGGAAGTTGAAAAAAAGTTATAGCTGTTCAAAAATGAGTGAAAATAATGAAGAAATTCGGTATACATATTTTGAAATTTTTGTGTAAAAAAGGAAGAATGCCACTCAAGCCACCAATGAAATTTGTGAAATGTGGTACATATTTGTTTATTTATTTATTATTATAAATGTAAAAAAAATAAAAAGAAGTTTGATTAGAAAAAACTGTTTCGACTACCCAATATATTTGCAGAACTCATGCAACACTCAACAGAGAGAGAGAGAGAGAGAGAGACTTCTTTTAGAATATATGTGTTTTCGCTGATCAAGTACTAAATTGAATGAAGAAGGCGACCGATGATTTATCTCTCAGTTAGTCTAAACTTGGCGCTAATATTCAGTTCTGTATACCAAAGTTCATTGATCGCTGATGAATCAATCGTTAGAGCATTTCGACTGGTAACTGACGAATGACACGAGTGATGTTTTGCTCCAAGGCCTGAATCGAAGCGGGATTGTCCGCATAGACTTAAGACTTTACATATCCCCACAGGAAAAAGTCTAACGGTGTGATATCACACGATCTTGGTGGCCAATCGACCGGGCTTAAATGTGAAATTATCTGCTCACCGAAGTGTTCTCTCAATAAATCAATAGATTGATGCGATGTGTGGGAAGTAGCGCCACCTTGTTGAAATCAAATGTCGTCGAGAGCTTCAATTTCAGGCATCAAATTTTCGTTATCATGCACGGTAACGGTTGCCATTGACGTTTACGTTCTCACTGGCATCATATTTGAAGAAATGTGGACCGATGATTCCATCGACCCACAAACTACACCAAACCGATGTTTTTTCTGAATGAAATGGCAGCTCTTGAAACTTTTCGGGTTTGCTTGTTTACATATCCATTGAGCCAGAAATGAGCCTCATCGCTGAACAAAATTTGGCTCGAAAACGTCTGATGCTCGTCGAACTTGGGACGGTCGAGCGGCTTCAGTTCTTGCACAAGCTGTATTTTGTACACTTTCAAATCAAGGTCTCGACGTAAAATATGCCAAGTCGTTCCATAACTCAGTCCGTGTTACTGGGAACGGCGCGAATTCGACTCTCCACGGTCTTTGTGTACACTCTCAGCTAAGGCTGATATATTTTTTTCATTGCTAGCTGGACGTGGTCTATTCGGTCAAATATTATCCAATAATGAATGCTGAGTCTCAAGATGGGTGATGGTGTTCCGAATAGTAGGCTCAGTAGGCCGATTATGTTGACCATAAGCTGAGCCAAACCATTCTTTACAGAACGTGAATTTTCGTAATGAAGTTGAACGAAAATGGCTATTAAAAAAGTACTCCTACTACCTACCCGTTATTTGCAGAATTCATGAAAACCTGAACAGAGAGAGACTTCTTATAGAATAGGTGTACCTATGGTGATCAAATAATACATTGAATAAAGAAGGTGATCGATAATTTATCTCTACTAATTAAAAGCAGTTGGGAAAACCCATAGCAAATTAATATGGATATGCCTAAAAGGACCGTAACTTCGTATTTGAAATATTTTATTAAAATCAAAATACTAAATGTTGCAGAAAATGTCATTAAACCTTAGCCGTCTTTAAGGAGGTTTGTTTTGAAGTCGTCGATATTGATTTTAGTTTTAAGAAAGATAACTTTTTGCATTATTAACTGCCGCAGTATTCGCAAAAATTGTTTCTCATTCCAACGAGTTGATTATGTTAGTGCAAAATTCGTTGATCGCTGATGAATAAACAATATCGAACATCCATACATGAAATTGTATCAATTGCTGGGGAGCTTAGTCCAATTTCAGAAACTTTTTGAGACTCTCTTCAGCTTAGAACATTACGTATATTAGCTTCAGAACTATTTTACTACTGTGCCCAAACAATAAGGTGACATTGTATTTATTTTGAAAATTCTTCATTTATTCTTCCAAATCAATTTCATCCCCTTCAAAGTAATCCCCTCCCGATGCAATGCACTTATGCCAACGGATTTTCCAATCTTCGAAACACTGGTTGTAGTCACTTTCCGGGATGGCCTTCAGTTCCGTCTTCGCTGCGGCTTGAATCTCCTCTAGCGTATAAAAACGGTGTCTCCGGAGCGGTCTTTTGAGCTTGGTGAATAGCCAGAAATCGCACGGCGCCAGATCAAGTGAATACGGTGGTTGCGGAACGATATGGGTTGAGTTTTTGGCGAAATGATCACGAATTACGAGGGCAGTATGGGATGGTGCATTATCGTGGTGTGAAAACCAAGAATTGTCTTTCCACAATTCCGGCCTTTTTAGGCGGATAGCGTTACGCAAACGACGCATAACGTTCAAATAATATTCCTTGTTGACTGTTTGACCGGTTGGAAGGAATTCATAATGCACAACACCACGATAATCGAAGAAAACATTCAACATGACCTTGATTTTTGAGCGACTTTGGCGCGATTTTTTTGGACTCGGCTCTCTTTTGGCACGATATTCGCTCGATTGATGGGTTGTTTCGGGGTCGTAAGCATAGATCCAAGTCTCATCGCCAGTTACATATAATGCGTTCCATGACACCCTGGTAGTCGGAAAGCATCGTTTCACACACTTCAGCGCGACGCCTTTTTTCCAAAAAATTCAATGTTTTCGGTACCAGACGAGATTTGACGCGCTTGAGGCCCAAAACATCCTTCAAAATGGTATTGGCTGAGCCTTTCGATATGCCAACTTCATCAGCAAGGTCTGTAATTGTTAATCGACGGTTTTTCAACACCAAATCTTTGATTTGTTGAACGTGAGCAGATATATTGTCTTATCGTTGAAGCATAGTTTTAGTTCTATAACTGCCAGTATTTGACTTGAAAGTAGATCCACTGAGGCTTTTTTTTCATTTTTACTAATGGATTAGTCGATATTGCTCTTAAGAGGCTGAATCGACCTTCAAAAAAGCTAACTGAGGTACCGAAATGCTAAAATTTACATAGCCACCATGGGTGTTAATACAAATAATGGATTTGGAGTGAACGCCACGTTACTTAGTTACGATGTAATGATTAACAAAGAATATAATGCACATACATAGGTGACTAACACATTTTTATCTTAAAATATGATTTTACTTATTGCCGAGTAACCGAATACCCACGATTCTACGCAACTAATTATTCACATCACTAACTGTAGCACTCAAGCAGCATCAGTGCCGCTTTATGCATAAACAATACACTGATGACTTGCAAAACCAAAGCACACAAGCAAATATGTAAGCAATTTTATTAGACATTTTACAACAAAAACCAACATAAATATTTTTTGCTTAGCATCCAACTCAAATTCAATGTCACAGCCACCAGCAACAACTTTTACTGCCCACCAGCTGAGAAAAGGAACACGCTCAAAACACAAAACGCCAAGCTGCGCTCATAAATGTCAGAATCAATCGTTAATTTGCACAAATCTTCTCTTCTGTTCAGCGCAGAGGCGAAATATAGTTCCTGCATACGTTGCATCGTTAACCTTCACCCGAGCGTTGGTCGTCAGATAGGCAGTCGCTGCTGACTTTTACTTTGATGAGCGCATAAATATAAGCGATTTGATTTGTCTGGGCTGCATTCGTTCCGAGCATTCGCTCGTTCGGCGTGAGATGCACTCATCACTCGCCAAGTACATGAATGCAGCTTTGATTACATAGATATGTATGTGTAGCTGTGTAAATTAATGAGCGTTTGAAGTGTTACAACCAGGATGAGGGGCTTGTGTGCGAAGCAAGTAATTTTCTCATAAATTTTGAATTCGCGCATGCGCGCATGAGCACCATAAATACTGCTGGCTTTTATTTATGTTCATGCATATTAGAACCTACTTATTACTAGATGTTGGGTAAATATTAGCATTAGGCAGTGTTTGAGTCCGTTGAAGTCTGTTGACGTGTGTTCGATTGTGGAGTTGTAATTTGTAAAAGGGCGGTTTTTAGTTCGAAGTTTAGGTTAGGTTAGGTTAAGAGATCGATTCTAACAGGGATCTCACTTAGCTAGGAACACCATTCCGTTGTGCTACCTAAAAGCTCCTATATACTGGATCATATGAAAATTACAAATCGACACAAAGCGCTTTAAGTTTGTCACAAATTTGTTGAGACGATAAATGCCAGTTTCGGCTATGTCTTCTGGTTTGCTAAAGGTAAGAATACTGAGATTTTTCAGCCTCAGTCGTGCTAAGGATGAAAATGGGAGAAAGTGCCTAGATGTATCCATCTCACTCCACCTCCATACAACTGTGACAACCAGCGTCCTTAAAGATTTTTAGCTCTACAGCATGAATGCCTATTGGACAGTGTCCTGTAAGAACTCCCACGATTGCGGCAAGATGAACTTTGCTCAAAGCAATTAGTTCAGTAGATCCCCTGCGTTCACCTCTAACCTAAAATAGTCTTCTACCACCGCAAGCTAAATGCACGCGAGGTTCATTGGTACAGCGCAAGAACTAAAGACGCCAATGGAGATCCAACTCGGTCCCATACCGATGTGAGCGGGGCAAGGGTGGCACCTCTGGCTAGTCCTTCGGCTTAGCCGTTGCGGGCACTCAAACGAGTCGGATAATGAAGTAGCTTGATACTGCTTCCATTGAGAACGGACATTTTTGACAAACGAGCTCAGAGCTAGAATAGGTGCTATTCTGCCGAAGTGATTGCTGACCTCCCTGAAAGAAGCTGCATTTCGCAGTTGTCCGGTAGCCTGAATTAAGATTGACGGGTAAATCCTTACATATAACTCGCCCTTTCTAGTTTCGACCTATCCATAAACGCCTCTTCTACAGCGACTCCTCCCTATCCAAATATCTCTCGTCTGTATGTGAGCAGAGAAGAAGGCGCCACGAGTGATCTCTGCAACGCAGTGATCCAAGTTTCCATGCATGCAGTTGAATAAGGAGATAATTTCGAAGTATACTTGCTCGTACCCCTTCTTATATCCAGTTTCCCTGAGCCTTAGAGCACACTTTACAGCCATACATCTACCAGCGATGTCCACGTCTATGTTTAAAATGTCATTAAGTACTATTGTTGGTGTAGTCCGTAATGCACCGGAAATGCCGATGAGAGCTGCTCTTTGTAGTTTGAAGCTTCTTCTCACTTTAGCTCGCCTTCAAAATGACTATCCAGAGAACACTTGAAACGCTTAAGCCATATGTAAAATAATCGTTTCTGGCCACTCCCAAGAGTATGGCGCTCGGAAAACTTTCCTCACTTGCGTGAACTTCTACACAAGACTCCATCTTCCATTTATGACATCATCGATGTTTACTTATAGAAAAATATGCTATTTAGATGGTAGTAAAATTATCTATTTGTGAAAAAAGGTTTTGGTATATTAATGATCCTTATAAAGGTTGTTCAAAAATCCATTGAAATAAGCTTTACTTTGTGAAAAAGGTTTTACGAGTACATTCGATTAGGTTATCCATTGAACATTCCAATATGGATTTTGTGTTTAATCACTTTAGGTTTCAAAATTTGCTGCCTGATTACGGTTAAGTGCTATATGTTTAGTAGCTCGGCGATAAATTAAGGACTGTTTCTTTATTGATTACGAGTCCACGGCTGCTCCAATGACATTGGTTACTCCCATGCAAGCTCTGCTCTATCTCTGGACTATTATAGTCCACTCACCTTGAGCTAGCTTGTGGAACTGGAGATCTGGCTGTTTTCAAGGACATTAGACGTTAACCAATTTGGATTCATTAAGAGAAACTGTGACGGACCACTCATTTTTTGGATTATTCTCTTTATTACTATGACAGGGAGTTAAGACAATTGTTTTATCAGTATAGATTTTAAAGACTCTGTCTTCATCTTTCGTAGTACTTTTTCTCCATTTAATGAGTGGTTTCTAAGCCATCCAAATTTTTTAACTCCGAATAAAGTTTCTTCTCTCATTTTTCATTGTTGGTCTTCATAGTTTAACGTTGTCTTCCTTCATTTCTTTGTGTATAATCTTCATAGAATCCTCTTCAGAATCCCACTGATAATAGTGGAAATGTCTGACTCAACACTCTCAGTTCTTCGTTGCTGAGTTTCGGTAGTACATATATTATTTTTAAACTGCTTTATTATCTTCACAAAGCTTTTAATAATCCAACTACCTATTTGCTCCATAAAATATGACAGAATTGATCTCTCACATCATGTATGCTCCATATTAAGCATTCCACATTTATCGTAGCTTCTAATGTATGAAGAAAAGGAGATTCGAATCTACATACTGCATAGCGAATAGATTTACTATAGTGCTTTACTGTCTTAGCTAAAATTCTCTTTTATGGAATAAACAACTCTCGAGGTTATGTTCGTCGATGAGGTCTACTATATTTTTATAGTTTTCATTAATCTGCAAAGGCTTATTGGCTCTAAAATTTTCCAACAGAATAATATTACACGCTTAGGTATTGAACCAACACTTACTTGTGTGATGATCACCTACTTGACTTCATGGCGGCCCTTAAATCTCATCTGCTTGAAAAATCTCCAACTTTATGCCAAAACAAACATTGCAAACATTCAATTAATTTATTTATGACTAAACGATTATGTCAGAATTTAGCATTTGCAATATTTGTAGTTTCCAAACAATATGTTCTCAGGCATTTACTAACAACTTACGCTCATAAACTATTAATCAGACGATGCGAAAAAAGTTCTCCGCTTTTAATGATCATTTGAAAGAAAAACAAAAACGTTTCAATGCATATGCGGGTACATACAAGACATTTATTATGGCCATAAAAGCTGTAATTATAATGAAAACAAAATTGAGAAACACAAAGCATAAATCAAACAAAATAATCATACTTAGTACTCACTATGTTTGTATGTGTGTGTTTATGGTCAATGGATGTTTTGTTTTCCAATTCACACAGAAATTGAGGGGATTATGAAAAGCAAACTTGTTAGATAATAAATCATCTATAGGTGCGGGAAAAACCTTCGCTTAGTTTTGAACTGATTAAGGTTAAAAATAGATAGACATCATTTATGAAATAATGTAGGCCGATCTTATGAAGGAAGATACTAGTTGCCTAGCGATTGGAATATTTGCTTATAAGGACTTTTTAGCGGAAGAATGCCTAGGATGATGGTGACACTTGAAAAGAAGTTCAGCTGCATTTTGATTATTTATATATCTATCTAGTTGTCGAAGATCGACACACATCACCTTTTCGTCGATTTTAAAGCCGCCTTCGATAGTACGAAAAGGAACTGCCTCTATGTCGCAATGTATGAATTTGGTATCCCCGCAAAGCTAATGCGGTTGTGTAAACTGTCAGGATCGAGAAGGACCTCTCCGAGCCGTTCGATACCAAACGAAGTTTCAGACAAGGCGACTCCCTATCGTGCAACTTCTTCAATCTATTTCTGGAGAAAATAATACGAGCAGCAGAGCTAAATAGAGATGATATTTATATCATTGGCTTTAAGCGTAGCATATGGATCCGGTTCTGAACGAGGGCAAGACGAAATATCTCTTGTCATCAAACAAACAGTCGTCGCATTCACAACTCGGCTCCCACATCACTGTTGCCAGTCATAACTTCTAAGTCTTAGACAATTTTGTCTAGCTTGGAGCCAGTATTAACACCAACAAAAATGTCAGACTCAAAATCCAACGCAGAATAACTCTTGCCAACAAGTGCTACTTCGGACTGAGTAGGCAATTGAAAAGTAAAGTCTTCTCTCGACAAACAAAGACCAAACTCTACAAGTCTCTCATCATTCCCTTTCAGCTATATGGTGCAAGGGCATGGACGATGACAACATCTGATGAGTCGACGATACAAATGTTCGAGAGAAAGTTTCTGCGGAAGATTTATGGTCCTTTGCGCCTTGGCAACGACGAATACCGTAGTTGATGGAACGATGAGCTCTACGAGATATACGACGGCATTGACATAGTTCCGTCCGAATGGTTGAAACACTCTGGCGCTGAGAGTATTTGACGCAGTACCCGCCGGAGGAAGCAGAAGAAGAGGAAGACTTCACTCCGTTGGAAAGACCTGAAATATCCAATTGGTGCCAAACGGCGGGAAGCAAGAACAACTGGCACGCTGTTGTAAACTCGGCTATAACCGTGAAAGCGGTGTCTACGCTAATAAATATGAAAAATAAGTTGTAGTTGTGCCTGTAAAGATCTGTTCTTTTCGAACTCTTACACATCCCGAATGTACAGTGACGAGGTATTTGACACTAAAGAGAGCACCAAAATGGGGATTCCCACCTTCAGCATCTCGGGCTAGAATACTTTTGTTGACTTATCCTCCGAACTTGGTTTGACGTACACTTAAAGCATAGTGTCAATTAATTCTCCATAGTTTTTCAGCGTCAGTGCTTTCTTTGGATGTGTTTATTGATCTGGAGCTCTTTGGTAGCCTCTAAAGCCCCCGGAGTTCACAGAGCATGTTGGGAAGGATGTTTTTTTCTTTGTAGTCGCCTTTTAGGACCTGGGATTCTAGAAGATTTCTTGGTAAAGAGAAGTACATGACGCATTACCTTCAGCATTGTTAATTTAGTCAATTCCGAAGTGATTCGGTTTCGATTTGCAGTTTGGCGATTCGTTACCAAAGCGGAATGTATGCACTTGTTCACTTGGATACCTCAAAAGACGGAAGCGTTTGAGAGCTTTCAGTTATTATAAAATGGAATATCGCACTTGAAGTATGCATAGCACTTAGTCCATTAGGTCCATAAAGACCTTGTTACCTCCAACTAGCTCTAATCAATGACAATTTGAAAGATTTTTTTTTCGTTTCACATAAAATAAATTTACTTTATTCCGCAGAAAGGTACATATATGCATACAGATTTATATACAAAAACAAAATCACAACACACGAAATTCGAAAAGATCCAATACGACAGGGTTGCCAAGTCGATATGTACACTCTACCACCAACCGCTGCTCTTCCAACCGCCACCCCAGCCGCCACTGCCGTGTCCACCATAACCACCACCGCCATAACCACCGCCGCCATAGCCACCACCACCGTATCCACCATAACCACCACCGCTGCTGCCCAGTGTAATCACTTTGATCACTCTCGGTGCTGAATAACCGCCAGAATAGCCGCCGCCGCCATAACCGCCATAGCCGCCACCACCATAACCACCACCGCCGTAGCCACCACCACCATAGCCACCCCAGCCGCCGCTGCGTATAAAACCGGCGGAGGCGACTGCCACGAGGGCGCACAGGACCACGAGGACCTTCATTGTGTCAAACTTTGGCGATAAGTTTTTCTTTTAACTGTAACCGTAACTGAAGATGCGTAAGGTTGCGCTGCGTTGGGTACACGAGTTGCGATAGCCGAATTTGCACTGATATCGACATGCAAATCGAAGCCGCTATTTATATTCGACCAAACATTTTTTGTTGGATTTGTTGTAGTTATTCTTTTTGAATATCTACCTGCCGTTCTGTACACACACACACACACACAAGCGCACTTACAACGCTGTCGAAGCCGCTCATTAGCTAAGCTGACCAAGCGACCAACCCGTCCGAAGATGAGCTGTCAGCAGAGCAATTTAAAGCGGCGTATGAGTGAAGAGCATATTCGCACGTAGCGCGGTAGTAGTAAGTACTTACTATGTTGCCGTTGTTATTGCTGTTATTTTTGGCATTACCGGAACGCTTGAGTGTGCTGGTGAACTATTAAACTGCGAGCCGAGCGTTTGCAGGCGGTGCTGAGCGACCACCACGGTCAACCACTCGGCCGCGCCACCGCAAACTAGCCAAAAGACTGCGCCGCAAACGCACACACACACACACGCATGTTGCATAGTGTAAACAGTGGCACTGCGCATGCGCATGAACTTCTAGAAACGTTGAGCGCATTTTTGCGCCAGCGTGCACAGCGCTCTGCCGCTCAGCTGGACAATGCGGCGTTAAAGTGTTCTGGTATGTAAAGGAGTGTAAGCCCTACGTGACAGCGCCGGCCGCCAGCCGGAACGCTATATGTGCGTCCCAAAGTGAATCCCATTTTATGGGTTATATATGTATAGCTGTGTGTGTGTGTGTCTTCTGCAGTTGGCTCGCATAAAGTCACATGGTTAATGTCAACACTCATTGCTGACCGCAAAACCGGGCCTAGTGGCGGTGACAGTTGCAGCAAGCTAACCAGTTCTAGCTTTATTTACAACGCTTTTGCGATCTGTTCACTTTTTGGGTGTGTTTTTGTTTATCGTACGTTATGTTGTGGCAGTTATGTATGGCAACTAACTTCGCACATACGCGAAATCTTGTAATCTGTGACTCACTGCCCTGTTGTGGTTGGCCGCCACCCGCCAGCCGGTAGTCAGTTAACATACAAGTTGAACTTAATCACATTTAGTCGACAAACGGACCGCTCACTTTTTGGTGCTTCTTTATGTGACCCAACAGGAAATACTCTCGAGATAGCTCTTTAAATGGAGAGGGCTGGAAAAATTTAGATTCTAAAGCCTTTCATTAATGATTTCGTGCTTTGTATGGTAACCTATGTGTGAGTCCTTCTCTATCATATTCGATTAGGTTAGGTCGTAGGATTGATATTATTAATGGATCTCACTTAGACCGCAGTAAACGTTGATCCTTTTGTGTATTCCAAAAATTCTTTAAAAGGATCACCAGATCGTCATAGATCATTGTTAAGACAGTCAATGACAGTTCCGGCCACTTCGCCAGCTTCGCCGAAGGTGTCTCTACTGAGATATTTGAGTCTCAGTATGGCAAAAGTCATGCAATAGAAGAAAAAGTGATAATATGATTCCACCTTGCATTTCTTCATAAAGTCATGACAAAAAACGTTAAAAAAAAGTAGTTATGATCGCCGCGTATGAGCCTATTTCACGGAGTCCAGTCAGAACATTGCAATGAGTCAGTAATTCGGAGGACCTCTTACGATTCACCAGCGCAAGTGGGTAACGGGGTACCGACTCATTTCCAATGGTATGAAACTGAAGTAAGTGTGCCCTGGCTACCAAGCTCTGCAATTTTTGGCAATTTCGCGTATCACTCAAGCTGATACTGAAGAAAATTGATGCTATTGCTCATCAGGTCATTAACTCTCTGACAAGTTTTAAGCGCATAGTCAGGGAGCTCAAAGCGATTGTAGGCGCTTTGTTATCAGAGTGAATTTTCTGAAGGAAGCTGGACTTTGAAACAGTAAAACTACCGTTACCATGACGAGAGCAACCTTTGCTTGAAAGACGCTGCAGTGGTGTTTTAGCTTGAAGCTACAGTGCTAACTCATGAAATTTGGTTATCCATAAACATATATTGCGGTATACCTTGAAATTATCCGAAATACTTGGGGATCCTCAAGTTATAGCTTCCGAACAGCTAATAGATATTATGAGAAACATTTTCAAGTCGATAAACATCTAGCTGTCTGTCATTGCCTGTGGATCGAAAGCTTTTTTTGTTTATCTAGACATGAATCGAATTTTAGCCTTTTTCTTTCTTGGCGTAGACCCCGCTTACTTTGTTAAAGCCAAGTTGGAGTATAGAGCCATGTGTAGAAATTCACGCAAGTGAGGAAAGTTCTCTGGCACATTCACTTGGGAGTGCCCAAAAACGATTATTTTACATATGGCAGCTCACGACTTCCGGTCTCAGACCAAGTATCCTCTGGGTAGCGCTGGGTTTGAGACTCGCCACGTAAACAACACTACCAATTAAAAAGAGAAGAAGAACATTGGCCTTACATTATGATAATATCCACATATAAGGCTTGCAGTGGCCGCCCCTACAAACCTCACGTTAGTTAAACAATAAATAATAGCCGGTTAGGGATGGATACAGAATTGAAAAATTTTTATGTTGATGGGAATCCTTTAGGTCCTTTTGAGATTGTTTATTCCATCTCTCAATATTTATTTTAGTATAGACTGCGGTGCTCCTCCTCTCTTCAATAATAAACTTAGTATGAAGACTTTCTAACAATAGACCAGAACTGGCACAAGATGTAATGTAACTTTACTTGAGAGGAAAAATTAAAAAAAAAAACATTATTTTCTGTGATGTTGTGTTACGGACATAATTTTCTCGTAATGAGGAAGTGCGTAAGAATTTTCCTCAGAAAATGTTGTAGTATATACTTATAGAGTTTGAAAATGTTGTACAAGGTATAAATGACTGGTCTTTCTATCCAAGTTTTAGTTAAAATTCTAGTCTCATGATAGCACACATTAGAGAAATAAAGATTACATTGTTTGTCGATTTTTTCATAATCCAAATCACTTTAATATAAAGACCTTTGGATTTTACAGCTCCGTCCTTAGAAAAATCTCAACCGATTTTTGGATCTGTGTTTCTAGAAGGTATTTAATAGAATTCTAGTGATTAGGCACGAAACACCAGAAAATTAGTAAACAATTAGAGAACCCAAGATCCACACTGCTTGCTGAATTTACTATTTATCGTAAAGCTCGTTACATCTTAAATATTTCTTACAAGGTCATTGCCGACACACACACACATACGTCTAACTTAAATATTAGTATATTTCCGCACTTACAAATGTAAGTCTTAAATCATTATCTCACCTTAGGTTATAATCAGGGCCATTTTCGACTGCCCGCAGCTCCAAGAGGTGCCGCTTAATTAAAAGCAATGCTGCCAATGCTTCAGTGTGGCAATTAAAGACACGCACAGTGTTTCTCTCTTGCACTTTGTGGAAAGAAGGAACGATAATTTCAAAATACAGGTTCAGTGGGTTAAACCTTTTCATACATAAGCATATGTTTATATATGTACATATCTACCAACACCATTGCGTTGTACAAGTACAAGTAAAAAATGGGGATTTTCGGGGGTTTTTTCGATATCCGCTTTTGCATAAACTATGCTGACAGCCAAGCCGAAGTTAGTGTGGAAGAGTTCTTATTATCCACTAGCTAATTTGTACTTATGTATACAAAATATAAATTTAAATATGTACCAATTCTAGATATAAAAGTTAGGTTGTTTAGCGAAATGGAAGTAAAGAAACAAGAAAAACTTAATAAATTATATCACTTATATAAAAAAAGTGTTGTGAGGCATATAATTGAACTATTTAGAGTGAGTCATTAATATTCAATTGTCTTATGTTCTCTCCAAGAAGCTGCTCATCTATCGGCACCCTCGATATCGGATCACTATAGCATAATGCTGATATAAAAACTGACAAATCAATATGAAGCTAAAGATACATTATTTTTATATCCTTTTTGCTATAAGTTCGAATGGCAATTTTCCATCTGAAGAATAACAAAGCGACGAGAGCCGATGGATTACCGGCCGTGCTAATCAAATACGGCGGCGAAGAACTGAAAAGACAGCTACTTTATAGAATATGGTCCAACGAAAGCATGACCGACGATTGGAATTTAAGCAAAAAGGGAAACCTCACAATCTGCGCACACTACCATGGCATAAGCCACCTCAACATCGCAAATAATGTTCTTTCGAGCGTACTATACCTGTCCCGTACTGTCCACAGTCAACACACTGATTGGACCTTATCAAAGTGGCTTTAGGCCTGGAAAATCAACAAATGACCAGATATTCACCATGCGACAAATCCTGAAAAAGACCCGTGAAAAGAGAATCGACACGCACCACCTCTTCGTCGATTTCAAAGCTGCTTTTGACACCACGGAAAGGAGCTTCCGTTATGCCGCTTTGACTGAATTTGGTATCCCCGCAAAACTAAAACGGCTGTGTAAACTGATGTTGAGCAATACCAAAAGTTCTGTGCGGATTAGGAAGAGCATCTCTGAGCCGTTCGATATCAAACGAGGTTTCGTACAAGACGGTTTCCTATCGTGCGACTTATTCAATCGATTGCTGGAGAAAATAGTTCGAGCTGCAGAACTGAATAAAGAAGATACAATCTTCTATAAGAGTGTACAGCTGCTGGCGTACACCGATGATATTGATATCATTCGCCTCAACAACCGCGCCGTTAGTTCTGCTTTCTCCAGACTGGAGAAGGAAGCAAAGCAAATGGGTCTGGCAGTGAACGAGAGCAAGACAAAACAAACAGTCGTCGCACTCGCGACTATGCGCCCACGTCACTGTCAACAGTCCTATCTGCGGAATCGTAGATAATTTCGTCTATCTTGGTAACAGCATTAACACCGCCAACAACGTAAATTGAAGTAAAGTCCTCTCTCGACGAACAAAGACCAGATTCTACAAGTCACTCAATATCCCCGTCTCTTCTTACGAAATCAAATCGCTATTAGTGCAGGAGTGCAGGGAAAGGCTGAACAGCCTTGCAGAACGTAACCAGGTACACCTAATCTGGGTGCCTGGTCACAGAGGTATAGCCGGTAATGAACTGGCGGATGAGCTAGCCCACTCCGCAGCCTCCACCAAGATGGTGGGACCAGAACCCTTTATTGGGGTAGGTCCACACACCATAAAGGAGCTACTTCGCAAGGAAGAAGGAGTGGGCAGGGAGGAGCATTGGCGGCAAACGCGCGGTATGAGACATGCCAAGTTGATAATGGGAGGAGACAATTTGAGTAGGTTCAAGGTTATAATAAACCTCCCCAGGAACAAACTCAGACTACTGGTCGCATGGTATACCGGCCACTGCAAGTTGAATAGGCACCTGTACAACATGGGCTTATCGTCTTGCGTTAACTGCCAGTTCTGCGACTTGGAGCCTGAAACCCCGGAGCACCTGCTGATTGACTGCACAGAAGTCTGTAGACGCAGGACTAAGGCCCTTGGATCAATGTTTCCAGATAGGGATCGCATAGCCTCACTAGCGTCCGGAAGTCTATTGAACTTCATCAATGCGCTGGGGCTAGGTGAGTCTATGTAAGTTAGGAGAGGGCACAATAGACCAAAGGTCGCGGTGCATTCCTTATATTGAATCAATCAATCAATCCCCGTCCTTCTATATGGAGCAGAGGCATGGACGATGTCAACATCTGATGAGTCGACGCTACGAGTTTTCGAGAGCAAGGTTCTGCGAAAGACTTATGGTTCTTTGCGCATTGGCAACGACGAATACCGCAGTCGATGGAACGTAGCACAGCGAATTAAGAGACAGCGGCTACGCTAGCTAAGTCATGCCGTCCGAATGGATGAAAACACTCCAGCTCTGAGAGTATTCGACGTAGTAACCGCCAGGGGAAACAGAAGAAGAGGAAGACCTGCACTCCATTGGGAAGACCAGGTGAAGAAGGACTTGGCTACACTTGGAATCGCCAATTGGCGCCAAACAGTGAAAAGGAAGAACGACTGGCGCGCTGTTGTAAACTCGGCTATAACCGTATAACCGGTGTCTACGCCAATAAAGAAGAAGAAGAAAGTCCCCAAACCGTAAAATGTTGCATTGAGCAATATAATTTGCATTATTTTCTCCCACAATAAACCCTCCAACAACCCACTGTGCAACCGTCTGCTAACGCTCGGTAGCGGATGTGCATGCATACTTATTTATGTAATCACTTTGTTATTTCAATTTCAAATAGAATTATGTACGAGTAGGCAAAGTGCTAAAATTGAGCAATTTTGCGGTTGTAAAATATGCGCGAACGCTTGACACCGTCGTGTGCGAGTGATTGCAACGCAGACGCATGCGAGCATTTCCATGCTGACCAGTGTGGCGGCGCCGGCGACAGTAGCGAGTTATTAAGCACGCGTACTGGGTGTGCGACACACGTATTTGGACTGAATTGCAACATAATACGAGGCTGCGACATTCTGACTTGTTAACCAGCGGATAAACGCAAGCTTTAGCACACTTGAAAATATTTATTTCGGACAAATATTGGTTTAGCCAAACACTAGTTGGGTGTTGTAGCACAGTGGCTTTTATTCTAGAATGAAAGGAACAATGTGTATTTGCATTTTAAGTAAGTTTAATAAAGATGAGAAATAGAAGAAGAGTTTGTTTGAAAAATGCGGCAAAGATGCTATATTCGTTTTCGAAAAATCAAAAAAAAAAAAATGTTTCGAAAAATCGTTTGTTTACTCCTCTAAGCACACTTATGGATTGTATACAAACACCAACTTAGTCTCTGATGCCTGCAAATATTTAGCTATAGTCGAGCAGCACTGAAGACAATCTCATTGTATGGGCTGAATATTCAATAAACTCTCACCAACTCTTAATAGTTTCAATCTCATATGGATTCCAGAACATGGAGGTAAAAAGAGAAATCATTTAGTAGATAATTTATGATAGCGGCCACTGGACTGATAAGACCGAAATATTTACTTGAGTAACGTAAAACGTTGTAACTATATACATATATATGTGTATTTCGTTCATTAAAAGAAGACCTTAAGGCAACGAAAAAAGGCTTGGGTGATTAAAATTTTGGTCTTGGGGTTCCCTGGATAGATAACAGAGCCAACATGATATAGGCAATAACTTAACAAAAGCTATGATGAATTTTTGGATTAGCTCAAATGTTGATTCTAGAAAGTATTTTTGTTGCTTTAAGCCTTAAGAGATTTCCAGAACTCAATATACTTTACTAATAGATAATTAATTTTCAGTGTTTCAGGATTCTCTTCATCCCGTAGCCAAACTGCAAGAGGACTTTCGAAAAAAGATGTCTGGGGCTGAGTAAGATTATTCTGCATTAAATTATCTCAAGTTCAAAAACCAAAAAGAAATATTTTATAGATGGATACAGGAAATGATTGAAGGACTAAATATATGATTTATTATTGTAAAATGACGACTCTCAAAAAAATTGGATTTGTCTGAAAAATGTACATTTTAAGGTGACATAAAAATGGAAATTATTATAAAAATCATATCATATATTTATCAAAATCAAATATCATTACCTGGTAATAACCTCCTTGAGTAATCGTTCAAGTCAACCGGTTCGGAGATTATTTCAACCGACTCTGAAAATAGCGTTTCGAGAAAAACGCACTTAAAGTTTTGAAATCAAATTACATTAAGTAAAAAATTCCTACAAATTCCCTTATATTTTTCAAACATAACAAATTTGAAGTCCAATTAAATGCTTAATGGGGTCATCTCATGCAATGTCGGTTTTTTGAGGGATTTTTTTTTGAAATTTTTTATGGCGAAATAAAAAAAAACAAAACTTTATAATGATTACTATATTTTTACTAAGCTTTTTGCTGTGAGCTGTTCAACTTTTTTTAAGTAAAAATATTGTATTAATTGTAGGTAAAAAAACCAAGAAAAAACGTTAACTTCGGCGGCACCGAAGCTAATATACCCTTCACAGGTGTATTTCTTTTAAAAAAGTTTGTTTGGCAGCTATATGTTATGTGGTCCGATATTTCCGACGAATGAGCAGCTAACCTAAAATGACGTTTGCAAAATTTCAAAACGATATCTTAAAAAGAGGGACTAGTTCGAATATATACAGACAGACGGACGGACAGACGGACAGACAGACGGGCATGGCTAAATCGACTCAGCGCGACATATATATATCGATCATTTATATATATACTTTATGTGACAAACTAAATATACCCTGTTCAGGGTAAAAAACTTTAATTACAGCAGCTTAAAATGCTGGCAAGCCTAAGATAAGAAA
Source organism: Bactrocera neohumeralis (assembly GCF_024586455.1). Taxonomy (NCBI): domain Eukaryota; kingdom Metazoa; phylum Arthropoda; class Insecta; order Diptera; family Tephritidae; genus Bactrocera; species Bactrocera neohumeralis. The sequence goes on along the minus strand of NC_065922.1, from coordinate 10,517,146 downwards.
AATTGCTAATTATCATTTCGAAAGTTCCCTACTTTTTTAAAGAAAAAACACAGAAGCTTCAAATTTAATAAGGAATATTTATTATCATTCTCAAGAACATTCTTTGGCATTTTGAAATTTGAAGATAGTCTCTTTCAAATGTCGGCTGCGGCTTCGTCTCTGATAGTCCATCCGTTCAGTCGAATATTCGATGACCCGTTCGAGCATTTCGACTCGTAACGGGCGAATGACACGCGTGATGTTTTGCTCCAAGACCTGAATCGAAGCGGAATTGTCCGCTTAGACTTTATGCTTTACATATCCACACAGGAAAAAGTAACAGTGAGATATCACAAGATTTTGTTGGCCAATCGACGGTGAAATTGTGGGCTCACCGTAGTGTACTCTCAATAAATCCATTGATTGATGTAATTTGTGGAAAGTGGTGCCGTCTTGTTTAAACCAAATGTCGCCGAGAATACGAGCTTCAATTCAGGCCTCAAATAGTTGATTATCATGGCGCAATAACGGTTGCCGTTGACAGTTACGTTCTCACCGGCCCACAAACCACACCAAACCGTTGTTTCTTGTGGATGATATGGCAACTCTTGAATCTCTTCAGGTTAATTTTCATTCCAAATGCGACATTTTTGTGTGTTTGCATACCCATTGAGTTGGAAATGGGCCTCATCGCTGAACAAAATGTGGCTCGAAAACGTCGGATCTTCTTAGAATTTTTTAATATCCCATAAAGCGAAGCGATGTCGCTTGGGAAGACCAAGCGGCTTCAGTTCTTGCACAAGCTGCATTTTGTATGCTTTCAGTTTAAGGTCTCAACGTAAAATGCGCTAAGTCTCACCCACGTCAGTCCGAGTTGCTGTGAACGGCGCCGAATCAACACTCCACGCTCTTCGATCACGCTCTCAGCTACATCTGCTGTATTTTCTTCACAGGGTGCTAGACGTGATCTGTTGGGCTTAATATTATCCAATAATGAATGCTTGGTCTGAAGATGGTTGCCGGTCTTATGAATAGTATGCACAGTAGGCTGCTTATGTTGACTATAATTTGAGCAAAACGAGCCAAACACATTCTTTACAGAACGCGAATTTTCGTAAAATAGCTGAATGATTTGTAAAAATTGTTCAGGCGTACGTCTTTCCGTGATGAAATGCCAAACGATACTGAACAAAAATAACATGATCTGTCAAAAAAATGCTATTGAAAAAAGTAACTCTGCTTGGTTCAGTTATATATGTATGTATAGACAGTTGGTTATCGCTGGAACTAGAGTCTTTTACAAGAAAATTAAATTTCTTACATTGTTTTTAAACAGTGAAACACCAAATTTAATAATTTTAATGAAAAAAAACGGTTCAATACATTTCAAAAATTCTAGTACGTGCTGTGGACACATGTATGGTAGTCCATCATTTCAATTTTAAAGCAATGGATGAACAGTTTTTGGGGAATCGTGGACGTCAGCTTAAAAAATGTAGTTTCAAGAAAAACATGTTCGAAAATTCGGACTCTGAAGACCTTATACATTATTCTCACTTCTGTAAACTTCCAACTCCATTCAAATTCGGAACATTATTTTACCAGCATATTCTATGAATGCTCTAGTTTGGATTCATGCAAAAAAAAAAAAAAATTTTTTTTGAAACCGCCACACGGAATGGCCTCTTAATAATTATTAATATATGTATCAATTTGTAAATATATCAATTTGTAAATGCTTTTCATTCGAATATAGACACTAAATACAGTATAAATTCATCAGCATATTGCTATAATATACATTACAAAGAACAATAATTATTGACTACATGATTATTTCTTATTATACTCTTTTATTTTTTCACCCGTCATTAATGTTAATTAACAAACATCAAAGCAATCAGCAAAAGTAACGAAACATAAGGAAGAAGATTAATTGAAATAGTTGGAAGTTAGCTGCAGTATATACAATAGTCCAGGTTTTTTGCCTTGCATACAGAGAATTACATACATTTTATCGATTTCCATGATAAAAAAAATTTATAAAATATCTCATGTTTCGATGAGACTCACCGTATTGTGCTGTTAGTGCCAGCAGCCGAAAGAATCCGCTGTTAAAACATTTTTATAAGCGATTCTTCTTTTAATGGCCAATTACTTGGTTATTTATGTAATTAAACTCTCTATGTAAAGTAGCTCATAAGATGCTCTTTTTCACTACTTTAAATACATTCATGCATATACTACATACATATATACTTCCTTATGTACGTGTACATGTTTAAATGCGATCATAAAGGCTCTTCAAACACACAAAACACTTTTTCTTCGCTTCAAGGTCAATCGTTAAGCGCAACAATATAATTTGCTAATTAATTTTCTGTAAGTATTCACATCATAATAAAATTCTGGGTTATGCATTTGCATGTGTGTATGTATGTATGTATGTATGTGCAACGGTTTTATAGCTGCGTTGTACCACACATACATAAAAATGTTGATAGAAAGATACGCGACAAAATAATTAACCAATAATTTTCAATTTAAAATATTTACTCGTAAATGAAATCATTTTCGAACGTGAGCTTTGTTGGCTATGCACTTTTTATTGTGCAATAGTTTAAAGCTTAGGCTGCAAACAGAGTAGAGACAATGACGAAAATGGTTAAGCAGATGGCGCTGTAATTCGCTGCACTTTTTTGTGAGCGTGTTCTTTTCTTGTGACAATTAAATATGTCTTAAATAACTTATGAGATTTTTTAGATGATTTGTTCCCGTCTTTTTTCATAAAAATAATAGAAATGCCACTAGAAATGGTATAAAAATATATAAAAAGAAGAAGAAGCTAGAGTAAATCACCAAGGAAGCATTTATGAAAAGTGTGAGAGGTTTGTAAGTCTAAGACGTGAGATTTATTTTTAGTCGAACACTTAACAAATTATTGGAATGTTTCCGAACAAGTTTTTCGAAAACTATATTTAGGTGAAGGATATTCACCATGCGCTAAATTTTGGAAAATACCCGTGAAAAGAGCATCGACACACACCACCTCTTCGTCGATTTTGAAGCTGCTTTTGACAGTACGGAAAGGAGCTGTCTTTATGCCGCTATGTCTGAATTTGGTATCGCTCCAAAACTAATACGGCTGTGTAAACTGACGTAGCAGTTCCATCGGGATCGGGAAGGTCCTCTCCTAGCCGTGCGATAACAAACGAGGTTTCAGACAAGGCGACTCCTTATCGTGCGACTTCTTCAATCTATTGCTGGAGAAAATAGTTCGAGCTGCAGAGCTAAACCGAGCAGGTACCATCTTTTTAAGAGTGTACTCAAGTACGCTGATGACATCGAATCATTGATCTCAACATGCGCGATTAGTTTAGCTATCTCCAGAATGTATAAGGAGGCGAAGCGAATGGGTCTGATAGCGAACGAGGGTAAGACGAAATATCTCCTGTCATCAAACATACAGTCGTCGCACTCGCAACTAGGCACCCACGTTACTGTGGACAGTCATAACTTCGAAGTCGTAGATAATTTTGTCTATCTTGGAACAGGAATTAACACCAACAATAACGTCGACTCGAAATCCAATGCAAAATTACTCTTGTCAACAGGCGTCAAATGCAAAGACCAAATTTCACAAGTCACGCATCATCTCCGTCCTGCTATATGGTGCAGAGGCTTGGACGATGACAACATCTGATGATTCTACTTTACGGGTTTTCGAGAAAAAGATTCTGCCGAAGATTATGGTTCTTTGTGTATTGGCAATGGCGAATAACACAGTCGATGGCACGATGAGCTGAGCTGTAAAAATGTATAAGACGATATTGACACAGTTCAGCGAATTAAGAGAGAGCGGCTACGCTGGCGAGAATATGTCAGGCGAATGGAGCTGGAGTGAGCTCTGAGAGTAATCGTCGCACTACCTGTACGGAAAGGAGGTGCAGTGGAAGACCTCCACTCCGTTGGAAGGACCAGGTGCAGAAGGCCTTGGCCACACTCCATGCTTTGGTGTCTTGATATTGCCCTCCAAAGGGTTAAGCGTCAAGCGTTAGGGGAAAAATAATTTTCGTTTATATCGTTTTGGAATCACAAATTCACCTTAGTTATTATAGCCAATTAACTTGACTCACTTTAAGTTGATAACAGTGAACTTGAGCTTAAATAATGTTGGAAACTTTAATGAAATATTCAAATTACCAGTTCATAAAAGTTAAGGGTGTGCTTGAGTGACAAACATAAAATATTATGCTATATATCTGTATATTAAACAGAAAACGGTTTTCATTTCTCACTAATTACTAACGGTCATGAACTAAATAGAAATTTACATATTATCAGGGTGTGCCTTATTTGCTTCGGCTTCAAGTATTAACAGGTCATACTGCAAAAATGGTATCGATAAGGCAAAGGTCACTATAATCAGTGTATCACCCTTAAAGGGAACTATGTTGAATGAAAAACAAGTAAGGAAGGGCTAAGTTCGGGTGTCACCGAACATTTTATACTCTCGCATGATAAAGTGATAATCGAGATTTCATTATCCGTCATTTACATATTTTTCAAATACCGTATTTGTGTAAAGTTTTATTCCACTATCATCACTGGTTCCTAATGTACATATGTATATATTAAACAGGGAAGGCATCAGATGGAATTCAAAATAACGTTATATTGGAAGAAGGCGTGGTTGTGAACCGATTTCATCCATATTTCGTACATGTCATCAGGGTGTTAAGAAAATATTATATACCGAATTTCATTGAAATCGGTCGAGTAGTTTCTGAGATATGGTTTTTGGTCCATAAGTTTTCAATTTAAAAAAAAGCCTGGGTGCAACTTCCTTCTGCCATTTCTTCCTTAAATTTAGTGTTTCTGACGTTTTTTGTTAGTCGGTTAACGCACTTTTAGTGATTTTCAACATAACCTTTGTATGGGAGGTGGGCGTGATTATTATCCGATTTCTTCCATTTTTGAACTGTATATGGAAATGCCTGAAGGAAACGACTCTATAGAATTTGGTTGACATAGCTATAGTAGTTTCCGAGATATGTACAAAAAACTTAGTAGGGGCCGGGGCCACGCCCACTTTCCCAAAAAAATTACGTGCAAATATGCCCCTCCCTAATGCAATCCTTTGTGCCAAATTTCACTTTAATATCTTTATTTATGGCTTAGTTATGACACTTTATAGATTTTCGGTTTTCGCCATTTGTGGGCGTGGCAGTGGGCAAATTTTGCCCATATTCGAACTTAACCTTCTTATTGAGCCAAGAAATACGTGTACAAAGTTTCATCATGATATCTTAATTTTACTCAAGTTACAGCTTGCACGGACGGGAGGACAGACAGACATCCGGATTTCAACTCTACTCGTCACCCTGATCACTTTGGTATATATAACCCTATATCTGACTCTTTTAGTTTTAGGACTTACAAACAACCGTTATGTGAACAAAACTATAATACTCTCCTTAGCAACTTTGTTGCGAGAGTATAACAAGAAAAGAAGAAGATATGTTACCTTACACGGCCTAATCCAGTGGATGACTACAATCAGAAAGTTGCCAGTTCAAAATCGCTGTTCCATAAGTTCACTTAATTGGGTGTTTTAAGGCGCACCCTAACTTACCATTATATACTTAAATATAATACAATAACATAAATATGCATATGACTTAAGCCTCAAGGTTAGAAAATTGCTTTTCTAGTTCAATACTTATTATGACTTTCATTTAAATGCAAAAGCTTTTAAGTCGTAACAAAACTTTTTAGCAGTTTCCGATCGTAAGCGCGAGCACAAATTATGCGCCCAATAATCATAAAGCTAACAAACTGCGAAACTGAAATCATCCACACGCCGCCAATGGTATCGCCAACGCTTTCGCAGCAAAACGCTCAATTTAGATAAGGGAAGACGTTAAACCTCGCCAATATTCTTAACAACCTCATGTTATATAATTAATGGGCGTCCATTTGACAGCGCTACAATAAACATAATAAGTAGGTTTCATGCGATCCAACTTTTTGATAAAAACTCGCGCTGTGCCTATAAATCGGCGAACAGGACGAGCGCCTGAACCATAAACAGCTTAAAGCTTTAGCATTTCGCATAGAACTTCAGGGAAGGGATACAAAAAAAAAAAATGAAAGTCGTTCAGTTTTTGTTGGCAGTTATTGTAATGACGCAGTGTTTTGGAGTTGAAATACCGATAGATGAGACACATGGTTTGGACATAAATTTACTTGATATTGTTAGATCGGCCCGCGATATCGCAGCTGGACTCGTGCAAGCCAAAGGCGATCAATTGACGGCGGATTATTTTTTCAGATATACGACGAATGTAGTGCGTGCAGTTCCACCGCTAGTGACCATTGCTGTAGCGAGTGCTTTATGTGAGTAAAAAAGAACATTTTTTGCAACGAATCTTTCAAAAAGTAACTACTAAAGCAGTTAGGGAGAGGAAATCTATTCAAAATTTGTGTAGAAGTTGACGCTCAGAGGATGAGTAGGATTTTTGAAAAAAAAAAAAAACGATTTTTTTTTACACTGTTCGCTCTAGTGTCGAAGCGTTTAGGTCAGCATCTCAGCAGACCAAGCACGAGTTTCTAAAACTACCGCCAAATGTCGGTAACTCATTAACCTACGTTTCTACCTAAAATGGGCGTGGTTATAGTCCGACTTCATTTTGACTGTGCGAAAAAGAAACAGTAACTATATTTGTGACTTCGTAAAATTCGGTTCAAATATTCTTCTGAATTGTCATAGCCACAGCTTACGCAGTTATAACCGAGTTAACAACAGCGCGTCACTATTTGCCGCCAATTCAAGATACCAAGTACAGCCAGGTCCTTATCCACATGATCTCTCCAACGGAACGGAGGTCTTCCTCTGCTTCTATCGCCGGGTACAGAATCGAAAACCTTTAAAACTGGAGTGTTTTCTTCCATCCGGACAACATGAACTAGCCAGCGCAGCCACTGTCTCTTGTTTCGCTGAATTATGTCAATCGCGCCGTATATCTCGACTGCCGGACTAGCCGTTGCCAACGCGTAAAGGACCATAAATCTTCCGCAGAACCTTTCTTTCGAAAACTCGTAACGTCGACTCATCACATATTGTCATCGTCCATGCCTCTGCGCCATATAGAAGGACGGGAATGATGAGGGACTTGTAGAGTTTGTTCGCCGAGAGAAGTCGTTTTCGATTCTGAATAAGCTTTTAAATCGGCAATGAGGTGGTGTATATCGATCTTCCTTTCACGAAAGTAGATTTGTCAGATATAAATATAATAGTTTGTTGACGGTGGGCTTTAGTTTTTCACACACTACGCTCAGGAAGGCCATAAATGCGACATTAAGGCGGCTTACCTGACCGTAATTGACATAATTGGGATTTTGTGGATTGGGCAGATCACACTTAGGTTTCAATTGTCGGGCATCAGCTTATTTGCAAGATATGATCGGATGAAAGTATATCTTGCAAGGAAGCTGATGCATGCAGCTTTTCTGTTCTTCGCCGCCGTATAGCTGAATAGCACGGTGGGTATTTTAACGACCCCTGCCGCTTTATTGTTCTTCAGGCGGGTAATTACTATTCGATCCTCATAAAAATCGGGCAATGGAGCATCTATTCCATCGTCATCGATTAGTCAATTTGGTTTGGAAGAACCAGATATGATCTTTTTACTGCCGTTCAGCAGGATGGAGAAGTGCAGTATGCTCTTGGGTCTTTGTCTTTGGGTCTTTGGGTCTTATAAGGGTATGCTCTGGTCTTGAAACCTTCTGCTGGTCGCCGCATCCACCACGAATCCCACACCGAATTTGCGCTCCTTTATATGGTCGCTGTAGTAAATATCATAAGGAATCACTCGTGTTCGTCCTTGTCTCGTCCATCCCATTTCTTAGTGGCAGCGATGTCAGCCTTTACTTTTGCGAGGACATCAACTAGCTGAACATCGGCATCTTCTCAATTTACTGACCGGACATTCCAGGTGCGAGCCTTAAATCATAGTCCTTATTACATTTGATGTGGTCGTCACTAAAAGTGGGGTCTCTCATTAGAGGTTGTTGCGCAGATACACATAGGAGCCTTCTATATCATGTCTGTTGTTACATTTTACTTGGACGCACATTAGTTTCATTCTGGGGATTTTGATTTAGAGGACACCACTTTTATCTTGATTACTTTTGTGTACTAAAAACAACCGTTAATTAAAATTGAAGTGCTTTGAAGATTGCGAAACCTATATTAAATAGTTTTAAATGTACCTCCTCTACAGTTATCGGGTACTAAGTAAAAAATATGAAACTCTTCAATGGCAATTTCGTAAGTGGGTCTTGCAAGTTTCGTAAATCGGTCGAAATCGAATAAACTTAGTTGAACAGGAAAATATTATATATTTTTCTGTGATCAAATTCAATCTAAAACGAAAACAAATTTTGAATACTTAAAAAGTGGTGGAAAGTTTTAAGCTGAAATCGAGATCTACTCGCAGTGAGAGATAGAGGTGAATCGAGGTTAGCTAGGCTTGTATCCCTCTTAAGGTAAACAGAAGACAACACTGGAAATGAAGTCACAGATATATCATTAAAGATAACTTTAAAACCAAAATGATCCTCAATAACTTCTACTGGATATCGAAAACTCACTTGAGTTGTTAATGTAGGTAGGTTAGGTTAGGTTCAAAATAATGATAATTGTGCGGAAGAAAGTCAGAATCCCAGCCATTTTAACTAATTATTTTTGTTCCCATTCTCTCACATTTCAACCTCGCATTTTCCAGGCTCGGCAGTTCTAAGCGAGGATGCCATCCAACCTAGGCCGAAAGATATACCGGACGTTGAAGACGTTGCAATTCAAGTACGCACACCTTGTAATATAAGAACGTATCCAGTAAAAGAACTGCTCAGAATAGTGGACGATCCAGATTTCGACATCAACAAGAAAGTAGTTATCGCGTCGTCGGGTTGGCTTACCAATGCCAACAGATCCAATGATGTGCTTGAAGGAATCGGCAAAGCCTACAATTGCCGTGGCGATACAAATTTCTTGGTAAGAAGAAAGTTGAAAAGAATACTTTAACTGTTCTCATGCAAAAATCCGTTCTCCCAAACAGGGTATCGATGTGGGACGCTACATACAAACGCTCTACACCTGGTCTTCACTGAATACAAACCGAATTGGCGAAATACTCGCAATTGCATTGGTGGATTTCGTAGAAGTTGTGCCGCTAGAAAATATACATTTGATGGGTCACAGTTTGGGTGCACAGATCATGGGAGCAACGGCACGGCATTTTACACGCCTAACCGGTAAACAAATACCGCGTATCACTGGTTTCGATCCAGCTGGCCCGTGCTTCGATTATGGCCAAAGGCAAACGACGCTTTCGGCTAGCGATGCAGCATTTGTTGATATCATCCACACCAACCCCGGCGTTGCCGGTCAGGCAGAGCCCACGGCGCATGCGGATTTTTTCGTTGGCGGCCGTTTTCCCATACAAAATGGTTGCAACGATTCAGTTTGTTCACATCAACGTTCCTGGCAGTACTACATGGAGTCGGTTTATCCGGGTAACGAATACAATTTTCTAGCAAAACGTTGTGGATCGCTCTTGAGTCTGGATCAGGGACGTTGTGTGGGCGACGACTATCCGATGGGCATTGCAACACCGATAGGTCTACAGGGCTTATTCATATTAAAGGTAAACCCGACCGAACCATACGGTATGAATGCCACAGAACATTGTACAAGTCCTGATTCGACGTGCGGTGCGTGTGTACCCACTGGTCAGAATTTTATGGATAGGGTATGAGGTTCTTCAAGAAATATTTCAGCACATTCTTAAATATTTTTGTTTTGGAATAAATGTAAAGTTTTTGGTTTTTTCTTAAATGTGAAATTAATTATTTAGTCACTGAAGCGGCTACTACAAGTGGAGGATTCATAACTATTTAAGAACGAGTTGAAGTTACGTTCGGTTTCGGGACTGGATCTAAGCGGAGGTTTTGGGGATTGCTCTTAGAGTTGAAACACCTATACTCTGTGATGTCAAAACTTTTAGATGTGAATCAAAAGATCCTCCTTTATACGCAACCTTTTGAACCATCTAAAATCGACTCCAGTCAATTCGACCGGATATGTCCTCCCAACCTGTGGAGAACTTTGAAAATTGATGATCGTCAAAAGTTTTAGCTACTACGTTTATGCCGTTTGAAACCGGAATACTGTCCACAAGAGGACTGCGGAGTCCAATGAGATCGAGTTGTGTTCGTTTTTACATATTCGTCGACTTTATAGGTTCTAGCGTTTGCGTTATAGTAGATATCCACACAAGTTTTATCGGGAAGCATGTAGTATTATAGCCACCTCGGCTTGAAGGACATTTCAGTGGGCTGGAATCCTAAAACTTAAGTCCTCTTCTACTCATCTCTAAACAGGAATATTTTGATGAAGTGAATCGAATACGAAATCTTATATGTTCCATGGTACTTTCTTTTTTATAACAGTTGCAAACATCAGCCTCTCCTTTTTATAGAGGTCGCCTTGGACACATCCGACAAATAGATGGCTCAACCGAAATGTACGAAATTTATCATACCGTTCCCACGACAGTCGGGTCTAAATGAATGGAACGGACCAGGATTTTTATCCAGCCAAGGAGTTTTAACAACAACAAAATTATCTTAGAGTTCTCGATATTAGGAAAAATTGCTTTTTAGTCGGTAACTGGTATCCAGTTCAGAAACAGCGGCTTTAGGAGTATTCTTATATTCCAAAAATTATGAAAATAATTTATTTTATCGCGATAAATAAATGTAGGCACAAATTTTTACTATTTCGTTCGCACACACATTACGCATTTACAATTCTCACCTAGTTTATATTTATTTTTTATTATATATTTTGTCAACACTAACAATACAATTTAATAATTACTAGTCGTCTTAGTTTCCAGTCACATTTATTTTCTCCTTAAGCAATATTCTATTGATTTGATCACTTTTAAACCGACTTTGAGCGTTTCTATTAATTATGGTATTAATTTTAGCTAATATTGCTTAAGTTTGTAAAATATAGCAACAACAATAATTATTGTAACCAACGCAGCGGAACGATCATTCAGTCATTGAGTCATTGATGCAATCGTCGGCCAAGTTACCTACTTTTCTCGTGGACTTAGCGATGCAGCGAACCGAAGAGCGCGTATGAATTTCAATCATTTGTGCGCAAATATTTTTATGACTTTACATTTATGTTTAATTACCACGTATTACGCGTGAAGAAAATAGAAAAAGTGAAAATTATTAGGGTGTGCCATTTTTTTGATAAATAATTTTAATCAACTTACTGGCGATTATGATTTCTATATGTAGGAATTTTGATTTATATAAAAGCATACAAAATACAGGAAAACGAGATGAAAAGCAGCGTTGTCTTTGTTTAAAAGATTAGGAGAGAGAGAGAGATGGAAAGATAGCGGAGGTTTTGCCCTGTCGGAAGCCATTAGGTCTCAACTTTTTATAGACCTTGGACATTTTAGAGAAGATGGTTGTGAAATCTTACAGAAAGATAAAGATACAGAAAGTTTTGAAAACTTAAGAAGTATAGCTTTGGAACCTGTGCGCCTCCCCCTAAACGGTTAAAGCAATTTCAGAGACCTTCAAGCAGACATATTTGACATGTTTTATAGCTATAGGGAAAAAGACTACCTATAAGGCGCAAGACCACTCCAAAAACCTCTTTACATCAGTCCGAAGTTAAGTACTGTATGGAAAACCTTTTTTACTTGAGAAGATATCTACACGAAATCTGGTTTAGATTATTATCCAAGACAACCCTATAATACGCCAACATATTGTCTAGATCGGCCCACTATAACATATAGCTGCTATACAAAGTGATTGAACCAAATGAAGTACTTATATGAGAGTTTCTTTATTTCAGAAAGTATCAATTTGACCACTATAACTCCCAATATAAGTTCTAGATTGGACCCTACAAAGTGTTTGATCAAACTCAAGATAACCCTTTTATAGCTATAAAAATGCACCTGTTTCTAAAAAATATTTGAACCACCCTAATAAATAGCGCCATCCCCACCATATAAGCGTCGCCGAGAGCACAAATTTTATTTGAAGCATTTTGTTTGCATTTCTTTTCATTTTCACCAGCTTTTCCAAGCGTGGCCAAAACGCTCAAACAAAAGCGATGCGGTAATACTTAATGATCGACAAGAGATATTGCTCAATTCTATAAAGCAAGTGAAAAAAAAATTAGTTTAATGTAACAAACTTGCTTTTACTGCTGCACATTGATTTTGCTTTTCATACAAGCTGCCACTTTGAGTCCGTCTAATGGTGCATCTTAGCTGCAGCTATTGTTGTTGTCGCTGGCGCAGACATGAAGTTGCGTGCGTTGTTGTTGTCTGAGGTGCAAACAGCACAATTGACTTCAACAATTAGTATGCATGCTTACCATAAAAGAAATACAACAAAAACAATGACTACTACAACAACAACCTGATATCTCTAACTCACTCTTTTTTTTGTTTTGGAACTCCCGCTCTCGCTGTTATTTATATTTATTGCTTTGTGATTTGCAATTTCTGTTTTGCTACGCCATTTCGATTGCCCACAACAAGTAGGTGCACGCTGCCTTTGGCTTGTTATAGACGTGCACTAATGTGGCACTAATGCCTTGTTGATGCTACGACTCCAGCGCAAGTCAAAAAAGACGCTTTGCCATTTGGCGCACTCGTACACATGAATTATTATTATTGTTGTTGTTTGGTTTTGTTTTTGGCGTTTTTGTTTTGCGTGAATTTTCGTCTGCATGGAAATATACAGTGGTGGCTATTGATATGTGTTCAGCTAATGTGAAAAGGGGTTTGAAGTGAAAATTTAAATTTATGCAAAAGGCATTTTTAATAGTGTTTTCCTTTCAAAAATTATTTCAAATACCGCAGCATATTTCTGATGTTGAGAAAGCCTCAAATAAATTGTATTAACCGTTCAAAAACGACTGATATATATTTTTTTTCTTTCAGTTACTGATTTCTACCTAAACTTGAATTCGTCCATTTAAACTACCCACTCAATCAAACAGAATAGATAAAAAATTTTTCTTAGATTCTTCTTCCCTCTCTTTTCTGGCGTAGACACCGCCTACGTGGTTATAGCCGAGTTAACAACAGCACGCCAGTCGTTTCTTCTTTTCGCAACGTGGCGCTAATTGGAAATTCTAAGCAAAGCCAGGCCCTTTTACACTTGATCTTTCCAACGAAGTGGAGGTCCTCTTTTTCTGCTTACCCCGGGGAGTATTGCGTCGCCGTGGCCAACGCGCAAAGGACAATAAATATTTCGCAGAACCTTTCTCTCGAAAACTCGTAACGTCGACTCATCAGATGTTGTCATCGTTCATGCCTCTGCACCATATACTATACATAGCAGGACGGGGTAATGAATAACTTATAGAATTTGGTTTTTGTTCATCGAGAGAACTATACTTCTCAATTGTTTATTCAGTCTGAAGTAGCACCTGTTGGCAAAAGTTAATCTGCGTTGGCTGACGTTGTTGTTGGTGTTAGTACTGGTTCCAAGAAAGACGAAATTATCTACGACTTCGAAGTTATGACTGTCAACAGTGACGTGGGAGTCCAGTCGCGAGTACTACGACTGTTTATTTGATTAGATTAGAACAAACTTTTTTTTTGTTCGTGTGAAATTCGATCTCTATCTTCTTCTTAATTGGTCGTAGACACCGCTTACGCGATTATAGCCGAGTTAACAACAGCGCGCCAGTCGTTTCTTCTTTTAAAACGTGGCGCCAATTGGATATTACAAGCGAAGCCAGGTCCTTCCCCACTTGGTCCTTCCAGCGGAGTGGAGGTCTTCCTCTTCCTCTGCTTCCTTCGGCGGGTACTGCGTCGAAAACTTTCAGAGCTGGAGTGTTTTCGTCCATCCGGACAACATGAAAGCCAGCGTAGCCGCTGTCTTTTGTCTCTCATCCGAGGCTGTTTGCTAATTTTCATTGGTAGAATTTTTTACGTGGCGGGTTCCAACCCCAGCGCTCAACCCTGCGGAGAGGATGTTTCGCTTTCTCACTTTAGCTCGCCTTCAAACGGATGTTTTTAGGCTACCCAGAGGATACTTGGTCAAAGACCGGAAGTAGTGAGCTGCTTGAGTCATATGTAAAAGAATCGTTTCTGGCCACTCCCAAGTGAATGGCGATCAGAGAACTTTCCTCACTTGCGTAAACTTCTACATATGACTCCATCCTCCATTCGATCTCTATATGTCCATGAAATTTGCCTGATTTATGCCATGCAAATTTTTAACAATGGGTTTTCTCGTGTGAAACATTATTACCAACGTAAGTATTTGAGAGGCACTAAGCATGCAGTGAAGATCGCAAAGTTATCGTAAACTTGTTACTTGTCCGTCGTCCATCGACCTTTGTTAATGACAACGCATCGAAAAAGTTTTCGTAGTAACCCTACATTCCTCAAACCCATCAATTGGTGACGGCACGTGGATTCATGAGCCGAAACCGAAAAAAACCAAAAATTCGCTGATGGCCCTGAAGGTCATCTCAGCTCATCTCAGCTCAAAATAAGCTTATTTCAATTTCGGTAATGAAAATCTATATTAAACGTACGTAAAAATGTGTGTTTTTTGTAAAGCTTGGTAAAATGTGATCATATCCCAAAATCGTTCTCCTCTTTTTCTGAATGTGAGGGCGCGACTGCAGGCAATCATATGTAAAGTACGATGGATTTTCCGTAGTGATTGGGGCCTCGAACGTCGTGCTGTTCGCATTATAAGTATATCGTGGTTTGTGGCTTGTGTTTCTTGGTGAGTTGCAATATGAAGGGAAATTGCGATGACGGTCTCGAGTCGCCGAAAACATCTCTCAATGTTTTATGATGCTTGCATATTTGCTTCTATTTCGCACCGTTTCGACAGATGCGATGCAAGTTTTGTTAGGACCTCTTAACCTGATTGTCATACAGCATGCTGTTGCATTCGGGCTAAGAAGGGGACTGAATGTGTGCTGCGAAATGCTTGAATTTTTGATGATGACGTGAAGAGGGAGGGAGGGTAGGAAACAAGAGGCTGCTAGATGATGGGGTAATTGCCAAGACCGTTGGGACAATAGCCCTAATGATCGGGTGACTTAAGAGTATATCCGGGACGTTAGGTTTGTTGAGGATAACCCTGACTTCAGATTTTTTCTGAATCTGGGTTTTCTGCACACGGAGCATGGGCCTCTGAATGAATTTTTGCAGCAGAGGTATCTATCTGATGAGCCTTTGGTGTTTGCGTGGGCGCGGTTTGACGATTGGGTGCATGTTATTGCAAAATCCAAGCTGTTTTCGAATTTTTGAGATTTCAGTGGTATGGAGATTGGCCGGACTGATGGACGTTTAAGTGTTAGCGGTGTGTCGGGAATGCGATTAACTGTTAGTAAGCTGCGTGTAATGTGCGTATGAGATCCAACCCCCGGTCACCAGTCCAGAGCAGTGTGGAAACTCAGCTGGTAGTAGTTTCGGCTGTTGTGGTTAAGTCCCAAAATGCGGGAAAACAGATACTTCATCAGTTGTCATCAGTTGAATGTGGAGTAGCATGCAACCAGGTGCCGGACTCAAAGTACGACAGAGGTTTTAGAGGGGCTTCGAATCCTACCAAGATGGCTAGTAATGTATAATTCTCACTACCGATTGGTATTGAAAAATGGAGAGCGTTGATCAACGCGTTGATTTGAAATGCTGTGCTTTTGATCGCTATGACTGCCCATAGCAGGTACACACGTTCAATATACAGGACAAAGTGAACGTCTCTTCAATAATCTTCGAAAATCTCTAGACTTTTTCGAACAAAGTAGAATTACCTATTGTTTTTTCAAATCTACACATGTACCGAAATTTCCCAAAGATCATCAAAGAGGTGTACATTTCAGAAAAATTCACCACAAAATCTTTTCTTTTCGAATTCTTAGGGGATCGATTAAAAGTAATCTAGAATGCAGTTTTTTGTTGAAGATAAGGTTCTCTACGCGAACACTTTGAACCTAGGACAATTTTAGCATCCACAGTGCCTCAAAATTTTAAAAATTTACTTTGCAACTAGAGCCACATTATATATTATACTATTTTCAACACAATGAAAAAATATGATATTGTTTGTTCAATGACTATAAGGTTATTGAATATACAAGTATATGACAGATTTCATGTCAACCAAACAGAAAACAATGAAAGGCTCTTTCACAACAAATGTTCTCTACCAAAACATTTGTATCCTAACGCTCAATTTATACTGGTTCATCCGAGAAGATCTAGAGAATATATCCATAAAATTTTTGATTAAGTTTGATATTCTTTATATATATATATATGACACGGAAGTCTTGATATCTTGGCCTGGTTCACCCCAAAATATACTTTACTGGAAAGTAAGATATTCATTGAAGTCTGAAGTTGGAACTTTTGAGAGAATTGAGCTCTAGTTAGCTTACAAGCTTAAAGCTATTCCAGTTTCGCAGCTTCTAAACTTGTAGTATGTTTTTACCATAAACTAGGTATATTAGGTTTGTGAAGAAGTTTATAACACCCAAAGGGAATCAGCGGAGATTCTATAAAGTCATATACATATGTATAAAGGATCGGCGTGCTGAGCACAGTCCATTTAGTCAAGTTCGACTGTCTCTCCGTTTGTCTGTCATAGCTGCATTACAAACGGATCGACCAAAGTCAAGATTAAAGCTTCTTGTTTTGGAATATATTTCGATCCAAGAAAGTCCTTTTTCAGAATCTTCTATCAAAGAAATTAAGTTCTTTATTTGAAAACTCTTCCTCGTTTCCAGACATACATATATTCATAATATTTGATATATTTTGCTGTGATATCCAGGCAGCATCTAATATCTTAAAGCTCATATACACATTTTTAAAGCCGTACACATTTCCATGCCCACAACTGTATTTCAGCAGAGCAAATTATGAAATTAATACACACTCTTTAGCGCCCACTACTAATACGCCGAACACAATTGTGCACGACCATAAATGCATTTATATATATTACCGATTATATACATTATATATATGTATGTAAATATATACTTACCTGTAGGCGCTCATATTGCATTGGCAAGCCTGTAGCTACTTGGCTTTGTCGCCTCTACTGGTTTGTACGAATTCATAATAGTTTGTTCATTGAATCGTGATTGTTGCATCGGCCGGCCGCGTGCAATCTTCCGCATCTGTGTACATAATCCACCAAATGCGAATACAAACAGACAGACATTCATAAACTAAACATCTGAAACGTACAAGGAAGCGCCGAGTCTGCTGTGCTGCTGCTGGAGCGTGGCGCTTGTGGCGGCCAGACAGGATTTGTGGCAAACACAATTCGTGTTATTGTGTCAACGAGTCGGCCGAGCCGAGCTGCTGGACAGGTGTGTTTGCCATACATTGCCCGCTCGTTTTTTTGCTTACTTTCTTTAACTCGCCACCATCTCCATTTGGCTTGATTATCCATTCGATTTGCTACAATTAATATGCCGAATAAAATTTGTTCAGCTAAAACACACACGCTCGTATGTATATACAGTTATTTGTTGGTTGGTGTTGTTGCATGAGTTAGGCAATTTAAGGAAATTGTTAGGCGATCAGGCTTTCAGACTTTCACTTTTCACTGTGAAAATGGTCGGGGAAGGATATTTTTTAAAGGACTAATGCACTATTAAAGTCATATATAACGGAATTTCAACTGTTTGCACTACTGTTATATTGCGAGAGTTCTTCAGAAACCTTTCATAGAAGGTTTGAACAATGTGAGAGGCACCTAGAATGTCACAGGCGGATTCCTTCTTAGATTCTACATATTTTAGTGGTCGTTCGTGTTAAACTCGAGTTTAAGATTTAAGTTTTTGGGTTCATGAAGTACCATTAACTGTTCTTAATAGCGTGTATATTCATTTATCGAGTTTTATTATTATGCATACGAAGGTGAACTGTCATGATAGTCCGCAGAGTTGTCACGAATTTAAGCCAGAAAGACAGTAGTCCTTGCGAAACAGGGTTTCAATAGCATAAACCCCAAAAATAGTGTTAACAGCGTTTTTTAATGAATTTTAGTTTCTTTTATAATGTAAGGTAAACTCCAAGTTTAAGGATAGTGTTTAATGCTAAACTCCAAAATAAACTCGAGTTAGTAACGTAATGAATCATTGGGTTAATAAAAAAAAAAAAATATTTAATCCTTTCTTTCGTTCCTGTCAAAGGCGTATTCTTTCTAAGATTCTGGATATTTTAGAGGAAGTTTGCGTTAAACTCGAGTTTAAGACCTGCGTTTCTATAAACACCAAACAAAAGGAGTGTTTAAGACAGAGTATGGTGTTTAACTCTTGCGTCGTCAAAGGCTTAGTTATTATCAAATTACAGCAAAGGCTTTAAGGCAATTGCTGATATAGGCTACCCCCTGCTACTGTTCAGGCTTTGGAGGTATGCATTTCAAACACAAAAATTCCCAAAAATTTTATAAGAGATTTAAGGATACTTAAAATTGTGTTATAGCCTCCTCGTCAAACTTTATCAAGACAAATTTCCAAATAGAATCAAAGCCTTGTCCAAATATAAAGCATATACTACAAAAAAAAATTAAAGAAAGTAGAAGAAAGCTATAACTTTCTAAAATGCTGCCTTCGTTCAACCTTCTCCTACACTAAACAACCAATTCACCGATCGAATATGTATGTTCATTGCACTTTTTTGAAAACAGCCATATTTAAGACTCGTTATAACCCAAAAAACACACATAAAAATTCGGTCATATAATACCCGAAAGGCTATCACAAAAACAAGTTCAAACAACTGAGGAAATAGGTTAAGTTTTCCTGACGAATTTGACATAAACATTTACCAAACTAACAGAAATTCAAAATTTTGGTGGAGCAGCTTTGTGCGCCCCATGATACGCCTGCGCACGCATGACATGAAAACACTCTGTGCCAAAAGTTACTCAACAAATCAATATGTCCGAATGTTTCGCTGGATTATCTCGATGCATAGGTATAAACTTTCTTTAGAAGTATTTTCACATTAAAAATGAAACGCATTATTGCTTCAACCCAAGAGCCTTTAATAACTTCTAACATTTTCTTCTTCTTTATTGGCATCGACGCCGCTTTCTTCTTTTTCGCCATTAGGCCCCGATTGGAGATTCCAAGCGTAGCCGGATCCTTCTTCACCTACTCTTTACAACGGAGTGGAGGTCTTCCTTTGTTTCCCTAGGCGGGTATTGCGTCGAATATTCTCAGAGCTGGATTGTTTTCATCCATTCGGACGACATGATTTATCTAGCGAAGCCGCTATCTCTTAATTCGCTGAAAAATGTCAATGTCGTCATATAACTCTTATATTTCATCGTTCCATCGACGGTATTCGCCGCGCAAAGGACAATAAATCTTTCACAGAACTTTTCTCTCGAAAACTCGTAACACTGACTCATCAGGTGTTGTCATCGTCCAAGCCTCTGCATCATATAGCAGTACGGGTATGATGAGTGATTTGTAGAATCTGGTCCTTGTTCTTCGAGAGAGAGGACTTTACTTCTCAATTGCTTAGTAATTAAGAGTTCTTTAGACATGTCTTACCTAATATATGATACCGAAGTTTGGGTGAGGCCCTTAACATGTTGAAAAGCAGAATTCTGTGACAGTTTAGTGGCCAATAATCCCATATAACGTAGTTTTAACTATACAATCTTTATAACGGACTCAGCCGAGCACAGATAATCAAAAGAAAGCGGATACATTGGTTAGAGCACGTCATCCGAAAGAGTATACGATAGAGCGCGGAAGTTTTTCTTTGTGTTTTCAAACAGAAACAATCATGAGGTTCTATTTCCATATTCCTGAAGTGAATACTTCATCTAACCTGCCAAAAAGTCGGTATTACATATAACTGCGGGAACCTTTGGAAATTAGGAATTAAAGAATGAATTCTTATCTTACGAGAAGACCATATACGTTTAATGAATATCATAGCTTGTGCAGGAATATATTGACAGTTAATAAATGATTACTTGGAGATAGCAGCGAACTCTAAAGTCCCTCGACTATGAGCTTCTCTCTATGAGCAATGTGGATTTCGGTTGAAATTTCGATAGAATTGCTTCTTTCGTCCAAATTTTGGGTTTTATTTTGACAGAGAGTAGCTATGCATACGTCTATAGGCGTATGGAAGTGTCTAACAGCAAAACGCCAATGTCGTCATAACACACCAGAAAAAGAAAAACCGACGCAGCAAAAGTGCAAATGCAAAGAAGTTGCACGCTCCCATATCTATTGGCCACTTTATGGCGCTAAAGCAACTCTCCGCTTTCCATACTATATAAACCGCGCTGAGTTGGACGTGAGAAATTAGTTGGACGCCAGCATTACAACCGTTAGCAATAAAAAGCGAACAAAGAAAGTGTGCGAAAATCGCAAAATTTACAGAAATACGAAAATAAGAAAACCCGGTGCCACTAAAGAAAGCCAAATGTCTTTGCTGCTTGCCAAAATATTCGGTTGCGCCTTTGTGCTGGCCATCAGCTGTGCGACACTTGGCGCCGCCTTACACGTGCCCTACAGCAATGACTTAGAAGTTCAAGGTATACAGTCGGCGATCTACAATGCTGGACCACTTGGCAATCATGCTGGCCTTTTAAGTGCCGCCAAGGCCGTTAGCCAATTGCAGCTGCCCAAATTGAGTGATGCGGTGGAGCAGCATGACTTCAGCAGTGATGATGGTCACGTGGAGTCGCTGGGCGTGGCTGGTGATCACTTGGATCCAAAGCATTTTCCCGCTGATTATGCCGAGGATCATGGCGCCACCGCTGAGGAATATGAAGAGGCCGAGGCTGCTGGCTCAGAACACCTCGAAGAGGTTGCACATGCCGACTTTGGCGGACATGAGTTTTTGGATAAGCTGGACTTCCACGGTGATTATCACGACGACTATCATCAGCAGCCTGTGGTGGGCATTGATCATGGCAAGGGCGCTTTCAGTTACAGCACTTTGTACGAGCACAAGCACGATGAGCAGAAAGGCTTGTACTGAGTTCGTGTGATTGTTGACGAGTAGGAATGTGGGGAAAGAAACGAGTGGATGTTGCTTGAATTTTTTTTGTGTGTCCGTGTACTTTTCGGCGAATTTTAAGTGAAAAAAGCGATCTGTGTGGTGTATTTGGGACAGTATTATTAGCCTTATTTTATACAACTCCTGTTTGGAATAATCGTAGTATGTAAATATATATTTTCGTTTTTTCTTTTTAATAAAAAAACTTATAAAAATTAATACAGTTGTGGGTGCTCTTAAAGTTTTACTTTAAAGATAATGGATTTTCATGACATAAAAGTCGCTAGCGAAACAGACCCTACATATGCCTTAAGCTCTTGACCTTAGTCTTTCTGTAGAACCGTGAACGGATCAGCGAAAAGAAAAGCTCTCTCATAGGATTCAGCCGAAGCTCGAATAACTTGTATTCTACCTGCTCTATCCGATCGTGATTAGGAACTCTTGCTGCAGAAAAGGTCAAACTAGATTCAAGAGAGGTAAAACTAGGTGTAGTGTGGTAAGCCAAGAGATTAAGAGAGGTTAAGTCGGACGGTGACCAGTACTTAAGGTCAAGCTAGACGCAAGGGAGATACAACTAGGTGTAGTGGGGTAAACCAAAAGATTAGGAGAGGTCAAATTTTTGATAAAGCATGGACAACCAGAGGTCAAGTAAGGCAACGGGGAGTTCTGCAGCGAATTTCCACTTGCGTTTCAATGAGACATTTAAAAAAATGGATTGAAAAAAATATCTATATATTTAAAAAGTTAACGGTTCTAGGAAATAGAACATGATTACTAATCTAAAATATTTAATAGAGTTGCCACATAATTTTATAAAGAACAAAAAGTGTAAAAAAAGTTTCTTAAATTCACTCCTCACTTATCTACCATAAGAAGTACGGCGATTACCCTTCGTTTTCTCCGCGACCACATCACCAAAATCGAGATTATCACTAACATGTGTGACACCAGTGCCGCTACTTATGATCTGTGTATGCAATCCGGTCGATAGAGTGGACCTACCCTCATCAGAAACACCAATAACTTCGTTACCGCCGGCGTGCGTTGGAGGTAAGTGATTCTGATGATTGCTCACATCTGGCACGGCAATCAAATGAAAGTCCGGTTGACGGTTTGTGGGAAACTCCAGCCATACAGTCTGTGCGGCAGGCAACTGATAACCAGTCGTCACCGGCCAGGGTTGCTCAAGTGTAGTCTCGTGATGTTCCAAACCCAGATTACCCAACGACGTACTTCCCTCCGTTGATTTCGACAGCTGTAGGATGCTCGAAGTGATTTTTATGGCTGGACCGTAGTCTAGAATTATTTAGTTTTGTATAAACTACAATATTTTATGTGTATCCACAATCCAACCCACCATTTGGTGCCCCACTTGGGCCGTGTCCTCTTTTGTCGCCTGCTTGCTCGCCATTGTCGCGTAAAGTGGTGGCCTGCAATTTGGGCACTATCAAAGTCAGTAGAATCAAAAGCCATGGTACTTCAAATTTATGCGTTCGAGGTGTCATCATTCTGTGCACCGTTCCCTTAAAGTTGTTCTCACCGAATAAATTAGACTTTTGAAATTGTCACATTTATATACGAGTGGCGCTTGAGTGCTCACATAACCTCGAATGCAATTATAGCAAATATTCTTCACGATCAATTAAAGAACGGATGTAATTTGTTGTGCTTCGACGCTTAATGAGCTTCTGTGCACCTTGGTGGCTCAGTTGCTTCGATTGTCACCTACTGAACTACACCTACCGTAGGTACACAGAAGCGCGGTAACCAAGGGTACGCCATCTGTTGACAAAGAACCACTCGAAGGCATGAAAATATTGCTGCCGTTCAGGCAAGTGTTACTGAAAACTGAAATTTGTCGATTGGAAGACATTATCAAGTATTGGGAACGTCCCAAACCAGAACCTGGCGGATTTTGAGAAGGATTTTAACTTGCATCCATATAAAATTGTTCTCACGAAGTTCAAGAACTGAAGCTATTGAGCCACCGTAAACGTGGTAAATTTGCTGATTTGCCTTGGAACAACTTGAAAATGATATCGATTACTTTAAGAAAGACAGCTTCTTCGACTCGTGAACCTAAATAAACAAAACTGTCGATTCTGGTGCTGGTGTCTCCGTTACTGTCAACTGAGGGCGGCATAGATCGATGGCAACCAACTTTTTATTGCCGCAATTAGAAGAAGATGATCTTGACAACATCTGGTTTGAACAAGACGGGGCTGCGTGCCACACAGCTCGTGCAACAACCGAATTATTGCGAGAAAAATTTCGATATTCGATTATTTGAAGAAATTGTGACATTGAAGATCCTCAAAGAAGTTGTGATTTAATACCATTAGACTACCTCTTATGGCGCTATTTGAAGCTATTGGTCTTTAGCAAAAAAACTAGACTCTCTTCAAGCTTTAGAAGTCAGTATTGAACATGCTATTCGTGACATAAGACTTTATTTAGTGGAAAAAGTGCTCGAAAATTGGGTTCATCGAATCCGTTCCTGCAAAAGAGGTCGTGGAGGCCATTTGAACTATGTTATATTTAGAACTTAATTGTATCGATTGTACTTCATATTAAATAAACAACATTTGAATACCCTTCCAATTAGTGTGTGTTTTTGAAGTGAAACCTTCTTATGGGAGGGTTTTGAAATCTCGATCGGCAACTTTTTTGGTGACGCGCGCTCTAACGTAGTAAGTAAGAGTGAGAAGGCCTCCGGGAATCGAGCGAGAGTGAGACGGACTACCTTACGTCTCGTCTATCGGGCGAGAGTGAGAGGCCTTCGTGTATCGTGCGAGAATGAGACGGAAGACTTTCTGTCTTTCATGTCATTCTCTGCGTTCAGGCAGAGAACTTAAAAGTATAGAGAAGGTGCAAATCGAAATCTGTATGACGGTTCGATTGCGCGGCTAACAGAGCTGATAGAATTTGTTTAAGGAATTCGCCGTGCTCTGGCTATTTAGCAGAATTGAGCACTTTCAGTGGCAGAAATATATGTATGTAAAATGACTAAAAATAAATAAAGAGAATTGCTTTGTAGAAAAATATACAAAATATATAAAATCACACAGAGAATGGAAAAAAGCATTCTCTGAGTGAAATATGCATGCTTATATTGAATTATATGAACCATTGTCACCTGCGTGATTACAAACCGATTTTCGTCAAAAGAAATCATCTGCCATTGGTATCAGCGTGTGCTATTACTATCCACAAGTCTCAAGGTGGTACGTTTAATCAAATCGTCTATGAATACGAAAAGACACATTCACAACAACTCCTTTACGTAGCCTTTTCCCGTGTCACAAGTATACAGGGATTGTATTTCGTTGCGAAGGATGGAAAGAACAAATTTTATCATGGACGGAAAAAAGCAATCAATCAATGGACAAGCAACAATCAAAATTTAGAAGATTATTAACAAATCCATTGATAACTTTGACTGACATTCTCCGAGAGTTCATCAGCAGACCAGGCTTATCAATAACAACCCTCAATTGCCAAAGCTTAGGAGCTCATAGCGGAGATTTGAATGATCCGGTGATTATGGTCTAATATATTGATACTTTCAGAGACGTGGAAGGAAAACGATCAAGAAATTGATGTTCCCAATTTTAATTGTGTCGTACAGTTCAAAAGACATAATGTGAGAGCAGGAGGTGTCGCAATACTTTGCAATACTGCTCATGGAACGAACATCATGACACCCAATATGGACCAGAACTTGAAACAACTAGAATCACTTTCAATTGGGTTGTCTTCTGTTGGAGAAATATGTGCAGCTGAATGTCGCACAGAAAGCGGACAGCAGATTATGCTTATAGCACTCTATATTTCACCAAATCAGAAAATGGCGAAAATAATAGAGTTTATTCACCTTCACTTGCTGCAGAAGTTGGAGTAGAGCTGGACAAAATACCTATGATTCTAGGGGGAGATTTTAATGTTAATTTTGCTTCAGAGGATTCCAAGCCATTAATTCAGTTCTTGCAACAGAAATTGTCATTGGAAATGAACAATTCACCAATTGAATCGACTACACGCCATGGTACCACGATCGATGCAGTTTTCTCACGTTACATCGAAAATTTGGAGTCAAGAGTCTTCATTACCTATTTTCGTTACCACAAACCTATCATTTCGTTCATGAAGAGTCTACCAGGCAATGAAGGTGAAGCTGATTGAGATTTAATTCATCACATTCATACTAATATTATTGTATCTTGAAAAAAGTATAATTATTATGATGAATAAATTAATATTTACTATCAAGAAGTGTTTGACACGTGATTAAAATGATTCCTCTCCCTCTAAACATAGAAAATTAAATAATCCTTGCAGATCCAATCATTCAGTTTCACTTCTATCGCGTGTCTTCATGACACGCCTATTTTTTTTTTTTTTTGTTAAAATCATATCACTCTTATTGAAAAACACTGTAATTCAACATTTCTCTGGAAAAATATGTATAAAGCATTATAGAGAAAGTTACCAAACTTTGACTCAGCAAAGTTAAGTTCATTTATTTATCCAAAAGCTTTTCGTTATGAAATCCACAATCATCGATAAAAGCAGTCTATTTTTATTGTGACATCAGAAGTGATTGCGACTGCGATTGATTTGAGGGATATTACAGGGTGGGCCATCTAACGTTTTAAATTTGAATTATCTATATTTCGACATTGGAAACGTCAAAAACCATTCGGAAAGTGACAGATATTCGGTAAAAAGTCTAAAATTTACGAAATGGGTCGCTATTCACTAGAAGAAAACTGGGAAATATTTACAACTTGAAAAAAAAAACCGAGGATGGTCAATTTTACCGAAAAATCATCTTTTCATCATCACGAGGCTCATTTCCACCTCGATGGTTACGTTAACAAGCAGAATTGTCGCATTTGGGGCACAGAAAACCCGCCCATAATCGTCGAGAAGCCAATGCACCCAGCACGAATCACTGTATGGTGCGGATTTTCGTCTGGTGGAATCATCGGCCCATTTTTCTTCGAAAATGAAGAAGGAACCGCCGTAACCATCAATGGTGAGCGATATCGCGCAATGTTAACCGAATTTTTCTTCAAGCAAATTGAAGAGAAAGATTTGGACAACATTTGGTTGCAGCAGGACGGCGCTACGTGCCATACAGCAAACGTTACACTCAATCTTTTACGCCCTATCTTCGAAAATCGCATAATCAGCAAAAGAGGTGATGTGAATTGGCCTCCCAGAAGCTGCGATTTAACTCCGTTGGACTACTTTCTGTGGGGAGCTGTTAAAGATAAATGTTACGCCAACCATCCAGAAACAATTCAAGATCTAAAGTATGAGATTCAAGCTGCTGTTGCTGCCATAAGGCCTCAAACCATCGAGAAAGTACTCCAAAATTGGGTGGATCGGATAAGCTACTGTAAACTCAGCCGTGGTGGTCATTTGTCCGAAATTGTTTTCCACAAATAAATTTCATAAAACAACCTTTTAAATAAATGTTAGACCTTTGAAAAATATCAAGCCGTTTTTTTTTATTGACTTTTTAAATTTAAAATTTTATATGGCCCACCCGTTATTAGCGATCTTATCTCGAATAACTTTGATAGATCAATACAGACCTGAGTATTTTTGAATATGTACTTTAATTATGAAAAATTATTAAAACAACATTAATTTCTATTGGTCCAAATATGGGTTTGAAAAAAGCTTAGTATAACACCCTATTTTTTTTAAGGATATGATCTTTGAAGCACTTTAGTCAGTTTTATTCCATTTATAGGTTAGAAAAATTGTTTATTTAACGTCTACAGCTCAACTAAGTTACTAAATTCCTTAGTATGAAACAATCACTAACGAACTGAATGCTTCCCTATGCTGCACTCTGTAAGGTCAACAGCAACGACTATGCTCCAGTTGGATAAGTGCTTCCTGTGCCTGTGCCCTGTATAGAGCGCGACAAAAAGAGTGAATTTAGCGTGGCGCATTCCTGCTACTTGCTCCCAGTGTCGTTCTCTCCCCACTCTCCTTCGTGCGAAGCAACTCCTTAATGGTGTGTTGTCCCACCGAAATGCATGGTTCTGGCCCTATCATCCTGGGAGCTGACGCAGAGCGAGCTAGCTCGTCGGTTAGCTCATTCCCGCTACTCTTTTATGCCCCGGCACCCAAATCAGGTGTAAACGGTTGTAAACTGACAGTCGGTTCAGCTCCTCTAGCTCTACACAGCTCCACTAATAGCGATTTGACCTCATAAGTTGAGATTGTTTTTAGTGCCGCTTGACTATTGTTGAATATACCGAAACACTGGTTGCGATAGTTGTGATCGAGATTGATTTCAGCACACTGACTTATAGTAAAGACTTCTACTTGTAAGATGTTCGAAAAACGTTCCGTCCTCCAATGACTTCCGGTGTTATCGAGCCATCAGTGTACCACTGGATAGTGCTGCCTCTCAGTAGTAGGTCGAGCGTGGAATCACTTCACTCCAAGTTTACCCTCGTCGTAATGCCGTCCTTTGGAAGAAGGGCCAGTGATGTGTCATCACCTAAGGCCTTCATTTGTTGGCCAATGGCCCTTATAAAACTGAGCTGATGCTTTTCCTCACTTGGTGGTAAACAAATTTCCCTCTCTCACCGGTAAATACATATCTGGAGGTTGAAATCGATACCAAGCAGAATTGCAAAATTACACTGGTTAGATGGCCAGCACTAAAGACACATTTTCATATCCGGAAACTAAATGTAATACAGGGAGCATGCCGAAAGAAACCAATTAATGCAATGCCCGCTAGAAAAGATAAAAGGAGAGCTTAATATTCACTTGAACAAATACCATAGCTCAGTGTAGAAGGAAATCAATATTTATAACGAAGCAGATATGGTGCAGGTAAGTAAGTATGGTAAGGCTGGAACTAAGGACTTACTTCTTAGGTCTAAAAACAGTATTTTAGACCTATAGCTATTCTAAAGGGGCACTGACCTTTTGATTGAGCGTTTTAAAGACTTAAGTGAATCTGGTTCTGAAACATTTTTACTACAGGGTACTCTACTCCATACTCTTTGAAGCCCGAACACATTTTTAAAATTATGAAAAGCCTTTAACACAAAAGATAAGACGTGGATACAATTGTGGACTTGGTGCTACTACTTTAGTTCCGATACTTGTACCTATTGACTACCGTCTGGTAATCCTGATAGAAAGAGGATCGGTAAAATTTTGACTTGACTGCGACATTTCCAAAAAAATAACACATGGTTCCTGAACCCCAGTTGGGATCATGGTTTTAGCCGAATCTTTAATCCCTTGAAAATCGTCGCTGTCCTCTGAAATATTAAAAAAAAAACTCAGTTACTCAGTTTGAGTTCGTTTCCTAACCGCAACTTTCAGAATTTGGTCTTCACCAAAGAGAATTTAATGCTTATGCGGTAACCTTTCCCCCAAACCTCAATGCCAATCGGAAACAAATATTCAAAACAACAACTAACACTGCCCTCCAGAGAACGTATTATCACTGTTGACATACGATTTAGCGAAATCTTTTTTTACCACAGTTCTACCCAACGATGCACACTTTAATTAGCGAGTAACTGATAACTAAGCAGCCAAATCGATAATGCAAGGCGAAGGTATGTAAACAAATAGCAAAAAAGATTTTTAAAAGCAGCTTCAAAAAGAATATCGAACTTTATTCGTAAGCAAACAATCTTCACGAACACGGCAGTTTGGTATGACACAGACAAATTGAGTAAATAAGACTAAGGCATATAAAATAAAATTGTTAACGGTTTTGACTAAAAGTTATAGTTTCCAATTGGCTAACAACCAATCTTCTCCCAGATGCCACCGCTCTTGTAGCCGTTATTCCAACCACCCGACGAACTGCTGCTGCTCCAACCGGCTTGTGGCGCTGGTTGAGGGAGAGGCTGTGGCAGGGGTTGTGGTGGTGGTGGACCATAGGTTTGAGCTGGCACACCATTAAAGTCACCTTGCTGGGCGTTATTATCCTCATCAACGATGATCTTGATGGTTTTCACGACTTCCGATGTTTGGACCGGCGGGGAAATGGGTTGTGGTGCAGGCGGTTGCAGCACAACTGAGGGTGCTTGATAGACTGGTACGGGTTGTGGTGCCGGGACTACGCGAACGACGGGACGTGGTGCAGGTGCTGAAATGTAGGTGGGTTGTACGGGTACTTGGACGGGCACGGGTACGGGAGCTGGCGGTGCTTGCACTTGAATTGGAGCGGGCTGTGGTGCAGATTGTCTGTACTCATAAGTTTGGGCCACGTTTGTCGTATACTGGATGGGCTGAGGTGCCGGTGCCGGTACTGGAGCTGGAGCTGGAGCCACTTGTACGACAGGTTGTGGTGCAGGCGCTGAGTAATATGTAGTTTGGACAGGTACTGGTGCTGGTGGGGCTTGCACTACTGTACGTGTCGGTGCTGGAATTGGGATCCAACCACCAGTGGAGTAACCACCGCTTGAGGCACCACCACTTGAGTATCCGCCACTTGAGTATCCACCACTTGAGTAACCTCCACTTGTGTAACCGCTAGCTTGGTTCGACGAAGTGACGACATTCTCATTGGGCACAATGACTTTGATGATACGCACAACTTGTTCACCGCCATTGCTACCGCTGTAACCACCGCCGTTGCTGTAACCGCCATAGTTGTAATTGCCGGCGTACGACTGACGTCCGTAGCCATAACCGCCACCAGAGCTGCCGCCGTAACCGCCATTGTAAACGGGACGATTCTGCTGTGCGTAGTAGCCACCGTTATAGTTGCCGCTGCCATAACCGCCACCGTTGCCACCATCACCGCCGCTGATTAGATTTCTACCCAAACCCAGGAGTGCCAACTTGGCGCCCAAGAGAGCTTGTGTGGGTGGCGTCAGTGTCGCCAGGACACAAACCGCAAGTATCAAGCACAATTTCATCGTTCCACACCCACTTATATAATGATTGATCGTATCGTATTTAAATCGAGTAATGCGTGTAGAAAATTAGAAGATCAGCTAATACCGAACTGACCGTGTACCAAACTCGTTGTGAACTGTTAAAATCTCTTTGAGTGGCGTACAAATTTATAGGCCAATATGTCTGAGCCCACAACTCAACACATTCGTAGCTACTATGTGCTAAATTTACCGTACATAAAAAAAATATTTCGGAATCTGTATGTGCCCATGACGGCAATAAATAGTTTAACTAGCAATTCTTGAGCACCGAAATTTTCCCCACCGCCCACACTTCGGCAACCCTTTAGCCTGGTTAAGTGCGGTGCGCCAGCGCGTTCAACTCAAGCGACAGGTAGTTCGCACATCTCCCGCGACACACGATCGCATACATACGCACGCGCTAATATCTTTAAGCAAGCGTAGCCTGAAAGCCCTCTTCCGCTGACAAGCTCGGCAAATGCTCGATCTGTGATCGGCGATCTGCGCTGCAAAATGGTGTTTGCTTAATCAATAAAAGAAGTACACACGCTGCGGTGTACTCAGAGTGCTCAGCGGTAGTACATACAGTGGTGGCGATTAAATTTGAAAGAACAAATCAGCTTTTCAACAAAAATATTCACTAGTATGTTATTATTTTTGAATATGTAAAAAATTATTTGTATAAAAAAATTGTGTCTTTCAATGTTTGTTAACAAATAATTGGCCACCCTCGACATAAAAGTTTATAAAAAACCTTTTCGCTTTAAATTGTTTAATTTGGAGTTATAATATAGAGTACATTAAAAAATGTGTGTCAAAATTAAGTGGCAACCCTATAAATTTTTAACAGAACTTACTTATTATATAAAATATTTTTAGTAAAAAATAATAACAAAGCATTTATTATTAAAATACTAAACAATTAAAAAAAGTGTGTCAAAAATAAATGGCAACCCTACAAAATTTTAACAGTATTATTAGTTTTTAATTACTTGCTATATAAATTATTTTGAGAAAAGAATAATAACAAATCATTTATTATTAAAATACAAAATTTTGTCGGATGGCAACTCTATAAAATATTTTATTTCCATACTCAATTGCCTTCAAAAGTTTTTATAACTTTCTAAACGGCTAATTTTAGGAAGACCAACAAGTTTTATTTTAAATAAATATTTAAAATTGAACGTAGTGGCAATCCTAATATTTTTAATATGCGTAAATTTTTAATAAAAATAATTATTTAAATTAAAATAGCAACTCTAATCAAAAATGCATATAAAGAGAAATATTTTTTTTTGGAGAGCTAATCTACTATAACATTATCATTAATCATTAAAATTAAAATATTTTGAAAACAAATGGCAACTCTGGCAGTATAAAATTGCAAATTTATTTGTAAAATTAATTGTCTCATTTTTATATGCACTTTTGCTAAAAAATTTTTATCATTAACAATTAAAATAAAAACTTTTTTGTAAACAAATGGCAACTCTGGCAAAGTAAAATTGCAATTTAATTTGTAAAATTAATTTTCTCATTTTTATATGCTGTTTTAGTTCAAAATTTGTTTTCATCAACAATACTATTTTGTAAACAAATGGCAACTCTGGCAGCTTAAAATTGCAAATTTATTTGTATAATTAATTTTCTCATTTTTATATGCACTTTTAGCTCGGAATTTTGGTTTAATTAATTAATTAAATTAATTTTTTTTAACAGTTGGCAATCCTTTTTATACAAAAGAAATTACCGTAATATAAACATTCCTTGCATTTTATTTAATAGGGAACTTAAATCTTAAATTAATTTTTTTTAAATAATTCATATTTCCGAATTTAATTAAGATCGCATATTTTTTACTGAGAACAAGAAGAAAAGAGATTGTGTCAAATTTCGTTAGGAAAGCTCCTCAAATGAAAAAGTTTTCCATACAAATACTTGATTCCGATCGTTCGACTTGTATGGCAGCTATATGCTATAGTGGTCCGATATCGGCAGTTCCGACAAATGAGCAGCTTCTTGGTGAGAAAAGCTCGTGCGAAAAATTTCATCGATATCTCAAAACCTGAGGGACCAGTTTGTGTATATAGAGAAGGGCAGACGATAGGAATGGATAAATCAATTCAGCTCGTCACTCTAATCTATTATACAATTTATAAGGTTTCCGATATTTTCTTTTAGTCCATACAAACTGCGTGGCAAACTGAATATACTCTGTTCAGAGTATATAAATAAATGCTGTTTCACAATTTTACTGCCGCCACTGTAGAAAAGCTACAAACTAGTCAATAAAGCAGACATTATTACCTATAAGTACGGCAATTTGCACCAAAATCTATTATTTATACGTATACATAAGTAAGTATAAATGTGTGTGTAGTAAATACTAATATATGTACATAGATCCATAAAAAAACCCCATAATGTTGATCATGATAAATTTCCCAAGCTTTTCTTCATTGCTTACACATACATATTTGCTCTTCTACTATTTGTATACCAAAATATTGGTGCCCAGTTCATGAGCTTCTTAAGCAATCTTGGGTACATATATACATATGTACATATATAGTTAAAGATATTCGCATGTAGATAAATCATGTATATACATATATGTATTTATATATTATATATTACAAACATATATGATCGTGAATAGTCTCGATAAACAAATATACATATATATGAATGTCTTTAGTATGTATCACTCGTGCGTATTGATTGTCTGTTTACTTTTGCACGCACTGTTTATTCAAAGATGAAGTAATTACCTTTTCGGATGCGTCGCGTTGACAGTAAATCAATTCGCAAATAGAAAATTTGCTGGATATGAATTTACTATAAATTGAATTAAATAAATATTTAACAGCAAGTAAAAGAGTGGTCCGTACACTTAGTGATAAAGATGAAGGTCACAGATCCGGTCAGTGGCAACAACGTAATGTAATGAATGAAATAAAAATATAATATATATATAAGAAGATAATATATATGTACATCATTTAAAAGATTTTTATTTAGAAAAAAATTTCGTCGATATTCTTCCAAATTAATCAAATTCAAGGCTAAGTACTTTTTCTGTCTGATTCACAACTAGGATTGTTCTTACATCTATAGAGATGGAATAAGAGAAATTGGAAAATATAACTTTTTCTCTGTCAAAGCTCGAATGGCATGAAGGTAAAACAAGCCACTTTTTGTTGTCTTCTTGTAAATGAAACTGCTTCTGAGTCAAACCATGTGCCATCAAACGGAATAAATAACAATCGGACGATGCAATATCTTAGGAATATGGCGGGTGTGGTAAGACATCCTATTTAAACGCTTCCAGGTAGGTTTTAACGGATTTACTATCGTGAAGCCGAGCGTTGTCAGGCAGCAAAATGATTTTACCGTGCCTCTCCTGGTATTCAAGTCATAAGGAATTAAGGTAGTCGCTTTAGAATGGTCTGGGAGTGACTCTCAGTCAGAGCTGAGTCTTCTTGCGTTCGACACGGATCCTCATCGAGCAATTTCTCCAATTCATCATCTTTGAGGATGTTTGGTCTTTTTTCACGCGGACGGTCGTTTATATCGAATCACGGCACGTTGTTTCATAACTGACATATTCGCACTATCAAAAGTGTAGGACACTTAAACAAGGTCTTCTTCTTCTTAATTGGCGTAAACACCGCTTACGCGAATATAGCCGAGTTAACACAGATAGTCAGTCGTTTCTTCTTTTCGCTACGTGGCGCCAATTGGATATTCCAAGCGAAGCCATGTCCTTCTCCACCTGGTCTTTCCAACGGAGTGGAGGTCTTCCTCTTCCTCTGCTTCCCCCGGCGGGTACAGCGTCGAATACTTTCAGAGCTGGAGTGTTTTCGTCCATCCGGACAACATGACCTAGCCAGCGTAGCCGCTGTCTTTTAATTCGCTGAACTATGTTAATGTCGTCATATATCTCGTACAGCTCATCGTGCCATCGAATGCGATATTCGCCGTGGCCAACGCGCAAAGGACCATAAATCTTTCGCAGAACTTTTCTCTCGAAAACTCGCAACGTCGACTCATCAGTTGTTGACATCGTGCAAGCCTCTGCACCATATAGCAGGACGGGAATTATGTGTGACTTATAGAGTTTGGTTTTTGTTTGTCGAGAGAGGACTTTGCTTCTCAATTGCCTACTCAGCCCGAAGTAGCACCTGTTGGCAAGAGTTTCCTTATTATTATAAATCTGCCTAATATCATAAGATCGTATATGTATTGTTAGAAATAATTCTTCAAGAATATCTTAGCTGATATAAGACTTGATATATCACAAGACGAATTTTATTATATTCTGATACATTATATACTACTTATAAACTACACACATACATCATTCGAGAGAAGCGTTTATCGTAAGATCTTTGGAGAAGAAGAAGAAGAAACATTAAGGATATACATAGGTAAGCGCATAAAAATTCAACGAATGCGTTGGTTAGGACATGTCGTTGGCATGGAA
The DNA here is from genome assembly GCF_024586455.1 of Bactrocera neohumeralis. NCBI lineage: Eukaryota > Metazoa > Arthropoda > Insecta > Diptera > Tephritidae > Bactrocera > Bactrocera neohumeralis. The sequence continues at coordinate 10,482,623 of NC_065922.1, read as the reverse complement.
GATGATGCTTCAGCGAAAAACTCCTTCCACTCACGATCCATAGTTGGACAGCAGCAGAAAGGGCGTCAATGCGTTGAAGAACCGAGTTCATAGCCAGCTGTCTGCTCATGGGTTGTACAACGGACATGACCGCGCAAAGGATAGAGACAACTAGCGAAGTTTCGTGCTCTCTCCCCCGATCGACTCTCGTTGTTACGCCAAAGAAGAAGAAATAACTACACATACAAGTATTTGGCTACTAGAATTTTAGTATGCTAAGAAATTACACACAATTTATATTTTTCCAACTTCAGACTTCTGCCTAGGCATTAGTACCAGATCTTTGCAAACAAGTAGTTAATTTGGATTGTGGATTAATTTGATATGCTGCTCGTGTATATTGACAAATAGCTCCTACTTTTGGTCTCTAGTTTGCAGTTAGTATTGTGTAAAATCTTATAAACCTTATAAGTACATTTCACATATTATTAGGGTGGTCATAATAATTTATAAAGCAGACAGCTACAACAAGCTAGATAAAGTTTTAATTCGGAGCTCAGAAATCCATAAAAAAAAATATACTTATGGTTACGAGAGGGTTAAACAATTGGCCAGAAACAGAAATTACCATTCAAGTACACTCTTTCGTAACTCTTTTTAAAGTCGAAATATTTTTAACTTGGAATGACACGACACCAGAACCTCCTGTGCAGTCTTTTCCCGCCTAGAAAAGCAGCGAAAGAGGTTAGTCTTGAATTTGAGTAGTAGTGAATGAGCGCAAGATAAAGTACAAGGTTGTCAGATAATAAGATTCCGTGCATTTTGGAAACTATGTCATTGTTAACAGCTATAAATTTGAAAAATCTTGGAACCAGCCACACCAGCTACCACCAACAATTTAAGCATGGAGATCAAGCGCAGAATAATACTACTTTGGAAACGGAAGGCAATTCAAAGGCGGATCGCTCTATTGACGAACAAAAAAATACAGTCTATAAGTATTTTATCATTCCCGTCCTCTTATACGGTGAAGAAGCATGGACGCTGACAAACCGAGATGAGAAAACACTTGGAGCATTCGAGAGATGGTCCACACAAGGTGTCGTAAGTGCTGGGTAACGCCCTGGTTAGGTCATGTTGTAGCTATTGAAGACGATGTTCCAGCGCAAAGCTTTACCGATGCGAGACACACGGTTGTAGTGTCAAAGAAGCAGAAAAAGAAGAGGATTGTCACGAGACTATTTTACAGTTATTTTTGTAGCTGCAGACAATCTCCGTCACTTTTGTCATTTTAAATTTTGAAAGAAACGATTTCATCAAGTCTCACTTTTTGTAAAAGCAAAGACTGGCTACCACCCAAACCAGGTTCAGAAGAAAGCAACAGTTTTCGAGCCAGTAGATTAGCTAAGGAAGTAAGGCGCATAGATATGTATATACAAAGGTGTACCGTGTCGAAGAAGAAGAACCGTGTCGAACGGTTCTCTTCAAAACAGTGCAAAATAACTCATAAAGCGTTGATAACATTAAAAAAAAAAACATTTTGAGTTACTTGATCAAAAGCTTTTAGCCGATTACAGCAAAGTTAGACTCCAAACGACTACATCAAAAATATTAGGTTGTTTTGGAGATATTTGTTAATTCACCACCCTAATCCATATTGCCTGAACCCATAACCGAACTTATTATTTTCCTACATAAGTATAGCCACATATTTGCATAAATTTTTATATGAGCCGAGTTGAAGGCGAAAAATGCCGGCAAACAATGCCCAGCATACTCGCTATGCATGCCAATTGGGGTTTGGCTCTTTAGAGACTTTTTAGCACGTAAACACGAAAAGCGCACCGGCTAATTACCATTGTCAGCAGGCTTGCAGTAGTGGTGGGTAGTTTGAAGCGCACAGCATCACTAGCATAAGCATTAGCATGAATGGGTAAGTCATATATGAGACTTATATGTATGTACATATGTATATATATACCTTCAACTTAAATACCCATAGATATCTACTTCATTCGGGGCTCCTCGTAAAGTTTGTGGGCTTTGTGTTGGAGTTTTTGTTTTTGGTTTATTTTGGAGGGCGGCTCACTCTCGTTTTCATCGCTTCATTGATTCATTGTGCAGCCAAGGCGCGGGCTTTTGACGGCTTTTTGCGTCCGAAATTGAAGGTCACCATTGTTTCGGCACCTCACTTGAGTAGGGGTCGGTTGGGTGCAGGTTTTAAGGCGCTGCGTTTGCCCGCGCTATTGATTTTTATGATTCTCAAGTTAATAAGGTGTGAAATTTTGGCAGAAAAAATACCAAATCTACGCATCGTTGAACTTTTTTAACAAACTTATTTGATTGCTAATGCACATAAAGTTGCTGCGGTGCATAGGTTTATATTTACATATATATATATACATACATACATGTATATAGGTATGTATGTATGCTGATTGGTATGCTGCGTTCATGTGTCGCCGATAAATAGATTAAAAACATATTGCTCAGTCAAGTTAAACAGTGCCCACTTAAGTAGGTATGTCGGTTTTGCGAAATATTTCGATATTCGTGAATTATGAGCTCATTTTGGGTCAGCATAAATGCAAATGTACATATGAGCATACGGTATGTTTACAAAACATTTTCAAATAATTTTTTCATTCAAAATTTGCCCGAATTTGCTATAAAATATGGTTTCATTTATATAAGTTAACACAACTGAAGAAGTCTGTTTTGAAAGAAGACTGCGCTGCCAAGTGTAGATGTCATCAGCATGTTACTACGTTACCAGGAGTTGATATGTAGACCTAGGTGACCTAAATGGATCGAATATATGTACAATAGGGTGATTCAAAAAAAAATTTATTTTTTTTTTCGTTTGATACTCTGAAAAATAGGTTCCTAGACACCTCTAAGAAAGCCTCTCCAAAAACCTATGGGTTTCATCATTCATATTGATTTTTTTCATTGAGTTATAAAATTCAAAAGAAATAAAAAATTTTCCCCAAAATAATCAAACTTTAACTGTTAATATCTTTTAAACGATTGGGTTTACGAAAAAATCGTGGAGACCTTTTTTGTAGAGCATTCAATTTCCTACAAAATCTAAGGAACAAGATATTTTTTCAAGTAGTTGGAAGCGAGATATAAATTTTTCTATCTGATAATAAGAAAAAATAGAAAACTGTATGTAGAAGGAACTTCCCGTTACAATTAAGAACTCATGCTTGGAGAGGCTTTCTTAGGGGTGTCTAGGAACCTATTTTTCCGAGTACCAAACGAAAAAAAAAAATTTTAATCACCCTAATGTACAAGTGTATCTATCTAATAACTCTTGACTCGATACTTCTTTTTGTTCCTACAACAACACAAGTATTTAAGGCAAATAATCTTTCGAGCTGCTTCATATAAACCTCTTAGCTTGTAAAGTAGTTTTAATTTGATTTTGAGCGACTGAGAAATTTTTGGTAGGAACCCATAAGAAAGGGGTTCTGTTACACATAAACACCTTTCCAAACTCTTTTTTTCAGAAGGCTAAGGATAATCGAATCAATGACCTTCTCTGTCCTTTTAGCACTAACTAAACAATGCGGCAAAGATCTGAAGAGAAAGACGACAGAAGTTTATAAAAAACCAGAATGTGTTAAAAAGGAGGTAAGGAAAAGAAAAGGTATAGAAAGTTTTCACTAAAGCTTTGTGAAATAATAAAAAACTGAGCTTTGGTTACATATAATTAAAAATTTCTAAGATCTGCCTTTATTCTGTTAATTCGGTTTTCACAGAATCGAGGCTGCATAAATATTTCAGTAGTTACCCGGTGTTTCAGTCTCATAAAATTTCGTGGAGAAAGAAAATTTGTTCTTTAGTTAAATCTATGGATTTACTAATGGTTTCAACTCAATTAATAGATAATTTAATCCAAAGAAAATGAAAGTAAACTCATAATATCCTTGTTAGTAAGTATGTATCCTCAGCCCTGTCGTCAAAACACTGCGGTTTTCATATGTACTCTTGAGGCCAAATTTATTCCTCATAGAGTGGTCATTTGGAGCCAGATCCGGACTATAAGTTGGACGCAAAAAACTCCCCATCAAGATCTCGGGACTTCTGGCAAGTCACTATCGGTGTGTAGTCTGGCGTTGTCCTGATTCATATCAAAACCAATCGATATTTTTTGACAATAGGTCTTTGACATCAAAATTACCAGAACGGAATCGACAAAACCAAAATTGTCGTATCGAGACCAAAATTCAAGTATCGGGATCATAACACATTCACACATTTAGCCGCCTGGTTTGCATATTGGACTTTATCAAAGGAAAACTGTGAAATATGGCGTATTTTCTCTTTGCTGGTATCCACCTTTGAAGCGTGATCAAACAGTACAGTGAGTCAAGCAATCACAAAAGCATCCGCGAGTCCTTTTTAGTACGTAATCTTATCTTTCTAACGATATATATATATATCGGCTCGAATGCTCTTATACAAGGTGAGATATAGATTTTTAAAGCCATCTATTGGAAAATTAACGCATTTTTAATCAGAATTTCAAAGTGTCAGTCAGCAGTGACGCGGGACCAAGTTGCGAGTGCAACGACTGTTTGTTTGATAACAGAAGATATTTCGTACTGCCCTCGTTCACTACCACACCCATTTGATTCGTTTCCTCATTCAGTCTGGAGAAAGCAGAACTAACGGCGCGGTTGTTGAGGCCAATAATATCAATTTCATCGGCGTACGCCAACAGTACACTCTTATAGAAGATTGTACACTCTCCATTCAGCTCTGATTGAAGAAGCAGTAGATTGAAGAAGTCGCACGGTAGAGAGTCGTCTTGTCTGAAACCTGGTTGCATACAGTAACTTGAAATGTTCATTACCGCGAAAAAATGGATTTAAATGGGAAACATTTCCTTGTGATTATTTTTTACAATTTTCAACCTCGATTACCACAGCAACAGTGTATTGATGAGCTTAATTCAATGTTTGGCGATGTTGCTTCATCAAGAATCAGTATTTATCGATGGTATGGTGAATGCCATCGATGGCGTAGATCACTCCAAAACGAACTTCATGAAGGTCGCCGAAAATTAGTTGTTGTTCCGAAGCTATTGATTTTGTGCACAAACTCATGGGACCTATCGTGAGATAGGAGATTAGCGGGACCATCATACATTTAATATTGCATGGACATTTGAGTATAAAAAATTTGTTCACATTGAATCATACACAATTTGTCGATCGCTCAAAAAAGGCTCCTGTTGATTCGTCGAGAATAAATGTTAAAATAATGCCATAGCGGTGTTTCGAAACATGTCTAGGACATCTTGTTTGGTGATGAATCGTGAATTTACGCGTATGTGGCCGAAAGTAAACAGTAGTTAACTGTATGGGTCTTTCAAGATGAAACGAAGCCAAGAAAAGTTGTTCAAACACGAAGCACTTCCAAGCCAATGGTTGACTGTTATTTCGGAAAAACTGCACGTGTCACAACCATAGCTCTAGAACAACGCAAAACGGTACATTCTGAGTGGTATATAACAATTTGTTTGCCGATTGTCTTTCAAGAAATTAGGAAAATCAACCGGCGAAGAGGGATCACTCTTCACCACGACAATGCAAACTCTCGCACAACGACTGAAACAGTTGCATTTTTGAGCATTCAAAACATAGATTTGATGAGTAAAGCAACGTAGAGTCCTGATTAGGCATCGGACGACTTCTTTTTATTCCCGTACGTATAAAATAAACCAAGAGGTCAAGGTTTTGCGACACCTGAAGGGGCCATTGATGCGATTAGAACGCATGTTTTGGAGTTACCTAAATCAGAGTGGCAAAAGTGCTTCGACAATTGGTGCCATAGTATGCGAAGAGGTATAGATCTTAATGGAGAATATTTTGAAAAGCGATATTCGATAACCTACCTACTAATATGGGGGAAAAATTTACAGAATTTTTAATTTGAATATAAATTAAAAAAAAATAAATTTTTTTGAACCAACAACTTAAATAAGTGTTTTTTATAAAAATTTTATTTAACGGTTAATTCAATTAGTATTATCTGAACAAATACATTACAATAAAAAAACTAGATATTTCAAGTGTTGATGACCTCACTTTTAGTGGGGTTTTAACAAATTTTATTTTGTTTGCACATTAAATCTTTATTTTTTGCTTGCACACGACTAATTCTGGGTATTTTATTTAGGTTTGTTTGTCAACTTACAGTTTAAGCCTAATACAAATGGCCAATAAATATTACATAAGAGGTTTATCATATGAACTGAGCAAGAAATATAAATACGTACATATGTATGTGTGTTATGTGTGTGTACTTCTGACCAAATATTTAGATATTTAGACAGTGCTAAAAGTAAAGCTTGATAAGGTGCTAATTGTTTGCCCACACAAAAAATCCCGAATTATATTATGTATCCGTATACGTACATATGTATGTACTTATGTGAAATGTGAAGTCTTTAGAACAGTCTGAAGTTCCAGCGGGAATAGTGCAGATTGGATAAATCAATAATAATGTTGACTTCAAAAAGAAATAAGAATAGAAAATAAGAAATTTGTGGTTGAAAGACATAACCGCTAAAGCAGAATTGGAAGTGAGCTAAGTTATTGAGGTTATGTTATTAAATGCAACTATGATACTCAAAAATCCATAAAAAATAGTGGTTAAAATTGTGCTAAAAATTTGGCATTCAATTTATGAAAAAATGAACTTTCCAGATGATGAGCTTGGCTGTTTTTGAAGAAATTTTTGAAACAATAACAAAATTTGCAATAATTTTTTTTTAAATTAACAATGTATTTATTATTCGCTTTAATATTGAATTCATCGTTACATTTATACATATATACACATTACCAAAATCAAATACGTGACATCGGTTTGTCGTTTCTATCAAGATCACAACAACAATTCGTTTACTTTCTACCCTAACACCAGCCTTCTGGGCCCAAAGGACCCAAACCACCAATACTACCGCCACCAATACCGCCGCCACCAATTGCACCACCACCAACAACACCACCGTAGCCCAGACCAACACCGCCACCATAACCATAACCGCTGCCATAGGTGGCACCGTAGGAGACCGGAGCTGGAACCGGCGTTGAGACGGCTGTCACTACGGGTGTCACGACCGCCGAAGTGGTCACCGCAGGGTAGGCTACACCGCCACTCGCATAACCGCCATTGTAAACGCCACCGCCATAGCCATAACCACCATAGCCACCAGTGCTGTAACCACCAGTGTTGTAACCACCACCATAGCTGCCACCAGGCACCACAGACACCTTTATCACTTTGACGACGTTTTCGCGACTATTTGAGTATGGCGTAATGCCATAACCGCCATTATAGCCACCACCGTAACCATAGCCGCCACCATAACCGCCGCCATAACCACCACCATAACCAGGACCATAGCTAGGACCGTAGCTGCCGCCGCCAACACCACCGCTTACGCCCGCGAGCAGCGCCAATTTGCCGAAAGTCGCCTGACCGGGCGCTATGAGTGCGATAAGCGCAAATACAACAACAAATGTCTTCATTTTGTATTGGTGATTAAGTAATCCTTTCTTGTGCTTCTAGTTGTGTCACCGCTGTGTAGAACTCGACTGTTGCTGTCCACTGACCATCCACGCTCATTTATACACATATGCCACACTACAACTAAGCGGCCGTTTTGTCTCCAAGCCAGAAACAAAGCATGTATTGTTCTATATAAATTTGACCATGTAATAAGTTTTAACAACGGAGTCCAACAGTTTAGCGAAGTTTTAGTAAATGTGTTTAATTTTTCTCAGGCAAACAAGAAACAAATAAAAATCTTCGATCTGTCTGTCTTCCACTGTCTTTGCCTTGGTTCTTATGTGACCACTTCCTTTTGCCATTAATGATGTTGTTGTTGTTCTCGTTTGTGTTTTGTTGGATGATCAACGCTTTTAAATGGAATTAACACTTTCGCTCGCAGCGCACTCTTTCGTGTAGAACTAAACGGTTTATGCATTTATTTGAACAGTTAAGTGCGATTTCTTATTTGTTCTATATTTAATTTTCTCTATTTGTGTTTTCTTTGTCTTCTGCCACTAAGCTAATAATTAGCTCATTTGCAAAATTATTATTTTTTGGCGAGTTCTTTTTAGAAAATACATTTTTTTGCGCAAAATCAATTTCGTTTTTATTATCACTATAATAAAATATTCACCATTTGCTTTCTTAATGTTAGTTCAAATGAAGGAATATAGGTTATAATGTTAAAATATTATTCTCTCACTGTTAAGATATATCACACACAGAAATTCCAAGACCTCCAATTATCATTTGTCAGTAAAAATTGCTCTTATTTATCAAAGGCCAAATAGTTTTAGGGTTTGTGTGAAGCAAACGGAGCCCATTTCGAATAAAATTCTTTACATCGCTCATATAATTTATGTATTATTAAATCAAATTGACTCTATTAAAAAAGGTATTATAGTTTGAGTTTTATAACGACTTGAATATGTAACAGAATGTAACAGAACTGAGTAGATTACTCTACAACAGCGTCAACATGAGGCTGAATAATTGGAATTCGTAAACTAAGCACAAGTATTTTAGCATTTTATGATATATTATTATGAAATCTCCCAATTTTTCTAAGTGGTGCAGTTCCCGGGTCGGCCTTAAAATACCGTCCCTGGATTTCGGAAATAAAATGGGTATGGTTGGATATAGGAGATTTTCCAGGTTAAGAATATATATAGTTACCGCTTTTTTTTAAAGATAAATATTTATTAGATTTTAGTCCCCTTTTGATAGTTTTCACAACTAATCTGATTTAACAGCCCTCAAAAAAGCGAAGCGACTGTGTCGCAAATCTATTGCAAACTACATCAGCCGCCGAGGGATTTTTCACTACAAACATATATTTTGTATTATTATTTATTATATTTTATTTATTAAAATCCACTTACCAACCTTATGTTGCACATCTTGGGTAAATTACAATTGCAGCCTCTTCCAGCATATCACTTAACCATTTTGCTTCGCAATTTTCCCTCAATCACAATTTTTTCACATACCTTGCGCCACATTTGCATAAAAGCCACAAAATAAACACTTTTAAACACAACACACACAAGATATTCAATAATTATCCACTCAATTTAATACCTTCATATTAATCGCAAAAGTAATTAAACTATTAAACTATAATTTAAAACTAAATTCATAATTTTCGATTATTTTAATAAAATTTACACACGAACTAACGGAACTGGAAGAGAGCAAAGGAAATGACGTAGGAAACTTGACAGCACCAGGGTTGCATTTATGTTCATAATTTATTTGAAACACGTAGTATATAAAAAAAAATTTTTGCATAAAACAGTTTCAAACATTTTGATTAGAGCTGATTTTATAGTCTAAAGTTTCTTAGTAAATCATAGTCAATATGAAAATCTTGAAGTATTTATAGTTTTAAAGACGAGTGTAAGTTTGTAATGCGCTAGTTCTCAAAAAAATTAAGTGCGATAAGTTTAAAATAAAATTAACACTTAAATAATTAACTAACAATTAAATTAATAAAATTAAAATAAAGTAATCGCCACTATAATTGCACGTACACCATGCACCATTTAATATAATGCTCATGAAACACAGCGCGCCATCCACCTTTTACATTTTTCCATACTCATATTTGAAATGCAACCCTGCTAGTAGAACAATGTACAGCAAATGAAAGAAAACGTCACAAGAAATCAGCAGAGCAAGAAAAAACATCTTTTATCTAATTAGTTTTGATACAGAAACATTAAGAATTAATAAAAATTAATTATTGTGGTTCACTAAATGTTTTTTGTGCAAATTCAATAGATTTGAAATTCGTGTGTAAAGCTGCTTTTGAGAAAAATACAGCATTAAAGTGAGTGCAGAACGACCTTCATGAGGTGAACGTCTTAGCAATTTTTTTTTCTGCAGCAAAATTGTGAAAATATGTTATTGCGAAAATACGCCACAGATTTAGTGGCTGAAAAGCAAATACCAACGCATTCCGCAAGGAAAAAAGCTGGTGGAAAACTGGCGCAATAATTGTTACAAATTGGAAATAATATGAGTGAACATAAAAACAAGCGAACATTGTAATAACAAAGCCAAAGTACATAGCACAGCTGGGCGAACAAAAAACACCACAAAAAAAAATTATGAAGCAAGAAAAGAAAATACTATTACAGGTGTCGATGGGGGGATTTGTAGGAGGTGGCGTACATTAATTGACGCAACGTCGTTAGGGTAGTAGTGGTGCTGATACGGGCGTCTGTATATGGGTTAGGGGCATGTGATGCGGAAGAACGTAGTGAACAAGCTAACATGTTAATTATAGGATGTGAATTACACGTCAGTGTATTCAATCAGCAGTTTAGTATATTCTTAAGTGCACAGAAGATAAGCTTATAACTTGAGAGAAAACAGGAATTCAAGAGTCGTGGCAAGCCAGTTTTATATTTTGGTAAATTGAAGTAGAAGCAAACATAAAGTACAAAAAATACAAAAACAAACACAAAAAGACTAGAACTAAAGGTAATCAAAGTTGTTATCACGTTACGCCACTTGCATGATGGACTATCGCACCTAAAGCAGATTATATGTACTGAAATTTGTAAAAGTTCTTCATTTCGCTTAAGCTGGGCAAACATAAATCTTGCAAACTCATATGTACAATACACGTGTGTATGTACACTTATCATTAAGCAACAAATTTGCAAGACAGGTTCTGATAATTCTCGGCAATATAAAAATACGTCAGCTACAATGAGGAAAAAAGCACAAGTATGCCGCTATAAAGTGCAAACTGGTTTCGCCGAGACAACCGAAATAATATTATTGCGGAAAGCGAAATCACAACTTGTTTACTGCAAAGATTTTTCAGACGGCATATTCATATGGTTTCTTTTTAGAAATCGAATGTTTATACAGCAATATAGGCCGCTTTGTAACTGTTTTAAACCTTTCAGTGGTGGCAACTAAATATGTAGGTACATAAGCTTTGTATAGCACAGACGCAAAACTGCACTGCAAAAGTTCGCTTTGTTTAGATGGTGTGTTAACATTCTAGTCGCTTCCAATTGGAACTTGTGTGGCTATATAGTATAGGAGAATGTTGACTATTCGTGTTTGCCGAGTGCATGTTTAAATAGATCTTTTTTGGTTTATTTGTTTATAAGCAGTTGTTGCATTTTTTTCTTTCCAGCTTATTTGGCAAATTTTGAAGCAAAAGCAAACGAACGGTATGTCAACACAAACAACACACGCCCCAACGGCGCCGGAATTGCCCACAACATCACATGGTGAAGCGTCAGCACCGCCTACTGAATCAATGGACGATTGGACTTATTTCGACAACGCAACAAACGATGACACAGAGCAAACTGCAACCACTGCAGCACAGCAAACCGCCACAACAACTACAACCGAAACTGTGAACTCTACCACTGATAATGCCGCATCGAAAACTACAACTTCCACGACGTATTCGTTTCCAGGCAGCGCCCTCGGCAGCGATTCCACAGCGAACATAAACAGCATTAAAACAGAGAGCAGCAGCACTAGTGGTGATTCTAAAAATAAAAACAACGAAGAGGAGAAAGTCGATGATTCCATGTATGAATGTAATATTTGTCTCGATACCGCAAAGGACGCAGTCGTCAGTCTGTGCGGTCACTTATTTTGCTGGCCATGCCTGCATCAGTGGTTGGAGACACGTCCAAATTGCAAATTATGCCCAGTTTGTAAAGCAGCAATTGGCAAGGATAAAGTAATACCGCTATACGGACGCAACAGCACCAAGCAAGAGGATCCCAGGTAAAGCATAAACCTGCACACAGTGAATACCAAGCATTTGGTTAAAATTACTAACAAATAATATTTTTTTGTAGAAATAAGGTGCCACCGCGTCCCGCTGGTCAGCGTACTGAGCCAGAGCCACAACAAGGTTTCCAGGGTTTCGGCTTTGGTGATGGTTTCCACATGTCTTTCGGTATTGGCGCTTTTCCATTCGGTTATTTCGCTTCGTCTTTCAACTTTGGTGAACCTCGTGCAGCTGGTAAGCCTAACTGTTTAGAAAAAATATGTCAAATATGTAAATATGTACTAAAAACAACGTTTGCTTGTCCTTACAGCCGCCAACCGTGGCACCGTGCAATATGAAGATGAACAGCAATTATCTAAATTATTCCTGTATTTGGCTATCTTGTGCATTGCTTGGTTATTATTCGCATAGCAATACTAAATCGATTATACTTACATACCTAAATATATATATTTATGCAAAGAGCCCACTTTTTAATTTGTTGCTCCGTGCTTGCGATTACTAATAAGAAATTCAATTATGTACATGTGTGCAATTTATTAACGAAACATACGTACATACGAAATTGCAAATACTTTTAACATTGTGAAATTACATTGTCGAACGAAAGAGGAAGTAATCTTAAAGCGTAAAATTATAAAAAAGTGATACCTTCAAAATAAATGTATGTAATGAATTAAAAAACAAAACTAACAGTAAACTAATTAAAATCATTTTCATCATAAATGTACGTACATGCATATCTACCTGCATTTCGTAATATACATATATTTCATACTATGAGTTTTTGTGACGAAATAGCATTGAAGTCAGTTTTAGTTGCTCAAACAAAATTCCTGTATTTTAAAATTTTATGATCTTTCGGTCTTTTATTTTTTAAGTAATCTTTACATTACAACAAATTGTACCTAAATTTCTATTAATGGATTTGTGATTAAGCGTTAAGTTTGGAGGTGAGACATTGATTTTTTTCTTTTCGCGGTTGGTTGTTTATTTCAGAAATAAAATGCTATAACCTTATTGGAAATACAGATATTTTATTTTTATTGTAATTTATTTGGAGTAGATGAAATATGCAAGTGCAATGTCTTGCATTCACTATAGGGATTTATTGGTTTTTACCACGATAGTTGGGTCTAAGTAACCGGAATGCATCCGAATTTTTATCCGGTTAAGAACTGTCAACCCGGCAGCATTCCTCGAAATAACAACAGAAATGTTTCCTGCCGCTCTTGTTGCCCGAAAATGAAAAGGCATGAGGAATTTTTCTATACCTATTGCTTCTGGCTTCCATTTCTATCTTTTTGTCAAAAAGACAAAGGCATATCTTATTCCAATAGCAGAAGCAGAAGTCACAGAGGCCGTGGAAGTGTAACAGATTTCAATGTTCATAGGTATGTATATTATAATCTCTTGCATATATTCAACTACTTCTTTGTTTCACTACAAGTTTAATAAAATGCATGTACTTTCTACACATTACATACACATTCAAGTACATATGTATTTCGAATTTAAATTTAAATTCAAAGTGAGCACATATTTTGTTATTATTTCCATTTTCTTTACACCTAAATTCTTCACTGCAAATGCAACTGTATTAGCTGTCAAATTTCCGCCGCCATTTCAGTCGTTACGCGTTAAATTTCGTTTTCGTGTGTGAAATAAATGAAAAATCTAAATTTTTTAATAAATAGCGTTGCAACAATAATTTATAGAGAGAAATAATGTAGTTGTGATAGTTTTGTGTCGAAATTAACTAAATAATCAGTGTGAGCTACGCTTTTAGTGCGTTTATTTGACGAAAAAAATTTGCTTGTAAGCAAGTCTGTGCCGGCGGTTGCGAAGTGTGAGAAATTTAAGTTATTTGCGTACAAATGCAAGCTAATTACTTTGTTTATTCTAAAGCTACTAATTGTGCAACGAGGGGTAAGTGCTTATCTTCGATATTATATTGTATTTGTGTATAAGCTGAGTGTGCAAAAAAACTCTTGGGTTACAATAGGCCAAGTTAGGTTAGGTTAGTTTAGGTTAATTGCTGCTGTTTGATTTTGAAATAAATTTGAACTAGCACTAAACGTGCTATTACAAAAACAAAAAACAATTTGCAGCTCCAGTTGTAATTTCGAGTGCTTTAGTAACTGAGTGAAATTGAAAATATTGAAGCACACTGATTTTTTTCCGCACAATTAGCATTTCATAATGATAATAATTAGAAGTTTTAAAGGAAATATATTGATATATACAGGAAAATAATATATAAAGTGAAGAGTAGTTAAATTTGACGTTCTTTTGTATTTTTTAGAATAAATTGTGAATATCGAATCCGGTTAAAAGAGATATTGTACCTAGATTTACAACAAGCTGAAGCTGGTGAATATCTTTAAAACATGATTAATAATAATATTTCAAAACAGCTAGTCGTTCCGATAGGTAAAAAATAAAACAAAAATACTCAAGGTCAAAGGCAAAAAATATTTCTTCCGCGATTTCCAACAAAACGGTATCTTGTAACAAAATTTACTTTGAGGGAGATATACTTTTTCCTTAAAACTGCCATTTCTGAGATATAATAATCGTTATAATATGCCTACGTTTCAAGTCACCTGTAAGATAATGTATTTTGTGCATTTTTAACAAATTTTTGATATTTTGAGCACGGATTAAACCCCTATTATTAGAATTATTGCCATAATTTAATTTATATTTTGACTTGATTTCTATATAAAACATATTTATGTATACGAATTTAGTGTGTTTGTTGTATAAAGCTGTTGATAAAGGTGTGAGAGGTAGAGAAATATAATGTGCTGTTAATTACATGTCCCAACATAAATTTGAATATCTTATTGTAAATATTTATAATGCACAAATACAATATTAAGTAAATCTCAAAAAGTATTTGCACAAAACTCTTGATTATGTAATAAATGCAACAAAAGCATACAAGAATACATATTAACATAAACAAACACTTGTACAGGTGTTTACAGGTACATACATATCTGTATATACATATGCATAACTGAAAGGGACCATTACAATGGCCAAAAGAGCACAGCTTCAAAAGGGTTAATAGCTTTTCGGATGATATGGCAAAAAAATGGAGAGCAACAGCAAATAGTCATAACAAAGTCCTGGCAAATACTCACCGTTATTGGTATTAGCATATTTGCGGCATTTCTGTGTAAATTTGTAGCCACTTATTCCCATTTTGGCCATTGTAAAGGGAATTTCAATGCGAATTTTGCTTACACAATTTTTTTTGTGAATTTATGCAACATATTTGGGTTCATCATGTAAATAATATGGGCATTGAAAAGAGATTTTGTTCTATTTTTCTTAAAGCTTAAAGTTTTAAGCTTAATTTTATAGCAATATTATGTATTAAATTCAACAATTTTTTAATCGATAATAATTCATACATATATGGCTCCTTAATTACTTATCAGATTTTTTCTGGAGCTTTCAAATCTGAACTTGAAATTAGTTGTATTGAAATCTTTATTTAGTAATAGACGAGAGTCGATAAGTGAAAATATTCATAATTGGATGAAATTCGTTGAAAAAGGAGGATAAAATTATAAAAATGAAGGAAAAGTAAGTTACGGGCGATGTGTGTTCGAAATGAAAAAGCGAAGAGGGTGGTGACATTTCTAAGTGTTGTTGTTGTTGTTGTTGTTGTAGCGGCAGACAGTATTCCTGAAGTAGCTTCGGGGCTGACAGTCTTTGGCCAGATTAAAATCCGTGTCCGTTCCGGTTACATAGACCCGACTGTAATGGGAACGGCATTATTAAGGGGGTTACAACAACTAAACAGCTTCGTGTGAAGAAAAAAACGTGTGCGAAATTTCAAATCGATACCTCAAAAACTACGGGACCAGTTCGCGTAAATACGGACACACAGACGAAAGGTCTGGCGTCATGCTGATTAATTATATAAATATTTTACAGTGTTTTTGGATGACAAACATCTTGGCTGACTTAACTTATAACCTGTTCAGGATATAAAATGGTTTATGTCGATTTCTGTCTAAAACGACGAGTTCTATTGAAAAAAAGTTTTACTAACTTGTAAGTAATAAAAAAATTAATAATTTTTGTATTAACTTTTTCACATAACCTCAAAATTTATATAAAATATTCAAATAAGCAGCCTTAGTTTTTCATATTTTCGTTTGCAAACAAAAAAATATTTTTGAAGAAATTTGGTGATATAATTAAAATACATATTTTTTCTTTATTAAGTTATATACAGTTAGAATTAAAAAAAATCGATTTTTTTAGAAACCGCTATTTTGTCAGAGAATTTTATTTTGCTTGTTCCTTCGATTTACTTTACTAGATTTAACATTACTTTAACGAAATCTGTTTTTTTTAATTGCAGAGGATTCAGTTCAGAGATATAGTGGTCACCGCAAAACGTCTTTTTTGAGGGGAGCTCCCGGAGAACAGTTGTAGTGCCTTTCCAAATAAATATTTTACTAATACTAAGTCTTTAAATACAGTTGAAACATACCGTGA
Organism: Bactrocera neohumeralis; assembly: GCF_024586455.1. Classification (NCBI taxonomy): domain Eukaryota; kingdom Metazoa; phylum Arthropoda; class Insecta; order Diptera; family Tephritidae; genus Bactrocera; species Bactrocera neohumeralis. The sequence continues at coordinate 10,466,272 of NC_065922.1, read as the reverse complement.
TATGTGTACAAATTTTTGGGTCAATAATTTTAAAAGTTCTCTCAGAAAATTTTTGGAAAATTCGATTTTTCGGCCTAATAACTGTATATAACCTCTTAAGTGAGGATATCATCAGTTATTATACCCTGAACAGGGTATATTAAGTTTGTCACAAAGTTTGTAACACCCAGAAGGAATCGTCGGAGACCCTATAAAGTATATACATATATAAATGATCAGTATGTTGAGCTGAGTCGATTTAGCCATGTCCGTCTGTCTGTCTGTATATATACGAACTAGTCCCTCAGTTTTTAAGATATCGTTTTGAAATTTTGCAAACGTCATTTTCTCTTAAAGAAGCTGCTCATTTGTCGGAACGGCCGATATCGGACCACTATAACATATAGCTGCCATACAAACTGAACGATCGGAATCAAATGCTTGTATGGAAAACTTTCACATTTGACAAGATATATTCACGAAATTTGGTATATATTATTTTCAAAGGTACCAATGTAATCTCCGAAGAAATTGTTCAGATCAGTTAACTATAGCATATAGCTGCCATACAAACTGAACGATCGGAATCAAATGCTTGTATGGAAAACTTTCACATTTGACAAGATATATTCACGAAATTTGGTGTATATTATTTTCAAAGGAAACAATGTAATCTCCGAAGAAATTGTTCAGATCGGTTAACTATAGCATATAGCTGCCATACAAACTGAACACTTAGTTACTAACAGAAATGCACCTGTGAAGGGTATTTAGCTTCGGTGCAACCGAAGTTAACGTTTTTTCTTGTTTTAATTGACTTTTGACATAGAACTACCTACTAATGCAGTCATGTGCATGAAATTACACATTAAAGCTTTTTGTCTCTCAACAAGTCATATCCTTTCGTTTGAAATTTAATTTTTACTGTAAATTTTGCTCGTTTCCTTTGATGATTAGCCACAACAAGCGTTTTACGCTTAATTGGCTTATATATTATAAAGTGGCAGCCATATTAACATACAGTTATATACAATATTATGTGCTACATATTGCAGTAAAATGCCTTTCAAGTAAAAGTGATGAATTGTTTATGCAAATTCTTGCTTCGCTGTGCCATTGAGCAGCTTTGAACGGGCTTTGCAATTTCAGAAATTCAAAATTTTAGTGAATTTTGACATTTGATAAGCTCTTAAATCGGGGTCGCCACGTTAAAGTTGTTGACATCAATGCATGCCAACAGCGACTTTATCCCACACGCAGAGCAAAGATTTTGCATATTCTTTTTATAATAGAAATACTTCTATGCATAATAAATTTTCTTGGGAAATTCATGAATATCAAATACTACGAAGCATATGTGTGTGTGTTTCGAATGTTTGTGTGATATGCATATGACATCAATGTTTATGTACTATGTACTCACAGGCGCGGAGGAAAGCGGGTTGTGGTTCTCTCTTCGAAAAGATATGTGCATGTTTGGAAACTCGGTTAAATTATCATTTCTTGATGTGAATATAGAGTTCTGAAGAGCTCAAAGTGCACCAAATTTTTAAAATAAAAGAACCAAGTGTGTTTATTTAAATTTTCATATAAATTTTGAGGCCAAGTCGTATTCACGATTTATCTTTCAAAGACTCTTTCGAATAAGCGCTCTACCAAAGCTTCTTTCTTCTTACTACAGTAGGGAGCTGTCCTGTCACTCAAAAAATATAATCCAAGTTACGCTCCACCCCCAGCAAGCTATAATCCAGCTACGCTCTTGTTTCATATATTGAAATGCTGTTGCTGTTTTTTTGCTGCGAGTGTTCTTTGCGTTAGCCCGTTTGACTTCTCTCTCAGTCGTTGTGGTTGACTGTAATGACATTTGATGTGTGGTAAACAAAATTTTATTATTTTGCCTGGGAAATTCATTATATCTTGCTGGTGCTTAATAGAAATTGCAGTGGCATACTCCTCTTCAATGGGATGTACTATATGTGTCGCGTTGCTTTTCTGTGTTGCTTCCAAAAGTTTTATATTCTCTCTGCAATACCTTTTTGCGAAAATTTTGTTGAAAGTTTTGCAGATTTTCTTTTGCTTTTTTTAATTATTTGAAGCTTTGAAAAGTTCAAGTCTCGATGACGATCATTCAATGAGTAACGGATCACACAGGCAAGCTGCACTTCCGAATTGTCATCAGAAGAACCCAAACTTCGGGGTAATCGCTGGTGTTTTAAAGAGCTTTGAGCTTCTCGTGGCAATAACTAACTTAAAACGAAGGCTATGCGCGTTTCCAGTCGTCCTCACGACAGTCGGGCCTACATAACTGGAACGGACCCGGATTTTTCTTATCCGATCAAGACCCTCAAATCGACAGAACTCTACCGCTACAATAACAACCACGTTCTCTCAAGTACGAATCTCGATCAAGATCATTCAATCGTGCAATGAACTTGCAGTCAAGGTTCCGCTCCCTTTAAGTGGTTTGTCGACAATTTGGTTTCTTGGTCGTTCCATGCGCCTTTATGGGTGCTAAGCTTTATATAGCTTCGGATAGAGTCTATTACACTATATTTATGGGCTCTTATATTTAAGAAAAGGAACTGGGGTTCCTTATGACCTCAATACCAGGCGAGACACGAAAAAGTTATTCTGACAACGCTCGGTCTCACGTTGCCAAACCCGATAAAACCTACCTGGAAATGCTTAAAAGGGCAGTCCTACCCCACCCGCCATATTCACCAGATATTTTTTCGTTGAGTGGTTATTTAGTTTGTTCGCTGGAGCATGATCTGGCTCAGAAGCAGTTCCACTTACAAGAAAATAGTATAAATACTTGAAACTTGTAGAATGAAACCGAGAAGAAATCTAAAAATCGGAACGATTTTCTGGACTTTAAAAATGTCTGAAATGTTTAAAGAGGCCCTGAATGTCAATTATGTCGTCTCACGATTATTTGCCAGCCTATCTTCGACTGTTACGAATACTGGTAACCACGTACAATTTCCTAAAATTTACTGAATTTAAGTTAAGGAAAATCTTTTAAACAAATATTGAAGATATCGAGACATCGAATTGAAACCCTTCTAAGCTAACTTATACCGTCCAATCACCTTTCCCCAGGCGAAGTTTATTTATTATTATTTACAAGCTTGTCAGTTGTGTCCGGGCACACAAGCACACCACTTCCAGCTTCAGTTACAGCTCAATTTCCCTTGATATGCAGACAGAGCCAACAGAGTAATAAATCTACAAGCACACAACTACAACAAACTACAGGTAATACAAATATAACAAGTTGCCTAGTCCCACAAATACATACACACATATGCGCACCTGTTTATCGTCATAACATTACCTAGTTGTAATAACAACAACAACTCCTTCCAAGTAAGCATACATAAAGCCATTCCTAATGATGTAATTGGAGTTGGCGCACAAACAACAGCAACAAGTGGAGCTACAGTTTACGACAAACGCCTCACTTTGTTGCCAAGAAGCTCCAATAGTTAATTGTGAAGGATATTTATCCAAAATTTATTGTAAATGTTTGCAAAACACACAAGGCTTGCCATTATTACATTTTACATGCGAAGTAAGTTTAACGCATTATTTATATGCTCGTTTGCTTATTAACAAGTTAATATTCCTGTTTTGCTTGTTGACTCATACTCACTTCGACCCAATTGTTTGTGTGTGTGTGTCTATGGAGGATAGTGTTCACCAAAATCCCTTTGTAGCCCAATGTAAAGGCGCTCAGTTGTGAATAATTCTATTAAAGAGCCGACAATCGCATGCTAGTTATATTGTTTGGTAAACATTAGGGTGGGTCATATGTGTTTTGAATTAACTGGTTTTAGAAGCTCTATATGCTATTAGCCTTTCAGTATTGTTTGCTTTACTATCGACTGGTAACCTCAAAACATCCGTCAAAATACAATTTTATGCGGCTCAAGATCCAATTATCGGGATCAGGTGATTACATATTTTTGAGTTAATTTTACGCCTTAGAAATTTTATGTCTATATAATTCCAAGGGGACCAACAGAGGCAAAGATATTAAAAAAAATTATTAAGAACACTTTCCAGTTTAATACCCATATTTTATTACTTATTTATTGAAGTTTTTTAATCAGGTGGCAACCTTGATAATATGTATTTACGGCAGAACAAATTCTTTAAACTGCAGTTTTATACATTTTTACCGAAAAAATTCAAACAGGTGGCAACCCTCTTAAAAATTTCTTTAGTGGAAATACTTTTGAAACTTATTTAATGTTAGAGACAGTATTTTATTTATTTTACGGTTTAATTAAATATAAAACTTCAAACAGGTGGCAGCTTGAACGTACTTTTTAAACCTATTTAATGTTAGGGGCAGTACTTATTTAATGTTAGAGAAAGTATTTCATTTATTTAACAGTTAAATAGAGTAAAAAGATCCAAACAGGTGGCAACCCCCTCAAAAATTTCTAGTAGAAATAACATTTAAATATATTTAAAGTTATACTCATTGTTTTATTTATATCACAAAAAATTAATCACAAAAACTCAAAAAGGTGGCAACCCCCTTAAAAATTTATGTAGTATTTTTTAAACTTATTTAATGTTATTATTTTAATTATTTCACACTTTAATTAAATACAACAATTCAAACAAGCGGCAACGCTCTCAAATATTTCTTGAGTATAAACACTTTTTAAACCTTCTTAAAGTTTGTACACAATATTTCATTTATTTCACAGTTTAATTAAAAAACAAATTCAACAGGTGGCAACCCTAGCAAATTTTTAGATTAGAAATACTTCTAAAGCATACTTAATCTAACAGGTAGCATCTGATTTATTTCACATTGTAATTAAATATAAAAATTCAAATAGGTGGCAACCCTCTAAAATATTTTTTGAGTAGAAAAACTTTTTAAGCCTATTTAATATTAGAGATAGTTTTTAATTAATTTCAAAGTTTAATTAAAGACAAAAATTTAAGCAGGTGGCAACCCTCTTAAAATTTTCTACAGTTAAAATACTTCTTAAGCATAGTTAATTTTGGAGACAGTATCTTATTTATTTCACAGTTCAATTAAATTAACAAAATTCAAATAGATGGCAACTCTGTTTAAAATATCTCGTGTAGGAATCCTGTTAAATATTTTTATGAATGTAAGAGCCCTTTGTAATTTTTTTTACAATATAATTTAATACAAAAATTTAAGCAGGTGGCAACCTTTTCAATCATTTTTTCAGTTTTTTCGTTTTATATCAAAGTTTAAACTCATATTCTTCTTTTTACATTTGCAAAAAATAGCAACATCTCTATTCTGTTTAATGTAAAACTTTCGAGTTATACCGAATCGAACAATCAAAAAAAATTTCAAAATATTTGAAACTCTACTATGGTGCCTAATAAGTTACCTTAATGTTAACACAAGCAATTCGCTTAAAGGGCCACATTAACTGCATGCATTCAAATTTGAAGTATCAATGCCCAGCTGACAGCATTTTCGGCTCCAATTTGGCAACCGTTAATAATCTGAAGTGCTTCGGAAAAGGTTGACTGCCTCATTAGTTCGTGTAGTTTGTGTTGAGATGTATAAGTACAGTTACATGTTCTAATCCACATGCGTCGCCAAAGGGTAAAGTGGATTGATTGTTGTGGGCGTGTGCGTGTGTGGTTTCAATGCAATGCCTGAACACCTTTCGGTTTCAGTGGCTTTGATGAATTTGTTTTGGGTTACCGACGACGAGTACCGGCACACAGCCAAACAAACACACATATACGAGTACTCTTGTGAAATTTCGCATTTGAGGCACTGATGCTGATCGATTGGTCTTGTAACGGTTCATTATTGTGGGGTTTCGATAAATATGTGAATGTCAATTGATGACTTGCGTGGCATAAAGTGAACTTCTGAGGTTTAGACAAGTGATTTTTATTGAAATATCAAATTTGGGATGAATGGATTCCAAGGTGGTTGAGAACTGAGATTGTTCAAATCTAAAAAAATTATCTAAGAATTTATTGATTGAAGGTCTTTAATGCCTTTGAAATGGCTGACTTTTTTAGGAACCACTAACTGTATGCATGCAGATCCCTTAAGAAAATTCTTAAGAGTTCGTCTTGGGAGATCTAACGAAGAGTGCTCTCGGCAAATAAGAATGAGGTATATCGTTTTTCAAACTGTCGTTGGTTTTAAGGGTCTCCGATCTGTCTGCGAGTATAAAGCGGCAAACCAACGGGACTAAACATAGTGTCTACTAGAAGGATGGTATCAGTATCTGAAGACGCACTCATTTTAAGTGACGAATGTTTTCGGTGAGATGGTTAAACAGCTGGATTCATCCAAGTTAGTTACCATTCAACATTTTGAAGCTTCTTTTTTACTTCTAATTTTAAAATAATATTTAAGACGAGATATCTCCTGCCATCAAACAAACAGTCTTCGCGACTTGGCTCCTAGATCACTCTTGACAGTCATAACTTCGAAGTCAGCCTCGAAATCCAACGCAGAATAACTCTTGCCAACAGGTGCTTCTTCGGACTGAGTAGGCAATTGAGAAGTAAATTCCTCTCTCCGTGAACAAAGACCAAACTCCACAAGTCACTCATCGTTCACGTCCTGCTATATGGCGCAGAGGCATGGACGATAACAACATCTGTTGAGTCAGCTTTGCAAGTTTTCGAAAGAAAGGTTCTATGAATATGGTCCTTTGCGCATTGACAACGGCCAATACCGCAGTCAATGGAACGATGAGCTTGGCGATATATACGATGACATTGACATAGCTCAGCGAATTAAGAGACAGTGGCTACGCTGGCTAGATCATGTCGTCCGAATGGATGAAAATACTCTAGCTCTGCCGGGAGAAGCAGAAAAAGAGGAAGACCGCCACTATATTTGAATGCCAGTTGGGGAAAGACCTGGCTATAGTTGGAACCTCCAATTGGCTTCCAATAAAGAAGAAGAAGAATTTTAAATTATGCTAAGGCCTAATTGGTACAGTGAGTAAAACTTTTCCAACCCCAACTCAACGCAACTCATTATTACACAGAGATAAAGCAGGAAATGAGCTCTCAGATGATTACGAGGCGACCTTTAGACAAACAGAACCAGATCTCTCCTTTACGGCGGGTCTTCGAACCGTCAAGGCAGAGCATTCCAAAGACGGAAAGGCAGAAAAAACAGGTATTGGCTGCAAATTGCCTGGCGGATGACTGTATATAGAGAACATTGGAAATTCCAAACCCAATCGGCTCTGGTATTCAAAATTTCACTCTATAAATTTAGAACCGAAAGAGAAAAATTAAAGCAGCATGGGAGTTCCGAAGGCAACTGGATCTGGTATGTATACTACAAGCTTAGAAATCTTGAAGTCTATTAAGATATTAGTAGAAAGAGAAAAAATAAATCAGTAGAGAGAGTACCATAAATAGTTTTACTATAACCTAAAATTTTAAAGAAACTCTATTCTGATTAACCAATGGTAGTTATCAAGAGACCAGCTCTTTGTTGGCTTCTTAAATGTTTAAGGAATAATACAGTAAAAAGTCACATATAACAGACTAATACCTTCAAGTCTCATTTCTCAAAATTGAAAAAAAAGAGATGTCAAACCCTCGGAGTCACGCCGTCAATTGGAAAATCACATTGTTTACTATTCGGTGGAAAATCATATTAAATGGAACGAAATGTGTTGTAACACCAGGGACAACAATTTATGTTGGCGCGAATTGTAATCAACAACAACAACAAAGTTGGAAATAGAGGAAAATTTCAAACAGTGTTTGTTTATTTGCCTCTGACAAGCTCCGCTGTGAACCTGGAAAATACAGGTATATATAAACAAAAATATATATTTTAATCATGTGCGTATTACACGTGTGTAGGTGTGTGTTTGAGCGGGTGTTACGTTGTCAAGGACACGCATTTGATTTGCTCATACCTTTAATGCAGCACAAATCCCGTTATCAAATGTGAATTTTTCGTGTTACTCGGCATTTTGTTGTTGTTTGTTGCTAATGCGTTACAACTGGTATTTTACATGTGACTTTCGCCTCTGCGGGTGTGTGTGTGAAAAATTGGTGAATATTGTGTAACGGAAGTGCAGTGTGGTTGTGATTATTTTATTTTGTATTTTTGGATTGCTTCATTTCTTCTAATATTAACGAGCTTCAGCGTATAAGTAGTGAGATTAAATTGGGTTTAAATGCTGAAAATTTTGCTGAGTCTCAGCAAGGACATTCGGGTATGATTGGGTCTAATAAAACTAACTGTAATTAGCTTAGAAGATGGCAGATAGACCATCGAGACCTTAACTTGTAAAGTTTCACGTCTTCGCGATTGCTTTTCAGGCTTCTTATCGAGCTTATGGTCCCATTTTTTTTTAATATAGACAAGCCTCGGCATCCTTGAAGTCCATTAATGGCTAAAGAAGGATTTCCACCAAATGAAGAGCGGTAAACTAAAAGCAACCATAAGATTATTTAAAATTTTATAATCATTGAATCTAACTATTTTTGAATGTTGACAAGTTTTTTTTTCGAAAATATGACTTAAATTACCGAAACTGACATCCTTGATCTCGGAAGAAGTAAATTACTGTAGGGCACTTTCACGACTTTCGGTCGTAGATCAAAAATCCTCTGTGTAGCCAAAGAACATCCGTTTGAAGGCGAGCTAAAGTGAGAAGGCGAAACAACCTTCCACAGCGTTGTGCGCTGGGGTTAGTACCTGGCATGTAAAAAACATCTTCAATGAAGAGAAGAAAACAGCTTCGGACGAGAGACCTCTCTTTTGATGAAAGATTACAGGGAAACCAAGGGTTCCAGAAAACCTTGGTATAGGTATTTGTAGTGTTTCTAGGTTGACTGTCCTTCTATGGAATCGTCTTGTTCTCTTGTTTTCGAGAAGGCAATAGTCGCAAGTTAAAGGTAGATCAAATGTTTCCAGCCGAATCATTTACCATTGAATACAGAAAACGCACCAATTCCAAGAATAACTTGCGTCCTAGAAAGACCATTGAGACCGCTGTGAAAACCGAGGGTTCCACGTTCCTTAAGCCGAAAGTTTTTAGTTTCAAAAAACTTCCGTTATAAATATTTGGAGTGTTTCTGAACTGATTGGGGTTGACACGGTTTGTTCTGGAACCGTTTTGGATTAAATTCTCGAAAAAAAACGTAGTCAGAAGCTAAAAAAGATCAAATGTAAATACTCTCATCCAAAAACAGACCTGACCCCGCACAGTTCTTATATTCGTCGAGCTGAAAAACCGAAATACTGAAAAGCCTGTGGCTAAAGCGATCTGAAAGCGAGATACATATTAAGTTTGTAGTGTTACTAGATATAATGAAATTGAAAGTTCATCTAATGTACGAGTTCAGACGTAGATATGACAGTCATCCCAGCATTTCATGTTCGATGACAGAACTGAATATAATTCGCTTCTTGCCCGATATGTTTCTAGTCGTGACGAAGAACTTTAGCTGGGATCTCCTCGCTTTCCACTGAAAATTTTTTCTATAGCTACCCTACATTTAAAAAAAAAACATAAAAACTTCAAATTTAATGGAAAATGCTTATTTTCATTCGAAAGAACATTATTTGGCATTTACTTTTTGAATATTAACTCTTTCAAATGTTTGCCGCGGCTACGTCTCAGATGGTCCATCCGTTGAGTCCAATTTTCGATGACTCGCTTGAGCATTTCGACAGGTAACTGGCGAATGACATGCGTGATGTTGTGATCCAAAGCCTGAATCGTATCTCTGAACAAAATTTATCTCGAAAACGTCGGAACTTTTCAAGAACCCATGTAGCGAAGCGTTGTCGCTGTGAAGGTCAAACGGCTTTAGTTTTTGCACAAGGCTGTATTTTCAATATAAGATCTCGACATAAAATGCGCTAAATCGTTCCATACGTCAGTCCGAGTTTCTACGAACGGCGCCGAGCGTGGGTCTGAGTCTATTTTATGCCCAGTAGACAATAACAAAATTTAAAAGAGCCGCTAGTCAGGCTATCGGCCTCAAATGGCGGCAACAGGTTGAATAACACAAGAAATTAATCTTAATCAAAACGAATTAGACAAAAATGTTGCGCTCAAATGAAGGCAAAGCTTTTCAACACACATAAGAGAGAGTACGCATCTCGCATCCAAAGAGAGCGTGTGCTCTTGCCAGTTAAAGTAAAGAGAGTAGCAATGAAGAAAGCTAGAGAAAGGAATAAGCGGTGCCGCTCTAATGAAAAAGCTGGAGCAAAAGCTCAGTTTTGCAAAGCTCAAAGCTCCAAACATATGTTTTCTGCAAAGTGAGAAAGCTAAATAAATAAAAAACAACAACGCAAGTTGTCGTTGTATTGGTGTACGCACACATTGAAGCCAGCACACCACTACAAATGCACTTTTGTGTTTGCCTTTGAGGTGACCATAAAAATTGCAGCTTTCAATTTCTTCAATGGCGCGGCATTTCGTGCGCTTTAAGCACTTTAAGCTTGTGTCCGTGTGTGTGAGTGCTTGAATTTCCTCCTTTTGCTGCGCTGACTTTTGTTGTTTAGTAATGACTGTGAGGTATGTGGCTTTTATTGAACCAAAGCTGATTGCAATACTCACGACCTGATGCGCTTCTTCTCAACCAAAAATGCTGGCAAACACTTTTTGCGCTTTGTGTCTGCTTCATTGTGCCTGACTTGTGATGTGGCTAATCCGAGTGCGGCATTGATGAATGTGTGCATTTCTTTTCCACTCTGGGGGTGTGTGTATGTGTATGTGTGCATTTCGCTGTGTGCCAAAGTGAGTTGTAAAACATTGTGTTCTGAATGAAATGTCCTTGGTTGTAGTAGTAGTTGTTGTTGTTATTGTTTTCCTTTCGTTTTAAATACGCCAGCGTTGCGCTGAGCTGCTAAGTGGCTTAAAAGGTCAGACCATAAAGGGTTTATGCGTGGAAAATTTAATGAATATTCTTTTATGCTCAATTTAAGGGAAGCCTTGTTTGAGGTTATGGTGAATTCTTGTAGGCGTTTATGCATAAAGGAATGTTTTGTTTATAATATTTTTAGGAAATTGATTGATGAAAGAAAAATAAAAATATATTTCATATTAGTAATTGTGCAACATTTTTTTTTTCATTGTTTAAAGACTTGTTATTTTATTATACGTTTATTTCTGTGGCTCAAAAGGAGCTTCTGATCAATTAATCTTGAATATTTTCTTTAGAATATTTTGAACTTCATTAGCCTTAGAAGGCGTATACTCAGAACTCAGTTTCTTTCTACTTTTATACTATATTTTTTTATCAATTTTCCACACTTTTATACATATTAGGGTTGGTAAAAAAAATGGGTGTTTTGAAATGTTTTTTGACCCCCCCTAATACATATTCTACTTTTTCTCCAAACTATTTCTAAACAGCTGTTTCTGCGGCTCAAAAGAAAAAAATTATCGGGTTTTGACCCACCCTAATGCATATTCTACAAATTGGGGGTTTTGAGCCACCCTAATACATATTCAACTTTTTTCTGCATTTATCACTAAACAGTTGTTTCTACGTCTTAAAAGAAAAATAATCGATTTTTTGGCTCACCCTAATAAATATTATATTTTTTTCAAACTATCCTAAACAGTTGTTTCTGCGTCTTAAAAGAAAAAATAATCGGTTTTCTGGCCCACCCTAATGCATATTCTACTTTTTTCTTCGAACTATCCCTAAACATCCCTATCCCTAAAAACCCTCAGAAACGAGTCTTAAAAAAAATAATCGGTTTTTTGAAACGCCCTAATGCACATTCTACTTTTTCCTTCGAACTATCCCTAAACAGTTGTTTTTACGTCTTAAAAGAAAAATAATCGGTTTTTTGGCCCACCTTAATGCATATTCTACTTTTTTCTTCGAACTATCCCCCAACATCCCTATCCCTAAAAATCCTCAGAAACGAGTCTTAAAAGAAAAATAATCGGGTTTTGAGCCACCCTAATACATATTCAACTTTTTTCTTCAACTATCACTAAACAGCTGTTTCTGCCCCTGAAAAAAAAAAAAAATAATTGGGTTTTTGGCCCACCCTATCTGTGAGCATATTCTTAAGCTAGAGAGGCATAGAAAGGCTTATATTATATGAAAGCTGAATTCCAAGAAAATAAAAAAGAGGATTCTCGAAAGAGGTAAATATTATTTCGAATATTGCTAAAAAGTTCGTTAGGGGTAAATGTTGGGGAGAATAAGTTGCACAAAGGCGAAATTTAATTAAGTTCCAGCTTCACTGATCGATAACCTTTATTAGATGCTTTAAGAAAGTTGCCTCAAGCTTTGAAAGTTTAGAAAAAAATAATGTGACTATATATGATATCGTTTTTCGTATTCTCTTTCCAACGAAATATTTTACCTCGAAACGATTGAACTCTGGAAAACTGCGGAAAACCATTGCACATCCCCTTTTGGAAAAAAGTTTCTTGTAAAATTCATGCCAACGAACATGTGATTCTCACACTAAGAATATTTTTATTATTTTTGTTATATGAGTCGATAGTCAAGCGACAATTAAAGCAATAATCTCAAATCGCATTTCGTCAGAGAATGTTCATAAAATCAATAAACATATATAGTATAGTATAATGAGTTCCAGAATACAAAGACGTTTGGAGAAATGGAAAAGCTGATGAGATTGCCAACAGTGCTATTCGCTTAACTACTGAAGAATGGAGCCGTGTGTACTTGAGCGTGGCCTGAAATGATTCTTTTATATATACATATATATATGGCTCAAGCAGCTCACTACTTCCAGTCTTAGACCAAGTATCTATACTTTTGGTTGCCGAAATACATCCGTCTGAAGGTGAGGTAAAGTGAAAAATCGAATCATCCGAAGCGAAATGTCCGAAAGGGCTAACAGACGGATGGGGGTGAGATGGATTGTCTTAGAGGCATGCATGATCGCCAAATTCATGTGTAGGGAAGTCGAAAAAAATACGTAAGCTTTGTACTCACACGGTCTCTGAAAGTATGCACTGTTACTGAAAGTATCACGGTTCACAACTTACTGGGCAACATTAACGATGACACATGTAGAAAGTGTTGAGGTTGGTAGGCATTAAAAAGACGCTGTAATACCTCTTCTGCTTATGTTCAGTCCTATCAGAAGGGATTGAAGGAATACCAAAATTAGATATCAAGTCTCTACTAAACTTCGCAAAAAGCGTTAATGTTAACAAACTTCCATCTGGCGTTGCAAAGGAACTGAGGGTCTGCATATGTATGTCCTAAAAGCTAGCTAGTGTAACCTAACCTAACCTATATAGTCGATAAGGCACTTTGAGTCTGCCACAAATTTGTTGAGCCGGCTAATATCTATCTATTTTACCTGATTCACCGAAGATATGACTGTCGAGACGTTTCAACCTCAACCTTGCAAAAGCTGGAGAATAGAAAAGAAAGTGCTTGCATTTTTCCGATTCCCCTTCTCCATACAACTTTGGCAGTTAGCATTCGACAAGATTTTCAATCTTATCGTATGTTCGCCTATCGGAAAATGTCCAATAAGAACTCTTACGAATGCAGTAAGATGAACATTGCAAAAAGTAAGTCAGTGATTCTTCTACACTAGGATATCTCGCAGTCACATAATAGCCATAATGTCGACCAGCAAATGCTAAGCTAATACGAATACCAGATATGTAGCGTTAGAATGCAAGAGGACCAAGGATATTCAGTTCGTTCTCAATCTAATGTAATCGGCATAAGGCTGCCTTATCTAGCAAGTTCATAGAGCTTGCAGTTTCCAGCGATTCCGCTTTAGCCAGGCACCCAAACGAGTCTGGTTATGAAGTAGCTTCATGCTATTGATAGTGAAGTTAGACACTCCACGGATAACTTTGAGCGAGTTCAAATCTAGCATGTAGATATCTGATTATATTTGGTTTTTTTACGGGGAGTAATTGCCAGATTGTTATAGAAAAATGAGAATCATTGAATTCTTGACAGATTTTCGGCGGTAGAAATTTGAATAGAAGTTTTCTGATAGAAATTCTTTTTACACTTGAGACTGCGACCTGACTATGTCAACGTCAGTCAGCTGGGACTGACACAATGAGCAACTTCTGTAAAATTTTTCCCAGACTCTAGAACTCTAGAGCTCTTTAGCTAGTCGCGCCGACTATAAAAACGCTCAAAGCCCACATTTTGGAAACTATAGCAAACAAACTGATTACACTATTCTTCTTCTTCCTCTTCTTAATTAGCGTAGACACCGCTTACGCGATTATAGCCGAGTTAACAATAGCCAGGTCCTTCTCCACCTGGTCCTTTAAACGGAGTGGAGGTCTTCCTCTTCCTCTAATTAAACCATTCTAAGTGGTAAATTATTGTTTGAATAATCTGTTTTGGAACCTCACTGTTTCAACTTTGAACCTTTATTTAGAACACTCTGTCATAAATAATTATCTCGCTTATATTCGGATACCAAATATAAAATATCATTGAAACTCCCTCTCAATCTATTTGTCTATAATTATCCATCTCTCAAGCTATCTTTCTCTATTTATTTCAACAAGGTTTTTCTAGTTCTATCTTTAAGAACATTTATATCTGGCTTTTGTGGAATACTTCATATTTATAAATATATGTATATATATACCTTAATACTTGATATATGTAAACGGAAGTATATAGGAAAGACTTGAGCTGCTCGTTGCTCATGAAGATGCTTCATGGCCCAACAAAAACAATTTTATTACAATAACAAATTAAGTGAACCAAGCCATACAACCAGAGAGGGTACGATTAAAAGCGGAAGCGGAAGCCTGTTAAACATTAGCAGGAAGTGCAATGTCATGCATTTCACATATGTAACCATGTAGATGAGAGTATATATAAACATATATATGTATATATATTATATATGTATATAAATTTATATGCGTGTGCGTATGTTTGTATACTTCTTCGGCTAAACTGCTTAAAAGCCACGCGTAGATTCGGCTTTCATGAAATTTATGATCTAAAACGCACGATACGCCGCACTTTCCGTCCTGCTAGATAATAGAGCGGGCGCATGTAATAAAAGCAACAATAACAATAAACATATATTGCCGAGTGAATGATGTTTACGTGCCACGAAGCAACTTGAGACGGCACAGACTGCAGCACAGCTAGTAAACAAGATTTCAAATGGATCTTTAAAGAGAGATTTATATACTGTAAAGATATAAAGTTTGTGGTTAAGTATTGCAATAAAGAAGAATTAATATTCGGCATAATTTAGGCGCTATTATTTTAATATGAAAGAAATAAACATTTAATTAGTGCAAACAGTGAGAATATTAACTTTTCAAGAATACCCTAACATTGAATGAACAGAAAACAGAAGAAATAATATTAAAAAAATAACAACAAAAAATCTGTTATGTACTAGTTGGTTTTATAAATAGAAGAGCAAAAATTTAGAGCAACGCTGTGATAAAAATATCCGCTGAGCTTGAGCTGCTTTCGTGACACGCTGAAGTGTCGAAACTTTTAATAAGCACAATGGGAAAGTATCATTGTTGTTGTTGCTATGTCGCGACGTTAAGTTGGCTGCGCTTTTCTGAGCTTGCTTTCCTATTGTGGATGCGTCTCCCAAATGGCCAGCAAGTACACTCTGTGGATATGAAAGAAATAGTTGTGAAAAGAAGCAATTAAAATCGGTTTCGCTTTTTTCTCACTTTCTACAAGTTTTAATGAGAGTTTTTACTTGATTTTCGGATAAGAGAGTAAAGGGAGAAAATAGTTAATAAACAGAAATTGAGAAAAATAGAAAGAGAGATGGCTAAATATATGCAGAAATAAGGAGAAAGAGAGATAAAAATTGAAATATCAGAATGTTAGAGAGAGAAAGATAAAAAAAAAAATAATAAAAATAGAGAGAGAGAGAGAGAGAGAAGATATAGATATACTATATAATTATAGCTAAATTGAGAGGAAGCTTTTGTGACAGTTGAACTTCTATCCTAGAAATAGCAGAATCTTAGAGAGATTAGCAAAAAGAAAAAAAAAATAGAGAAAAAATGGAAAATAAGAGAGAGATAGCTGAGGATTCCCAGAAAGAGAGAGAGAGACAAAGAAAAATAAAATAACTGAGAAATAGTACAAAAAAGAGATTAAAAAAATGTAGAAATAGAGATACAGAGATGGCCAGAGAGATAAACGGGGAGAGAAAAAGCTATAAAGATTGAGAGGGACCGAAAGATAGCTAGTGAGGATGAGAGAGAGAGAGAAAGATAGCTAGCGACAGTGAGGGGAGAGAAAGATAGCTAGAGAGATAGAGGCAGAGGAATTTAGTTAACGAGATTGAGAGGGAGAGAAAGAGAAAGAAAGCGAGTGAGGTTGAGAGATAGAGAAAGATAACTAGTGAGGTTGAGAGAGAAAGAAAAATTGCTAGAGAACGTGAGCGAGAGCGTGGGAGAGGGGGAGAAAGGTAGCTAATGAGATTGTGAGGGAGAGATAAAAAATCGATTTATTTTAAGATCATATTTTTTTGCACAAGCATCATTGAATTTTTTTTAGACTTAGAATATATACCTTGAGTGAAAACAAAAAAGATGGCTAGAATTTCGCTTATACTCTATCCAGAATGCTCGCTCATATCATCTCCCGCTCTAAACTAATCCTCCATATAACCTCCAATCATTCCATAAAGCCATCCTCATGTAACCATAATTTTCCGCTCTGATAGTAATTAATGTAGACTGAAGGCAAATAAACCGAAAATAATTCAGTTTTATTTACTTTTGCTTAAAACCCTCCCCTCGACCACTTTATAAAGCGAGTGTGCAATAAATTACACCAAACTATTGCGAAACCAAGTTCCATGGCTGATATTGCAAAACTTTCATTGCGATTTAATTACTATATTGTCGAAAAAAGTTTAGTGAAAAGTTGTGAGTTTTATTGCCCACAGCAACCGAGTTGTGTGAGCGGGAGTGCAAACTTCTGCGTGTTGGACACGTTCTGTGTACTTTGTGTGATATTTATGAACTCTGTTAAGTGGCTGCGCATGTAGTTCGCTTTTATAACTGCAAACATGGTACATATGCCTAAAACGTAAATGTTTATAGATATGTTATTTTCGCACGCACATATGGGTGTTACATACATACATATGTATGTATGTATAGAAAGACATAAATATTAGTCAAGTACTTGTTTGTAGTATGATTTACTGGGTCCTAAGCGATCGGAGTCGAAAATGTTCTCTTTATTACAAAATTATTAAAAGTAGTGATATACATGTTACTCAATAGCAAGAAAAAATGCATAGAGTTGCCACCTAATTCTTAATTTTTATTTATTTTTATAAAATTATTTATTTTTATTTAAGCCAATTTTATTGACAAAAAATAGAGGTATACATATAGTATATGTATTATATATTTAATTTATGTTTAGAGTTGGCACCTTTTCTTGTTTTTTTTATTATTTTACCATGAGAATAAAAAAAAATAAATTACTTAAACAAATTTTATTAAAAAAAAAAATATTTGTAGAGTTGCCACCTGACTTTGAATATGCTTTATAAGTCTGTAATAACATCGGTACACATGAAAAAATTTGCAACAGATATTTGGCACAATATTTTAAAAGTTTTTTCATGCTAGCATTTGATTTCAAATGAGAACAGAGTTGCCTCCTTTGAAAAATATTATCTAAAATTGTAATAACAAAATAAAAGTAATGTGGGCATCAAATTAGATATTATGAAGAACTTTTAAAACAAAAATATGTCATTTCGTCGTTGCCACATGATTTGAATTATAAATATGTATATTAAAAGTTTGTTAACAAATTATTTTGCCTAAAAACAGTTTCTGTCAACAATTTCTATTTGAAAATACAGTTAAATATGTTGTTTATTAATTAAGTTCCTGTTTTGTATTACCTTAAAATTTGGATTACGGACTTTCTATTTTTTTTTAATTTTTAAGGTTCAAAGTCTTTAAAAATGAGGAAAAGTTAAGAATTTAATATAAACTTAACTTTTTGAAACATTCATATACTCAATCGAATTCTTTTAGTAAATAATATGGAGTTTTCTAAAAAAAAATTAAGCTTAAAAATAAATAAATATGTTAGTTGTATTCTCAATTCCAAACACAGAAACTCAGTTTCAACTTTTCCACAAAAATAAATTTATCCTATATGGCAACTCTATTAGAAAATATTTTTTCAACGCTTAAGAATTTGAGTGGGTTTTGTCAGTAGACCATAAATTACGTGTATTTCATATATTTTGGGGGTTTGAGAATTTTTTTGCTGGTGGCAACTCTGTTAATAATTAATTTTTAAGAAGCTTATCATATTCGTTAAATTTATTTAGTTTTAATTCTTCAATATATGGATATGTAAATTAATTTTTTTAATAGGTGGCAACTCTGTTAACGAATATTTTTTTGGAAGCTTACTTTATTCGTTAAATCTATTTTAGCCTCAAACACTTACTATTTACTTTTTAAGTTTAAGATACATATTCCTTAAATTTATTTTAGTTGTAATTTTTTAATCTATGGATATTTAGTTAAATTTTTATAATTTAATTTTTATAATAGGTGGCAGCTCTGTTAATAAATAATTTTTGAGAAACACAAAATATTCGTTAATTTTTTTTAGTTGTAATTTCTGGAGCTATAAATTATTAATTTTATTTTTGTTATAGGTGGCAACTCTGTTAATAATTTGTTTTTAGAAGTTTAAGATATTCGTTAATTTTTTTTAGTTGCAATTCCTAAAGCAATACATATTTAATTAATTTATTTTTTTATAATAGTTGGCAACCTTGCCTCGAATTATTATATAATAGTTGAAAGTGTTAGTGAGTATATTGTAATGTTGATTCCGTATTGAGTGGTCCATATTCGCATTGCTAAAATTTTTTTGGAGCTCGAACATATGCACATATTTTTTTTGTAGAGAAATTTTTTTGAGGTCAGTAGGTGGCCCTCTAAATGCATTCCTGCCTTGAAAAAGTTACTCCTACAATTCATCAGCTACTCAGAATTACCTAAGAATTTATAGAATCCTCCATTTATCGAGTATTAATTGGCTTTGTGACTAGCGTAAGTTGCTTATATTGCTATCTGTATACTATGTACTACGTGACGTATGATGAACATTTGGAGCGATTGCAAGGATGAAAAATCAAATAGTCAGCTCAGGCTGTGTGAAACGATTAAAGTTATACTAATCTTTAAAAATCACGTTTTCATATCTTTTTTTTAATATATACAAAACAATTATATATTACATATATGTACATACAGATTATTTTGTTTTGAAAATAAATATTTTAAAATGTTGAGCAACTGAATACCCTTATATACAAATATGATCAAAATAACATTACTTTTTATACATATTTGTCTATAGAAATAGTATAAACTGATTCGAAACATAAAAATATACACTTTTACTTGCATTTTTACTCACGTGATCCACGACGTATGAGTAACTTTTTCTTTATTAAATGTGTTTAAAGTTCTATTAATTGATTTATACATTTATTTTTTTATTTTTGTTTTATTAAGAGTGAATTTTTTTTCAAAAAAACTCAAAAGCGCCTAACAGTAAATTTCCAAAAAAAAACTAAAAACGATTGGAATTGCTACATCATTGCCTACTTCACCATTCTGCTTAGTAATAAATGATACCATAAAGCATACAAGGGAAAAAAGGTGAACAAGAAACATGATTGCACAGCTCTTAACTACACAAAAGAAACGACTGCCACTTGGACGGCAAAGCAAAAAAACCGACCGAAAGCACTCGATATTGGCATTATGCGCTTGTTTGAATGCGTGTACGACAACTAAGCGGAAAACTGCTGACAGTTAGGACTTTTAGTGACTGCACAAAAACAAGAAAAAAAAAAAAAAAAAAAAAACAATAATAAAAAATATGGACGCCGTAAACGTACTTTTGTGCCGAGGTGAGTGCACTTTAGTGCTGAGACCCAAACCTGGGTGAGTCAGCTTATTAGAAGGGAAGGGCCGCAGCGCAACAAAGTAAAGTAATCGCTTGTAAAACATATATAAGCGCCTATGGGTGTGTAGGTATGAACGTATAACACATAAAAGTCAATACACACACGGTTGTGATATGAAAGTGTGAGCACATATGAATATTTTTTCCACAGTAATGGATTTTTTTCACAGTATTGTATTTTTTTTCCACATACCAGCTAATGTGCGGGCACATTGTATGGCGTGGACAGGTCTTTTGTTAAGTTGCTGCGTTGAAAGCCTGTTTCAGGTGCTAACGCTGCTATTATTTACGCACACTCACAAGCGAAGACCCATTTTGCATGCTCCAAATGTGGATCGCCACCTGTGCTCACGGGCTTTATGCCGGTTTTTTGAATACCGTTGGCTTTTAGCAACATTACAGCAACATTTTTGCTACAGCTTTGCAATGCATATTTCATAGGAAATCCATTTATGTGGAAATATCGAGCCGTACGTAGGCATGCTCTTGAAAAAGCGTGCGAAAATGTGTTTATGGGCAGAAGTGGAAGCCAATGAAATACACTTAAATAAGCGTTTGATGATTTAATTGAAAATAGCTCAGCCAGACGATTTAAATAATTGAAGTGTAATTGAAACGGTGCAAAAAGCATGATTCGAAAAAAAATTAAATTTAATTTCAATTAAATCTGTGCCCATACAAACGTCAGATTTTAATTAAAGCGTTGAATTTCTAAGCAAAAGAGTGTGAAATAATGCCAATATAAAGTGAAAAGAGAAAGTAAGTGACGAAAAATATATGTGACTTTCCTGTGGGTTGTTAAACGCCAAGAAAATCATAAAATGTTGCCTACAATTAGGCGCACATTTTGAAAACCTTCAACCGGCATATAAAAGTTCGTGAGAATAGCAAAGCTGGCAATCCAAAATTTAAGCAAACTCATGCAAACTCTACGCTCAACTCTTTACACTCAAATTTTATTTACATACATACATACATATATTCATCATTCTTTACTTCCCAAACATTTGCGCAAACTCCCTTTGAGGCATTGGGCATGAATATTAATACCAAATAATTATTATTCGGCTAACTCCATTAATATGCAGCCACAAAATGCCAACATTTAGCAGCGAAAGGCGGAAAAATGTGAAATATTTGATACAAAACATTGTTCGACATTTACATGAATGCGTGCATTTGTGTGTGGCATAATTGTATATGCCATTCGTTTTGACTGAGCGAATTTTAATTGAGGTGGCGTACAGCTGGTAGCCATTGAATGAGATAAAATTGTAAGAAATGTGGAAACAAATATTAAAGCATGTTACTTTGATGCTTGAATTTAAGTGAGAAAATTACTCATACGCCATGCTGACTACTTATTTCCACTAGAGAGCAATGCTTATATTTTTATTTTAGTATTGAAAATGCTTTATTATTTGCCAGACATGCCCTGATAATATAGTAAAATTTGTAGAGTTTAAGCGGGTATCCCAGTCCAGAAATAAAAAAGAAAGACAATTTTTACTTTCACATTTTGAAAGTTGAACTGTTCAAGAATATGGCAATCAAACTGGAACATAAAACAAATTTTTCACGAAACTGTCGTTTTTGAAATGATATCCAAGACTCCTAAGGTTCTGCTCGATCGATTTACATGAAATTTTTACAGAGTTTTCTTTATAGAATTCTCTGTATCAGGAACTATCTATATCCTCAAATTTAATATTTTTACTACTTTCAAAAAATACTCGAAACAGTAAAAAAGCGGTAAGTAAATTGTATTTTTTCAGACAGCCGCCATTTCCTGACAGTAAAAAAAATGTTCCAAACATTTTTTTCCCAGGCTATCGCCATTTCATGAAAAAAATTGCAACTTTTCCGTAGAACTAGATTTTCGGGCATTATTCTAGATTAATAATTTAATATCTCAACTTTTAGAGACTCCCCAGGTTTTTCACTTTTTATTTTTTTATTATTTACCTGTATTCTTTTAATGTTCATGAATAGCTAAAAAAATTATAATAAAAATATTAATTGCCTACTTTTAGAGCACTTGAAAAACTACCTGAAATTCTTGCCTCTAGACTAGAATACCCCCTTAAAATAGAAAATGCGGACAAAGAACTTTTATATTAAACTCATAACGGGAATAATATCAAAATGTATTCAATTTATTGTTATTGTCGCAATATTGGTTGGTTATTGCCAGTATTGTCTGCTATATTTCAACTTGTTTACATTATTACGGTATGTATTATTTTTGATTAATTTAGGACACAACACAAGACAACATAACTTAAGTACACTTTACATAACTCAATTTCACTTAATTATCTTAACCGAACTTAACTTAACTTAACTTAGCTTAAATTGACTTTACTTAACTTAACTTAGCTTAACTTGACTTAACTTAACTTAACTTGTCTTACCTTAACTTAACTTATCTTATCTTAACTTAACTTAACTTAACTTAACATAACTTAACTTAACTTAACTTAACTTAACTTAACTTAACTAACTTAACTTAACTTAACTTATCTTAACTTAACTTAACTTAACTTAACTTAACTTAACTTAACTTAACTTTAACTTAACTTAACTTAATTTAACTTAACTTAACTTAACTTATCTTAACTTAATTTAACTTTAACTTAACTTAACTTTTGTATGTATGTACATAGTATGTACTTAAGAATACATGTATACTCTAACTATTAAAGTGTCAATAATCTCTTACTTTCAATTTAGTATTGATGACATAAAGCTTTTAATTAGAATAGTAAATTACTATAAACAACACACAACAATAAATTTTCATTAATACCTGTACACTTATGCATACACACATACATAAATACCATATGCATATACATACATATATGTCTATGTATCTATATATGTAGATATATACAAATAGTTTATTTCTTTTTTTTAAACTAACGAGCTTCTTTAATTAAAAATTTTACACCTCCGCTGCACCTGCCATAAACAAAATTGAAAATTTCCACAAAGCCACAAAGGAATTAAAAAGTGATTGCATCCAAATGAAATGATTTGGAAACAACTCAACCACAGCTGTGGCTGATTCGGTTTGTTACAAATGAATGATTCGAAATTGATTTTGTTTTTAATTGTATGTCCAGTGGCAAGGTCAGCAAAAATAACAAATGTTTGAAAATCAATAAAATTTAGTTTAATTGTAAATAATTTGGTAAAATTGGTCAATAAAAGTTTAGTAAATAAGGAAATGAGTACATCAAATGTATACTTTTTTATACTTTACTGTATATAGTACTATATATGCTATAGATATAAGGATGGATAAAAAACGAATCTTTGAATTCGTTTGGTACTCTGAAAAATAGGTTCTTAGACATCTCTAAGAAGATCTCTTATAATCAAACTTTAACCTTTAATAGCTTTTAAACTGTTAGGTTTTTGAAAAAAATTTTGGAGACTTTTTTATAGAGCATACAATTTACTACAAAATCTATGAAATATAGATAGATATTTTTCAAGTAGCTGTGGACGTGGTTTGCATTTTTCTAACTGATAATAAGATACAAATATAAAACTCAAACTTTTCATAGCAGCAATTCACTCCCTTCTATTATTTAGTTATACTTAATTTCATGTTATTGTTTAACTTCCATACCAAATTTTATATTTTTAAATTAAATTAAATTATTATTCTGCAATTTTGTTCTCTCTATTTCGGTGAACATACAGAAAAACAAATAAGTCTGTGGAGGCTTTCACTCTTCGCACGTTTGAGTTCACTATTTCTACTGTTGCTTTTTAAACTCATTTATTTATTAAAAACCGTTAGTTTATATTTTATAGCTATAATTTATATTATTGACATGATTTATGCTTTCCAAATTTCCTATGTATTCCATTATAGCAAACAAAGTGGTTTTACAGTTTCAAAAGTTCCAATGGAATTCAAGCTTTTAGTTCGCTGTTAATGTGATAACTGTTTTTAACAGAAACATAAACAGCGCATGTTAATTAACATGAGTACGAAAGTTTTACATATAGCTCTAAGTTGAGCAATAAAAACTCACGTATGAAAAAATTCACTGCTTTGTCTGGTTTGACCTTTCATGAATCTGGAAAGCATATAGCCACTTAATTACTAAGATTCATAAAGGATGTCAAGCGATTTCTAGTATGAATTGTAGTGAACTGCGATATCCAAGCCATGCTTAGTGTTTAAATAAAAAATATTTTATATTTACGATTTAGCATAGCACCCCCTGTATTTCCTAACTAATTTACAAACCTTTTGAAAGCTCTCGGTTTTACATTACCATTACTCATTTACTTTACTATTTCGTATTATATTCACTTAACAGAAGAATTCTTCATTATGATAAGCAGTTTTAACTACTGGCAATTAATGATAGAACTGCATTAGTCGAATTATGCAAATTTAGCAATACACAGGTATGGTTTATTAATTTAAAACATTTTATTATTATATAAAAATTACAAGTGAATAATAATGTTCCGTTATTTTCAATAAACTATTTTATAGCATAATTTTTAATAAATAATTACACTTTAACTTATAACTTTAACACTTTTTTCTAAAAAAATTCTTATAGAATCGTAACAATTAACGCCTTACTCTGGAGGGTGAAAATAATTAAAAGATACATTGTGAATTGATGAAAAAAAAAAAAACAAAATAAAATCAGGAAAAATTGTTTCTTCCATTCTGATTTAACACTACTATTTATACTCTCGCAACAATGTTGCTAACGAGAGTATTATAGTTTTGTTCACATAACGGTTGTTTGTAAGTCCTAAAACTAAAAGAGTCAGATATAGGGTTATATATACCAAATTGATCAGGGCGACGAGTAGAGTCGAAATCCGGATGTCTGTCTGTCCGTCCGTCCGTCTGTCCGTCCGTCCGTCCGTGCAAGCTGTAACTTGAGTAAAAATTGAGATATCATGATGAAACTTGGTACACGTATTCCTTGGCTCCATAAGAAGGTTAAGTTCGAAGATGGGCAAAATCGGCCAAACCGAAAACCTATAAAGTGTCATAACTAAGCCATAAATAAAGATATTAAAGTGAAATTTGGCACAAAGGATCGCATTAGGGAGGGGCATATTTGGACGTAATTTTTTTGGAAAAGTGGGCGTGGCCCCGCCCCTACTAAGTTTTTTGTACATATCTCGGAAACTACTATAGCTATGTCAACCAAAGTCTACAGAGTCGTTTTCTTCTGGTATTTCCATATACAGTTCAAAAATGGAAGAAATCGGATAATAACCACGCCCACCTCCCATACAAAGGTTATGTTCAAAATCACTAAAAGTGCGTTAACCGACTAACAAAAAACGTCAGAAACACTAAATTTTACGGAAGAAGTGGCAGAAGGAAGCTGCACCCAGGCTTTTTTTAAAAATTGAAAATGGGCGTGGCGCCGCCCACTTATGGACCAAGAACCATATCTCAGGAGCTACTAGACCGATTTCAATCAAATTCGGTATATAATATTTTCTTAACACCCTGATGACATGTACGAAATATGGGTGAAATCGGTTCACAACCACGCCTTCTTCCAATATAAAGCTATTTTGAATTCCATCTGATGCCTTCTCTGTATAATATATAAACATTAGGAACCAATGATGATAGCGGAATAAAACTTTACACAAATACGGTATTTGAAAAATATGTAAATGACTGATAATGAAATCTCGATTATCACTTTATCGTGCGAGAGTATAAAATGTTCGGTGACACCCGAACTTAGCCCTTCCTTACTTGTTTGATATTTATTTATTCTGTTGTTTCATGCTGATTTATTTTGACATTTTCATCTCTTTTGTATAATTTTAATCTTATCTCACATAACTAACTATGTGTATGATTATGCTTGATTTTTGGTATTTCTTATCTTATGTGAACATAATTGATTTTTTGAGCATAGACACACAAATGTTTGTTGCTTTCATTACAACACTATCTTTTCTTTTGTACTGTCTTTGTTTGCACTGTCCCGGTAGTGTCTAGGTAAATATGTGAACTTGCTCAAGGATATTCGAGCAAACTCAGCAAGAAAACCAAATATTGTTTTGCAGAAAATAAAAACAAAATTTCTAAACGAAAAAATCAATATTAATTTGTACATTTATGGTTGGGTCTACATACATACATATATGTGCGTGTATGTATTTTTCAAAATTTTTGAAGTAATTCTGTAGGAAAAAATTTGGAAATGCCTTTTCCTCCGTCTATGTTATTAAAAACCATTTATTACAAGAAATAATGAATTTTTATTCGCAGCATACGATTATGCTAGGTGTGTCCTAAAAATAATATATATAATAACTATTATATAATGGATATAAAACATATATGCACACTATATTATTTGGAAAGTTATTAATAATTTATTTCGCAGTAAACATGTATAAAGTCACCTGGAGGTTCTAAACTCGTTCATTAGATATGCCATGAGCACAAAATAGTAAGACTTTTTCATTATTTTAGAATTCTTAATTTATTCTTCAATGTCTATGTTGTTGCCTTCAAAGTAAACCATCTTGCTCCAATACCCTTGTGTCAAGGTTTTTCCAAGCCCTGAAACAGTGGTTAAAGTCAATTTCCAGAATAGTCTTCAATGCTCGGAGGGATTCACGTTCAATGTCTTCTATTGACTCAAAATGGTTTCCCCGGATCGTTCGTGTAAGTTTGCTTAATAGCCAACAGTCACACGGAGCTAAATCAAGTGAATACGGCGGTCACAGCACGATATTGGTTGCAAATTTGGCGAAAAACTGGCATAGAATCAATGCAGTAGGCGACGGTGCATTATCTTGATGCAAAAATCAAGGCTTGTCGACCCATAATTCCGCCTTCTTCTATACATAGCTTCGCTCAGACGACGCCTAACACTCAAATAGTATTTCCTGATGACAGTTTGGCCGGTCGGAAGGAATTCGGAGTTAACCACATCTCGATAATCGAAGAAAACTGTTAACACAACCTTGATTTTTGACCTATTTTGATACGGTTTTTCGGTTTCGGCTCACCTTTGTCACGATATTCGGCCGATTGATCGTCTGTTTCCGGGTCGTAAGCATCCAAGACTCATCGCCAGTAATAATACGTTTTCACGTCGCAAAACTGAGTGATTTTGGAATCAATACTGCTTTCAGTTTCTTTAAGCCCAAATGATTTTTCAAAATGGTTTTCACTGATCCGTCCGATATTCCAACGATGCCAGTAAGATCTCTAACTGTTTTTCGTCGATTCCCAAGTACCAATTCCTTTTGTTTATTGACGTATTGATCATCAGTTGATATTGTTGGCCGTCTGGATGTGATTCGTCTTTAACACGTTCTCGACCCGCTTTGAATAATTTTTACCAATCGCGAACACTTGCTTGCGACAAACAATTATCACTGGGGACCTTTTCCAACATTCTTATCGTTTCGGCACCTGAAATTTGATTCCGCACACACAATTTAGTGGAACTTCTTTTTTGAATAATTTCACTCTTCGTATAAATCGCCGAATGCCCTCTAAATACTTCAGAAAGACAAGCGTATACTAAACATTAATCATTATTTTGATGTGACATTTGGCACAGATGTCACTGGCAGTCTTACCAACTTAAAAAAGATATTTTTTATGAATACATTTTCGTCCGAAATTTAAAAGTCTTACTGTTTTTTGCCCACAGTGATATATGAAATTCTTTTGATTGCGTTTTTATAATTTGATTACGATAGCTATTAGTTATTCAAAAGCTCTGATTAGAAGTCTGGTATTTTAGTTAACCCTACTCATAAATTAGACAAGAAAAAATAAATTTGGCATCGTAGACCACTGCCATATTGTCATATTATATTACTACATTATCTATAATGTGTCTAATAAAAGTTAACAATAGTAATAATAATTTTTGAATATAAAAGCAATTTTTTCCAACACTTAACATATTTTTACTTCTACTCCATTACTTCACAAAAAAGCCAAACTAAAATTTGCGCTCTTTCTCCCGTTAAGCATTCACATTAAACAGCAATTGCCTGATTGACTTAATGTGCTTCTATTGTTTTACACGCTTCTCTGAGTGAGCAGCTTGTTTGCAAACGCTCTCAATAGCACTTAGCTCAAAACAATTCAAAATCGGCAATCGCAAAGTAATTATTTATAAATACAATTACTTATATACTTAGGCACATATAAGCCACTTTGCTGCCGCACAACATACAGATGCTCTTTGCGATATGTTTATATAAGTGGCTGAGTGTTTGAGATACATTTGCATAGAACAAAGCGTGCCTCGCATGCTCGATAAGCGGCTTGTGGCTATTTTTGTATTTATTATATTTTATTGAATTAAAATTCATAGCTGTTTGTTGATGGGAACGCCTTTTGCGGCGCGCTTGCGCTGACGCATGTTTGTGGCTGTCGACTTAACTCATTTGCTTGATTTTTTGCGGTCAATTTGTTATCTTTCTCAATCGGAAGTCAACGTAGATTGCTTTGTGTTGAGTTGTTCTGAAATATTTCTGGGAATTTTCATGCAATGATAATGAATTTAGTTTTGTATAGAATTTAGCTCTCGGTTGTAGATTTAAAATTGTTGTTTTTGTGAGATCAATTATTGCTTGTGTGTATTTTTTGATACAATTTGACAGAATTGTGATTAAAAAAGGTTCAGCGTTAGTTTTGTTCAAAACGTTTTCGTTAAGTTTATCTGCAGATAGCGGAATTTCGAAATTTTTTAAAAAATATTGTTTGCGCATAGGCATGTTTTTAATAAAATATATACATATCGTCACCTGAAATGCAAAATAACGTAACAACATTTTCGGAAATTTACAGTGGCATGAATGAAACACGAAATAAAATGGAACACGAGTGAAAAAAAATTTTAGTATTGATTAAAATTGGTTCATATCTGATCGCAGAACCTGAAAATGTTGGACATATGTAATATTATGTACGTAATTTGAAGTAGTGAATCGTAATCAATAAGACACTCAATTTCGAATTTTTTGATGATACGTTATTTGGCATTTCAGGTGACGATATGTAGAGGATGAAAAAAAAGAAAATAAAATAAAAGTTTTTATCAAAAAAAAAAAAAAAAAAATA
This sequence comes from Bactrocera neohumeralis, assembly GCF_024586455.1. NCBI lineage: Eukaryota > Metazoa > Arthropoda > Insecta > Diptera > Tephritidae > Bactrocera > Bactrocera neohumeralis. Next base: position 10,437,198 of record NC_065922.1, on the reverse strand, counting down.
AAAAAATAAAATAAAAGTTTTAATTTTTATTTTGAATTTTATAATACAATTAAATTTATTTTTATTTTTTTTTATTTATTTTTTATTTTATTTTTACACAGGCATGTTTTAATAAAATATACAGAAGTTGAAAGAAATTGAAATAATTTGTTTATAATATTCTTTTATTTTTTTTTAATATGTATATTATTATATTACAATAATTTTTTAATTTTTATTATTTTTAATTTTTTTTTTTTTTAATTTTTATAATAAGTTTTAATAAACTTTTTTATTTTTCTATACATTATTTAATAAAATAATAATTTTTTATTATAATTTTTAACTCTCATACCAAACTTACACACAAAACAGACCTTTTGAGTGAGAATATTAACGAGTTGAAAATTACTATCCATAAAATTTAGTTCTTTTACCTCCAAACCATATATTTTTATTATATTCTACTTCATACCCTTTTTAATACCAAGTTAAAAAGAGTGTTTTCTAAAAAATAGTTTCTGTTCTGTTCTAATGTTCGATTCATCACTTCTCTACACACTATATTTCAGCTCTGTGCTCTTGTCAAAAAATAATCATGCTAATCCAAATTGAGTGAGTATATAGACTCTTTTATACCCTATACTTTTGATTTGCTTGCTAGTTAGATTCGCACTCTTTTACTCTCAAATACGCTCGGTCAATTTCAGCAAACAAACGAGTTTGAAAACCTAATGCGGATTTGAGGAACAGAAGAAGAAGAAGTAAAATAGGAGAAGGAAGCGAAATAGAAATGAAGACATACATTTCCTCATATCTCTACAAGGCAAAAAACTTGTGTCTAAATAACTTCATACTTTATTTGCTTAGTTTTAAATTTTTTTCGCTTTCACAACTTTATTTGTTACAATAACCGTCAAACGTCAAGCCTGCTTTAGTAAGATATAAAATCTGAAATTCGTTCAATTCTCAACTAGAGTCATCCGTTAAACACGATATTCTAATTACTGCATAGATATAACTACAGAAAGCTGGTGAAATTCTAAAAATGCATTAAATTTCCATTAGAAATTCTGAGCGCATTTGATTGACACAGATTTGCATTTCCTTTTGCGTAAAAAAACAAAATGAAAATAAAAATGCAATAATAAATTCATCAAAGCAGAATAAAAGTAATGGAAAAAAAACTTTGTACAATTTGAGTGTGTTCACAGTGACGTGCCAAATAAGAGCAACGGCATTAGTAGTAATGGTCGGTAATGCAAAACGGTATTACATTTGCTTAAGATATTTGAACTATATGTTACTACGATTTCAAATACATCTGCTTTTTCACTAGTAACAAAAGTAATCATAAGTAATTTAAATTTCAAAAGTAATCATTAGTAATGAAAAGTAATTAAAAATTAACAAAAAATCAAAAGCAATATTTTTGAGCTTATTAATTTAATTATTTTTCGATTACTTGAGATTACGGTAAATTAGTCGAACCATTTCGCTTTCTTCTCATACTGTCATAGAATACGCATATACGGTTCAGTTCGACTAAATAGTACCAAATAATTAAAAAAATAATAATCAACGTTGTCATAAAACACAAGTATTCGATAAGGTATTAACTTAATTACTTTTTTGGTTGCACTTGAATGCTTTTAATATTTACAAATACTTCGTCTATCTTACTTAATAATATGACTGCGTATATTTCTTAGCACAGTTTTGAGAATATATGCGATTATATTCGTTTCTATAGTCGACAAACTAATAATAAAAGAAAAGTAATAAGTTAACAAAAGTAATGTGAAGTAATCATAAGTAATCGAAAGTAAACATGTTAAGTCGAGAGTAAGTATACATTAGATCACATAAAAAGTAATTAAAACAATTAAAAATAGAATTTAAAATTTAATTAATTTTCGATTATTCATGAATACTTCCATTGTATTAAAGTAGTCGGTTATAGTAATGATGTATGAAAATGTTTAACAACGTTTTAAAAATATCTGCCGTTATATTCCTCTTCATAGTAATGAAAAGTAGTAAATAGACAAAAATAATAAAAAAAAAGTAATCATAGATAATCAGAAGTAATCATAGGTAATGCTTTAAATACTTTTCATAGTAAGAAGTAAGCAAAAATAATGGAAAGTAATCATACGTAATTAAACGTAATCATCATTTGATTACATAAAACGCAGTCAAAACAAATAGAAATAGAACTAAAAAATTTATTCTTTTTTTCGATTACAGTCGATTATTAATGAATACTTTTATTGTAATACTTCGGAATGATATATGAAAATATTTAACAACGTTTTAAAAATATCTGCCGTTTTATTCCTTTTAAACGTTTTCATAGTAATAGACAAAAAGCAATAACTAAATTATAAAAAGTAATCATGGGTTAATTACTATTCATAGTAATAAATGAACAAAAATAATAAAAACTAATCATGTTATGATATATAATCATAAGTAATTAAAAGTAACCACTTGTAATGAAAAGCAATGGGAATATAAAATTTGAAAAAAATATGTAAAAATAATAGTAATAAAAAATAATAATAAAAAGTAATCATGCGTAATTAAAAGTAATCATATGTAATCAGAAGTAATGGAAATATAATATTTGATACACAATAACAAAGAATAAAAAAAAATAATGGTTTGATTATTTTTTTATAAATTGATTACGAATTCCGTAATCATTACAATAACTAATTGTTATTTAATAACTCCGTTGAGAAGTCTAATTTTCTATTCCGTGCGATTTAAGTGTTTTTGTAAACTTTTACTTACTCTGCACGTTCTAATTGCGTTGTCTCTATTGAATTAGATTACCGGGAGTTTTTTCTAGAAATAATGCGTATTTGTAGCCTGTTCTTTCTTAGACGTTATAAAGTGTTACTTACTAGATTGGCTTGGATCGCCTTATATAGTGAATATCATAACATCCAATCTGAAACTTATTGAAGATAATGGAATCAATGGATGTGCTTCACACCAGAAAGTCTCACTTTCTGGCAGAATTGGTTACATTAATATTTTTTGTTGTATTAAATATAGTTAAAGTAAAATGTTTACTGCAGCATCTATCGGATTAGCTGAAAGAGCCGTGTTCTACAATTTGACTTTATTTTCGAAATATGAACTTTTTGTTGTTTTAGACCGCCATTGCAATAAATATGTTTGATATTAATACCCCCAATGCATTATTTTCTCACACTACTGTAAGTTAAGCAGCAACCAACCTCAGCTCAGCTCAACTAGGCGTTAGCTTGTTTGGAGAAATGAAAAATTGATCGCAGATTTCGACGGCGTTCAGATTTCAGCGATTGTAAACAAACTGTCATGCATAAACATAGAAACATACACACTCAAACAAACATACAGCCACACATACATTTGCCTGGCGTTAACTGTATAAATACGAGCTGCGTTCGGCGCACGCGAATAGTTTGCCATCAACACTCGTCGCATCATTTACAATCCACGCCGGCAAAGCAAAGTAAAAAATAAAACTAACAAAAACAAAAAAAATGTCGCCTCTTCATGTCCGTGTTAACATGATAGCGTTATTGTTTATCGCGTTTGCTGTCGCTGCACAGGCACAGGGTGGTCTGTTCAGCATAACCGATGTGGGTAAAAGTCTGAAAGATATTGCGACGGGCGTCTCGAAGGATGTAACCAGTTACATACCCACGCCGGAGGGTATTTTCGAGTCGAGCAAGAATCTATTGGCCGGCTATCCGTTCGAAGTCGCCTCCTCGGCTATAAATACGATTTGTAAGTGTTCGGTAGTGTGTGAAATGGATACAGTGTTGTGCTCTGAATAATTTTGCGTGATTTTATTTTTTATATGGTTTAAATCTCAGGCACCTCGGCACTTTCATCTGAAACGATAAGACCGCGTGTGACACCCGATTTGCGGAAGATCAACTTTCAGCTACGCACCGCATGTAATAATTACAGTTATCCGCTGCTGAAATCCAATCAAATATGGCGTAGTCCCGAATTTGATCCGACGAAGAAGGTAGTCATACTGGCTACTGGCTGGACCACGACGGTTAACAGCTCGAAAACGATCGATGTGTTGGCTAAGGCGTATAACTGTCGCGGTGACGTGAATTTTGTGGTGAGTATGCATTAAAGAGTGTGGTGAATAAATAAAAATGTGAGAGATTTGAAAACAAAAAATTTAATTTCTCAAAAAATAAATTAAATTGAAAAATATATGATTCCCTCTCGCTCACAGGCCGTCGATATAGCCAACTTCGTCGATACACTTTACACCTGGTCCGCCCTAAACACCGACGAAATCGGCGAGAATCTTGCCGAAGGCATCGTGTTACTTACGCAGGTCGTACCGCTCGAAAACATACATCTCATCGGTCACAGTTTAGGCGCACACATCGTAGGCGCCACTGGCCGTTACTTTAATGAAAAAACCGGCAAGTTTGTGCCGCGTATTACTGGTTTGGATCCAGCGAAACCCTGCTTCAACGAAGGTCACGTGCTTTCTGGCCTGCAGCGTGGCGACGCCAAATTCATCGATATAATTCATTCGAATCCCGGTGTGTTGGGCAAACGTGATCCTATGGGTGATGTAGATTTCTATCCGGGCGGCTTGGATCCGTTGCCGAAAGGTTGTCTGCACGTGGTCTGCGCGCATGGACGTGCCTGGAAATACTACGCAGAATCCGTTTATCCTGGCAATGAAATGAATTTCATGGGCAAACGTTGCACTTCGCAGACGCGTTTGCTCGATAATAAATGTCCAGGTGTGGAGCAACCCATGGGCTATGCGGTGTCGCATGAACTAAGAGGCAACTACTTTTTGGAAGTGAACGAAGCGGCGCCATTCGGTAAGGGCGGCAATACGGATAAATTGGCGACTCAAGCGAGCTGTGGTTTGTGCCCGGAGAGGAGGCAGTCAAAATAAAGATTTCAGAGCTGCTTTAGTCATGAGATAAATTAATTTTTAAGAGTTTTGCATTAAAAAATTTTTTATTTTGTTGAAATGGTGGCAGCACTGTTAGCTTTCATACCAAAAATAAACGAAAAATAATACTAAACATTTTTGTGTTTTTTTTTCTTCATAACTAAAATATTGAGGAAATGTCGGTTGTAATCTTGGCTAAGGCAATCGTCTTAGTATTTTAAGATTAAATTTTGAGAGCAAAAATTAATAATGATTAATAAATGAGAGTCTCCTTTATACATTTATATAAAATTATCTCTGATATAAATAAATAATCTATTTTTTATATTTTGTTATTTAAATTTTTGGTAAATTTTGTCTCATACCTCCATCCATAGCCACAAATTTCCTACAAAGCACTTTGCTCGCCACGTCTGTTTTGCTCTGCTCTTTCTTCCACACAAACAATCACGTGCCGCTAAAGCTGCTCTATTCGCTCTCTGCTCATTCTCCGTAAATTGTAATGCCTCGTAGACGGCGAACAAAATGCGGCAAAAATAAAAGCTCCGCCCAAAAAGGCTACTAACCGAAACGCTTAGAGCTTCGCTGCCACTTCTAAGTAGTTCAGTTCACTGTTGAAGCTGAGAGCGGGTAGATAATGGTGCTGATGTTTTCTTTTTTCCATTCAGTAAATCTATTTTGCAAAAAGGCGTATTTTTCAACATCAAATTTTGGTACTTAGAATTAAAAAGTTTCAGATTCTCACGGATCTAGGGTAGATACTCTCTCCAGCTGTTGAAACATAAATATTTTCAGCTGTCTCCACAAATTTATGTAATTTTATAGTATTCATTCGAATAGAATTATCGCATATATGTATGTATATCCTCCAAAAATTTGTATTTGTTTGAATTTCGTGTCCGAATATAATTTGGGTTCAGAACTTGAGCCATAAAAATGGAAATTTATACCTCATCTAAACTTAGAACTTCTTGAATATTAAATTTTATAGAAAACGTTATGAGTACATTTTTTCCTAAGTAGAGAAGCCTTTACTGAATTTATGATCATCCCTAGTATTGTTGAAGAAATCCGCGTCTATCTAAAACATTATAAGCAAACCCGGCAGTGCAATCGAACTCTTTTCTTAACAAATACAAAAGCTGCCTTACAAGAGCTTCGATAGGTCAGTTTCTATGGCAGCTGTATGATATAGCGGTCCAATCTAAAAGATATGTTCGGAGATTATTGCAATGCCTTTAATAATAATCCTTCCCCAAGTTCTTGAAAATAAATCGTGAAATGAAAAAGCTTTCCATACAAGAACCTTATTCCGATCGCTCAGGTTGTATGGCAGCTATATGCTATAGTGGTCTGATATAGAAGAACGGGAGCAGACATTTAGATCGATATCACAGAAACTCGTTCAATATACAGACAGACGGATGGCCTAACAGATCTACATATGGACATAGCGACTCTGGTGGTTGTTGTTGTTATAACGGTTACCTAGTCTCCGTTAGGATGGAAAGAGTTAGATAAGCTGTCATTGAGGTCATCCAACGGTAGGCCCAGGAAACGGACTGTTTCGACGGAATCGAGCCATTTGGAGAGGGGTATCAGATGTGTAGGGTTAGCAGGATGCGTGGACTCGTCGGATTTAGTAGGAATTTAACCTGCTACAGTATCCAGAACGAAGCTGCGCAATGACCCTTGCGTGTGACCTCGATTCTTACGGCAAGTACGCCATTCACTGAGAGGGGGTCGGTGAAGGTTTTAATGGATCCACTGCGAATGACGGTCAATGCATGTCTGAAGTTTGTTACGTCCGAAGTGTGGTCGGCGTATTGTTTTATGTCATCGAAATAGTTGAGGAAGGACCTATTGATGCTCCTAGTAGTTGGTTTCTCTAATAGCAGTTGACTACAGGGATGATTTCTACGAAAGCACCTCAGCAGAAGGTGCTCAGAGAGGAGTTCATTATGCTTCCTAACTGGAAATATGCGGGCTTTACTATGCAGATATTCGATGGGGGACATCGAGAGACATTCCGTTGTAGACCGGAGTGCAGTGTTCTGATATGTCCGTAGCTTCCTCGTCTGCATTTCACTGCATCCAGGTGACCATATTGGTGCGGCGTAGTTAAGGACTGGCCGGCCGATTGTCTTGTATGTTGTCAACAACGTTTCTTTGCCTGTTCCTCATGTGCTGCCGGCTAGCTCGTCACGCTGATCTTTTATATACATAATATATGTGGTCTCTGAGGATGTTGCAAACATCGTGACAAATCCTGTTCAGGAAGGAAGCTTGGTAACTGGGGAAGGAATTCAGCTAAATTTCTTCTATACTATCCGATCTTTCTAAAAAGATAGATCGCTTGAAATGTCTCAGTTTTTTTTTAGTGATTTCTACGTTGGATGTATGATCGTTTGTGTTTTTTCGGAATTTTTTTACGCAACTACAAAACAATATGCCGGTCTTTTAAAAATACCCTCTCTCGTTATGAACTTATTATTTGTATTTATAAAAGGTTTACGGAGTTCGTAGATCCACTTTCTACTCAGTTTTCAAAAAAACGTACAAGAGTACGTAGGTGGAGAGTAGACTGCTTTGAGCTTTTCCTCTACGATCTCTCAATTTAGACCTGTACTGTCAACTATTGAACCGTCTGAAGAAAGAAATTGCCCAGAAGCAGTTTGCTTTGGCCAATACGAGAGGAATTGTGTTCCATCAGGACAACGTCAGACTATACACATCGATAGTGATTTGCCATAATGTCCGGGAGCATCAACCATCTAAGTAGTCTAGATCTGACACCAATTATTCCTCAAGAGAAGCTTGTGAAACTCGACTGTCCCAGTTTTCAACTAATAGGGACGAGAGTAAAGTTGAGAGCTTAGGCGATGTTTCTGGGTACTTCTCCATCCAATAGTTATTCTGGACTACATGTCCAATAACAATATCACATTTACCCATTCGAGGGCTCTTATTTCTATGCAATAAACAAAATACATCAACCTTTAATTTTATCTTCAGCCTAAAAGCACTTTAGCATTCTTGCATTCCCAGTCTGAATCAAATCCGCAGTCTTTTAAGTTTGCTGCCAACTAACAACTATGCACTCACGGGACAAACAATTCAAAGCACTCAGTGAATAACTGTAAAATTTGCGAAGCACTACTCCCTTGTTGCCGAATTTCGCTGAAATCATGTAGGCGTCGCTTGATTATCCCTCAAGACCAGTTGACTTAGTTTGGGTTTTGCTTGGCTCGCTTAATTTGTGCCCGGTAGACTGCTCGTTACCACGAAAACGCTAATAAGTACCTGGTTGTCATAGACGACGCACACTTTCAGGTATATTTTCGGTTGTAGGCAGCACGCGCCTAAATGTAGGCAACACATGCACACCTTTTCTAATTCGTTATTTAACTTCGCTGGGATTTCTTTGCTGCCATTGCCTATTTTTATTTGTTTTGCTGACCGACGTTTTACTTGTAGCTCATTTGTTCGTGTATGCATGTGTGTGTGTATCGCTATGATTTTGTGAGTGTGTGTATGTGCTTGTATGCTATGAATTTTGATGCGCTCGTAGCTTGGTTTTCTATTTTCTCCACACATTAATTTAGCACATGTGTTGCTATCAGCTTCGGGCACTGGGAGCCACACCCACTTTCCAACACATGTGTGTATGTATGTAAGTACAGGCGTTGGTGTGTGTGTGTGCTTGCCATTCACGTGCCGTTTTGTTATCAGATTGCCATACCTTTTGTTACGTTTGCCTGTTTTCTTTATTCGGCTAGCCTTTTAAATCGCATTGTTTGTTGTTGTTGGTGTGATTTTTTTTAAACAAATTACGGTTGTGGCAAAAGTAAACATTTGTTCGCCTGATTTTCATTGCTGATTCTCTTTGAGGGTGCTTGGCATTCAAGGCCAGCAAAATGTAAATGAGCGGACAACCTTTTTGTGCTCTCTTTTGTTATTGTTATTGTCTTTTTGTTAGTGTTTTTGTGGCATATGCACTTGTGTGGCAATCATGACTAGACTGGTTTTCTAGTTTCCGCATCTCATCATTATCGGCAATGCATTGTTATGCGTCAGTATGCGGGGAACGAGCATACCTGTCGAGATTTCATCAAAGGCGTGATCAGCATTTTGTAATTTCTTTTTATGTGTTTGTAGACGATAAAATTTGTGTGAGTATGTATTTCAGTGTCTTCAAATATCCTTGGCGCACATATTACTAAAAAAATTGGGAGACTAAAAAATAGGTGATGTTTATACATAGTTTTTAGTACAAAAATATTTTTATTACTAACAGCCTTACAACTTCTTTTTTTTAATTCAAACAAAAATGTGGCAACTCTAAAAAATGGATATATGCATAAATTTTGAAAAATTTCTTCTATATTAACTAAATTTAAATTTTAAATTGATATTTTAATTAAAAAATTATTTCATATGGCAACCCTGTTTAGTTTTCTGAAAATAGCAATTCCAACTAAAAGCAATATTTTAGTATTATCACATTTTATTTAAAAACTTATTTCAAATGGCAACTTTTATTTTGTTTTCCTATAAAAAAATTTTTCTTGCAATTTTGTTAAATTTTTTTCCATCTGGCAACTCTGTTTAATTTTTTTTTAAATGGCAGTCCTAACAAAAAGCAATATTTAAGTGCTAGCTAACTGTACTCAATCTTAATTAAACAAATAATAATAATTATGTGGCAACCCTGAAAGTATTTTTCCTTTTTCTTTATCCGAATACATTTCAATTGCCAATATATATTTTCATATTATTTTGGAGTTTGTATTTTAAAGCCATGACAACTATGAAACAAGCTAAAGGGTGTCCCAAAATTTACGCATGAACAATATTAAAAAAGGGTTATATTTTTTTTCATATAACAATATTTGTATTAAGAAAATTAAATTATTTTGGCAACCCTAGACAAACTTTTGCATAATTATTTGCATTATTAACTATTAACAATATTCCATTATGTAATACAAGCGCATTATTTTTAAATTTAAATATTAGTGGCAACACTGTTTAAAAAATTTTCTTTCTTACACTCAAAAAGGCTAAAATTTATTGCATAAAATTTCATTTAAAGAAATAAGAATATTTAATATATTATATGTAATATGAATGATAATAAATTTCAAGAAAATATATTTTCTTGAAAAATTTAATTTTTCGAAAATTCAAATTTTTGATTTTTTATTATTTTTCTGTTTTTTTTTAAGTCCGGTAACCTCAGAAAATTATTATAAATTTTCAATATGTTAATTTTTGAATATTTTTTTATAGTTATGTGGCAACCCTTAGGCAAGGTAAGGTATATATTTAGGTAAGGTGCAAGTTTGCTAAATTTATGTATTTTATAAGCAATGATACTCCCGAATTTATTTACAAATTAAAGATTCACGAAATATTCTGAGAAACCGAATGGCAACTCTATTCTTGTATACCCCTATTTGTAGTTATAAATATTTTTATTATACCTACGGTTGTAAAATTTATGACGGAAATGTGTTTTTACGTCGTGACATGTCAACTCTCCATTTTGAGAAAATTTGTTTAAATTTTTTTTGAAAAATTTTATTTTTCGAAAACTCAAATTTTTGATATTTTATTATTTTTCTTTTCTGTTTACTAAGTCTGGTTACCTCAGAAAATTTGTATTAATTTTTAATATGACAAATTTGGAATATTTTTTTACAGTTATGTGGCAACCCTAAGGCAAGGTAAAGTATACTTTTAGGTAGGGCACAAGTTTGTTAAATTTATATATTTCCGAATTTATGTACAAATTGAATTAACGAATTTTATTAAATTTATGGTTGCAAAATTTATGATAAGAATGTGTTTTTACGTCGTAACATGTCAAGTCTCCATTTGGAAAAATATGTTCGAAAATATTTTTTTTCTACATCTAAATTTAAATTTCAGTTTTTGGCGGTATTTCGCTTTTTATGAAAATAGTTTTGTTTTTTTAATTTTCTAAATTGTGTGCAATATTTTAATTTCGAAAAAAAAAATTTCGAAATTTCGAATTTTGAAAAATTTTTCAAAAAAAAAATGTTCAGTCAGTTTAACTTTTCAAATTTAACTTATTTTAAAAAGCAAATTGTTATATCAAAATATTTTCTACAAATTTTAAATTGGTGGCATCTGCTTGGAATAGATTTACACTAGAAATCTTCGAAATGTTCACAGTATAATCCAAAAGCTTTATTTAAGCAATTAAGTCGCTGCATTTGATTTGAGCTCATATCGTGCCAGAATCTCAAATATCCAAATAGTCAAATTCGCCGTTGCGCACTTCGCCAAAATACAAGCGCTTATCTAATCTGGCAGCGCTAAATTTGTAATTAGAATGCGCTCAAATGCCGAGAGGCGAATGTACATATGTATGAGGCAATTTTTTGCCGTCACTGCATAAATTAGCACTGCCAGCGCTGCTGCAGGGGTTCCGGGCAGCTGTGAGGCTTCAGCTATGCCTTTGAAGGCGCTGAAAAATAATCGCGCATAAATTTACACAGTTTTCCGACGGCTTAGCCCTGCTCTGGCTTGTTGAGTCTCCACGGCCGGGACGGTGGCTTAGCTGGCAGCTGTTGTTGGCGAGTGTTGTTGAGGGCTACGAGTGAATTTATGTGCGGCCATTCAGTTGCTGCGAGGCAGCGCCGTGTGTGACACGCTCAGCTGTTGTGGGTTTCATTTTGCATTTTCAGCACGCCACTTCTGTGGTTGGCTAATTTATTTCTGCTGACTTTTGCTTAGACGACCGACCACTTGTTCTAAGAACACATACATACACATATAGCTATTAAGAGTGTTGGTATTTGCGAAAAGGACGAAGCGGAATATAAAGAAGGCATTTTCAATAGTTAGGTAATTCTTTTGTTTGGATTTCCAGGAAATAAGGCTGTAGATTTAATTAGTGCGAATGGAAAACTATCTTTAAATAAGAGATCGTAGTCGAATTACTTCATTCCCTACCAACCTTAGTGAAAGCTTTCGTTGTCCTTTCTTGTCGGACGAGTTCACAATAGCCAGTCGAAGTCCAACCATTTATTCACTTCTTAAGCTTTTTTTTTATCTGCTCGGAAGTTTCTCGGACATTCTCCTCGTTCCGTGATTTGGTTCACCGTATTCTTTGTATCCATTGCTGTTTATATTCAGCAGATTGAATAAGATTACCTTTAATAACATAACTATTTCTAGTCTCCTCAAGATCTGTCGGTCACTGATTCTCTTTTTTATTTTTCAAGACTGAAATCTTCCGGATTGGTTACTGCTTTTCGTTCGCACTTAACCCCTGAAACTCTTCTAAGTATACTTCTATCGGTTAACTTGATTTCCAACCTTCGAAGGCGCCACTATTTCCTTTTTCGGAGAACATGTCGATCTTATTTATTGAATAGTCAACGCGTTTCTGCTTTTATAAATACTTAGGGTCCTGTTAGTAGTATATTTATTGGCTCTACAAATTTGGAACTTATGTATCATCTTGCATAGCTTGAAACAGACGGTCCACATATTAAAGCCTTAAAGTCAAAGTTAGTATAAGCGTTGGTTGGAGTTCAGGCTATGCAGCGATGCATATTTCTTTATTACTCTTAAGGGCTTAAACACGAGTAAATATCAATGTTATCGATAACCACAGATGAGTTAAGTTAGCTGGATATCATACTCCAAAAGTGATCTCGATATTTAGAAACGAACATCAGTCGGGTCTATGGAACCCGAACGGACCCGGATTTTCATCCAACCAAGGACTGCCAACTCGGCAGAATTCAGCCGCTACAACAACAACAACCTGAGTTGGGTTAGAACTTTTTGGATAACTCCTGCTTTTCTTGGATTCTGTTGGGATTTCAGATCTACTAGAAACATTCCCAGTAATAAGAATATTGGAGAATTGTAAGCGCCTAGAGATTTACTATATGTCTGTGCGCCTGGCCACAGCGGAATCGTCAGAAATTGTAAAGCCGATGAAGCCAGAAAAGATACACATACCGAAATACCATCAGGATGGGAACGAGCAATGCAGTGCAGTCCTCGAGCCCTCGAGCGCTGGATCTCTGGGTTACGCCCGAGTCCAGCAGGCGTTGGTCAGCAACCAACACATGTGGGGTTCCTGGAGCCTTCTGCACACAGCTGCATTGAATTACTAGTTCTTAGCAAGGCTCACATCGCCCCAATGATAGGCTTCCTAGCTGGATATTGTCCCATTGGCATACCATGGAGGCAGTTTCTGGAGTTCGCAACTTGTCAAAGTTGCAATGAGGTGGAGAGTGAGGTTGAAGCATCTCGGTTATCATATGTACATTTAACGAACCCGATAAATTGGCTGACCCTGATATTAGTCGCCTCAATAAATTTGTGGCATTTGTTAGATGTTTTATTGATATACGACGGTCCTTTTGATCCAGAACTAGAAGTATCAAAATGGTCAAACGTCTCTGGCAGTCCAATTGTGATTTGTTGTGGATTTATGAGAGATTTATGAGAGATCAGCTTACTTACCTAAACTAACCTAACTCTTTTCAAATCCGCATATACGATTTTTATAAAGTCCCATTGCGAATCATTCCTCCTATAGTTGGTTAGATAACGTAATACAAAATCATCAGAGCTCCATTCTACTTTGGTCGGGTTTATTTATTATTAGCTAAAAACCCCTTGTGTGAATTTCACTTCGAGCTTCTTCCGGATATAATAGAAAATGCAGACTTAAGTAAAGGCGTGACTGCAAAACTCTATTGAATTTTTCGCTTAACAAGCGCGTTATGTACTTTCCGGCATAAACATTTCCACCTTCGTTGTAAAAAGTAATTCTCTCAAAAACTTTTCTAAGTACAAACATATTTTTAGAACAAACCGGCATTGCATGTCGGAAGTGTTTACTCTTCCTTTCAGTGTTACAATGTACAACATTTGCGAAGCAAAGCGAAGGCATCAACTGCTTGCCACACTTTTCGTCGTCAGCTTGTGGCTCTGTTTGTGGGCCACCAACGCCAAAATTGCAGACCGTTATTCTGATTTGCTCTATTAGCAGTAAAAATGAAAGCGAGAAGGGGAGATGTGCTTTTGTTGCTTTGTCTACAGCTATTTCTTTCGTTTTCGCCAAATAGTTATGCCAAATGTTTGTGACGTCATTATGTAACGAACATTTGGAATATTGCGGTAGTGAAAGCCAAAGTTTGCAAAAAGCAATGTCAGCATGCAAGCACACGAATAAAAATGTGGTCATGTGTGTATAGTTGTAGTATTATAATATGATAGAATATATTTAAATTCTTCGACCAAATTTTTGTCAAGGTCAAAAAGTGATTGGATTATACCTAAGAAAAGTCTGTATAAATATTATTATTGAATACCGCTAAGTAGCAAAATAAATGGATGAAATAAGTGTGAAATCTACACCCAACTTATTAAGAGCAGCTATAGGGGACTTAGGTGCAACCCTAGTACTAGGAATAATAAAATGGCAAACCTAAACATACTCAGGACAGTTTTTTATCCATCTATCGACTTCGTCTAATTGCTATTCTCCCATACTTTGAAAAGTAAATCTTCTCTTGATACTGTTTTTCTGAGTTTTTTCGCTGCTTTAGGAGTTTTTGGTCGTTAAACGGAGTACAAACAAGTTTTTCTATCTCCTTGAGTGCTTTTCATATCATTACACAACGCTTAGTTTGCGAAAAGTCCATATTATTATTATACTTTTCTTGTGTTTTGCTGAATTCTGGTTTTCTTCAAGGTAATATTAAAGAAAAGTCGATCTAGAAGCAACATAAAAACCTTTTCTCTCCAAGTTATGTTAGGTTAGGTTAAGAGGTCGAGGTTGTTGCAGCAGCAGATTTCTGCCGAATAAAAAATCTGCGTCCGTTCCTGTTACGTAAACCCGACTGTTGTGGGAACGGTCCAACCAGGGATCTCTCTTAAAATTCCTATAAAAACAAGTAAGGAAGGGCTAAGTTCGGGTGTCACCGAACATTTTATACTCTCGCATGATAAAGTGATAATCGAGATTTCATTATTCGTCATTTACATATTTTTTTATTTTGCTGTAAAATTAATTAGATTAGTAGTTCCTGAGATATGGTTTTTGGTCCATAAGTGGGCGACGCTACGCCCATTTTCAATTTTTAAAAAAAGCTTGGGTTCAGCTTCCTTCTGCCACTTCTTCCGTAAAATTTAGTGTTTCTGGCGTTTTTTGTTAGTCGGTTAACGCACTTTTAGTGATTTTCAATATAACCTTTGTATGGGAGGTGGGCGTGGTTATTATCCGATTTCTTCCATTTTTGAACTGTATATGGAAATGCCTAAAGAAAACGACTCTATAGAATTTGGTTGACATAGCTATAGTAGTTTCCGAGATATGTATAAAAAACTTAGTAGGGGGCGAGGCCACGCCCACTTTTCCAAAAAAATTACGTCCAAATATGCCCCTCTCTAATGCGATCCTTTGTGCCAAATTTCACTTTAATATCTTTATTTATGGCTTAGTTATGACACTTTATAGGTTTTCGGTTTTCGGCATTTTGTGGGCGTGGCAGTGGGCCCATCTTCTAACTTAACCTTCTTATGGAGACAAGGAATACGTGTACCAAGTTTCATCATGATATCTCAATTGTTACTCAAGTTACAGCTTGCACGGATGGACGGACAGACGGACGGACAGACAGACATCCGGATTTCAACTCTACTCGTCACCCTGATCACTTTGGTATACATAACCCTAAATCTGACTCTTTTAGTTTTAGGACTTACAAACAACCGTTATGTGAACAAAACTATAATACTCTCCTTAGCAGCTTTGTTGCGAGAGTATAATGATGGACAAAGCGCTTTGAGATGACCACAACTTTGTTGAGTCGATGGATGTCAATTTCGGCTATGTCTTCTGCTTCGCCGAAGGTGTGACTGTCGGCATGTTTCAATCTCAGTCTTGCAACGGCTAGATAATGGAAAAGAAAGTGCCTAAATGTTTCAACCTAACTTTCTTTGATACAACTTTAACAATTTACATCCGACTGGAGTTTTAGCCTTACATCATGACTGTTAATATGCAGTAAGAACTCCTACTATTGCGGCAAGATGAACTTTGCCAGGGGCTAAGGGTACTCGAGATCCATTGGTCCAGTGCTAGAACACAAGATGACAACGGAGATTCAACTGGTTCCCACTCCGATGTGAGCGAGGTACGGATGTAGTAGCTTGCTGCTATTTCTAGTGATGACAGAAACTCCTTGACCAGCTTTGAACGCAAATTTAGTAAGCTCAGCGGTAGTATTGCTGCTGCGGACTGAATGCTCCCCAATCCAAGTAAAGTTTTTTTCGAATTTACGAAGTAAAACAAAATTTACAACTATATTTTAGTGTTTTCAAAAAATTTCTCGCGTGAGATTAAAATTTGGCCGTATCATATTGTTGAGCATTTTAAATCGAAGAAAGTAATGTGAGGACTACTCTATCACTACTATTTTGTTGCGATATATTAAAGAAATACTTCTTTCATATTTTTCAGATTTACTCGAAACGTCAGATCCTTTTTTACATTACACAAAAATTTCCAGCGTTCTTGGAACCTACTGAGAGTGTGCTCATCTCTTTAGTTAGGGTACTTAAACGATTCTGCTTTCCAGAAGTAATTTTATGTTCGGTAACCTCATAAACAGCACCGTTACAAGTTAACAACCACACGCTTTGAATGTATAATATACAGTTATATAAAAAATAGTTGAAATTTGAAGTTTCCTACCAAATATGACTGCAAAGCTTTTGTCGCCAAGTTGTCTACAATAAACTTCGTTATTTCTTATTATGCCACTTTAACATAATAAATGAATTGTTGTTGCCGCTTAAGTTTCTCCTACACCACCGTGGTGGTCGCTGTGAGAAAAGGACTACAAAAATGTTTAATTTTTGTTGCGCAAAATTTTACGCGCCTTTTATACGCTCACCTCTAGCGTCTAACCTCTCTTGCTCGGTATTCATGCACCTTGACCAAATATAATAAAAAAAAGCATACATACAAATACACAATTTATATAGTTGCCACCTTTGCGGCTTAACACTCTACAATCTCTTATTAATTGAGTGCCGGAAGTTCGTAGTAATTCCGTCTTTGCTGCTGAAGTTGTGGCATAAAGTTTATGAGGCACTTTACGTTTTATGTCCGCGTAAAAGAGGAAAGGTAAGTATAAAGACACGGCAATTACTCAAGTGAGAAGCATACTTTTAGGCAGAGTGAAAAATATAAAATAAAACTCGGGTTTATTGCAGGTTTACTGTTGGCCTTAAACTCTACTCATTAACACTCAGTTACGAAGTAATTTTCTGTTAACTCTTGTTGAACCCTACTTACATACTATTTGGAAACAAAGTTGAATTGTTCGTCACTAACCCGAAATTATAGTTCTCGTGTCGAATATTTTCTTTTGGGTGTTTGAACAACTTTTAATTGGCAATTTTTACAATCTTCCTATAATTCCTAATTTAAAAATAGTCACATTTTTTAACTCCGACAGAATTTTTATAATAAACTCAGTGTTTGTGTGTTGTGTTTATTGCTTAATGACCCACAAACTCCATGTCGTGGCACAATTGTATGTCCCTATTTAATATTCCAGCTTCCAGCTATGTTAGGAAAAAACATTCTCGGCCACATAAAATCGAAAACTCTTAGAAGGATTAACAACTTGGAGAAGGTTGCTGAAATCCTTTCAATCATCATCTAAACGAAACAGTGACTTCACTCCGTTCTAAGCAGAACTATGTACCAATATTCAAACAGATCTTTCGTTCGCAGTAAGACTAAATATTGAAAAGAATGAAAATTGTCAAAGTTCTTACAAAAAATGTTAGATGGAAACAATCAGGAAAGAAGTGGAAAATAGCAAGCACTTAAGTACAGAGAAAACATGTATAGACTTCAGATAATGTCGAAAATTTTTAGAAACAGCGTAAAATATTACAAAAACGGAATAATTTTGTGCTGGAAGCAACACCAAGAAGAGAATACTCCTCAAGGTTTATAAGAATAGAAATTAGATGAATTCAAGAGATGGATAAAAAACTGTACCCAGTATTTGTTAAGGCACTTCCAGGAAATTTCTTTTCCATTGTCTAGCCTTTGAACACTGAAGTTGAAACATCGTAGTACCTTCAGTGAACTACTATAGAAGATATGACCGTCTATAACTACTTTAGCCATCACAACAAATTTGTGATCGGCACAAAACACTTTTTATGAGGGTTTTTATGATCGGTTTTATAGAAGTTCTAGGTATGACAACGGATCGATGTTATAAGCTTTCCAAATAAGATTAGTATAAGGATCGATCAGTAAACTTAACTCAATCTTGTCTTACCTTGTTGAAGTGTTTTCAGGAGACTTCTGACATGAACACAAAATCATAAAACGTGAAGGTCGTTAAATCATCGAATACTTTTCTCCTTCGAGTCGTTCATGACGATAATCGAAATGGCGATAATGTTAAAGATATAATTTATCATTTGATTCAACGAAGTTTGGTTAGTGTTTCGGGTATGAATAAACCAATAAAAGACACGAATCAAAAAACTTGCAATTTTTGGAAAAACGGAGTCTAGAGTTCGCGAAAGAGATGCTTGTTAACGAACCTGAGTACCCTACATTCATCAAACGGACTTTTACTGCTGATAAGACGTGGCTTTATGAATAATAAGTCAAAAATTTGTCAGCCCCATTCTGCGGGCGTCTGTGGCCACCAGACAGCTTCGGAGATAAATATTCATGTGGTTGTATCTCGTTGTAATACCCTAATACACTCTATACATTATTTCTATACGCTTTAGAGCCGTAGTTAACGTCTTACTAACACTACACTAAATAAGAGTTCACTGGATAATCGTTTGAGAGTAAATTCTTTGCTGATATTTTGTGAGAGAACTCAGTAACTTTTGTATGTGGAGCGCATTACTCGCAGCTGCTAGACAGTTTTCCACATGCTCTTGACGTCCGCTATATAAATGGATGCGGAACTTAGTGACAGCGAATAATTTTTTAAAAAAGTAAAGAACTTTTATTAGTAATTTTCAATACCGGTACGGAAGCAGGACTCATAAACATATTTGGAGGGGCTATTCATATCGCAGCTCGAGTGGTGACTACTTTTACACAGGGAATATTTTCTTACACCGCGAATAAGCTAATCGGCTTTTCATTAACGACTGTCGCCGAAGTTGTCGATAAAATCTGTAAGTGTTTCACTTCGAAAATTATGCAGAGGTTATCAACCGTTGATCTATTACTTCAGGTACAATAGGGCTCAGAATCAAGAGACATATATGGTGGAGCGAAGTGGACTTGACGCACATAAAATTTCAACTGCGCACGGCCTGTTCGAAATACATGTAATCTTTAAGGGATGCTTGGAATCTGCTGAATAATTCCGACTTCCATCCGAATCGGAAGGTGGTCATTATGGTCAGCGGTTGGGCGCAAACAGTAAATCACTCGGACACCATCGACAAAATGGCCAAAGTGTTTAACTGTCGTGGCGATGTTAATTTTCTGGCGCTTGATATGGACCAATACCTGAACACCTTCTACATTTGGGCTGTACAGAATACGGACAGTATTGCCTTAGGTCTAGCTCAGGGCCTTACAATGTTGAAGGAAGTGATACTAATTAGTAATATACAACTAATCGGTCATAGTTTGGGTGCGCATATTGTCGGTCATGCCGGTCGTTATTTCACGGAGAGGACGGGCGAAAAGTTACCATACATCACGGGTTTGGATCCGGCGAAGTAAGGTCTAGCTGCAGAACAAAGGATTGGAAGAGATGATGCACATAAGGTGGAAATACTTCATACGAATCCCGGTGTGTTGGGCATCGCAGAGCCATTGGGCCACATTGACTTATATTCGTCATTCTTACGTCCATACGCCAACGGCTGCCGGGATGTTGTTTGTTCGCATACGCGTGCTGTGGACTATTACGTGGAGTTTCTGTATCCGGGCAATAAACGCGGTTTTCTTGCCAAGCGATGCGCTTCGTGGGAGCATTTGCGTGCGGAGCAATGCACGGGAAAAAATTATGTCACGGGCAATATATGTAGATTACCGTGTTGGTGGGGAGATATTTGCGTTGGATTTGAATGCGCGGTCGCCATTTGTTAGGGACAGTCTATCGAAATATGGCTCGCGGCAGTGGGATTGTGGTCTACGTCAGAGTTAGAGTCACACAAAATAAATTATAATTGAATAAAAAATATATAAATTAAAATTATAAATTATTTATTGTCTTTTCCACTAAAAAATAAAAATCTCACACCTGTTGTTATATTATGTAAGTTATAAATATTGTAAAAAGCAATTGTATATAAGCTATTCATATGTTAATAGAGTTAACTATAAAACTTTTGTATTAGAACATCTGAAAGTATTACAAAAAATTTACAATAGTTTTCTTTTCTGAACAATGCATTATAGTTTTCTAATATCTATTAGCGCAATGCTTTAGAATAGGATCCGCTGACGTACACTCGATATACGAGTATAAAACAGTGAGAGCAACGAGTCAAAGAATAATGGGAATATTAATTAAACAAAAAAAAAACAATAATAATGAAAAGGAAGACAAAAAATCTTAACCCCATTTGGAACGAAGAGCAACCTGAAGAGATTCAAGAGCTGCCGGTTTGGTGTGGCTTGTGGGTTGGTGGAATGATCGGTTCATACTTCTTCAAAAATTCTTCAATGGCGACCGTTACAGCGTCATGATAAACGACTACTTGTTTGTAGTTATAGATATCGGCGACATTTGCGAGCAGATAATTTCACGTTTTGGGCCGCTCGATTGACCACCAAGATCGTATAATATCACACAGTTAGACTTATTCCTGTGGGTATATATAAAGTTTGAAGTTTATGTTGACAATCATCCTTCGATCCAGGCCTTAAACCATAAATCATGCGTGCCATTCCAAAGTTACCAGTCGTAATGCTCGACCGAGCCATTGTAAATTTCAACGGATAGTCAATCCCGAGCCAACTTTTGATAGAGATAATCTTCAAAAAATATATGCCAAAGGATATTCCTTCGAATGATAATAAACATTCTCCAAAAAATTTTAAGTTTCTACGTTTTCTTAAAAAAAAAATAGGGAACCTCGATACCACGATTTACATACTAGTATAATATATACTTCATAGAGCATCCCTCTCGGTGTTACAAATTCGATATCCTTTGTTCAGTATATAAGAATACTGACAAGTGAGCAGCTACTTGGGGAGAAAAAGGTACGTGTGGAAAATTTCAGATCGAAATCTCACATGAGGGATCGGTTCAAGTACCATACATATATAGAAATGGACAGATGGACAGATAGATAAACCAGGTGACTAAATAGACTCAGGTCATCACGCTGATCACATGGTGTATAATGTTCAGGCTATAATAAAACATAAGCAAAGATGGGCTCAGGCGCTCTATACTCACTCCGACTTTATTGATTTTGTATACTCTTAAAACCTGGTGCTACAGAGTATAATTATACTCTCACAACAATGTTGCTAAGGAGAGTATTATAGTTTTGTTCACATAACGGTTGTTTGTAAGTCCTAAAACTAAAAGAGTCAGATATAGGGTTATATATACCAAAGTGATCAGGGTGACGAGTAGAGTCGAAATCCGGATGTCTGTCTGTCCGTCCGTCCGTCTGTCCGTTCGTCCGTCCGTGCAAGCTGTAACTTGAGTAAAAATTGAGATATCATGATGAAACTTGGTACACGTATTCCTTGGCTCCATAAGAAGGTTAAGTTCGAAGATGGGCAAAATCGGCCCACTGCCACGCCCACAAAATGGCGGTAAATAAAGATATTAAAGTGAAATTTGGCACAAAGGATCGCATTAGGGAGGGGCATATTTGGACGTAATTTTTTTGGAAAAGTGGGCGTGTCCCCGCCCCCTACTAAGTTTTTTGTACATATCTCGAAAACTACTATAGCTATGTCAACCAAACTCTACAGAGTCGTTTTCTTCAAGCATTTCCATATACAGTTCAAAAATGGAAGAAATCGGATAATAACCACGTCCACCTCCCATACAAAGGTTATGTTGAAAATCACTAAAAGTGCATTAACCGACTAACAAAAAACGTCAGAAACACTAAATTTTACGGAAGAAATGACAGAAGGAAGCTGCAACCAGGCTTTTTTAAAAAATTGAAAATGGGCGTGGCGTCGCCCACTTATGGACCAAAAACCATATCTCAGAACTCCTCGACCGATTCTTTCAATGAAATTCGGTATGTGACATTTTCTTAACACCCTGATGACATGTACGAAATATGGGTGAAATCGGTTAACAACCACGCCTTCTTCCAATATAACGCTATTTTGAATTCCATCTGATGCCTTCTCTGTATGTATATATATGTATATACATTAGGAACGAATGATGATAGATAGATCTCGATTATCACTTTATCGTGCGAGAGTATAAAATGTTCGGTGACACCCGAACTTAGCCCTTCCTTACTTGTTCTAACTGATAATAAGAAACAAATATAAAACAAACTTTTCATTGCAGCAATTCACTCCCTCTTATTATTTAGTTATATGTACTTAATTTCATGTTATTGTTTAACTTCCACACCAAATTTTATATTTTTAAATTATTATTATTCTGCAATTTTGTTCTCTCTATTTCGATGAACATACAGATAAGTCTGTGGAGGCTTTCAATCTTCGCACGTTTTAGTTCACTTTTTCTACTGTTGCTGTTTAAACTCATTTATTTATTAAAAACCGTTAGTTTATGTTTTATAGCTATAATTTATATTATTGACATGATTTATGCTTTTCAAATTTCTCGAGTATTCCATTATAGTAAACAGAGTGGTTTTACAGTTTCAAAAGTTCCAATGGAATTCAAGCTTTTAGTTCGCTGTTAATGTGATAACTGTTTTTAACAGAAACATAAACAGCGCATGTTAATTAACATGAGTACGAAAGTTTTACATATAGCTCTAAGTTGAGCAATAAAAACTCACGTATGAAAAAATTCACTGCTTTGTCTGGTTTGACCTTTCATGACTCTGGAAAGCATATAGCCACTTAATTACTAAGATTCTAAAGGAGTCGGC